>NC_045430.1:17379563-18076229 GCF_902635505.1 Sarcophilus harrisii
TGGGTGCCAGACAAGTTTGCTTTCATCTCCTGTGACAGCTCTGGGGACCCTCATCCAGCCGAGGAAGGGAGGTGTGCTAACATGCCTCAGGTATGCGGCTCCACTTTTGTGTGGAGGGCCGTGGAATCTGCATATTTGGAAATGATTTTCAATCTCACTTGGTGGTGATTAGGTGATGTGGGTTCCCAATTCTACTTTCTGTTGATACTTTTATTATGAATTGAGTTTTAAGGAACAAATGTGTTTCCAGAGCGAGGATGTGTGATTTATTCAAAAGTAAAACCCATGTAGGAATTTCTTACCCGCTGTGTTTAATTTCAGAAGCCAGAACTGTCATTACAACAAACCCCCCTCCCCAGACCCTGTTTTAGCTCTTGCATTTTCATGCCCATTAACTCCCTTTCTTCTGAAATTGAACATTTGCAGGTGGGGCGGGGGCGAGGAAAGCAAGAAGTTGTAAGATATTTGTGAATTTTAGGCTACCGGCATAGCAATAATCATCGGCGTTTATACTCCCAACTTAAGTTTGCAAAGCACTTCGGTGAGGAGACAGTCAGCATTTCAATTCCTACTAAGCACCGGTCACTGTCCTTCTAAATGCTGGGGATGGAAGTAAGAAAAGACAGTCCCTTCCTTCAAAGAGCCTACTATCCATCTATTGGGGGAAGACATCGGATAAAAGGATGATCAGATGGAGAAGGTAGTTGGCTCTGGGACTTGATTGATCTTCTAGGAGTCAAGAGCAAACAGAATAGCTGATGGGAAATAAAGAGTTAGTTGAAAAATTCTGAGCCTTATATAAAGAGCTGCTTTGGAAGAATTTAATGGTTCTCCATTCAAAAGGGAGGGGGACTGGTAGGAGCTGAAAAGGTTCTGAGCATCAAAGCTGAATCAATCTCCAAAATAATGAGATTTTAGGTGATGAGTTTATCCTCGGGGCTGCATGACATTTGTAGTGTCAAAATTTAGTCCAGTGCTAAGGGGAAATGGAGAGAGAGCTTTGTATGATTCCTTCTGTTTCTTTTGTATATACTTATCTGTGTGTGTGTATACATGATTATACACACACACACACACACACACACATATATATATATATATATATATATATATATATAACTTGTTGACTTAAGGCAAGGTCTTGAGTCCTAGCTCTTCCCCTAGTTTGTCTTGAGGCTGGCAAGTTCTTCATCCTTCAGGAGAGTGTGAGCTTTGTATGAGTCAAAGGTGTGATAGAGCCCCTGGGGCTGGGGAAGTTGGGAAGGATGCTTTAGGAAGAGATCTTGCTTTGAGGAATAAGGAGGTCATGATCTCCTTGTAGGCTGCCCTGGGCAGGTCACATTTGGAGCATTCTGTTCAGTTCTGGAAATTCCATTTTAAGGAGATTGATTAGCTAGAAGGCAACCAAGGTGATGAAGTATCTCAAATCACGCCATAGAGTAAGAGCTAATAATAATAACCAGTATTTTCATAACACATTAAAATTTGCAAAGCTTTTTTATTATTGTCACCTAATTTGATCCTTCAACAACCCTGAGTGGTAGGTAGATGATGTTATTATGCATGGTTTTTTCAGATGGGGAAACTGAGTCAAACAGAATTTTAGGGACTTGTCCAGAGTCACACAAGTAAATAAGATTGGGTTTGAATGCAGTTTTTCCTGTTTTCTGGTTCAGTTGCTGTATTAACTCTACTTTCCAGCTGTTTCATATGGGTCATAAGTGAAGGAACTGGCTGTTTTTAATCTAGGGGGGAAAAAAGCTTAAGGAGTTCTTTACAAGCCTTCCAAGGGTTGCTGTGTAAAAGAACTAGAATTGCTTCTGCTTGGTCCCAAGACAAAACTAGGAGAAATAGAAGACTGCAAGAAATTTTTAGAAACTCTTTCCAAATGAGAAAATATACTGTCTTGGGAGGGAGGGAGTCTGCCCTCTCTCCAATGGAGATCTTCCCATCAAAGCTGTTTACTAGGAAGATTGCAAGGGGTTCCTACTTCAGGGGTGGATTGGAGTGAATTAGTCACGGCATGGCATGGTAGAATGTGCAATGGGAGTCAGGAATGATGTTCAAATCCTGCCTTTATAAATTATTGCCTATGTAACCTGGGAGAATCGCTTAACTTCTCACGACCTCAATTTCCTCAGTTATGGGGATCAGTGCAGAGAGTGTTCACCCTGGAGTTAGGAAAATTCATCTTCCTAAGTTCAAATCTGACCTCAGTCACAGGAAAATTCATCTTCCTAAGTTCAAATCTGACCTCAGTCACTTACTTACGAGCTGTGTGACCTCAAGCAAGTCATTTAACTCTGCCTCAGTTTTCTCATCTGTAAAATGAGCTGGAGAAAGAAATTGCCAACCCCTCCAGTGTCTCTGCCATAAACCCCCAAATGGGGTCACACAGAGTTGGGTACTTGAAAAATGATTAAAACAAAATGGAATGGAAGGAGTGGATTAAATGACCTCTGATGGGCCTTTCAGTTCCAATTCTATGAACCCACAATCTGGTGACTAGTGAGTTTCGTTCCCTGCTGAGATTTAAGGATTCCTTTTCAGTTTTAGTTTTTCATTTGTAAAATGAGGGTGTTGGCACAGGTGGTCCCTTCTACCTCTAATAACTCTGTGATCCTCTGTCTTTCCTGTGACTTTGCCCAGGATTTTCAGATGTATCTCTTTGTTCTGGGCTATTTTAAGTGGAGAACAAGGGTGCATGACATTTCTAAGACAGGTAAAGTAAATTATCTTAAGATGAAAGACAAAGGGATTTAAGTTAGAGCAATAAAAGACTATTCTTTGTATATGGATACTTAGATATGTGAATGGGTTATTGAGGAAGGGGCTGAAAACTCTTTAGGAAATCTGTCAAAAGAACTTCATGTGTTTGGTTAAACTCCGACAATTATAGGGCAAATTGCATTGTTCCGTACTCAATACTGTAGATGTAGAGTGGAAAGGAGACATGGTATCTACCTTTAAGGGGCCTTTAACTTAAGCTATTTATAAGAATATGCATGTATGTGTGTGTATGTATTTCTATACTCATACTCATATATACACATAAGATTAAAAAGTAATGATAATTATTACTTACTTTTTTATAGTGTTAAGGTTTACAAAGAGATTTCCTGATAACAATCTGGGTGGTAGAATATGAAGTATTTTCAATAAATAGAAATATTATTAGTAATAATTATTATAAATTGTAATTTATTGCATATAGTACATTATATGCAATATATATGTTAATATGCTTATAATAACATATTATTAGGTATTATAACTATTACAAAAATGTAGTAATAGTATAAGTATATGGATGTGTGTTTTTAAGTCCTTCAAGAATTGTGTTCTGCTGGTGCTGGTAGTGGTGGTGATAGTGTAGAAGTAGTAGAAGTAGTGGTAGAAGAAGTGGTAGTGGTACTAGTTGTAGTAGTAATAATAGTGATGGTGGCAGTTACAATACTAGTAGTAGTAATGGTAGTGGTGGTAGTAATGGTAGTAATAGTAATAGTAGTAATGGTAGTGATGGTAGTAGCAGTAGTAGTAATTGTAGTAATGGTAGTACTAGTAGTGATGGTGGTGATAGTAGTAGCAAAGCAAGTAATATTAATAGTGGTGGTGGTAATGGTAGTAGTAGTAGTACTAGTAATAGTAATAGTAGTGGTGGTAGTGATGGTAGTAATAGTAGTAGTAATACCAGTAGTAGTGATGGTGATAGTAGCAGTACTAGTAGTAATGGTAGTGATAGTAGTAGTAGTACTACTAGTAGTAATAGTAGTGGTGGTGGTGATGGTAGTAGCAGTATTAATAGTAATAATAGTAGTGATGGTGGTGATGGTAGTAGCAGTACTAGTAGTGGTAGTAGTGATGGTACTAATACCACTAGTAGTAGTAGTAGCAGTAGTAGTGATAATGATAGTAGCAGTACTAATAGTAGTATTAGTAGTGATGGTAGTAGCAGTACTAGTAGTAATACTAGTAGTGGTAGTAGTGATGGTGATAATAGCTGTACTAGTAGTAGTAATAGTAGCTCTGCTGCTGCTGCCGGAGGCAGAAGAAGTAGGAGTAAGAGTAATTAATGGGTCCGCTTTACTTGAGGTCTTCTGGTAAGGATGGCCAGACTGCTTGTCAGAACTGATATAAGGGGAGGTTCCCATTTAGGAGTCCCATTTAGCAGTCTCAAATAGGGATAAGGGATCAGCATGAGGATCAATGAGATAGTGTATTAGCACTTTTGGAAACCTTAAAACATTTTTGTCATGCGGATGTCCACTACTTATTGTTGAGTCCTGTCTGATTTTTCGTAACCCTATTTGAGTTTCCTTGGTGGAGATACTCAAGTGAGAAATGTGCCTTTTCCTTCTCCATTTCATTTCTTCATTCATTTCCTTCTCCATTTCATTTTACAGATGAGGAAACTGAGGCTCATAGGATTAGGTGACTTGGCCAGGGTCATATACCTAATAAGTATCTGAAGCTATTCCTGACCCTCAGGTCTGGTGTTCTATCCACTGTGCAATCTAATTACGGGAGTTGCTGAGCCCTGTTAGAAGTGTCCTTATACTCTTTCTTTGTAAATTGAGGGTTAATAATACCAAGAGTTATACCTAGGGCATGACAACTGACGATTTGCCCTAGAGTGCTAGATTTTACCAGGTGCTATCTAATGGAATAATATAGAACACTTTAGCTGAGAAGCTGATAAACCAGAATAATAGTTAAAATAGGAAGTTCCCAGATGGTAAGTGCAGTTCCTGCCCCCACCCCCAGCTGCTGTATCCCACATGAGCTTTGCTTCTGTCTCCCCCCACAGTGAATCAACTAAGATCTAGGGGAGACTCTGTGCTCCCTGGGGCCCACGGTTGGATGCTTTTTATGCTATAGACCTGGTGTGCTTTGGAACTTGTACCAGGTGTGATAAATGGTAGCAGGAGCTTGGAAATTTCCTGTAGTACCCGTATGACAAAGTTGTTGGAATCAAAACAAGATAATATGTATAAAAGGCTTTATGAGTCTCAAAGTACTGTACAAATGTCAGCCTTTTTTCCCCCTTTCAACACTCCTGCTGGGCTCTGAACGAAGGCAATCTATTCACCAGAAGGTGCAGCTAGAAGGAAATGGGCAGAGAGCAGAGAAGCTCCTCTGGGGGTGTCTGGACATGGGTTACAGATGACCGTGACGATGATTTCTGACCGGTTTCTGCTTTCCCTTCCTTTTCAGAAAGTAATATGAGGGACGCTGGGGACTCTACGCTCCCAACATAGGAACGGCGCCGTGGAGAGAGATTGCCACTGCCGAGAGGATGCTGGGCATCTGCAGAGGGAGACGGAAATTCCTGGCTGCCTCCCTGACCGTGCTCTTCATCCCAGCAGTCACCTGGATTTACCTCTTTGCTGGAAGCTTCGAAGGTGAGGGCGGGAAGAGGGAAAATCTGTTCCAATTGTGTCTAACTCTTTGTGAGCCCATTTGGAGTTTTCTTAGCAAAAACTCTGGAGCAGTTTGCCATTTCCTTATTGATGTGGAGACAGAGACAGAGAGAGTCATAGAGAGGGGGGGAGGGAGAAAAGAAGAGGGGGAGGGAGGGAGGGAGAGAGAAACAGAGAGAGGAAGGAAGAGACAGAGACCAAGGGAGAAAGCAAAAGAAAGAGACAGAAAAAGAGAGAGATAGAGATATAGAGAGGCAGAGAGAGATAGATGGAGAAAGAATTAGAGAGAGGAAGGACGAGACAGAGACCAAGGGAGAAAGCAAAAGAAAGAGACAGAAAACGAGAAAGATAGAGATATAGAGAGGCAGAGAGAGATAGAAAAAGAGAGAGATAGAGATATAGAGAGGCAGAGAGAGATAGAAAAAGAGACAGGAAATAGAAAAAGACAAAGGCAGAGAGAGAGAGAGAGAGGTGCAGAGAGACAGAAAGAGAGAGACAAAGGGAAGACGAGAGAGAGACAGAGACACAGAGAAAGAGACAGACATACAGAGAGAAAGACAGAAATAGAAAGAAACAAAGACAAAAATGTGTTTTTCTAAAGGGTCATATAAATGTTTGCTATTATCATCATTTTGTTGCTGGTTTAATTAAAATATTCTTATATCTAAACATATGTTTAATGTACATATATAATATAATGTACATATATATGTGTGTATATATCTATGAAAACACACCACGATATGCACACACATATACACGTGTAGGTTATGTAATTCATATTGTGATGTCCATGTTCATATGCGTGAATACCTCTGTATATGTCATATATTTATATGTACATATCTGTATATATGATTAAAGGAGAGAGTAGAAGTAGAGAAATTAGTAAGAAAGCTACTTTATTGCCGTCATGTGTGTATGTGTGAACTGACCACTCATGGCAGCCACCTCTGCTGTCTTCTCTATTGTCTTTTTCAATCTCTCCCTCCACAGCCGCCCAATAATTCTCCTACTGCTCTACATCTGATAAGGTTACTCCCTTCCTGCAAATCCCTTCTTGGCTCACTATTCCCTCTAGGACCAAATGTCAGGGCCTTGACCTGCCATCAAAGGCAGTCTATAATCTAGCTCCAATCTACCAAAGCCACAGTTACTTGCCAGGACAACCTTCCCTGATGATGGGCAACCAAACAGAGATGATTTTCAATGATCAGTCTGTCCCTTCCACAGCTTGGCCATTTTCCTCCATGCTGTGGAGAACAGGTCTCTCCATTGCCCACTGTATTGTTTGACCATCAGGCTAAGTGATTGGGGCCGAGAGAATAACTCCCTACTGAGATGGTCCATTAGGACTATAAATTATTCTAGTGTTGCTTAGTCATCCAGTCATGTCCAATTCTATATGACCCCATGGGGTTTTCTTGGCAAAGAAAGCGACCTTCTCCAGTGTGTTCTAATTTTATAAAGGAAGAACAGAGTCACACAGCTAGTAAGCATCTGAAGCCAAATTTGAATCCAAATCTTCCTAATTCTAGGTCCCATATTCTGTCCTTATAAATCAATGGATTATATATTTGTAGAGTTACATGGGGAGGGGGGTAAGGAGTCCTACACCATCATTTTTCAGATGGATAATGTGAGGCCCAGAGAAGTTAAATGATTTGCCCAGGATCACACAACTAGTCAGTGACAGAGCCAACATTTAAATCTAGCTGCTCAACATCTATTTTTCTCCCATCATACCAGGGATTCATAATCTGGGGTCCATGAACTCTAGATTTCATGGGGATCTGAGAATTTGAATAGGAAAAATGGTGTGGGGTTTTGGGGGAGCTGCCAATCTTACATCTTTTGTTTCATATTAATAAGAATAGAATTTTGAGGGGGGAACCAGAGGGATAAAGAGAGGTCCATGATATAGGGAAATAAACCATGCTGCCTCCCTCTTCTGGTGATGGGGCTCAGCAGCAAATCTGTGTGTTTATTGGAAGAGGCAGGTCCCCTGACTAGGGCTGCCAAACTCACTGCATTTCCAAAATGGCCCATGGAGACATTGCCGATTCTGTAGTTAAACATAACAACTTCACAATCCATTTATTGACACCCTCGGATTTTCCATTTCAAGGCAGGTGAAGCCATAAATAAGGAGCAAAGAATCTGCCTACATCAAGAGAAATTGAATATGTAGAGTGTGGATGCATTTTTTACAAGTCTTTAATTTCACTGGTTCTACCAGAAAGCAGAGTAGAGACTCACCTCAGAGGGGAAAATGCACACAAATGAATGCCTGGGAGTTGGTAAGGATCTAGGAGGTCTAGTGTTCTCTAAGAGCAAAAATGAATAAATTAGCCTAGAGAAGAGAACACTTGTTGGGGGTAGAATGGAGGAATATTCAGTTTTTGAAATACCTGGTAGGTTGTCATATGGAAGAAGGATTGGGGGAAGGGGTGGAGAAAGAGAGACAGAGACATAGAGATAAAGAAAGAGAATTTATTAAGTACTTATTTTGTGTTAGACAATGAACTAAATATATATATATATATATATATATATATATATATATATATATATATATATATATATATATATATATATATTTGCTGAGGCAATTGGGGTTAAGTGACTTGCCCAGGAGCACACAATCAGGAAGCATTAAGTGATTGATGTCAGATTTGAACTCTGGTCCTCCTGACTTCAGGGCTGATGCTCTATGCATTGCACCATCTAGATGCCCCTAAGTATAGAAGATTTAATAATACAAGCAAACAAAACTGTTCCTACTCTCAAGGAGCTAATATTTTATTGGGAAACTGGAAATAGAGTGGAGAGCTAAAAGGGAGAGGAGGATTGAGTTAGGGGCTAGAAAGTAGGGGAAATGATCGATTCTAGACATAGAAAGGACGAGATCTGTTCTTTTTGCTATCTAGAATTTAGAATCCCCAGACAATTGGATAGAGACTCCAAGAAACTGCAAACTGTGGGATTGCAGTGGTCACCTCCTCATCAGTGAGTTATGGGAATGTCTACCAAGCATGTGAAGACTTCTCTCAGTAGAACGGGTGGATGAGAACAGTTTGGCCATGAAAGCTGTTAAAGCTGACTTTGTGGGCTGCTCAGAGCTAGGTCAAGCAAGGGAGCTGTCAAGGTCACCCACAGCATCCTAGGTCATCAACAATCCTTCTGACTTTAGTCTCTGTCTCACTTAAATCCATTTTATATGCAAGTCAAGACAGCACCTCATGACGTCTTTGGTCCTATTCAAGAACAAGATCGAGGGTAAGTTTCAGATAAGAATAAGGAAGAAAAAGTTAGAATCATCTTATAATAGAACAAGTTATTTTAGGAGGTGGGGAGTTCTCCATTACTGGACTATTACAACAGACCCAAAAGCCCAAATACCAATAATTGGTATTAATTTCTCTCATATTTGCTGGCAGGTTGCGGAGGTCCCTCATGGACTGGTTGGGGCTTGATTTCTTAAACTCTGAAGTCCCTTCCAGGTCTGAGATTCCTTCGAGTCACAAACATTCATTAGGGGCCTATTTGTGCTGGGCGCTGGTGATATAGAGACAACAACTCCTCCCCTACCCTCAGAGAGCTTCCATTTTGTTAGGGCAAGAACCAGCGTGAATGATATCTACACAGTAAATACAAAATGATTAAGGGGAAAAGGATGCTAAGATTTGGGGGCTTGGGAATTGAGTTGAGCTGAGCCTTGATTGAAACCAGGGGGCTCTCAGAACTAGAAATGGGGAAGGAGCTCCATTCTAGGAATCATGGGCAGTCTGTATAGATCAGGGATTCCAAGCAGTGTAGAGTCCCTTTGTAGAATGAATCCATTTCCACATGGTACAAGTGGGATGCTCTGGAGTCCGAGCACTGTCTTTGATGTTTGATAACTAAGTGGTCTTGAGCAAGTGACTTCATCTAACTTCATCTCTCTCTTAGGTTCCTCATTTGTCAAATGAAAATATTCGATTACACGGCCTCTGAGGTTCCTTTGAATTATAGATCTGTGATGCTTTGAGGTTGTCAGAGAACAGAAAAGCGGGGTGAGCGTCAACTTATAATCAAAAGGAAGGGAGTCGGTGTTTCTTCCGACTACCAGAGAAATCCATTCACAGTGTGACCCTGGACGAGTCCCATTGCCTCTCAGTCTCATTTTCCAAATTTGGAAAAGGGAGGTAATGATGACACCCCTCTCCTAGGGCAGTTGTGAGCAGGCAGAGCAGTGTATAAAACGCTTAACTTCTGCATCTGTAAAAGGGGGTACCATAATGGCACCTGTCTCCCACAGATGCTGAGGGTCAAATGAGATCATATTTGTAAAGTGCTTTACAAACCCTATAATTGCTTTCTCCCTCCCTCCCTTTCCCCTTTTTTCTCTCTCCCCCTCTTCTCTTCTTTTCTTCCTCTTCCCTCCCTCCCCCCTCTCTCTCCTCTCTGTGTGTCTTTTTTCTTTCTCTGTTTCTCTCTCCATCTCTGTCTCTCTTTTTTCATGTGTGTCTCTCTATCCTCTCTCTCTGTCTTTGTCTGTCTGTCTCTGTCTCTTTCTTCTCTCTCTATGTGTGTGTGTGTGTGTCCCTTTCCTCCCTCCCTCTCTCTCTCTCTCTCTCGCTCTCTCTCTCTCTCTCGCCCGCTCTCCCTCTCGCTCTGTCTGTCTGCCTCTCTCTGTTTCTCTCTCTCTCGCTCTCTCTCGCTCTGTCTGTCTGCCTCTCTCTGTCTCTCTCTCTCTCTCTCTCTCTCTGTCTCTCTCTTTCCTCTCTGTCTCTGTCTCTGTCTGTCTGTCTGTCTTTATCTTTCCTCTCTGTCTCTCTCTGTCTGTCTGTCTCTCTCTCTCCCTCTATCTCTGTCTCTTTCTCTCTCACACACACACAGGTTAAGATCCCCCATCTTAGAGTATCGTTTGAGGCTCTAAGAGATTTGCGGGCTTGCTCATAATTAGGCAGCTGGTTTGGGTCAGAAATGGCATTTAAAACCAAATATTCCTGACTCCCAAGTTCAGTATTCTTTCCACCATGCCCTGTTGCCTCTTATAGCTCATAACAAATGAGATGTAAATTTATTTCCATTTGTATTTCTATCCCATCTGTTACTGTGTTCCTAGAATCACTTTTCGGACATTCTTATTGCCTTCCCTTAGAGGTGAATGTGGATTTGTGGGATAGTGGAGAGTGTGTGTGTGTGTGTGTGTGTGTGTGTGTGTGTGTCTGTGTGTGTGCGTGTGTGTGTTAAGTCCTTCAGGAATATGTGTTCAGCTGTTATTGAATTATTGGTGTGTAAAAAAGGGGCTTTTCAGCCATTCAGAAAATTGTTCACACACTTTGCCCTCAGATAATTCATACCCGGCTCTGTTCAGAGTCAGCCGCGCTGTCACGTGGCCAGGCCTGGGTGAGAAATGTCTGCTTTATTTGAAAACCAAATTCCTTCCGATGAGGCAGAGTCTGAACATTTAAAACTGGTGTCATGAACAGGCCCAGGATATTAATTTCTGAACTGATTTAAGTTTGCAGGAACATTTGTCATTCCTGCAGTTGCCGTAGCTGCCTATAGTCTTATCAACTGCAATCTGTCTTCGAACAACCATGGGCCCCAGGTAGAGAACGGGCTATAGTGTTCAGAAGGACCTTACAGGTTATTATTCATCCAGGAATTTTTAATCTGGGGTTTGTGGAGCAATTTAAGGGGGTTTGTAAAATTGAATGGGAGAAAATCAATATCTTTAATTTCATTAACTTCTAAGTGATCTTTAGAATTTTCTTAATTATTTAAAAACGTTAAATTATTATGACTTAAAATCTATTTTAAAATTATTTAAGAGAAGTAAACATTCTGAGAAAGAATGGAGAGATTTCCCTAGGATGACAAAGATATCCAGGACATACATAGAAATGTTAAGAACCATTGACTTATTCTGACTCTTTCATTTGGCACAGGAGCTAATGACGTCCCAGAGATTTGAGTGGCCCTCAGAAAAGAGCAGACTGGGAGATTTGAACCCAATTCCTCTGATCCTCAATTCAGTGTACCGCTGATTTCTTTTGTCATCCTAGTTGATCTCAAATGATGATATAATGGGCTGGGTTCTCCATGGAGCCAGTGGGTAGTTGGGGTGGGAGCTGGGGAGAGCAGTGATTAGTTGCTCTGCTCTGAGAGGGGCTCAATACATGGAAGGGGACGTTGTCCAAAATGGAGATAGAAACTTTCTGCTTTTTCTCTTTGTACCTATCACAGTGCCCGCTCGTTGCGGGCTGCCGGTAAATGTCTATCAATTGAGTCAGTGTAGTGGAAAGAGCACCGACTTTGGAGTGGCAAGTCTGGCTTTGAATTCTAGCATTTATCTTTAGACCTGTGTGACCTTGGGAAAAATCAGTTTCTGTCTCCTTTATAAAATGACAGAAACTGAAAAAAGGCAATCTCTATGCTCTGTTCTCTCTCTGATATTCTATATTCTAAGGTCTTTCCCAAATCTCACACTCCATCTTCTGAAGTACTTCTCAGCTCTGGCATTCTCCTTCTAAGGCCCCTCCACTTCAGATATTTTCTGTTCTAAGGTCCCCCTCCCAGCCCTGACATTTTCTCTCCTCTCTGCTCTGACTCTGTATTTTCTATCCTAAGGAGCTTTGTACCTCTGGCACTCTGTTCTAAGATTTCTCCTCACTTTGACATTTTCTGTTCCAAGCCTCGTTCCAGCTCTCCCATTCTTTGTTCTGACGTCCCATTTCATGAGGTTCCTTCCCATTCTATATTCTCTAACACAGACTTAGTGTTTTATTTGGAAACAAAGAGGATTCTTTAAAATTATACTGTTATTTTATATGCCTGAACCGTGAACAGGGACTGGACTTCCTCCTTTGCCCAAGCAACTACTGTTTGTAAGATTGTGCATTTAGAGTCATAAAGAATCTCAGGGAGATCATCTCGTCAGCTCTCCCTACCCTCTTCACAGATGAGGAAACCGAGTCCCACAGGAATTAAAGGTTTGCCTAGGGTTATGAAGGCAGCAGATTGCAGAGTGGAGACTGAAGTTCTGGGAGTCTCTTCCAGTAGTCATTACAGTGGGTCACTAAGCCTCCCTCTCCCCTCCTCTATATCCATTCTTTCAATCCCTTCTCCTTCCCTCCCTCCAATAAAAGTCCTCAAAGCTTCCACCATCCAAGCAATGAAGGCATGCTGCTGCTCTCTGGATATAATTCGCCAGCAATGCTAACCGTTACTTGACACCAGGATATAGGACTGCTTTAATAATGGCAAAGCATGCTTTGTCTCCTTTCCAAAGACCTGACTGCATCTCTCAGAAAGGATATTATAAGCTCCAGGATTCTGGCTATGAACTAAAATGGAAAGTAGATTTTTTTTTTATTTTCCACTTTCACTGATTAGTTTGTATAGCCAAAAATTAGTTTGCTTCTCATGGTAGAATAACTTATGGCTCCATGCTGTTAAGACTTTGTAGAAAAAGATAAAATTTGAATTTAAAAATGAATATACGGAGGACAAGTGGGAGAGATGTTAAAATATTACTATTTCACAATTCCATCTGTCTTTCCCCTTGTTCCCACAGTCCTTACTGGGAGGCCATGGGGCCAGAAGAATCTTGTTGTGAAGGCAGCAAGTCTAGTGAGAAGAGTTTTGGACTTGGGTGTCTAAATATCTGGATTCTAGTCTCAGCAATCCTGTGTATAAATGAATGTGTTCTATATCCACTCTTAACTACTATACAAAATGAGATGATGGGGCTAGATGATCTAGAAGGTCTCTTCCAGTTCCAGAGTCAATCAGCCAGCTGCCACCCATCTTTTGTCATTCAGGGCAGTTATATGTACAAAGGAACAGAAGGGACAGCAGTAACTTCAGGAGTGAAAACTCATCATGAATTCCAGCTGTTACCCCCTCCCTGTATGATATGGGGAAAGCTAGGGGACTAGCATCTGTTGAGCACCTAATATTTATTAGTACTGTATGAAGTGCAGGAAAACAAAACAAAAACAAAATCCTTATCCTCATGGAACTTTCCAAAGGACAAGACAAGATATAATATATCTTTGTATACCCAAGTAGAATTTGAGCTGTGTCTTGAAGAAGGTTTGGGAGGTAATAAGTACGTTAGAGGAGGCAGGGTATTCTAGGGAAGGGGGTCCCAGGCACAAAATCAAGTGATAAATGCCATGTTGGACATACAACAAGAAGATCGCTGTTGCTGGATCATTAAAGAATATGGAAAGTAGCAATAGGTTATGAGAATTGAAAGATAGGAAAGGACAAGGTTGCAAAGAGCTTGAAAACACCAAGGGTTTTATATTTGATAGACTAAGTAATATAAAGCCACTGGAACTTGTTTCCTACTCTATAAAATGAGGGGTGGACTTGGGACTAAGAAACATCAAAATCCTCTGATCCTAATTGGGATTGGTTTGGAAGGCAGCCTGCTTAAGCAGAAAATACATCTAATTCTTCGTGGTAAAATTTTGTAAATCTTTTAAATTTATGAGCTTCAGAAAGGGTCCTCATGACTTGAATTTGATTGGTTACTAGGAGAGTTCATTGAACCTGGGTGTGAGAAATTTCTGCAGCATGAATACTGTGTATTCCCAATTTTTCTTCTAGTCTGAAGTCAAAAGAATCACAGGCAGTTTATAATCAAAGATTGATAGCACAGTATTTGACTAAGATGTAAAAAAGGGTAAGCTGAGAAGGTAACAAATTCTTTGAGAAGACCTGTTGTCCAGATCCAAGTTTTTCTCCCATGGTGAACTAAAAATAATAATAATTAAAACACATCCAATGGCAAATTAGCATTTTCTGTGGTGAAAAGAACCTTGGAACACTGAAGCAGAGGAAATCTGATATGGAGCAAAGTTCACCTTTTCATTTTTAGTAACTGCTAAGGGCTTTTGGAAAAAGCCCTTTCCATGATTTTCTTTTAAAGAGTTAAAAAAAAATGTCAGATATATTCTTTAAAAATTAAATATATTTCTTATTGATTTTATTTAACCACTACACTGAGTTCTATGATATATTATAAAGTGAATAGAGTGAATAGAGCCCTTAGAGTGAGAAAATCACCTTATAGGTTACTGACCTATAAAGTAAAATGACTTCCAGTGCCCCTTCTGATTAGAAATCTGAGATCTCATCTTCCCAGTGATATTGATTGAAATGGGATCTCAAGGAGGTGGGGATTCAATGAACATGACAATTAGCATGTTAGAGAGGAAAAGACATTAGTTTTAGGGCAGAGGACCTGAATTTACTTTTACCATATTAGGCAGATCCCTTTTCTTAGTATCTCAGTCTCCTCGTTATCTTTAAAGTTAGGGAATAAGAATAGATGATTTGAATTAGAAGACCTGATTTAAATCTCACCTCTTAAAAAAATCCAAAAAGTTTAAAAAGTGAAAAAATAAAAATAAATTTCTCTTCTTACTCTTATCTCTATGATATTAGGCAAGTCACTTAACCCTCATTCATTTCCCTTATTCATAAAATGAGATGGCTTGTTGAGACAATCACTAAAGTCCTTTCCAACTTGTGGCTTCACCCACAATCTCTACTCCTTGGGAAACTAGCACTCTGTCCTGCTCAGCAGGACAGCGTAGGCTAGCAACACTGTCCTGCTCAGATTTTTTGCCCCATCTAATTGGGACAATCAGGCCACCAAGTCTATAGTCTTCTTGACATTCCAGTGCATGTACTTCTTCCATTCCCAGAACCTCTTGGAATATAAACTGCCTGAAGGCAGGATTAAAAATTTATGTGTGCTCTCATTCAGGCCAAGAGCTTCCTCTCTCTCTCTCCCCCTCTCTCTCTCTCTCTCTCTCTCTCTCTCTCTCTCTCTCTCTCTCCCCCTCTCTTCCTCCCTCTCTCCTTCCTCTCTCTTCTATCTCTTTCTCTTCCTCTTTTCCTTCCTTCCTTCCTTCCTTCCTTCCTTCCTTCCTTCCCTCCTTCCCCCTCCTTCCTTCTTGCCTCCCTCCCTCTCTTCCTCTTTTCCTTCCTTCCTTCCCTTCCTTCCTTCCCTCCCTCTCTCCTTCCTTCCTTCTTCCCTCCCTCCTTCCCTTCCTTATTTCCTCCCTTCCTTCTTTTCTACTTTCCTTCCTACCTTCCTATCTTCCTTTCCTTTTCCAGCTTTTATTTACAGACATAGAAACTGGAGCAAATAAGATGAAGTGACTTGCTTGGGGATCACACACTATCTGAGGCCACATTTGAACTCTGATCTTGATTCCCAGTCCCGTACTATCCAGAGCACTACCCAGCTGTTCTAAGTATAAGGTCCTCCTTGAGGGCAAGAGTCTATCTCATCCTTGTCTGTGTAACCTCCTCCCCCCAATTGCAAATGCTTAGACTAAGCCTACGATCTGAGTATATCTACGTGACTTTCATGTGCACTTAGAAGTGTCAGTCATGACAGCTGTGGAGATGTGATAGAAGCAGGAGCCCATTTAATAGCAAAAATATGCAAGTTTAATTTGCCCGTGCTCCCCGCTCCCACTCACATCCCATACTACCTGATACATTGCTGTCTTCTCTCCCGGTGACATAAGAAAGATGGTTTCTCTAGACAAGGTGAGCTGTGTCCTTTGGTGAGCAGAATTCTTTCCCTCTAGTGCCCACCTTTGATGAGTAGATGCATCCAGTTCTTCAGTTGCAAAGAGAGAAATTCAGTTTGTTTCTTCTCAGGGTATTCTCAGACTCTGTCAAGCTCACAAACTAAGCTGCTCAACTTTAAGTCAACCAGACTTCCCTGAATGTTCTCATTGGCCAGTGATTTGTGTTTCTTTCTGCTTCCTCCATCATTCATGGCCTGCATATGGCCACCAGCAGAGGGCACTCCCTACCTCATTCCACTACTATGCAGTACCACTAAAGCTAATTAGTAAAATGGGTTTCAGGGGGGCAGGCAGGGAATTGGTAGGAACTAACCCTTCTCTGAATGAGTTCCCGTCCATTTCATGCAACCTGTGTTTTCCGTGTGTTATATGCCGGTCACTGGGTTTACAACTTTCCTTTTTGGCTTAAGCCATTGAAAAGAGATTTTTTTAGGTCAGTTTAAACAAAAGATGGGATTTTAGTTGGAACTTAAAGGAAGTCGGAGATGGCAGTAGGGAACGCAAAAGAGGGAGAGTGTTCCAGGCATGGGGAACTCCCAAGAGAAAATGCCCAGAGCCGGGAGATGGAGCATCTTGTTTGTAGACTATCCAGGAGTTCAGTGTCACTGGCTTTGGGAGTAAAGTATAAGAAGACTTGTGCTAAAAGGGAATGAGCTTCTCTCCCATTGACCCATTTTATGGATCAATGGATAAGCCATAAATAATCCCCGTTAACTCACAAAATACAGCCAGTGCCAAGAATCAACAATCTGTTGATGGACCAGAATGCAAGAATCCAGTAAATAAATCACTCTCAGAAATCGGCACTTAGCCTCCCCCTCGCTCCACTCACCTTGGAGTGTTTATCCAAAACATGAAATTAAGCAGTGGGTGAGATACTCCTCACTCTGCAGCCTGATCTCGTTCTCTCTGCTCACCCAGAGCCATGGCTGCCGATGGAAGCGGCTTCACCAATTAATTATAAAAGCCCAGATTCATTTGTGGCTTGCTGCATTCAGAGGGTTCATTAGATGGGAGATTCCAGGAGACGTTATGTCCGTGTCCGGAAGCTATCGTGTCTCTTCCACTTAATGTTTCATCCTTAGTATCTTTCAAATCCATATCTTCAGAACTGATTTCAAGTCTGGATTCCAGCAGTTTAATAGAGGCAGTGTGAATTTGGAAATTACTTTGAGGAGACAAACAAAGGTAATGGTCTGTGAAACAGGGAGGAATAAAGAGAATTGGGATTATTTGCCCTAGAGATGAAAAATAAATCTGAACTAGTAATAGATTGGTAAATATATGAAAGATGATTTATGAACGAGGCAATGGACAACTCTTGCTCCTCTCTCTGAAGGGCTAAATGAGTTCTTTTAAGGTTTAGCTTGGGGGAGGGGAAATTCTTAAAAACTGTCCCGATTCTCCAAGCTCTAATGATGGTCTCTCTGTCTTTTAAAAAAAAACATATATTTATACCATCAATTTACATGTGATAGTATCCAACAAAATATACGATTTTTGAGGCAGGGACAGTATGCACTGTATGTTCTTTATCTCCAAGATCTTGATCCTCTGACCCCTGAAATCCTTGTTCGGCACCACTATACCGATTTGATAAGTGATTGCCTCGCCAATGGCTCACTATGGATATGCAGTTTCAGCCATGTTTTCCTTTATTAAACAATTAGTAAGCTCCTACGATGTGCCCAGCACTGTATTAAACACTGGAGATAGAAAGAGGCAAAAAATAGCCACTGTCCTAAAGAGGAGTTTACTGATGAAATTTGGTACCATGCCATTTCTAAGTCTTTAGCTCTATGTATATAGTCACTTACCTCTCTTGGTCTTAGTTCTCTTATTTCTAAAAATGAGGAGTTTGGACGAGATGTTCTTTAAGATTTCTTTAAGCTTTACAACATATGATCTTGTGTGGTCCAAGGTGCCTTCCATCTTACTACTGAAAACATGCCTGTTAAGAAGGTAGAACAAAAGCTTAAGGTCTAATGGAACTCATCAATGAGGGTCATGGATGTCTGTAATATTCAGTAATATTTAATGGTATTCAAAAAGGCTTTGGGAAATGTGACAAGGGAGATACTGAGGAAGGCTTAGAGTAATGAGCTGGACTTTAAACAATGGATAGGAGGAGAGAACCCTTGATCTTCAGCTTTAAGTGGGTTAAGAGGCCAAAGTGTTCAACTCCTCTCATTTTGCAGATGGAGACAGAAACCGAAGGAGGTAAATGTACTTTAAGGAAGTTTCCCCCCGTTAGAATGTTGCTTCCTTCAGAGCTGGAAGAGTCTTGTTTTTCTTTTTGTATCCCACTGCTTAGCACAATGCTTGACCTTAATAAATGTTTTTTCATCCATTCAAAAAAGGTTATGGATTTAGAATGGGAAGGAATTTTAGAGAATTTTAGAAAGTATATTCCAGGAGTTTTTAATCCAGGGTCTAAGAATTTGTTCTTTTCATATTTTGACAATCCTAATTTTTTTTGGCTGAGGCAATTGGGGTTAAGTGACTTGCTCAGAGTCACACAACTAGGAAGTGTTAAGTTTCTGAGGTCAGATTTGAACTTGGATCCTTTTGACTGATGTTTTGGTTAAGTCCACTTAATCTTGATGACCTGGACCAATGGGGAATGTCTCAGTCCACTGATACAAAAGTATTATGGGGGGGGGGGGGGCAGGAACGCAAGGCTTTTCAAAATCTTAGGAAATTATTATGATGAGGCAATGTGTCCTTACCTGATAGTGTCATTTCCATCTCATTCATTTCCTGAGGTCAAACCCAGTCAGACTATGTCTGGAGTATTGTACTGAACACCATTGTTTAGGAAAGATATTGATAAGCTGAAGGTCCTCTAGGGCTAAGTGAGAACAACCATGATGAGGAAGTATCTCAAGACTGTGCTTTTGGAGGATCATTTGAGCCTGATGAAATGAAGACTTTTGTTGTTGCTGTTTTGTTTTGGGGTGCGTATGTGTGTGTCTGTGTGTGCATGTGTGTGTATGTACACATGTGGGCTCATGCACATGCATGGGTGGGGTGTAGGGTCATGAGTACTTCCTACAAGTATTTGAACGATCCCTTGGAAGAGGAATTAGATGAGTTTTACTCAGCCTCACAGGGAAAAAAAAAAAAGGAGCAAGGCTTAGAAATGGAAAAGAGACAGATTTCAGCTTGATGAAGAGAAAAAGTTCCTAGCAATTAAGACTGTATCAAAGTGAAATGAGCTGCTTTCAGGGGTGATGTTTTCACCCTCATTAGAGGCTTTCAAGTGAAAGCCGGCTGGTCACTTGTCAGAGATGTTATGGGAGGAATTTGTGTTCAAGGATGAGTTGGATTAGATGGCCTATGAGGTCCCTTTTTGCTCTTCATTTGGAGATTCTGTGACCTGGGGACAGTGCACTTCCCTGGGCACCAGACCCCATCTCTCTGCAATGGCTGAATGATGTGAACTTTCTACAAAGAACATGCCTTTTCTCCCTTTAAAGTTGGCTGATTGACCAGCTCAGCTCATGGGTTCCATGGTTTGGGATAGCTCCATAGGGCTTGGCAGAGAAGCCAATCCAGTGAGTTCTTAGTATGCTTTTCTCAGCTTTTTAAAAAATGACTTGGGGGGGGGGGGGGGGGTTGGTGGAATGCAAGCTCACTGTGAAAGGTAGGAGGAGACCACCAGCCAGGCATATGTGGTGTGAGTGCTTGCTACCAGGGAGTGAGGTGCCAGGAAGGTGATGGTTCTGTCAATACAATATCTGACACATAATAAACACACTTAAATGTTTGTGCGCTCTCTCTCTCTCTCTCTCTCACTGTGTCTCTACCTCTGTCTCGGTGTCTCTGCCTTTGTCTCTTTGTCTGTCTCTGCCTCTTTCTCTCTTTTCCTTCTTTCCTTTTCCCTTTTTCTCTCTCTCTTTCCCTTCATCCTCTTTCTTCTCTTTTCTTCTCTCCTTCCTCCCTGAAAAGGAATGAAGGCATGCAGTGGCCATGATTGCATTTGAGTACAAAGGGTCTGGATCCAGATTCTAGTTCTACCATTTAATACCTCAGGACCTTGGACAGTTCCCTGTCTCTCTGTTCCTCAATTTCTTCATCTGTAGAGTGAAGGGATTAAACCAGATGGTTTCTAAGGGCTTGTCTTGTTCTATTATGATGATGAGGGAATCAACTCCCTACCTCAAAAAAAAAAAAAAAGCCATGTGAATATTGATTAAAAGCATGAAGAAGAGAATTAGTGGGTACACAGTAACTGGTTAGAAAACAATTTGTATCTATCTTATAAACAACTTATTTTTTTCCCTGTTTGATTCTAGAGGACAGAATTAGAAGTGATGGGAATGGGGAGAGGATGAAGGCACAGTTATCAGTCCTCATTCTCCCCATAATTATATAAGTGTGTGTATGTATACACATCCTTATAACAATCAATAATAATTATATGTATTATGTATCATATATATATACAATCAATATTATCATATTAATTTATTATAACAAATATATTAACAATATTTCAACATATATGCTATAGAAATCTAAGTGATCATTTGAAACTCTCCAACATCAGAAAGAAGTGATATCTTCTCCATCAATGAAAGTCTTCAGGTAAAGTCTAGATAAATGTTTATTTGAGATAACATAGTTTGGGCTAGATGGCCTTTCAGGTGCATTCTAACTTGGTAATGTTATTATCCTTGTTTTTATTATTACGATGATGATGATTCTTTTCTGAAACATTTAAGTTATGATTCTCTGACTTTCCTTTTTCTTTGTTTTTGTTTGTTTGTTTCTATTTTTGATGCGATATTTGAGGTTACATGACTTGGTCAGATAGTAGGTGTTAAATTTCTGAGACCAATTTGAATTCAGGTTGACTCAGGTTGGTGCTCTCTCCACTTTAGTGTCACCTACCTTCCCCCACTGCTTTTCTTTTGTACAGGAAGAGTGGAGTGGATTTGCAAAGATCTATGGTATAAAGAAATAAAGCCTGAACCTTGGATCTGGGACCTGCTTTGTGTACCTAATAACTGTGTGTCACACTTTGAAACTCCCATTTCCTCTTCCACAAAACCAGAAGCATGACAATTGTACTTTCTTTCTATATACTGTCAATCCACACTCTTCCCCACTGTTGGCTCTGATTCCTATCATTGAAATTTCCCAAATCAATATTCCCTTTCCTGGCCTCCAGCCTCTTCTATATATTAGATTATTCTATTAGAATTTATGTTCCTTAAGGCCAGGGGCTCTCTTTGCTTTTGTTTTTGTGACCCAGAGTTTGGTATAATATGTGGTGCTTAATAGATGCTTTTTCATGCATTTGTTGTTGTATCAAATCATGCAGTCAGTGAATAAACATATTTTAAGTACCTATTAATGTGCAAAGCCATATGCTGAACTGGGGACAGTCCTACCCTCAAGAAGCTCACAGAAAGTGTTTTATAAAATGTCATCAATATATTCAACAGAGCACAATGTAGGCAGTATGGCCCAGTGGGTAGAGAACTAGCCTTATAATTGGAACAACTTGAATTCGAATATCACTTCTAACCCTTCTGGGTTGTGTCATCCTGCCCATGTGCTTTAAGGCAAATGTCTTTTTTTATTAAAGCTTTTTATTTTCAAAACATATGCATGGATCATTTTTCAACATTAACCCTTGCAAAACTTTGTTTCCAATTTTCCCTCCCCTTCCCTCACCCCCTCCCCTAGATGGCAAGTAGTCATATATATATATATATATAGATATAGATATAGATATAGATATAGATATAGATATATCTATCTATATATTAAACATAGTAGAAATATATGTTAAATCCAATATATGAATACATATTTATACAGTTATCTTGCTGCACAAGAAAAATCAGATCAAACAGTAAAAAATTAGAAAGAAAATAAAATGCAAGCAAACAACAAAAAGTGTGAAGATGCTATGTTGTGGTCCACACTCAGTTCCCACAGTCCTCTCTCTGGGTGCAGATGACTCTCTCCATCACAAGATCATTGGAACTGGCCTGAATCATTTCATTGTTGAAGAGAGTCTAAGGCAAATATCTAAAGCTATCAAGGGACAGAGAAGGTACCAACCTATACCAGTGGAGAGAGTTTCTCTCCCTGGGAATTCCACATACTAATGAAACCATAACTCCAGTCCCTGTCCTTATCCCATACAATCAATCATTTATTGAATACTGCCTATGTGTCAGGCCCTATATAACTTGTTAATTAACTCTGGTTAATTAGTGATTCATTTAGAAATGTGACAAGTGACTTGAATATAGGTGAAAGATTGGTCCTTACCTAAACCCTTCAGAAAGTTCCTGGGTAGTGATGTCATTATCTCTTTGGATTTTCTTCTGTTGGATGAAATACATATTGATTACGTATTCCCATTAATTCCCTACTTTTGTGATTCCTTAGGCATTTCTCTCAGGATGTTTAGATCATAGAATCATAAAATCAAAGTTGGAAAAACTCTTAGAGGTCAACCACTCCAACCCCATCCCACTTTCACAAAACAGAAAATGGAAGCATCCCAGAGAAGAAATGAAAATAACTTTAAGAAGGCAGTATAGGTGCTAAGTTTCAAGATGCAGAATTCACATTTAAATCTGAATTTTTTGACTTTGAATCTGTACCCCAGCCTGCCTCCTACTACCTATTGTCTCCAAGGAAACTCCTAAGGCATTTCTATAAATCTCAGGTCAGAGAGTTAAGAGACTTTCTCAAAGCCACACAGCTAGTGAGTGCTGGCACTGAAACCAGAGGGTTTTGACAATAGGACTCTTTTCTCATACAACACTCACCTGGAAGCTGGTATATTTTATTGACTTACTCCTCAGGTCATTAGACTGTGAGTTTCTAGAGATCAGGGGCTATTTGTTTTGTCTTTATTTGTATCCTCATAGTTTAACATGATTTCTGGCACACAGTAGGTACTTAATAATTGTTTATTGTTAATTTAGTGCCTGGTCAATTTAAGGAAACCAAGGCAGCCAGAAAAACATAGGCTTCATAGAATTTTTCTGTATGTTTCTTGATTCCTTCTTCCAGTTTTTAATCTTATTCATCCTTGGCTCCTCATACAGTGCTTGGTATATGTAAGCACTTAATAGGTGCTTATGGTATGAATAACTTTAATTTTTTGACTTGTATCGATAAGGTGTGTGTGTGTGTGTGTGTGTGTGTGTGTGTGTGTATGTGTGTAAGGCAAGTTTACTAAACTATGTTGACTTCATTTGCTGATGTCTCATTCCAAATTAGTACATTTTCAGGTTTAATTTTCACTCCTGCTTTCAGCTAAATAATTGGAAAGCATGGAATGTGTCCACACTTTCTGGAGGCATTTCTTTCCCCATAGTTTTTCATACATTAAGAATAACTCAAATCTCTGCCCCCCCCCACATGTTCCCTTCAAATTTCCCGTCTTTGCCCCTCAGTGGTTTGGTATTAATAGCAAAAATTAAGCAGCCTCAGCTCATTAGAGAGGAAATATTAATCTTCATCAAGCCCAGCAATGAGCTTTAATTTTTCTGCTCTCTCCCTGACCCCCATACTACCTTCTCTCCCGCCTCCTCCTCCCTCCCCAAGAAACTTTGCTAGCTGCTGCTAACGTGAGTGACAGGGATGTTGAATAATCCTCCTCTGCAGATTCCTTCCAATGGAAGATGCCTCCAATCCTCATCACTCCTGGCATCCTGAGGGCGATAATTAAAGACCCCTGGGAGGAGAGAGAAAGAAAGGGCATCCTCTTTCATACAACACTAACTTGAAAGCTGGTGCATTTTATTGACTTACTTCACAGTCCATTAGACTGTGAGTTTCCTAAGATCGGGGACTATTTTTTGCCTTCATTTGTATCCTCTTAGCTTAATAGGATTTCTAGCACATAGTAGGTACTTAATCAATGTTTATTGTTGACTTAGTGCCTAGGCAACCTAAGGAAACTATGTTAGAGGGAAGCTAGAGATTTTTGCCATATATAATCCTCTTTAGTCTCCCAAAAAGGTCCACACATTTTTTATACTTTTCCCATCATTATTTTTTTATACTTTTCCCAACATTATTATGATTAACCCAACTGTGTGCTCTAGATTTAGGGCAGGTAAGGGTGGAGATGGAGAAAGGATTATACCAAAAAAGAAGCCTGAGATAGTTTCAAAACAGGTGCCTTCTAGACAGATCATGCAGATATCTACTGCTTGGTGAGGGATTGTACTTTCCAGTTAGAAAGGCCCCCTTTGTACAACTCAAGTCTGAATTTCATGTGTCATTTCCAAACTTTGAGTCCATTAACAAGCTTTTGGATTTTGAGCTGGAAGGTGCCATTGAGATAGATCACTTTTGGCACTTCCCAGCTGTGTAACCTTGGTGCACTCCCCTCAGTCATTTAAACCTCAGTTTCCTCTCCTGTAACACAAGTAAGCTTGACTAAAAGGCCTCTGAGATACCATCTAGTTTTGAATCTTTGATTCTTTGTTGTTTGAGTCTATGTCCATAATTTTATTGTTGAGGAAAAAAGGCACAAAGGGACTGATTAAGAGACCAGCCCATGGCCACACAGGTAGTAAGCATCAATCGGAACTTGAACTTTGGACCTCTAACTCCAGAGGCAATGCTCTTCTGCCTGAATGGCATTGTCAGGGAAAACCCACCTCAGTGTTCTCGTTGTTATTGGATAAGTTTGAACCATGTTTGATTGTAGTCCCCTCAGGTATCTCTCACCACTCTCTTATGGGAATGTTCTGTTCCAGATAGGGTAGTATTATTCTCTGCCATCATTGTCTCTCTGTGGCTCTCACTCAAAACAAAGTTTTTCCTTCTGCTCTTCTTCCTTTCTGAATTGGACCCATCTAAGATTCTAATACTTTCTGTCCACTTCTGTCTCAAGAGTATACTCAAGATCAAAAGAAAACTGATGAATTTATGGGTTTCTGGAAAGGATCTTACAGACTATCTCTTCCAATTCACTCATTTCGCAGATGTAGAAATTGAGGTTCGAGCTAATTAGGATCATAGAGGCAGAAGCAGAAAGGACTATTGAATCCATTTTTGGATTGTTTAACAGATGAAGAAACTTCAGCTCAGAAAGGGCAAGAGATCTGCTATAGTTTATACTTGTAATGCCTGATAGGATTGGAACTTAGATTCCCTCATTCTGACATCATGTTCTCAACACCTCCAGTCAGAGATTGTGGGTGAGAACAAACTGCCCATTTTCATTTGGGCTTAGGGTCGTCTTCAGTACCTTAACTTTCTGTCCATCTCTTTCCATAAAGGTTTGTTTCATTTGTTTAAGTCCTTTGAGGGCAGGGACTGGGTTGCCCAGTGGGGCTAAGTGCTTGCAGGATTAAATTAATAGCTAAAAAACAGGGCAATGATAGCTAGCATCTAGATAGCATATCAAGATTTGCAAAGCACTTTACATGTGTTACTTCATTTTATTTTCACAGCTTTATGAATCAGGTATTGTTCTCACTCCCGTTTTACAGATTAGGAAACTGAGACTAAGAGAAGTTAAGTAACTTGGCCAATATATCCAGTAACTTTTTGAGGGAGGATTTGAATGAAATTAGTGATTCTAGTCCCACTCCTGGAAGCTTAGCTGGTGGGCTAGCAAGCATTGTACCTATTTCCTGAAGATTGTTCTCTACCCAGCATGGCACCTGAAGCCCTATTGAGTCCTGCTGGCTTTCTAGACTGTGTGGCTCTGCAGGGCCTGATTAGTTTGCTTTTGAAATGAAGATTCTCACAAAACTCAAACCCCCCTCTATCTCTTCTAAGGCCTTCCTCTTTCAGAACTCCATGTAGGAAGCCATTAACCCTCCTTTGGTTGTCATATTGGCCTTTTCCAGTTCTAGGGCAATGTGGATGCTGTGCATATCTTTTTTTATTAAAAGGAGAGAGAGAGAGAGAGAGAGAGAGAGAGAGAGAGAGAGAGAGAGAGAGAGAGAGAGAGAAAGAGAGAAAGAGAGAAAGAAAGAAAGAAAGAAAGAAAGAAAGAAAGAAAGAAAGAAAGAAAGAGAGACAGACAGACAGACACTGACTGACTTTATTTGCATTCTGCTGTTGATTCTCTGATCCAAGGAAACAGGAGAGATTGAATTAGTAGAAAATGGTATTAATTCTCTAGGACAAAAAACTCTATTACCTATTAGACAGGTATTTCTCAAAAGAAATTAAACCACCTCCAAACACAAAGCAATTCTTTACCATCAAAGCCATTAACACTAACTTCCTTTTAAATAGCAAAGTTGTTAACTTATATAGGGCACCTCAAAGGAATGGCGTTCAAAGTAATATTAAGCCCTAACCTCTGATAGAATCTCACATAGAATCAGGCTCTTGGAGGTTCATTCTCTTCCTCCCATGCATGAGGGAATTATGGTCTGGAGGTGTTAAGTGACTTTACTTAGGTTACCCATTCAATAAGTGATAGGAGTCTTACCTTGAACTCAGATCTTCTGATGACTAATCTAGCACCCTTCTTGAAAGATACATTTGCTCAGTGTTCATCACACCAATCCAGACAAAAAATTCAAAGTTCTTTTAATTAGTCTTACTACTATCAATTCAGGAGTAGTCCTGAACTTAGGTGTGTAGGGTAATTTTATGAAACCTATGAACTTAAGGGCAACTACATAATGCCATAGTTCATAAGAGCACAAAGCCTGGAGTCAGGAAAATTCATCTCCCTGAATTCCAATTGGGTCTCAAGTTACTTAACCCCATTTGCCTCTCATCTCCTCATCTGTAAAATGAGCTGGAGAAGGAAATGGCAAAGCACTTCAGTGTCTGACAAGAAAACCCCAAATGGGGCCACAAAGAGTCCGAAAGGATTGAAAAGGCTGAACAAAACGAACCCTTTCTCAGAATAATGTTTTAAAATATCTAAAGTGCTTAAAGTTCTAAAGAAAACCAATTAAGATGACAATAAAGATATATATTTTCCCCCATTCAAGTTCATGAAGCCCTTGAAATCTATCCCTGAGTTCACGTATCCCAGATTGAGAAGCCATGTACTAATTCCTTTATTCTAGGGTCAAGGAGAAGCAGCTGGAGCTCCTTCAGCAGGGAGTCACCACTTTCTAACTGGACTTTAGGAATACCATTTGACAGTTAAATGGGGGCTCTGGAATAAAGGACAAATTCCTCTAGCTTTTAAAGCATTTGCCAGTCTGGCTCCAGTCCTCTAGTGTCTTTGCTTCTCTCCCATTACTCTCCTCCTCTGACTCAGCTAAACTGACTCCCTTGCTGTTCTCTATGGTCCACACTCTTCCATCTCTCTGCCTGAAACTAATACCATCCCCCCATCTTTGACACCTGTAGCTTCTTTCAAAGCTTAGCTCCATCACCACCTACCAAAGGAAGATGAATCCACTTGTTCATGAGCTCATCCCTGAACTTAACTTGTATTTTCTTTGTATGCATTTCCCAAGTGATTTTATGTCTATCTATTGCTCCTTTTCAATAAACTCCTTGAAGTCAGGGGCCATTTAAACTTTGTCTTTTTATCCTCATGTTCCGCACATAGTAGGTACATTAAAAATGCTTGTTTAATGAATAGAGATATATTAACTAGACCATAGCTTATACATATGAAATATCTAGTCTAGTCAAACCCTAAAAAAAATGATAAATTTTTGTGATTATTTTTCTTTCTCTTAAAATCTTGCCAAAATTTGCATATTTAATTACAAAGTAGTGCATTCTGGAGTAATTAAAAAGGTCCCTGTTCTCTATCCATCAAATGCTATTTAGGTAGAAAGTGGCTCTCTAAGTTCATTGCATCCTTCAGGCAAGAGATGTCTGGGATTAGGAAGGGAGGAAAGAAAATACATAGAAACGAAAAAGAGAGCATGATAATGAAATGAAAGGGACTTCCTAAGCACATGTCAGATGCCATCTCTTACAAAAGTACATCACTGATAGTGGATATTTAATAAATGTTTGTTGAATTGAATCATTAAATTAATTTAGAGGAGAAAAACAAGTTAAGAAGTCAAGTATACTTTAGATATGAGAGAAGCTGTACCATTGGACAAGATGTATTTTGTTTACCCAATAAGAGTAAGGATTATAGCAATGGAAGGGAGACAGAAGGGTGCAATGGGAGTACTGTGGGATCAGAAGATCTGAATTCAAATTCTCCCTCTGAGGCTTAATCTATATGTGATATTGAATATGTCATCTTATCTTTATGGGGCTTCATCAGCAAAATGAAGGGGTTGGATTGTATGGCCTCTAAAGTCCCTTCCAGTTCTAGATAAAAGGTTCTATGATTATATGATTCTATCCTTGTGTATGGAAGTGATTTTTTTTCTTCCATAGGCTTCAAAATAAATATCTTTAAAATGAGTCTATTAGATTCAGAAGCCTCTAAGATCTCTTTCTGTTCTAGGTCTAGAATACTGCTTGTGTGATCTTGGGCAAGTAATTTTCCTTTCCCTGGGCCTCTCTTTCCTAAGAGAGTTGGATTTAAAGGTATCTGTAGATTTTTCAGCTACTAATCTATGATTCCTTCTAAGGAGAAATATTTTTGAAAAGTAGAAGGATTCTAGGGGTATCATCTTGTTGAGTTGATTTCTAAGAAGGGAAGTTTTTTTTTTTTTTAAACAAAACCTGAGCAAATATGTAGAGGTAGGAAAATTAGGGGTTTGTCATTTTGTTTTGTTCACATGATGATTAGGGAACAGGTCATACAGAACAAAGCTTTAAGGGCACAGACTCATCTGGAAGAGGTCTCAGTGGTAATTTAGTCCAATACCAAACCTGACCCAGATTGATAGGAGAGATAGTATGGTGAATGGTGTGCTGGACTTGGAGGCAGCATGACCTGGATTTAAATTCCCCTCCCTCTGATGATTATTGGCCGTGTGACCCCAGGCAAGTTGCCCAAACTCCTTTGATATCCTTTTTTCTCATATGTAAAATGAAGGGACTAGGCTAAAGTACTCTAGGGTGTTTCCCAAGTCTTGCTCTATGATCCTAATCCATCTCTGAGTCTGAGTCTGAAAGCTGCCTGTCGGCTTTGGACAGCTCTAATGGTTAGAGTAGCATGGTTGGGCCAGCTAGGTACAACCACAATACATAGAGCACCTGGTTTGGAATCAGACATTATCTGTGTGACTTGGTCACACTTTACTCTGTCTGCCTCAGTTTCCTCATCTGCCAAAGGAAATGGGAAACCACTCATCTTTTTGCCTAGAAAATCACAAATGGGGTCATGAATAGTTGGACACTACTGGAATAAGTATTTTCTCTCACTGTAGAGCTAAATCTGTTCCTCTTCCCCTTCCAGCCATAATAATGAGCCTCCCAGGTCAGACTGAAGAGTCTGGATTAGATTCTGTAATCAGCCTTGGGTGGAGGAGGGGAGAAATGTGGTTGAGTGACATGCTCAGATCAGTGGATACTTCTCTCCTTCCAAGATGTGTGTAGAAAGGAGATTAATCTGGCAGCAGCATTTTTCAGAATGGATTGGCAGGGAGCAGACTATGGAGGTGGGGTACCAGATTTCCATGCCCTGGCTCAAGAGAAAAAAAAAAAAAGCATTATCAGCTTTCTGCTAATAGTTCAGGGGGAAAATACCATTGGAAGATTTCTTGGATTGGTTTGAGGGTGTGAATCACAGGGGGGGAAGAGGAGAAAAGCCTCTACTTTTTTGGATTTCTCTTTGCTTCTGCTATGTTGAAAAAGACAACAGGATCCCCAATTTTGTGAGTTATTTGGAGGGGATGAGGGGGACAAAGGTCTGAGGTCTGGAAAGCCCTTTGTTCACCCTCATACTGTCTTTGCTTTCTGATAGGGTGAAACATCTTAGATGCAAAAAGTGTTCAAGTATTATTTTGTAGTCTCGATGCTTAGGAATATTGCTCACATTATTGTGGGCAGCAGATCTTCAGTTTTATTGGGAAAGGGAAAGTTCAATGAAGAAACCTCTCTTTGTTAAGACTTAGGGTCTTTGAGAGTTGCCTGGCACATTGGGAGGTTAAGTCAATTGTTGGGGAATGGGGGCAGAGCCAAGCTATACCAGAGGTGAGACATCAAGTCACTTCTTTCTGATTTTCAATCCTATTCTTTCTCTAGTACACCAACACAACATGGCATTTATTAGGAAAATTATACATGCTTTCTGAATGATTGATTTATTGGTTCCATGTGTAGAGAAGTTCAATGCTGGTAGATTTGTTAAGGGAATGTTGTTATTTTAAAGAATGGATTGGGTTTAAGGAAGTGGAAAGTCACTTTATAGGTATGGAGAGAGAAGTGCCATCCTCTCTGATAGGGGTAGGATTTTTGGCAAAGCTAGCAAAGTCCTGGCACTGCCAGGCTTAGAATCAGTGGTTTGTTTGGTTCTAGCCCCAGCTCTGATATTTCCTGTATAATAGTGAGCAAGTTACTTCAACATGCTGTCAGTCAATCCATTGTGAAGACATTTAAAATCACCTACTACTTGCCAGACATTATACTAAGTACTGGGTATGTGACAAAATGGCAAAAGCAATCCCTTCTCTCAAGGAGCTCACAGCTTAATAAGGGAAATAATATGCAAAATGTTATATACAAGCAACTATATACAGGAAATTGAAAATAAATATTGCTGGATTTCAATAGCCATGTCTATAAAATGGGTGCAATAATTCTTGTACTGCTTGCTAGAAGAGAGTAATGATGATTAATGCACTATGTAAACCTTAGGCTATTGTAGACACGTCAGCTTTTATTATGATATTAAATCACCTTTAGAACCATTTGGCATTCAAGGTGGATCTCAAAGGTAACATGAATGATTTTTACAACCCTCATCATCACCTACCCTACTACTACCACCACCGCCATCATCATCATCATCATCATCACCATTACTTGCATTTTATAATTTGCAAAATAATTTGATCCTTACAACCAACCTTGGTAAGTAGTTATTATTATTCCAATTTTATAGACTAAAAACTGAGTCAGAAAGAGCTTGTGTGACTTAACCAGGTAACACAATTAGGCTGGCTTTGAAAGTCTCCTTGCTCTATGTTCAAAGTTTTATCAATTGAGTCAACTGCATTACAGTGATATCTGAAAATATCCCACCCCTATCTCTTCCCTTTCAAAATGAACCTTGCTTTGTAACAAAGAAAAATAGTGATAACCAAGTATAGTTGCCTGATACAGTGACCATGTCAGGCAAGGTGCCTGAGATTCTGCCATGATGATTTGCCATCCTGGTCAGTCTTTTCTTGGCCTAATCCAGCTGATTTTTAGCTTTCCAAATATGTTTCTTAACACTCCAGCTGTTAGTTAGCAAAAAACATTATTAGGTGCTTCCTGTGTGCCAGACACTGGGCTAAGCCCTGGAGATATGAAGAAAGGCAAAAACATAGTCCCTGATCTAAGGGGAAAACATCAATACAACTGTGTACATATAAGAAGTATACAGAATAAATGGAAGATAATGACAGAGGAAGGATGCAAGCAGTGGGACTGGTGGGTGGAAACGACTGCAAAAGGCAACTTCCAAAAGGTGGGATTTGATCTGGCTGATGAAGGTGATATTGTTTTAATAATAATAATTAATATTATTATTACCAGAAATTACTTAATGGAGGTTACAAAGAGGCAGATTTAGAGTTTATATCAAAGAAGACTTTGTGATAAATGAGAGCTATCCAAAAGTGAGAGGCAATCTCTTCCCACCCATTGGAGAGATGGGAAGATCTACAATTTGAGGCTGAGTAGAAAGACCAGTTGTCAAGTATGTTAATAGAGGAGATTTCTTTTCTAGTATTAGCCACACTTGATGTGTTTGTCCAAATCTCTTCTCACTCTGAAATTCCTTGATTTTGTTAAATGTTGTAGAATTAATGTTGTGAATCAGTTGGAAGGAATTCAGATATCAGCTTTAGTGGAATAGACCTTGACTCAAAGTCATTCTCAAAGAAATGATCAACAGACAGTGTTTACCAAAGAATAAGGAAGAAGAGGTAACTCTTTAAAATCCTGTTCCTCTGAAAGCATTTGTTAAACCCCTGCCAGGAGCTCAGGAGTTCTGCAAAGCATTGAAGACACATAGACAAAGCTGATGTCCTATGTCGATGAAGAAAGGGCTGGGGAGTGGGGGGATATTTCCAGACATCACAGTGATATAAAAAAGAAAATCCCTAAAGAAGTCATATGGGTAGGACAGGGGAAATGGAACTTCTATTGTTTTGTGAGGTGGGGAAATCTTGTTACAAGCAAATATGTTACATATGTGGGTATACTTATGCATACACATACAACACACAAATGTACAAATGTGATTATATTATGTGTTTATGTGTATATATAGATATATTCATATACAAAGAAAAATGAGGTTATTTTTAATTGGGAAAGGCACGAGGAGCTGGAAATTCAATAAAGTCTTAACATAAGAGTTGTCAATCAATTTTGGCTTCCATTGGATAGTTTATTAATTTGGGCTCCCATTTAAGGTTTAGTTCAAATGTCAACTCCTACATGAGATTTATCCCAATTTCTTCCAGCCCTAGTGCCCCCCTCAACCCTGGACACTATTATGCATTTATTTGTTATATATTTTGTGTTTATTTATAGTTTATAGTTCTCCTTTTCTTCCCCCAAATAGAATGTAATCTTCTTAAGCCCAGAAATGGTTTCATTTTTGTCTCTGTATCCCCAGTGTGCCAAACATAGTGCCTGTCACCTAAAAGATGATAAATGCTTATTGAAGAAGTATGGAATGCTTTATGTACAAATTTTATCTTTCTATGAAAGAAGGGTAAATATTTCCTTGGTGTGATATAGCTGGAGAAATGGAGGGCAATAATGGCAGACGATTACTTACCTAGGATTATATTATGACTATTGCTAACCAAACCTAGGCTGCTGGACTCCCCGTTCCATCTCCTTTTCTATTTTTTTTTTCATCTGTAATGATCTATCCCTTTACCTCCAGATAATACCCCTGTTGGACTTAAATTTCTCTAAATCTCCTATGGTAGTCTGGCATTCGTGGCCCTTTACAATCTGGCCCCAAACTGCCTTTTCTAACCTTCCCCCTTGCGACTCCCCATTACAAATCCAACCGCACCAGCCTCTCTCTGGAACAGAGTTTTGTCATTATGGTGTCCATTCCATTGTTCACATAATTCTCCTAATTAAATGCCTTCGCTTTCTTCTCCGTTTGTTCTTCAAAGCCATCTCACCTCATACCAGTAGGCTTCCCTTATCATCCTAGGCAATAGCAAAGTGTTATTGTCTGTCTTACTCCTTTGGCAATTTAGAGCCTAGATTGAGAACTGGAAGGGATCGTAAAAATCATCTAGTGCACTGATATATTTTACAAATGAGGAAATGTGGGAATTCTATATTCTCCTTGACCCCCTCCCCCCCAAAAAAGTATATACACAATTGTCTAACAAATAGACATTTATTATACTTATTGATGTTTGAGGCCAATTTCTAATTTTTTTTCCTGAGACAATTGCCCAGGATCACACAGCTAGGAAGACTTAAGTGTCTGAGACCCGATTTGAACTCAAGTCCTTCTGACTTCAGGGCTGAATCCACTCTATCCGCTATGCCTCTTAGCTTTTTTACATGAGATAGGGATTAAACTTTTAACTATGAAATTTACCTCCCTTGGCTTCAGTGTTCTTATTTGTAAACTAAAGAGTTTAGATTGCCCTTGAGAGTCATTCTTATTCTAGATCTGTTATCCTAAATAGTCAGACAGATTAAATATCTGTATATTGCACTTCATTTCCCTGGGGCTCAGTTTCCTTCTTTATAATATAAGATCATAATACTGGATGGTTTTTGAGATCCCTTATAGCTATGAACATAGGTTCTCAAAAAAAATGAACATAGATGTCAAATAACATTTTAAAAAACTAAGTTATAATGTCATGTGACAAATTTAATTAGCATATTTATTATACACCAAGAATTATGATTGGTGCTTCGAAAAAAAAAGTCTCTCCTCTTAAATATTTAGGTTACATTTTGTAGGTTCAGTTGGATTACATATTGGTAGCCCCCATATCCTGTGGTATTCCCACATTTCTTCTTCAGCCATTTCTTAGATGCATCTGAGGGACCTACCATGATCCTATCACCTATCAAGGTACTCACCCCTTCCTTTACATTTGAAATCCCATTAAAGTTCCTAATTTATTTTGGAACTGTGACCCCCATAATCCCAAACCATTCTCTCTAACTGTACTGCTGCCTCATCTGCAGGCTGACCTTCACATTGCCTTACTCCTGGGACCAAAGTGATTCCATTCACTCCTGCCAGGTGGAACTGATTCTCTGCCTGTATTCCTTGGCTTTATCCGCTCCTATCTCAGCTCAATGCTCCCCTCTTCTCTCTCTGGTACAGGTTGTCTTAATTTCCATTCCTCTGCCATTAAGTAGATATTGATTTCTATTAAGACAAACATCAGGATTTATTGACCACAGAGATAAATATTGACAGAGGAAAGGAGGTTCAGTCTAAAGTGGTGGTATTGCTTTACGTCCTTCAGCCTTTCTAGCACTCAGAAAGTTATTGAGAGAGGCTTTCTGGCTGTCCATGTGACTTTTTAGCTCACTGGGGAAATTGTTCACATTGCCTCAAGCTTTGGTTGTTTTACTTGTAGAATAACTAGGATAGACTATATTTCATGATTCTGTCCTAAGTGCAGAGAGATATAACGTAGAAAGACAAGATATGGTTCCTCTCCTCCAAGACTTTACATTCTGCTTTGGAAACAGGGGACTTTGTAACTTTTTCCTGATTACTTTTGGTTGTTATTTTAACTTACTTGTCCAACTTTGTTGGGAGTTTTCCGGTTGAATTCTAGTTATAAAGAAGTAAGTTTGAGTTAGAGTTTCTATGGTTGATGGTGACAGATTTGACCTTTTAGTGGCCAATTTGAAAGGATAATTCCATCCAGCTTTTTATTTTTCAAAACACATGCATGAATCCTTCAACATTATCCTTGCAAAACCTTGTGTTCTAATTTTCTCCCTTCCCCCACTCCCTCCCCTGGATAGCAAGTAGTCCAGTATATATTAAATATGGTAGAAATGTGTTAAATCCAATGTATACATACATATTTATACAATTATCATGCTGCATAAAGAAAATCAAATCAAACCAGTAAAAAAAAAAGAGAGTAAAATAAAATGCAAGCAAACAACATCAAAAAAGTTGAAAATGATATGTTATGAACCACACTCAGTTCCCACAATCCTCTCTCTGGGTGTATATGGCTCTCTTCATCCTTAAACAATTGGAACTGGTTTGAATCATCTCATTGTTCACTTCATCATTCTTATAGGCAAAAATAACTACTTCACAGGGCTAGGAGGAATTTTATTATGCCAAAGTTTACAGTGGCTAGCTGGCTAACTGTGACTGATTGAGTTATAAAGCATTGATTAAATCCTTTCTAGATACTAGATACTATACTGTACAGATGAATGAGTGGGAAACAAATTATAAGACATAATCTGCCATCGAGGATTTTGTATTCTAATGGAGAAAGGTAACAAAGAATAGCTGGAAAAGGTGGGGGGATATACTGTAATAGTCTCAAAATTGTTAGGAAATAGCATAGTGGTCTGGATTCTGAAGGCAGATAGGTCTGGGATTAAGTTGGATGGCTAGATTGAAGTTGATATAGCATGGAAATGACACAGAGGTCCGATACATGACAAGATATCTTCTAGTGTTATTGGATGAGAGAAGAGTGATTACTAAAAAAAAAAAAGTACATATATATGTACACAAATATATCTGTCACATTTTTATTTCAATAGATTTTTAAGGATTTAGATTTCAAACTTGTAACACTGGTTCTGAAGATTCTCACCTGTGCTTTATCTATGTGGTCAAAACTTTCTCTCTCTCTCCCTTCCCCTCTGGAGTTCCCTTTCAACTAAATGTTGATTTTTTTTTAGGGAAGGGGAGGGGAAAACAAAACACAAGGACCAAAATAGCCTAGCAACAGATATATGAAATTCATCATTGAAACTCCTCTCTGTCTGGTTTTCTTCCTTTCTCTGTCTCACACTGTATCACAACCTGTCACTCTGTCATGCTCCATCACCCGCTAGTACACTCATTCCTCCCTCTGCTTTTCCTTTCACCCTTCTGCTCTGCTACCCTCTGTCACTCTCACTCAGAAACCTTCCTTTTGCAAGGGCCATCTCAACCCCCACTGGAAACTCTTGTCCTTGTGATGGCCCTCCATTCCCTGATACCCTCTCATACCTCGACATTACCTAGCACTTTGTTTTTGTATTGAGCATCCTCATTATAAGAAATATCATTTACATTTTTTAGAGTAGGCTCTCCCTCTATTTCACTCCCCTTCAGAATGTTCCTCTTGATCTTCCCATATGTTGTAAGCTTCTCCTCCAGCCCTCTTTGTACTTCAGAAGTTATTTCTGTTAATATTCCAGATCCTTTTGGAAATAAATCCATTTTTCTTTCCATCTATTTCCTCATGGGATAATAGATTTCAAAAGTAGCTCTGGCTCCTCTTTATTCTCAGCTTGCCTTGCTCAAAGGCCAAAGTAGTGTTTTCCTTACCCTTCGATTTGGGGGGGTTGGTGGGTAAAGTCTCTGTTCACCTTATCTTTGTCAATCATTCTTTTGGGGTTTTGATCCTGACCCATATTAGCCTTCTCATTGGCAGGATCTATTATCATTTGGCAACTCTTTCATTGCTTTGCACCCTTCATTTGTACTTCTCCAGACCTTTTCTATTTCCATATTATTTTTTGAGATTCATTAGCTAAAAGAGTATGTGAGATTGAAGGTCCTTCCTGCATCTAGATCTTTGATCCTGTGACTTCTAAGATCACTATCAACCCCTACTTTCTGTTATTAGAGTCAAATGATATTTTGTTTCTCTTAAAATATTTTATTGATATATATATACACATATGCTTATATAAGAAACACATCAATAAACCATGTTATACCTAAATACATTTTATTTTTATTATGAAATTAATCATAAAACAATTATTGCATGTTTTATAGTTATATTTGCATCTGTGCAGATCTATATACCTATATCTCTCACCATATTTAAAAATATATGTGTGTATTTGTCTCCCTTCATTTATGATTTCTACATATACATTGCGAAGGACATAGGCTCTGGAGTCACAAGATGGCAGTTCTAATGTGATCTCTGATACTTATTTTCTATGTGACTTTGGATAGATCATTTAACCTGTTTTGGCCTTGATTTACTCATATGTGAAATGACAAGGTTAAACTAGATGGACTCTAAAGCCTCTTCCAGTTCTTTTTCTATGATCCTAAGATCTGACAACCTTGTCTTGTCTAAAGAATGATACATAAAGTCAAAGTAAAAGCAATGAAATCTGTCTACGTCTTCTGCATTCAGCAGCCCCAGACCCCACCCCCTCTGCACAGGAAGATTGTTTCTTCATGTGTTGTCTGAAATCAAGATTGGCCCTGGCAGCCAATCTAAATTCAGCTGTCATTTTTCATTATTTTCATTTACATCATTAGAGTCACTGTCTATATATTTTCTCTTTGATGTTCTTGCTCTGCATCAGGTCACGGAGGGTTTTTTGTGGATTTTTTTTCTGACTTACTCATTGTCATCATTTCTTAGGATGCAATTCTATTCTGTTGCATTTTTCTGCCACATCAAACTTTTTGTGACCTTGGACATATTTCAGCTTTTGGGATCTCAATTTCCTCATCAGGAAAGTGAAATGGATGGTCCCAGTGAATTCCAAAATCCTTTCTAGCTTTAAATTTAGTAATCACAATTTTTCATCCCTCCCCTCTATACAAAAACTCACTTTGTCCAAGGATATTTTTTCTGCTGTCCTTTACCAAAATTGCTTTGAATAGTTTGTTGTATATAGAGACTTTCTTTCTATCTTTGCCTTCTTTGGCATGTACAGCCATTATTGGGATCTGTGAGTTTTTACTTTTTTACTCACAGCGTATGCTTCCTTTAAAGGCTTTCCCCAAAGAATCCAAATTACTTTCAAGAAAGTTTGCACCAATCTCTAGCTCCACCAGTAATGCACTTCTATGCCTGAGTCCCCACAGTCCTTCCAAAATCAAATCATGTCTTCTGATTTCGAGTTGATACTCAACCAGTCATACTTCAGGAGATTCCTCATTCTCCTCAGTTGAGTAGTCCTTCCCTTTTTTGATTTTTCTTCAGGAATACTTTTCTCACCCCTGCAATTAGAGTTTTTTGTATTCAGGGAACAGAGTAAGCTTTTAGAAGCTTACCACCTTCAGGAACAATTTGTAAAGTGGGAAGAAAAAGACTACAGTAAATGGTCTTGTCTCCAGCAGAGATGACATGAAGGATTATGATATATTTGATGGTGTTTTGATGGAGGGTGGGGACTCTTGACTCATCATAAAATCACAGAGTGTCAGAGTGAAAAGAGGTGAGCTCATGCTCATTTTCTGGGTGACCAGCCAGCTATTTCTGAGACTTTGTTTGTACTTTTCTAAATCAATTGAACACGCAAATATACATACAACAACAATAATAACTAAAGCTTTTGATACTGCCTCTGGGATTCCAGTCTGCCCATTAATTAATTATCTATATATAAACAGATTATTCCTTTTAACAAAAACAATCATCTGCTAATTTTTCATTAGCTTTGATCTGTATTTTTATTTTTTGCTAACTCTGTTGCTGTCCTACATCATATATTTGCATTGAAATGCCATTGATCATGGCTTAGTCTACTGGTTGGCTTGGTAGAGGAAAAAGGACAAAGAAGAGGTGTCAAAGAAACCATAAGAGCATATTTGGCTGAGGGAAGAGAGATTCTGGGCCATTATTGATTAATTTGGAGATTAGGATATGAATCCTAGAGCAGTGATCCTGAAAGCCTGGAAAAGAGTCCAAGGATGATGATATGCTTTTTGCTATGTTTGCTATGAAGTTGAAATACTTGAGTTTGAATTGCATCTCTTCATGTGACCTTCAAAAAGTCACTCCAACTTTCTGGGTTGCAATGGTTTCACTGGTAAAATGAGGTAAGATAGACTAGATTAATGATTCGTAAAGTGAGGTCCTTTGGGAGGTCCCCACTATAATTTTAAAGATTACTGAGACCTCTGAGTAAGTGGCAGCACTGGTGGTTTCCAGACCTCACAGAAACCAAAGACAACTTGAAAAATTGGCAAGAAAGGTTTGTCTCATTAGACTGAGAGGCCCTTAGGAAGCCAGCAAACTAGGAGTGGACCTTGGGAGTCACTCACTTGGCAGCAGCAGCTGTGACAGCTGGAGTGGTGGCTTCCAGAGCTCTCAGCCCACAGATGGTAAGGAGATTAACTAGCTGGTCACTGGTTCCTAACATTGATACAGAACTCTATTGTTTTGCCCATATTCAGATCTAGAATATAGTCCTGGCTTATAGTTCTAGGGTACGAAGGAGCACTAGCACACTAGAACTTACAGCCAGAGTGGATTTCCAGAGCAGAAAAGAGTGCCTGTGCTCATTCACAAGAGAGTAGGAAACATGATTTTCCTTGGATCATACCACCTTCAAAGAATTAAAAATGTACAGATCCCCAAAGAATCTCTGAAAACAGATACAAAAAACTCCTGAAGCTTGGGACAATGTACCCTCTTCGCTAGAAACAGAGCCCTACTTTAACAAAGAGTTGAAAGCTTAGTAATAGGCTGGGGAAATGAACAAGCATCAGAAAAAGATTCCGACCATAGAAAGTTACTATGTTGACAAGAAAGATCAAAATATTCAGAAGAAAATAACAAAGTCAAAATACCCAAAGACTCCAAGAAAAATAAGAATTAGTTTCAGATGATGGAAGTGCTTAAAAAAGATTTTGAAAATCAAGCAATAGAGATAGAGTAAAAATTGGCAAGAGAACTGAGAGTGATGCAAAAGGCTAATGAAGAGAAGAACGCTTTAAAAAGCAATATTTTGGGGGCAGTTAGGTGGCACAGTGTATAGAGCACCAGCCCTGAAATCAGGAGGATCTGAGTTCAAATCAGGCCTCAGACACTTAACACTTCCTATCTGTGTGACCCTGGACAAGTCACTTAATCTAATTGCTTTATTATTTTGCCAAATGGAAAAGGAAGTACAGAAGCTCACTGAGAAAAATAATTCCTTAAATATCAGAATTGAGCAAATGGAAGCTAATGACTTTATGAAAAAACAAAAAATAATAAAAAAACAATGAAAAAATAGAAAAAGATATAAAATATTTCATTAGAAAAACAACTGGCCTGGAAAATAGATCCTGAAGAGATCATTTTGCAATTCTTAATCTACCTAAAAGTCATGATCAAAAAAGAGCCTAGACATCATCTTTCAAAAGTTTATTAAGAATAACTGTCCTGATATTCTAGAACCAGAAGGTAAATTAGAAATTGAAAGAATCTACCAATCACCTTTTGAAAGAGATCCCAAGGTGAAAACTCCCAGGAATATTATAAACAAATTCTAGAACTCCCAGGTCAAAGAGAAAATACTTCAAGCATCCAGAAAGAAACAATTCAAATATAGTGGAGCTACAGCCAGGATTATACAAGATTTAGCAGCTGCTACATTAAAGGATTGGAGGTCTTGGAATTTTTAAAAAAGATTGAATCTCAGTCTGGGTCTAGATTAGTGATCTTGTCCCAAGTTGGTTCCCCTTTACCCTATGCTTCTTCCTTTTCAGTGTATAACAGATGAATTAAATGTAATACAGGACTTCAAGGTTGGATTATTTTCTGTATAGTTTTGGACTTCTAAGACCCAGATGGTTTCAAATAAGGAAATGCTTGGAGAAGGGAGGGAGTTCATGCCATCTTGACAAAGTGAATAGCTTTAGCTACCTATGGCTGTGATGGTGCCAATGACTATTACTAATGATACAATTACTGCTAATAGTGATGCTCTTGATGATGGCAGTTGATGGCGCTCTTCAAGGTGTACATTCATGTTTTGATCCTAACAAGTGATTTCATGAGATAGGTACTATTACTGTCACCCTCAATGTATAGAGAGGAAAATGAGGCTCCTAGAGGTTAAAAGTAAATGTCTAAGGCCCTGAACTCAGGTTTTTGTGACTTTGAAATTCAACACTGTAACTTACTGCATCTTACCTACTTTACTGGGACTCAAATACTTTTTTTAATTTATTGCTTCAGGTCTTGAAGCTAGGTAGAAGATAAAATGCTCAGGTTTGGCTTCCCCCCTGGTATTGAATTTTGGCCCATTTGTTCTTCAGGATGTGATTAAATCAATCCACTAATGAGGAACATCCAGTAGAAAACTCACTGATATGATTTTGGGGGAACTGCAAATGCCGCCTCTTATAGCCTACACCAAAAAGAGGGGTGTTACCTACACTGCAGCATTTTCATTTTGCTCTTCTTCAAACACTCTCTCAGCCTGGAATGCATTATAAGGGCCAAAAAACAAACAAAGAAAGCTTTTAAGGCTGAACAGGGAGGAATGAAGCTGAGAGCTGATGGTAAAGGATTCTCCTAGGGCTTGAGATGAATGGCAAGTTTAGAAGTGAAACATGGAACTGGTGGGACCAGGAGAATGACATGGGAGTCTGAGCATCTTCCCAACTCAAAAGGAAAGGACGGGTTTGGATTGGGGGCAATTTGAAAAAGATTTAAGAAGACAAGTTGGAATGGGAACTCAGATGAATAGCGAAAACCTGACTAAATTATGACCCAGGGCCTGCAGACTGCCAATAGGTTAGCTCTATCACAGAGAAATAATCATCATCCCTCTTCTTCAACCTCTCTTACTAACTCTGGCACTGTGTGAATAATATAGACTTTTCAATAAGTTCTCACCATTTTTAATATAAACTTAATAACTTTAAACAAAAGCAATCGAATAAATGTCTAGTACAGGGGCAGAGGCAATGGAAAGGGAATGGAGAGAATGGACTTCAGAGTCAGAGGCCCTGAGTTCATATTGTGACTATTCCATATTATCTGTATGAATGCAGACAAGTCATTTCATCCTTATAAAGTCTGTTTCCTCCTCCATCAAATGAGAAGGTTTGAAAAGATGTTCTCTTACAATCCTTCCAAATATAAATCTAAGAATAGCATGGTCTCTATGAAATCTTTTTAACTGACCTGCTAGGCAGTTACCTCATTAGTACATTGAGGGAGTTGGATGGTATGACCTTGCACCTCCAATGTTACGGTCCTAACTCTGAACCAAGTAAATTAATGAAGAAAATGTTTTTACGTCCCTTTCTAAGCCTGTTTACAGTTTCGCCACTTTGGAACCTAATTTCTTTCCTTCCCCTTATTTCTTTGTTTTCTTTCTCCTCCATTCTGCCATCTTTCCCTCCTTCCATTCTTTCCATTCTCTCTTCCTCCTTTCTTCTTTCTCTTTCTTCATTCCCTTGTTTCTTCTCTTCTTCCTTTCATCTTCTTCCCTCTATTTCCTCCTCTCTTCTTCCCCTCATTCTTATCTCATTCCCTTTCTTCCACCCTCATTTCCTTGCTCTTTCCCACTATTATTTCTCTCTCTCTTTTTTCCTCTTCTTTTCTCTGCCCCCTTTTCCCCTTCTGCTTCTTTTTTCTTCCCTCTCTCTCCTCTTTCCTTCCTTCCCCTCTCTCTTTCTTCTTTAGTCTTTCCCCTTATATTTTTAAAACATAGAAAATGTGCATAATCTTTGCTACATTCCCTCTTCAGCACTCATATAAGTCTTTCCAAATTTCTGTTTATGCTTCACATTCATTCTTGTTTATGGCATCTTTATATTCTATTACATTAATATACCATAATTTATTCAGCTATTCTTCAGTTGTTGGACACTTATCTTCTTTCAATTTTTTTTTTTTGCTATGACAAATAGAACTGATCTGAATAATTTTGGACGAATAGATCTTTTATGCCTTTATGATGTTTTCTTGAGAGAAAAGAGTTTGAGACATAGAATTGTTGAGTAAAAAGTTATGTTTAGGTATATGTGAATATCATTACAGCATCACTCTCCAAAATTCTTGTTTCTTTGCCCACCATTGCCGGCAGTGGCTTTCGTCCTGATGGAGGCTTTTACAAAGTGATGAGAGGATATTAGACTTGGGGAAAATAGTAGTTAAATGTGGAGTGTTCTTTTTGTCCTGTGTCACAAGGGTCAACATGGACGGATTGGTGCACAGAGGTGGCCTTGGAGTCTTGAAGGTACAAGCCAAAGTATTGTCTCATGACAAATATTGTCTATGACCCCAGAAAAATCACTTTATGTATCAATGATCTAGACCACAGATATAAACTCAAAAAGGAAGGTGGACCACTAAATAGTGAATAAGGAACTCCATGGGCCACAGATTGACTTAGAAAATCACATACTGATATTGGGTACATTGTATTGCATTTCATTTATTTTGCCCAATATTCTCCAAATATATTTTAATCTGGATCAGGCCATACTGGAAAGTTCTATGGCTAATGTGTTTGATACCTCCCCTCCACTGCACAAACCAGGGAGTATCTCTAAGACCATAAATTGCAAATCAGAAGGCCATCTCCATTGAAAGGGGAAGCTTTTATCAGAAATCTAATTCAAGAGGAAAAAAATCCCATTGCTCTGATTGAGTAGGATTTTGTTTGTTTCTTCATTTTTTTTAGGATGTCTTGATTGCTATTTATCTGATTATTAGGAATTCTTGGTGTGATTGTTAATACTTTACATTTCCTCTGTCGGTGTCTTTGCAAGTCTTTCTATGCTTCTTTTCCATTCTACATTGGGAAATATATAATTAGACTTTGGAAGGGCAGCAGAGAGCTGGACTTGGTTTCAGAAAGACTTGTTTTTAAATTCTGCCATTGGCTATGTGATCATAGACAAGTGATTTGACTTTTCTAAATCTCATTATTTTCACCTATAAAATGGGCATAGTGATATTTGTATCACCTCTCTGTCCAGGGTTGTTGAGATATATCAATAAGACCATTCATGCAGAGTACTTTGTACATTTTAAATCCTAAATTTGTGCATTGCTGACTGACAAACCTTTCAGAATAGCCAACCTTTTTTTGTATGAGGTTTTCCTCAAAGATGAAGGGGTCCATCACACACACACACACACACACTCTCTCTCTCTCTCTCTCTCTCTCTCTCTCTCTCTCTCTATCTATCTATCTATCTATCTTTCTTTCTCTCCTTCTCCTTCCCCTTTCCCTTCCCTTTCCCCTTCTCCTTCCCCTTCCCCTTCTCCTTCCCATTTCCCTTCCCCTTCCCCTTCCCCTTCCCCTTCTTCTTTTCTCTCTCTGTCTCTGGGTCTCTCTGACTGTCTGTCTGTCTCTCTTAGGAACCTTTGATCTAGAATAACTTGAGGAACAGCCTTTGATTTTATGGAAGAGTACTCATACAAGAAGAAACTGAAGTTTAGAGAAGGGAGGTAGGAAAGACTTGCTTAGAATCACATATAAAACCACAGAGCTGACTCTAGAACTCCAGTCTCCTCATTCCACACTCGTGCTCTGGGTAGAGACTATATAAAACTGCCCCTTAATTTTCTGGCCTCGACCTGAAGCTACACAAAGTTTAGGGGAAAAACCAACCAACCAAACACACACCACTCTGTTGAAGGTTACAGAGATTTCTTTTAAAATGAAAGTAGGTTGATAAAACTTACTTTCTATAGAAGCCTTTGACTGGAAATATTGGAAAGCTTTTCTCAGGGTCAGTCAATAGCATTTATTAGATGGGAAACTAGTGAACCCAGAGCATCCTACCAGACACTGTGGAAAATAACAAAGGGAAATCAAAAACGATGCCTTCCCAGGAAGAGCCTCAGGAAAAAGGTCCTGTCCACAAGTGGAACAGGGTAGTTGTGTGTACTATCAGAAGCAAGCATGAAGAACCAAGTGCTTGAATCCGTTTTTTTTAAATAAAGCTTTTTATTTTCAAAACATATGCCCAGATAATTTGACAACATTGCCCCTTGCAGAGCTTGTGTTTCAGATTTTTCTCCTCCTACCCCCTCCCCCCTCCCCTAGATGGCAACTAATCTAATAGATGTTATACATGTTAAAATGTATGTTAAATCTAATATGTGTAAACATATTTATACAATTCTCCTGCTGCACAAGAAAAATCAGATAAAAAAACTGAATGAGTAGAAAAACAAAATGCAAGGAAACAATAGCAAAAAAAGTGAGAATGTTATGTTGTGATACACTTGAATCTGTTTTAAAACAAACAGGATTAGCAGGAAACACTAATTTCTTTAAAGAAATTACCAGGCGTTTGTCTTGCATCACCTTATGGCTAAGTCTTGTTTTGTAGTCATGCTCTAATTGGCATTTTTAAAAAGTAGGTTATTAGGGTCATGGAATCGTAGAGCTGAGAAGGGATTTTAGAAATCCCTTAGTTTAGTTGTCTCATTACAGAGAAGGGAAAGGTCAGAGCCAGAGAGAAAAAGTAGTTTGCCTGTGGTCACGTACTCAGTCATGACAAAGCTGTGACTTTGTCTTCAGATAAAATAGATGATGAGTAGATTTAGTTTCCAAACTGGTGTCCTTCCTTCTTCCTAAATACCCTCAACAAATCAGAGACAATTGGTTTACCTTGCAGTTTTGTAGCAATCTTCACTGTGATGGTAATGGGGAAAAGACCAGCCACATAAATATCTGTTTTTGCCCTTCTCAGTCCAAAACTCTCAGAATAAAGAGCATCCACTCCAGATTCTGACAGTATCTTAAGAGTTGGAAACTTTTGCAATCTCTAGTACTTAGCATAGTGTCCAATGAGTAGTGGTGACATGATAAATGTTTTTGTTTGCTCCTGCATTCAAGGAACTTTTACTCCAGTTAAGAAGAAACTAATAATAATAACCCACATATTGTTTTACATTCACATAGTGTTCTATTTGTATTTATAGTGTTTTATTTTAACACTATATTTATAGTTTTTATTTTTATAGTTTTATTATACTGTTTTATTTACATCTGTAGTGTTTTATTTATATTATGAAAGTGTTTAAAATTTGCAAAGTATTTTAAAATTATTATCTCATTTTATCCTGGAAGTAGCCACAACTATTTCACACATACTCAACTCGAATTGTATGGTAAATACACACACACACACACACACACACACACACACACATGTATATATATATATATACATGTACACCAGTTAGAAGACATTAATCACCAAATTAATTATTTATATAACCTTAGGCAGGTCATGTTACCCATTTGAGCTTGAGTTTTCTCATCTAAAAATATGAGAATATTGGAGAAGATGGGGATCTAGGATTCTAAGTACATGTGAAGTAGCTAACACCACCTAAATGATCTCAGAATTAAGAAAATGCTAGCTGAAATTGAGCCTAATCCTCTGGGCCTACATGTGAGTGTATGTGTTTCTTTAATAGGCTGTAGATAACCAATATAATGAACGAGCCACGTTCTGTGACTGATGTGCTTCCTGACAGTCTGTCTGAGGTGGTGCATTGAATTTGTTTCCCAGAGGAATGGACAGAGGGTGAGAAAGAATTTGTTCGAATGAAACTGAAGATGGCCCATTAAAGGATAGATTTTTATTTTCTTCAAGGAAAAAAAAACCTCCCTCTCATTTTTCTCCAGCCATGTGGGGTAGGGGGAGATAGGGAGAATAAAAAGCTAGAACTTTATTTTTTGAAATCAACTCCATCTATTTCCTTAATGATCATCTGAAAAGCTCAAACCTTCAGGGACTATTGTGTATAATTGTTTTCTAAGCCATATCCATTTTCCATGGTCTGAAGATGTATTTATTTTTTTCATCCTTTTAAATAAAACTGATTTATTATAAGAAGATGGATAGGAAGCCAAGCTCTGAGCTTCTTGGTGAAACTCCCAGCTTCTAAGATCCATAAATTATCTCTCAAGATTCAGGAGATTTGCAAATGCGGAATTTTGGACAAACTTGGACGTATAAAACAAATGAACCAGACAAATGCAGGGTTTGGATGCATTAAAGTGAAGGACTGTCATTCTCATCAGCACCCATGAGCTGTGATAGAAAGGAGGACCTTCTGTGTAGCGAGTCTCTTGGGAGGTGCTGACACGAGATTCTTTCTAAATAAAGATAAATGAAGCCCAGCAATCTATGAGGATGCATGGGGGACACAATTGTTGGATACAGAAACTGCCAGTATTTTTGTCTCACAGTGTGTGTGTTGAGGGGAGGGGATACTTGTTTCTTTCCACCCTTCTACCCCCCAAACTGGAAGTCTTAAATGTGGTCAGTAGGGGAATCTGTATTTAATCTTATCTCCTTTTCTTCTTTTTCTTCTTCTTCTTCTTCTTTTTTCTTTTCTCTTCTTTTTTTTTTTAGCCACATATATGATCTTTATCCCTCTTAAGTCTCACTTTTCTCATGTTAAATGCAAGGATTGGACTCATTGCTTTTGAAATCCCTCCCAGCATTAGGTCTACAATCCTATTATTAGCTCAACAATGGAGAACAGGTTAGGTTAGAAATTTAAACTTTTTTTTTTGGCCACTTGCAAGTCTAGGAATAATTAACTTAAAGATAGAAAAAGCCTTTGGGGTCATGTAGTTCAACTACTCCATGCCAAAGATAAAGAAATAAACTATTAATTGACTTGCTGGAGGGTCATATAAGTGGCAGAAATGAGTTTTGAACTCCAGGCTTTTTTTTTATTATAAATTCAATATTCTGGCACCTTTAGCAAAGGTTCTCCTTTGGTTTCTCCTGGGTGTGTCATGTGGCTGCTTCTTCATAGCGCTTGAGGGCATAGCACTGAAGTTACAAATGAAGGAGGGCAAATGTGTCAGCTCAGTTTAAGAACTTTTATAGCCATCTTGTAAAAGTAAACCAGCTGATTCAGCAAAATGCTGACCAATAATCAGAGAGAAGCCCCAGCTACTTACCTGGCTGACTAGGGACCTCCCAGGATATCTTTATCACCTGGGACAAAGTTGATAATCATTGCCGTTTTAAAAATTCCTTTTGTGCAGTGGATAGTCACCAGCCCCGAAGTCAGGAGGACCTGAGTTCAAATCCGATCTCAGACACTTAACATTTCCTAACTGTGTGATCCTGGGCAAGTCACTTAATTCCAATTGTCTCAGCAAAAATAAATAAATAAATAAAATTAAACAAAATAAATTCCGGTTGTTACCTCTTACAGGGGTGATCAGTTTTGTAGGGCGCTCTCTCATTCAATCTCTCTCTCTCTCTCTCTCTCTCTCTCTCTCTCTCTCTCTCTCTCTCATTCCCTCCTTTTCCCTTCCTCCACATATATCATTTATCTATGTTTATGTGATTATATATTAAATGTTCTTGTATTAGTGGGGGGAAAGTTGTCCAAACTTTCCAGAAACTGATTTATTCAATTAATTAAACAGGCTTACATTCTGCTTTGGAGATATATCATGAATACAAATAGGCAGATGCCACTGTGGATTTCTAGAAAAGGGATGGATAATGAAGTTAATGGAGGCCACAAAGAAAGTAAATGTCCCTCTCCATCCCTCCCCTTTCCCACACACATACCCTAAGGGATAGTTGGGAAATATATTCCCTCTCCATGGCCCCTGGGAAAGATAGGAAAGCCTGCAGACATCAGAACTGGGAGGTTACCTCTTCCTGAATTCAGAAAAGATTCAAATGATGAACAAGATACGTGATGTTTCCTGACTTTTTATAAGTAATTTAGAGAGATACAGTTTAAAAGGACAGAAGCCTCATTGAAAACCCATTTATGTTTATTTGTTTTTTAAGAATAGGAGATTTATTTGGCAAAGCAACTAGCATTATTTATGCTTGTAGGTAGAAGGGTTGCCTGGTGAATTCTGCATTAGAGAAAACAGTCTATCCATCTATTTATCTCTATATACATATGTTCAATCTGGATAGCTATTTCTTCCTTTCCTTTGGTTTGATGAATTGTCTTTCCTTAATGTGAGAATTACACAGTCATAAATTTAGAGTTGGAAAGGACCTCAGAGACCAGGTAGTCCAAACTCTTCAATTTAGAAATGAAAAACCAAGACCCAAAATCAAGTGAATTGCCCAGGATTCACATGGTGGGATTTGAACCCAGGTCTTCTAGCTCTCATTCTATTGCTCTATCTGGGATATTGCTTCCTAAAGAATCCAGGTCTCCTCATCCACTTGAGAGTACTAAGAGCAATCCTAATGGACAGATTGTGCTTCTCTCCCTTTTCTAGAATCTGAACGCAATTCCACCTTTCCATTATGACAATATTATATTGGACATGTTATAATTAATTTCATGACAACTTGTTTTACATTATTTACATTTCAGTCTCCTTAATGAGATTTGAAAAACATCCTCGACTCATCTGTCATATTTACAAAGTACCTTCAGTGTAACTTTTATTTTAAATTTGCCTCAAGACTTTAGGGATGCCCTTGGTCTTCTACCTCCTGTTTCACTGATCATTGTGAGAGTTAGTATGTTGGATAGTGAGCAGACTTTGGAGTCAAGAAGACTTGAGTTTAAGTCCCACCTCTGAGATTGACTGGCTGTATAACAAAGAATTAGATAATTTAACATTCATTCAACATGCATTTATGGAGCATCTACTGTGGGTGAGGAACATCCAGCCCTCAGGCCATATAAGATCCATGAAATCATTTGCTAAGGCAACCTCAGGCAAAGATGAACTGAAAGCTTGGTACAACAGCCTTCCACTGCTTGGGATCTACAAGCGGTAATTTTATATGGACCGTGAATGATGTTATAAATATCCAAAATGGCAGAAAAAAAGTCTTTCCATCCCTATGAGTCAGGCACTGAAATAAGTCAGATAGAAAGAAAATAATCCCTGACCTCCAGGTGCTTATAGTCTAGTAGGAAAGTACATGTAAAGAAATAAGAACATGTAAAATTCTTGTGCATTATTATACACACAAATTAAATACAGAATCTTAATGACTAAGAGCACTAATAACTGAGAGGTATTTGATTAAATGTTGTATATAAGGTGGGGCACTTGAGTTGAGTCTTAAAGAAATCTTAGGATTTCATGAGATATATAGGTGAAAAAAGTATGATTTCTAGGCAGGGCAAAGATATGGTGATAGAGATCAAATGCCCTGCCTGAAGAACAGTAAGGAAGCCAATTTGGTTGGGAGGTAGAGTGATGAGGAATGATGATCAGGAGCCTTGGAAAAGGGAAAACAGAACTAGGTTGTGAATAGTTTTGAAGACAAACTATGGAGTTTGTGTTTTGTCCTTTAGGATGACAAGGAACCCCTGAAGCTTCTCAAATAGGGGAGTAACATGATCAGAACCTTAGTTAGGAACATCTTTTTGGCAATAGAATGAACAAAAGGCTTGAGATGACACTGTTGTAATGCTAGAGCTATAAGTAAGTGATTACTAAGAAGTCTGGAATCTTTGATTTTTTTTTCAAATAACCATCTCAACATAATTGGTTTTCTTTTTAATCTTATGCATTTTAATTTGCTCACATAAAACCATGATTCTGAGAAGGAATCCACAGGCTCTCCAAACTGCCACAGAGGGTCTCTATAAAGGGAGGTTAAGATTCGCATTCTAATCTGATCCCCTGCTTGAAATGTGAACTGTGAATCAACTTAATTCTTTCATCTTCGCAAAAACTGTTCATAGTGCCTTCTTGCTCTCCATATCCAATCTCAAATCCCCCATCTAGCCAGATCTTCCCAAGCTCTCCTTTTCCATCTCTCCCTATCATGGTCTTCATTACTCCCAAATCCAGCTACCTCTTTCCATCATCCTGTGGGTACCTGTACACATCTTGCTTCTTCATTATTTGTGTCTTTGTTTTATTATTTCTTTCTTAGAATAAGATAATTCCCTTCTTCCCTCACTTTTGACAATTCATATCAGCAGTTAGCCATAGACTGTCTGACATGAAACAGCATAATTTTAGACTCAGAGGTACATAAGATCATAGATGTAGACCTGAAAGGGAAATTGGCAGTCAAGTATAATCCATACCAAGAAAACTCTGAGCATCCTAGATTTAAGCTCGAAGTACCTTAGAAAGGAAAAAAGAGTAAGAATTTATTAAGGGCCTACTGTGTGCCAAATATTGTGTTATATGTTTTATAAATATTCCCCTTTTAATAAAATCTGAGGTATGAGAAGTCATCTGGGCCAATCCCCTCTTTGGCTCAGAGTGGTTAAGGATTTTCTAGGATCTCACAGAACATAATAGTTATCTGCCTTCAAATCCAGTTATCTTTTCTTAACTCCTTTTGCAGCACTTATCATTAACTCTCTATCCAAAAGCCTCCTATGAGGGAGAGTCTAGTATACCCTGATGGAGCCCCTTCTATTTTTTCTCTCAAATTTTCCTTCATTCTTTCAATCATCCGGTCCAATTTGTTCTCCCATTTTCTCTTGACCTTAATATTTGCTCAAATGGACTCTGATTTCCTATTTCAATCTCTTGAAATTATCTCCATCTTCTAAGACCTTTGGGTATAGTGTGGCTCATTTTGCAAGCAGGAAGACCTGGGCTTGAGTAGAGTAAGAAGGTTGCTGGTTTTGGAGACTGGGACCTGAACTCAAATCCTAACTCTCCCACTTATGATCTGTGTGAGCTTGGGCAAGTCTATGGGCCTGCCCTCTGTAAGCTACAGTCTCCTCATCTGCAGAATGAGAAGGTTGGACTAGATGAATTCTAAGGACCTTTCCAGCCCTCAAGCTGTAATACATAGATGAGCCGATGGCCACAGCTCTCTGTGAATCTCCTCATCTGTTAAATGAGGATGAGAATACTTATGCTCTTTACCTCCCAGGGGAGTTTTGAGGGAAATGCTTCGGAAATCTGCAGAAACTGTCAGAGGTCACTCTTGTGAGATACACATAAATTTCTCTCTCTGCCTTTCTTACAAATGGTCCTGGACTCATTTCTAGGTGGCTTCCCACTGTTGAGGCCTTTACCCCAGTTCCTCAAACCAAGTAATGAATGGAGTAAATTACTTGGCTGGTGAGTGGGCAGGAGTAGTCGGCCCACCTGCAAGCTTAAAAGGGGATCCACTTTCTTTCCTTCCTTCCCTCCCTCCCCTGCCTTTCTATACTTTTGCTTCAAGTGAGGGCCAAGCAGAGTGATGACAAATGAGAAATTGAATTTTTGAAATGTTGCTTGATTTTTTTTCATGGATTTCTGCTTGCATACGGTAATGGTTATATATGGAATGGAATAGGGTGTATGTGTGTATGTGTGTGTGTGTGTGTGTGTGAGAGAGAGAGAGAGAGAGAGAGAGAGAGAGAGAGAGAGAGAGAGAGAAGAGACAGAGATGGAAGGAAGGAAAGAGGAAGAGGGAAAGAGTGCAGGGGTGCAACAAGGAGTAAGAGAGATAGGGTACAGGAAGAGAGAGGGAGAGGTGTCATTTTCATGGAGAACAACAAATTTAAGTAATAAACACAAAAATAAGAACCTCATAAACACATAGAGATATTAACACCTGGTGACTGTCTAATGTGAAATGAGGAAGGAACCCTTGGCAGGCTAAACTGTATTTATAAAAATAAACAAACAAACAAAAATAACAACAAAAATCTCACACTGTTTGCCTTTTACTAATCAAATTTACTGATATTAGGAGCTGGACTGTTCACCTTCTTAGCCAGACACAGCTCACTTTTTGTAACGAACCGATAATAGAACAATGCTTTTGCTATTGCTGGAAGACAGGTAGGATGCCAGGTATTTGCAACTGGCATAAGGAGGACAACAGAGAGCATAGTCCAGCTGGCATCCAGCCAGTGAAGATGGGAAACCGGGACTTCCCCCCTCTTTTCCCAGATGCTTTATCAATTGTAAAATTACCCTACTGCAATTGGTCTCTTGTGCAAATTCTCAATCTCCTGAAGATGATTGAATTCTGACTTGAATAGATGCCTAATAATTTTGTGTTTAAAGTTGATTTTTGTCTGCATTGGTTCTGGGATATGAGATAGCATAGAATTCACTTGAATAGTGAATGGGAGAAGTTAATAGCCCCCTGGTTCTGCCTTGAAATAGAAAAGGAAAAGCTTGGAGGAAAGGGGGCTGGGAGAAGAAGGTTTATCGGGCATTTTTGTTTCCTCCCCAAATTTCTGGGGGAAACACAGTAGGGTAATCCAAAGTCAAAGAGAAGGTAGATCACGTAGTACACTGGAAAGATCATGGACTTGAGAATTAGCAGAACAGAGGTCAGAGCCCAGTTTTGCTCCCTATTCTGTACAATCCTGGATCAATTGCTTCTTGGGGTTCTTGATTTCCTCATCTGCAAACTGAACAAGATTATCACTAATATCCCTTCCAAGAGGAACATCAGAATGTAACTGGGATGACACCATGGGGACTTTGTCCCAGTTGGCTGAAATTTAGAGGGGGCTGAAAACACCATCTCAGGAAATAATTCTCCCTTGGAGAGTATACTCAGAGTGACCTCCTCTCTCCCCTTAATATTATCCATCAGGTTTATCCCAGGTGTCTCTTCTGACTCCTAATACTTGATTTCTTTCCTCCAGTCCTCAGAAGTGACCAGCATTATAAAAACTCACAGTTTTCTGAGAACTACGTTCTCTGTTCCTATGGCCAAAGCCCAGTTGAGACCCCATATACACTGCTCTATCCCTTTTCCCAAGTGCAATATTTCCCACTGACAGCTCTATCCAACATTCTATTATCCTATGAAAAGTCATCCACTGGAAAGCATGGGATAGAGAAGCCAGAGAGTCAAGGTTGCTGGGAGGATAGGTGAGGATGGTCCATGGAAAGTTCTGGTTAAAAACCAGGGACAGGTCTTTGACCAGAGTGGATCTGTCAAGTCATAGGCAAGGAAATTAGGAAATCAGGAGTTCAGAAGAAGACTTCAGACCTCTCTGGAGATTATGGGTTCTAAGAGTCACCAATCTAGAGTTTTTGTTCAATTTTCTCATTTTAAGAATTTTTAAAAACCAAAAATTGATTGTTCTAGAAAGACCATGTGATTAACAGTGTCCTGACTTCCTCTAGGTCTTTAGCCGGCTTTAGGCTTCGCTAAAACTTACTTTACTTCACGAAAATCTTATAGCACTTTCATCAGCCTGGTAAAATGGATATAGAGCCAACACTGAAACATAAGAGATCTAGATTTGAATCCTGCCTTGGTCGTTTGCCAGCTGTTTAAATAAGAATAAGCCTGTAATCTGTACCTCATCTTCTCCATCAGTATTATGGGTAATAAAGAAGCCTTTAGCAGCTACCTCACAGGGTTGTTCCAGGGTAAATGAGATCATTTAAACTTTAAAGTGCTATACCAATGTAAGCTATTATTATACATGATTCTATTCTGAGATGTCAACTGGGCAAAAATTTTAATGTCTATTGTATCCCAATCATTGATCACTGTAGGACGGTTATTGGGAATAAAGAGACAAAAAATAAAATTAAATCTTCCCAGGGACAAAGATACACTCTACTGGGGAAAGTACAAATTGGGATTATATGTGAATGAGTGAAAAATTTGAATAAATGAATTAATAAACAGATGAATTAATAAATATATAAATGATTATAAACACACATGTATAATCCACCTATATATATGTATACATAGATCAATATAGGTGTAAAGATACATACAATAAATATATGTATGTATACATGTGTTTGTACATGTATGTGTTTTATACATGTATAAATATATCTATGTATATATATATATATATAAATTAATGAATAGATGAATTTGTACTTGCCACTAGTAATCCCTGTACTAAGTACAGGGGATAACAATGATCTTAAGGAGCTTATATTCTGATCAGAGAGAAAACAAATAAAGAACCAAAATAGGAAATATACTAAGTTATACACACAGTAATTTTGGGATGGGGAAACCAATAACTGGTTAAAGCAGATAGGATTTGATTTGAGACTCAATGAGAGCCAGAAATTCTGAATAACAGAATTGAGATGGGCCAACATTCCAGACACAGGGAACATCCTGTGGAGAATGATGAAGGTAGAGATCAGTATGTTTGATGGGTCTTTCTTTTCTTTTTTTTGCCTTGTGTCCATTCATTCTGCACTTTTCTTATGTCTCTGAGATTATTTGGTTTTTGAAGCCAGGGACTAATTGTTTTTTCATCATCAAATGCCCTGACACCAAACTGAATAGAAAACTTCCAAAATCTCTATTAAATGCATCTGAATTCAATGGCAGCTTTCAGAATAGATTGGAGAGGTTTGGACCAAACCACCCACAAACCAAAGGTTCTTTGACAGCGTATTCTTGGTCCCTTCTCAGGCCATATATGGTGCTATGCTGACCCCTTTTCAAAACCTTTTCCCAGGAAGAGATAGGTGTTTTTCCTCTGTAGTTAAAAGTCAGGCTCTTGCTGTCAATCCATATAATGGTTGTTAGATCCAGCTGCTTAGGCTCCAACCACATCAAGCAGTGTTTGGGCTCTTGCTGAGTGGCCAGCACTCAGCCAGGTGCTTTCAAAGATGTATAGACATAAATGACTTCTGTGAATCATAGGGAAAAAATAAGACTGAGGAGGGGACCACAAATCATGACTTCCAAATTCTAAAAGTCTTATGGGACAGAGACTGGAATTTTTCTATGTGATAACAGGGAACAGAATTAGGACCCAGAACAAGACACTTTTGTATGGGCTTAGTAAATCATGCAGCTGAATTGTCCAATGAATGGAAGTTTTTGTATTAATAACAGCAAAAGATTCCTACCATGTCCAGCTTTTTCCTATGGGAATGGGCTACTCCAAGATGTCAGCTAATCAGAAGCTAGAAAATCCCCTGACAGGGGTATTGTAAAGAGTAACTCAGCATGATTGAATAGCATGAAATCCCAAGTTTGTTAATGGAGTCAAAGAGAATCTGTTTCCCTTTTCTGGTTTTGTTTTCTTCCTCATAAAATAAAGGTGCTGACTAGTGCCTCTGCGGTCCTTTCCAGTTGTTATCCCCCATTCCTGGAATGTTTTCTCTCCTGGTTTCCCTTACTTCCTTCAATCTCAGCTCAAATCCAACCTTCAGAAAGAAGCGTTTCCAAGTCCTTTTTCATCTTACTGTCTTCCCTCTGAGCCAGTTTAACGTTGTCTACAGTTTTGTTTATACATCATTTTTTACATCTTGACTGAAATTGGACCATAGATGTAGAGACTGTGTTATTGTGTCTTTGTTTTGTTTTGTTTTTGCCCTTCTTTGCATAGAATGTCTGGCACATCTTGAGTGCTTAATGAATACCAGATGGGGAGGTAGTCTTGAAACATTTGTTACGTGGAATTGAGATGGGCAAGTCCCATCAATAAGCATTCAAGTGTTTAATCTCTGCTAAACACTAGGGATTAAAAAAAAGCCTCATATAATATCTGCCTTCAAGGAGCTTACATTCTAATGGGGGGAAACAATGCAGAAAAAAGGGAGTGGAAAGGAAGTATGTTTTGAGGGGGAAGAGGGATAGTGAGTAGATCCTAGAGTCAGAAGTAGAGTTGGGTGAGATCAGAATGACTGGTTTAGGGACTTGCTCAAAATGGAGGTCTCAGAAGGGAGGCTCTGGTAGAGTAAGGAATAGAGAGGGAAGGAGGGAAAGCCACAGAACATCCTATGTCTCTGTGTGTATGTGTGTCTGTCTGTTGGATCCATTTAACTACTTCTGAAAATATCTTTTCATTTAATAGTATTTTTTTCCAATTACATGTAAAGATAGTTTTCAACATCCATTTTTGAGAGATCTTGAGCTCCAAATTTTTCTCACTCATTGCCTTCTCTCCTTCTTCCCCAAGACAGCAATCAATCTGATGTAAGCTATGTGTACAATCATATTAAACATATTTCAATATTAGTCATGTTGTAAAAGAAGAATCAGAACAAAATGGAAAAAAACATGAGAAAGAAAAAACAAGAACAAAGTGTTATTACTCCTATCTCCATTCAAACTCCATAGTTCTTCCCCGGGATGTGGCTAACATTTTCCATCATGAGTCTTTGGGAATTATCTTAGATCATTGTATTGCTGATAAGAGCTAAGTCTATCAGGATTGATTATGCTACAATGTAACTATTACCGTGTATAATGTAACTATTACCGTGTACAATGTTCTCCTGGTTCTGCTCACTTTACTCGGTATCAGGTCGTATAAGTCTTTCCAGGTTTTTCAGAAATCTACCTGATCTTTATTTCTTATAGAACAACAATTTTCCATTTCATTTGTGTACCACAATTTTGCTCAGCCATTCACTGATTAATGTGCATCCTTTCAATTTTCAATTTTTTGCCATTACAAAATGAGAGTCTATAAATAATTTTGGGCATGTGGGTCTCCCCTTTCCTTTTTTATGATCTTTCTGAGATACAGACCTAGTATGGTTGAATCCAAGGGTTTCATTGACCTTTGAGCATAGTTCCAAATTGTTCTCTAGAATGATTAGTTCACAACTCTACCAACAATGCATTAGTATTCCAACTCTCTCTTTATACACACACACACACACAATCATAATGAAAGGAAATCCAGGGTTTCAATTAGAGAATATAAATGTGTTTTTCCCCATCTAGATTCATAAACCCCCTGGAAGTTAAATATCTATAGTCTTCAGGATAAAAACCACTAGATAAAATGAATTGACTCCTGTGTTACCTCAGGTTAGAAAGCCCTAGATGAGATGTGCCAGTCCCTGGGATGTATTTTATTTGATTGGACTAGATAAATCAGATAATCAGTAATTATTTAGTAAGTATGTACTATGTGTTAGACATTATGCTAAGTATAACAAAGAAAAAAGGGGAGGGGTGATCCCTGCTCTCAAAGAACTTACATTTTAATTCTTGCTTACATTCTAGATGATTTCCAAGATTGAGCAAATGTTTCCCTAACTAATTCATCTTTGGGAAATCCTTTCTCAAACTTCTTTGTCTTGAAAACACTTGTCTTACCAGTCCCTCTATTCCTTCAAATTTCCACCGACTCCAGATTCCTGTAATTAATACTGTAATAATTTGATATATCTTTTTAATCCCTCTTTTAAATAAGTAAAATTTGAAAGTAAGAAATTGCCCATCCTCTTGCCAGGAAAACATGGATTCTTCTGAACTTGGAAGAAAGTAATTAGTGTTTTCCAGGCTATGAATAATCCTTTAGGGCACATCTACTTTATAATGAACATTGATATCCACTTCCTCATTTAAACTTCAAAATCAGCTTGTGAGGAATAAGAGAAGCAGGTCTTATCCACTCAGACCATCCCAGAATAAAGGAAATCAAAGGTCATTTAGTCTAGCTATAAAATGTAGATATTAACAATACCTATCTTACAGCATTGTTAAGATGAAATAAGAGCTTAGCATAGTGTCTGGCACATAGTTGGCACTTAATAAATATAGGTTCATTTCCCCCTTTCTCATGAGATTTATTCCCCTATTGCAGACAAGGAACCGGAGGTTCAGATTTTTTAATAAAAATGAGGATTATATCTGAATCCTTTTTTATAGCCCAATGCTCTTTGCATTTAATCACCAGCATTTATTATATGCCTCCTGCATGCCAGACACTGTGTTAGTCAGTAGGGATATCAACTGCCTCAAGAATCCTATTAACAACATTCTGATAATTTATCATGAGTATCCTTTACTTGGATGTTGAATAGAGGACAGAAGATTGGCTTTGAAATCATTGTTCAAACACATTCACTGCAATGCATTACAGATGAGGGATGTGTAACCATGTTTCCATAACTGGAACTTTCCCTCTTTTGCCACCCAAATAAAATCATGTGCTTATTTTTGACATCTCTCTTTTTTTTTAGTCAGAAAATCATAGGATCATAGATAGAGAGCTAGAAAGGTCCGTGGAGACCTTCAATCCAACCCCATCATTTTTGAGATGTTGTAATTTGCTCATATCCCTCAACAAATCAGTATCTAAGGTGGGATTTGAAACTGTCTTCCTGTCTCCAAGACCAGCACCATCTCCGCTGTACTACGATACCCAAAAGCATATTGTCCAATTTTTAGACCACATCCCTCTATCAGTGTACCTGAGGTTGGTCACTATTTGATGATTGTGGCAGGTTGTCAAAATGAGGCTGGGAGATGTCAAATCACTTTCCAAAGATCAAACAGTGAACACACACACATATTCCATGTCCAAGCTCCTTCTGCCCCAATATGGACATTTTAATTTTAATTTAATTTTTAATATATCCCTTAATGTTAAGTACTATGATAAATTCCAAAAGGAAAAAAAAGATATAAAATGTGATCTGTCCCCTCATGGCATTTAGTTTTCCTGCTGGGACAGTGGACCATTAAAAAATAACAATATAGATCCATTCTCTGTGCTCTGGAAGCTTCTCATTTAAGACTGAAATACAGGGATAGATAGATGGCTGCGGTTGGGACCCACAAGGCAGGTAGGACATATATGGGCAAGATATGGTGTAGGATCTCCATATCACAGAATGCTTCATGTCAACCAGGAATCCACAATTTCATCTTTGGGGGCCTTCCTCCACCAACTCAGACTGTGGTCGCTTTGTCTTTGAGAATTGCAGTGGCCCAAAAATCCCTTCCCCTGCTGGCCAACCATCTGATGATGAGCCCCTCCACACTTAGCTAGGTCGATCCTTGGCCAACAGATGCAGAAGCCATGGCCAAGTCTTGTGCTTGAAGCCTTTCCAACTTGGTAAGGACTTCCAGAGCTTATACTCCTCTCATACAGTATCTGAGCACGCAGAGTCACCCTTACACTACAATAAGGAAAACATGAGCAGAGGAGAGATCCCAGAACTAAATCTTTTTTTTTAATGATTGCTCAACTGTGAATCTGAAATCTGCATTAGGGGTGAGAAGAGCACAGCAATTGGTAATAGAAAATTCAGTATCCTCAGTAGGAGTCTTTCATGTACAGCTAACTAGTGAGACGATCTGGAGCAAATCCTTACCTTTGTGTTTTCCTCATCGCTAAAATGAAGAAGTAGCACTTGTTTCAGAAGTTTTTTTATGAGGGGAGAGGATATTATGGATCCATTATGAAGCTGGTGAAATCTTCTTAGAATATTATTAATTATACTAAAATAGTCGTCTTAGAATATTTTAAATACATAAAACATATAAAATTACAAATACAGGCATTAATATTGAAATATAATTGTCTATCTACTTGCCTATTATTTATCTGTTTTCTCTATCTCTATCCTCTCTTTGTGTCTGTCTTTGATTCTCTCTGTCTCTGCTTTTCTCTTTCTCTGTCCTTGTTTATCTCTCTTTCTCTATCTATGTCTCTGTCTCTCTTTCTCTCTGATTCTCTCTCTCTCCATTTCTCTATTTCTCTCTCTCTCCCTCCTTTCCCCTACCTCCATTCCTCTCTTTCTCCTTCCTTTTTTCCTCATTTTCCCCCAATCTTTTTCTTTATACCTGGATCACAAGTTAAGAATTCCAGGACAGGAAAATCTTTAGTCCTTTCCATCTTTAAATCCTACAATTGGAGGAATCCATAATCAAAAACCGAAAAAACAAATTAGAAAATATATAGAAAAATCCTTTGTCTGAAGAACTGAAGCTAGGATAACGTCTTTCCTAGAAAAACATTACAGTGATAAATATTCAAGTAAAACCTGAAAACATGAGAAATCAACTCATCCAATCCCCTCATTTTTACAGAGGAGGAAACTGAGGCTCAGAGGGAGCCAGTGATTTGTCCAACATTATATTGCTAGTTCGAAATGAGCCTGGGATTTGGACCTAAGCCCTTGGGTTAGCCATTCTCCCAATTTGTCAATAGCTGCCCATTTGGACTTTAAATATTTTATCATTTCAGTTATTCCTGAGTATTTGAGCTTGTCAGCTTTCTTCCTCTCCACCCTCCCCATTCCTTCTCCAACTGCCTAATGCCTTTTTTGGCCAGGACTGGAGTAGATTAGTCCAAGTATAACTGAACAGACAATTTCCCATTAACATTTATATTGCTTTTCTCTTCTTTTCTCAATGCTTAGTGTGGTTGAATCGGATGGTTCCCCCCCCGCCAATTTCTTTTCACCGAAATAGTTCCACTGTTGCAGTCTGATTAAAAAAAATAAAATAAGTCTTTTTTTTTTTTTTTTGTGTGTGTGTGTGTGTGTGTGTGTGTGTAGGGAGGGAAGTAAGTGTGTATAAGGAGCACTCATGATATCATAGGATATGAGATTGAAGGAATTCACCTAAATTAAGTCTCTCATTTCACAAAGGAATCATATGAGGTCTAGAGAGAGGGTCATTCCTTGTCCAAGGTAACAAAGAGAGGGAGCAGCAATGCAGAATATGGTTGTGGGATTATTTGTAGGGAATTGGTGGTACTATGGTTAGAATGGGGGGGGGGGGGGTATTGAGTCCCATTGTCTTTCTTGACCAATTTGATGGTTGGGCTAGTGGAAACAAGTCCTGAATTTGGAGTCAGGAGATCTAAGAGCTCCCCTGTCACAGAGTTCTTCACTTCCGACCTGCCATTGTTCCCACTCTCCCATCACTCAAACTGGCCTATAGAAAGTCAGTGACCGGCTGCTATTCTTCTCCAGTGCCACATTTCTAATAATAGGGAAGGCTCACATGGCTCCAGCCATCCAGGGCCTCAACGTCTTGGCATTAATCAATGCTTTTTCCAGTACACCAGGCCACAAGTAGAAATTGTCCCCATCCCTTAGCCAGTAAACCCTTTAAGCCATTAGCAATGGAAATTTAAATTTAAAAAAAATTCATTATGAAGACTTGACAAACATTAAGAGGAAATATAGGTTTGAACGCAGATCCTTCAACTTCCAATCTAATAGTTTTTTCATGCTGGGTAGAGATCTCCATTTTTCAGAAACATGACTTAGCTAAGATCATGAAGCTCCCAGAAGACCTCACTACCTTCAAAGGCTTCTCCAAAAGATCATAGATTTTAATAGGATGTTGGAGGCCATGAGATTGAATGCTAACCATTTTACAGATGAGGGAACTAAAGTTCACAGTGCTCCCATACAGGGGGTATATGTTGGAGGTGGGATTTGAAGAATCTACTCATCAGTTCCACATTTAGAGAGTCATCCTACTATTGTACCCCTGTATGAGAGTCAGAAGTCCCCCTCTTAAACCTGCAATCCATGGAGCATAGTCAAAACACTTCTCTCAATTTACTTTCCTTGTCTGTAAAATGGGGACAATAATGCAAGTGCCTCTTAATTTTTGGTGTCTCTCTCTTTCTCTCTGGCTCTTTCCTCTCTATCTCTGTCTCTGTCTTTCTCCTCTCAGTAGCCAACTTATTACACACTATACAATACTGTCTTTTGGGCATTAATCATTTATTAATGAAGAAAATTCATCTTTCTTAACTAATCCCCTGAGAAAATGGGAATGTATTTCGTTCTTCCAGGGCTTTGGGGAAGATCAAATAAGCTAATATTTATAAAGTGCTTAGCATAGTGCCTGGCACAGAGTAAGTGCTGTGTAAGTGTCAGCTATTAGTTGACAGTGTTAGGTTTATGTCTTTTTTGTTTTCTTCCCCTTAAATTCATCAGTTGGCAGAGAAATGCTTGGGAACAAAATTTCCTCTCAGGTAAATTTAAAGAGGAAAGTAGAATTAACTTAATAGATAATAACTATAATATAATTCTACAATAATAACACATATTGTGTGAGACATGACAACAACTTTAAGACAACAACAACTTCATTTTATAAATGAAGAAACTAAGGCAGAAGGACTTGCCCAGGATCATGTCAGAGGCAAGACTCAATCCTTCTTGACTCCATTTTGTCTCCTGAGTCACCTAGCTGACTCCTCTACTCTCACAGATGACAGAGACGAGACCTAAAAAGGGAAATCATTTATTCAAAATCATACTTGTCACAGAATCATGGAGCTCACCCAGAAGTCATCTAGTTCACTCATTTCCAACCAACTGCCCCTAAAACATCACTCCAACCTAAAGACCTCCAGTCGGTGGCAGAAATGGGACCCAAGCCCACCTTTCCTGACGGTCACTCCAAAGAACCGTTCTTCTTACTATTTCAGTGTGTGATTAAAAAAAAAAAAACAATTCTGACCCTTCCCCTCAAATGTTTAAAAGAGCAGGAGAAAGCTTGTTGTCAAGGGGAGTGACATCTCACCTCATTTACACATGTCTCTTGTGAGTCACTGGGGATGAGGTAATTCGCTAAAAAGAAAATTACAGGAGATTAAGGGAAATTAGCAATATTTTTAAATACCTGTATTTCTAAAGAGTTGGAATCACTGGTCCAGACCAACTCTCTGCAGAGATCTAGGTAGCACCCCAGACACATATTTTGCCGCCTGACAATCTCCCAAGAGCCTTGTTGCAACCTCGGTTCTTAATTGGGAAGTCAATACAAAGCTGTTGGGAAATGAGTCCACCAGATTGCTCCCTGCCCCCTGTTCAGTCCTGGATCTTTCTTTTATCAATGTCCTTCCCAAGGTCAGTATTTTTAGAGTGACAAACTATATTTAATTCACCCCCACCTAAAACAAAACAACAAAGCAAAGACCCTCGACGTGGAATGAATACTTTGATCAATAAGAAATCCTGCGGCAGTCACACCTGCTTAAGATGAGCAGCTGTCCTCCCAAAGGCCACAGCAGGTTTACATATTGATGGACTTTCTATAATGTCCATGTCACCCTTTCTCAGCTTTCCAGCCAAAGGATGATTTGTTGAAGCACCAGGCCTGCGGACTCAGCCTGGGCCCCCCGTGTCAAGCTGGGTTCTTCCCGCTCCCCACATCAGATCCAGCCGCAGAGATGCTGCCATTAGAGACAAGGTGGAAGGGGAGCCGGCTGGCGGGGCTGGGCCAGAACTCCCCGGCTTGTTCTCTGTCTTCCAGCAGCTGTGTCTTGGGGAAGGGAAAAGATGCACAGAGAGAGCTTTTCTCCATGCTTGATGGTGCTGGCCCCTCTGGGTGCTGCACCAGAGGCGAGCACTGGCAGGCTTCAGGCATTGAGTTAGTTGGCCATGTCTCTCTCCCTGCTCCCTTGGCTCACTGAATTTCCTTCTTCCTAGTTTTTCTCATCTCTTTCTCTCTCCACCTCTCTTTTATTTTGCTCCTTTCTACCTTATGTCTCTTTTCTGATCTCTCTCTCTTTTATTCTCTCTCTCTCTCCTCTCCTTCACTTTCTCTCTCTGTCTCTCTCCCTTTCCCCTTTTCCCCCTCCTCCTTTCTCTCCTTCCCTTTGTCTCTCTCTTCTTCTCCTTCTCCCTCTTTGCTCTCCCCCTCCCTTTCTCTCTCTGTCTCTGTCTCTCTCCCTCTCTCTTTCTCCTTTCTCCCTCCCTTCTTATTTCCACACTATTTCCCCTTCATTTTCTCTCTCTTTGGAAAAGGATTGTTATAGTTCAGTGGAAAATGCATTTGATCATGTCACTTAAATTCCCTGGGTCTCAGTTCCCTTTTTTGTGAAATGAAGGTTTGGTCTAGATGGCCATGAAGGTCCTTTCCAACTCTTGACCTTCTGTGATACCCTTTCCTGTCCCTCTCCCTCGTTTTTCCCCCTTTTCTTTTTTTCCCTTCCTTGCTCTTCTGTCTTTTCCCCTCCTTTTTTCTTCTCATGTATCCCCTTATTTTCCTCTTCCCTCCATCCCTTTCTACCTCCTCTTTCTACTTCTTTCCTTGTCCTTCCCCCCTTTTTAACTCTTCTTTCTAGTCCCCTATCCACCTTCCATTCTCTCTACCTCCTTCACTTCTTACCTCCTTGATCTCTTCCCCTTCCCTCCCATCTCCTTCAAAGCCACAGAAATTCAGCAGGGGTTGAAAATGTGCCCCAGGGACAGCATGCTATGAATAAAAGGAAACCGTTTGAAAGGCATGCATATGCCCAGTTATCAAGTTACTATTACACTGTACACATGTACTGCAGGGGGGAATTATTTCTAGGGAAGCCTCCTTCCGTCAGGGTGTGCTCTTTATTTATTCTCACTGGAGACATTCGCTGCAGAAGAAATCATGAATGCTGGGCTCTGGTTGAGAATTTAACCTCCCCAAAGTCAGAAAGTCCTGAGATGGAGTTTCCGCACTCTCCATAACTTAGCCACCCTGCATCTATATACACATTATGGCCATAAATTTGTCAGCTGATACAGTAACACACAGTCCTCAATACGTACTGGGGAGGAAGAGTGATGGGGAATAAGGGACCCATAATGTGGGATTTACTGACTCCAAAGCCATAACCAGGCTTTGGTGCTTAATACGGTGTTTTTGTTTTGAGTGTGTACTCTTGTACGGGCTGGATAAGTCTGATCGTGCAAGATTTGATTCAGAGGAAAGGATCCAGGGCTACTTAAGAGAAATAAATTAATTTTTAAAAACCCAAGTAAATAAGACATTACCATGGAGTGGGCTTTAAATGACATCAGGGGCTACAGAGGGATGGTGAACAAGGATAACTCATAATTGTTGAATATGAAGGTATCCTATAAGCTTATCTGTTCTAAGAAGTTCATTTTACAGATTAAGAAAGAGATCCTCAGAGAGGGAGGTGATTTGCACAAAGTGACATTGAGACTTAATGGTCAAGTCAGGATGGAGCGCCCAGACTCTTATTTCCCATAGAATGTTCTTGTTATTGGGGGGGATTACTGGCACGGAGAAGCAAGATGCTGCCTCCTGTCCACACGCAGTGTCAGGACAGAGGGGTGATCTGAACCCTGAGGTCCCTTTCAGCTCCAAAAACCCCATGATTTTCAAAAGGAACCTGGCTGGTACATATTCTGCTAGGGAGATTGATTAAACTTATTAATCTTACAGGGAACCATGAGATGAAGAAACCTGCTCTGCCAGAGCATATGAACACCTTCTCTGAAATTTGTGTCTTAGAGAGCCAATTAGAAAGGGGAGAGAGGGTAAATCCAGAGTCACAGGCCGGGGTGTGTTAGAAGTGAGACTTGAACCCAAATTTCCTATCTCTGAGAATAGTTCTATTAACTTATATAATAGTAATAATTATTATTTTATTATTATCTATAATATACTATTAAGTATATATAATATAGATAATAATAAAATTATAGAAAATAATAAAAATATATAATTAATAATAATATATTGTTACCTATAATATAGTAATAATGATATTATAATAATATTACATATTAAGGGGCTTTTGTTGTTCAGTTGTTTTAATTTCTCCCCCCCATTCAGGGTTTTCTTGGCAAACATACTGAAATGGTTTCCTTATTAAAGAATCCACCCTAAGACATACATGCACACACACACACACACACACACACACAATTCTCATTATTATCATTATTACGATTACTGATATCTCATCCCTCAACAGACCATCCTTGATAGATATGACAACACAAAGAATTTCACTTGATCCTTTGATGATGAATATTATATGAAGAATGATATAAAGATAGCCAGGTAGTAAAGTTGATAGAATAGCAGACCCAGAATTAGGAAGACCTGAATCTAAATCTTCTCTCACTTATTTCCTAGCTGTATGACCTAGCTGAGTCATAATCTGTTTTTCACCTGTAAAATGGGAATAATAGCATCTATCCCAAAAGATTTTTGTTAGAGTACACACAAACACGCACAGTGCACAAATATGAAATATTGCTTAAATCTCTTGGGATTTTTGTTGGTCACATTTAAGTAAAAAGACCTTTGGGATAAGTTACTTGGCACAGATAAAATACTGGGCCTGGAATGAGAAAGACCTGAGTTCAAGTACAAATTGAGGGACACTGGACAAGTCACTTAACTTTGTTTACCTCAGTTTTCTCATCTATAAAATGAGTTGGAGAAGGACATGGCAAACCACAACTCAAACAAGTGAACAACAATAATAAATACATCTGAAGTGAAAATTTAAAAAAAAAAAAGATTGTTGTTAGGATCAAATGAGATAACACAGATAAAGTGCTTTACAAGCCTTAAAGTGTCATATAAATATAATAAAGAAGAGGAAGAGGAGAAAGAATATAAAGATTTTTACTACTGTCACAGGGAACATAAAGAGCATTGCCAAAGTAGAAGTGAAATTTCTTGCAGAACTTAGATTTAGAACTAGAAGTAAAACATTGAGGTCATCTAGACCCTTAGTTTATACATGAGGAATCCAAGATGCAGAGAGAGATTATGACACTAAGTAGTGGGACTGGAAATTAAATGTCGCTCTTCTAACCCCAAATTTCAATATTTTTCTGTTTTCCCTGACTTGATATTCTCAGCATGTGGTATGCTGACTGGCATATAGTAGGCACTTAATAAAACCTTCTTGACTGATGTCCTATTCAACTGCTCTCTAAGCATTCTTTCTGTAAAACATTATGCTAATTGCATCACATCCTAGAACATTATGGATCCTCCTTAATGAAATCATAATGAGTCCAAAAAGTTCAGTCTAGCTATCTCTACATGAAAAACAGCGAACAGAAATGCCTATTGTCCAGAATATAATAAATGGTTTAACCTACTGCAATCATCATCTTGGAAAAACACTGCAGATAGACAGTGATCTGGCTTCAAAATTAAGTAGAAGGGAGAGAACAGGCTAGATTTCATTTTGAAAATTGCATAGTGCATTACATAACCTCAAATGTCTCGGTGAGAAAAAAAATAAATCATGCTTTTGGTCCTCAAATTTCTTGGCGATACCACATTGATAACTGCAGTCTAAGGTATCAGAATTACCAGTCACCAAAAGAGCAATGATGGTCAAGAAACAGGGATTTATTATGCACCTTACCATGTGCCAGGTACTGTGCTAAGTGATGGGGATGCAAAGAAAAGCAGAAAGAGTCCCTGCCACCTGTAAGCTTACCATTTTGTGTGGGAAACAAATACGAAAATGAATGCATAAATACAAGATATATGGCAAGAACTTATCTTACCCTACAGGAAAATAGGGGGAGAATGAGATACAGGAAGGAGGGAGGGTAATAAAAAGGGGTTATCTCAGGGGAGGGAGTAGTCAGTACCAAAACACTTTTGAGGAGGGACAGGGTGAAAGTTGAGAGAGAATAAATGGGGGGGAGACAGTAGGCAATGATAATTGTAAAAAGAATTTTGAAGCAAGTTTCTCTGATATGGTCTCATTTCTCAAACATAGAGAGAACTGAGTCAAATTTATAAAAAGTAAGAGCCATGATCCAATTGATAAATGACCAAAAGATGATCCGTACCCAAAGAGCTGTAAATTCATGCTTATCCTTTGACCTAACAACACCACTACTAGGTATGAAAACCAAAAGAGATTCAAAAAAAAAAAAAGAAAGAAAAATGACCTATGTGTATAAAAAACAGAGCAGTTCTCTTCTCAGGGCAAAAACATTGTAAATTGAAGGAATGCCCATCAATTAGGGAATGGCTCAATAAACTGTAGTATATGTTTGCAATGGGATATTATTTTTTCTGTGGGAAATGATGAGCAGGATGCTCTCAGAAAAAAATGCAGCCACCTAGACAGCCCTCCACAAACTCAAGCAAAGTGAGATATACTGCATACAAAGTAATAGTAATGTTGTGGGATTACCAGCTATAAATGACCAGCTTTAATATTCTCAGTAGTACAATCATTCACAACTACTCTGAAGGACTTAGGATGAAAAATTCTATCTGTACTCAGAGAAGGAATTGATTATGTCTGATTAAACTTACTTTTTCTTGATGGTTTTAATTTTCATTAGGGTGGGAAACCTGTTTTCTTTTACATGTTTTTCTTTGACTTTTATGGAAATGTTTTGCATAACTTCACATATGGTATCATGTGAGGATAAGGGAGAGAACCTAGAACTCAAAAAAATTTAAACAATTGTAAAAAATTGTTTTGAATGTAATTGGGGAGAATATTAAATAAATATTTATATTTTTTAAAAAGATATATATCAAGTAATTGGAAAATAATTTAAGTAGAGAAATTGCTAGTATTTGGGAAAACCAAGCAGAAAGGGAGAGACAGAATCAAGAACTCAAAAATTTTTTAAACAAATGTTAAAAAGAAATTTGAATGTAACTGGGGAAAATATTAAATAAATATTTACATTAAAAAAGATTTATCAAGTAACTGGGCAGTAATCTAATTAGGGGGATTGCTAGTAGCTGGGAAGGTCAAAGCAGAAAGTAGAATGTGAGCTGCATCTCAAAGGAAGCTGGGCCAATTAAGAGGTGGAGATGAGGAGGGAAATTATTCTAGTCATGAGAGATAGCCAGTACAGAGGCTCAAAGACAGGAGCTGAAATAGCATATTTGAAAAACAATAGGAAAAACGGTGTTGTTGGACCCAAGGGTAGAAGAATGGAAAGGTAGGAAGTGTGGGACTATTAAGTGGCTCCATGATTAGGGTGCCAGACCTGGACTCAGGAAGAAAGAACTGAGTTCAAATGTGATCTCAGATGCTTATGAGCTATGAGAGCCTAGACAAATCATTTAACCTATCTGCCTCAGTTTCCTCATCTGTAAAATAGGATAATAATAGCAGTTACTTCACAAGATTGTTGTGAGGATCAAATGTGACAGTAATTGTAAAATTCTTATCACAACATGTATCCCACAGTAGCACTATATACATCTTGGCTATTATTATTACAAATGAAAATGGAGGTTTAGAGAAATGGAGTGATTTATTCAAGTTTACCCAAGCAGAAAGTGACAGAGACAGGATTCAAACGAACATCCCCTGAATTGAAATACAACCATCTTTCCATGTCTCCATTGTCTGTTCTCTTCTTTACAGCTAAGTCCCAATTAATAAGAATAATGAATTCCATGAAGAGTGACATTATTTGAATTCACATAGCATATTTCCCCAGGGATGGAGCCAATGACCATATTTTCCATAATTAAAACTTCAAATAGTGTGAGCTTTAATACGCGTTACACTTCATTATTTGCCGTAATTGGGACATAGCTGTAGTCCTGGATCTGCCCTCCGGAGAGGATGAAACTCCCTGTCCCTGCCGTCCTCCTCCCTTCCAACTATAATGAAAGCTTTTCATCCTGCTGATGATGGTGGGCACAGAGAGAGAAGGGAAGACATCAGAAAACTCTCAGCTCTTTGCCAGTTCTTTTAACAGAAGTGTGGGTTCTTCAGTGACAGCTGCCAACCGTGAGCCCACCTGTTGCCAAGATGGTTGGCATGGGCTGCCTTCTCTGATTTCCCTCTGTCTTTCATGGTTTGTGAGCAGAGTGTTAGGATTTTTTTTGCAACATTTATCATTCTCTTCTTACTGTCCTTTTTTTATTCTCCAACAACACTGCTAACCATGTAGCTCCATGTGTAGAAGGACCTAGCTGTGAAGCAGATTAAACCCAAGACATGAGCAAATCCTAGAATCCATGCAAGAAGAGATCCTAGGGGTGCCCTTTCCCTTCTTTAGGGCTGAAGTTTCTAGTTGGACCAGCTAGAAGCATTAAGATCCTGGAATTTCAATTAAGCAAACATTAGAGTATTACTCTAGATTAAGCAAATAGAAACTTTATCTAAAGACTCTATTTTTGAGAAGAACTTCTGGAAAACACTTTGCCAGAAATTAAACAGTCATCCTGTACCCTGAATCACAGTAACTTCTAACTACATGGGCAATATTATCATTAAGAGAGGAAGAGGGAAGGGAAGAGGGAGGGAAGGGAGGAAAAAAGGAGAGAGAAAGGGAGGGAGGAAGAAGAAAAGAGAGAAGAGAGGGACAAGAGGGAGGGAGGGAAAAGAGACAGAGAAAGAGGGGAGGAAGAATAGAGGTGAGAGAGAGAGAGAGAGAGAGAGAGAGAGAGAGAGAGAGAGAGAGAGAGAGAGAGAGAAAGAAAGAAATGAGAGAAATGAGAGAGAATGAATGCAAATGAATTAAAGGAATTGTAGCTAGAGGACCAGTGGGACAATTCTTAACCAAAGAAAGATGATCAGAAAAACATTATTCTGATGGTATAATATGAAAAAAAAACACAAAAAGAACCAGAAAGATGGTTTCTGGGGGATAAAGGAATCTGTAGGAGTTCACTTCAAATCAGCAGTCATCAAAGTGTCCATATCTGATGAAGTGCACACCAGTTAAGGGCTGGCAAAGTGATGGGATCTGTGTTGATGACTGGGGTCACAAAGAAATATAAAAGTCCTCCTTGCCTCATGGGAACCTACTTTCTAATGGGGGGAGCAAATGAATTACTGTATACCATATCAGGAAGCTAACAAAATGAAATACGGCACACTCATTGGCCTTCAAATCTGATCCTGGTGATTTGGAGTCGAGGAAAATTGGTTTTAATTCCAGTTCTGCTGCTTATTATTTCTGTCACTTCAAGTTTATCACTTAACCTCTGGACCTTATTTTGCTTATCTACAAATTAGATGGGTTAGGCTAGATTTTCCCCCTATGGTTTCTTCTAAGGGTAAATTGTTATGAAGCAATAATGACAGAATTTCCAAATTGGAAGGAATCCATAAGACAGTTTAGTCAGATGTGCATCAGACCAAGAATTGCTTCTGTGATAAGCCTAAAATACCCATCAGAAGAAGCAAGAAAGTGAATTCTAGTTCCATCTTGGACCACTGAAAACAAAATTGTTGACTTATTAATATCTATCCAAATGACCTTGGCCATTTTTTCCTTCTATTTTTGTTGTTTTCTTTTTAGAGATTGCTTGACCCTCAAGAATATATAGGCATTCTCAGTGTTGATTTAACTTTCTAGTTCAGACCTATATTATAAGGAGAAAACGAGCTGTTGGGTCTTAGGCCATGAGCTCTAAAACTAGAATGGATTGTTGAAAATATTTCATTTAACAGGGCAAGGGCCTTGTCCAAGGTCAAATAGGCTGTAAATAGCTGAACCAAAATTTCAACCCCAGAGGCTCACTTTCCAAATCTGTAGCTCTTGCATTTCTCCCATGATGTTTGTTTTTGTTTGGGTGAGCATTGGAGGTGAACTGGCATTTCATTTGTTCATGCAGCAAACATTTTAAAAAGACCCTCATAAATGTGATTTACCCCACTGGGTACCATACAGGATCAAAAAATAAAGTAAGCATTGTAGCACAGAGAATGAATATGAGACCTCATAGTCAAAGACATGGGTTTTAGTGTTACCCCTGGTACTATCTAGTTGTGTTATTGTGGGCAAGGAGGTATTGTAATGTAATAAAAAGAATACTACTCTCTAAAATCAGAGGATTCAGAAGAACAGCTAGATGATGCATTTGATAGAGCACCAGATCTGGAGTCGGGAAGATTCATCTTCCTGCATTCAAATCTAACCTCATATATTTACTTGCTATGTGATCTTGGGCAAGTCACTTGCCCCTGTCTGCCTCAGTTTCCCTATATGCAAAATGAGCTAGAGGAGCAATGACAAAGCACTCCAATATCTTTGCCAGGAAAACCCCAAGTGGGGTCATGAAGGATCGGACAGGATTGAAAGAACTGAACAAATTCTCATCTTGATACCATATGCTTATTGTCTTTCCAGCTCCCTCAAAAAATAATTTCCCTTTTGCTACAAGGTCCTGGGAGAAAGCTGGTAGGGGTTTTTTACCAGATGTCTCTTCCATCAGTGCCTTATAATTCAGGCTCCTTTGATTAGTGCCTGAGGTTGTGGACCCAGAGCTCCCTGTGTCTCAGGCGGGGGAGTCAGGACGCCTTGGTTGCTTTGAGTCATCCTGTTAATAAACAGATGAGATTTTCTGAGAAGTAAGAACGACACATCAATGGATACCAACCAGTCATTCCTCCTACTTCCCTCCTGGCTCACTGTGAATCCCAGGAGAATAGATTTCCTTGAAGTGTTTTTGTTTTCTTTGCTCTCTCTCACTGAATTGGTTTGGACTAGAAGGAAGCAAAATTAGTGATTATATCCTGGGGTCCCATGTTTAGGACATAATTGGGACTCCCTAATGTGGTTCTTTGCACATCACAAAGATGATTGATTGTCTTTATCAAGAAAAACAAAGAGCTCGAGGATAGTTGTCATGTTGGTATGAGAGATCATAGGTATAGAGTTGGAAGAGACCAGCCATTGTGTCTAATTCCCCCATTTACAGTCAAAGAAACTGAGACCCAAATAGGTAAACTGACTTGAGTGGTGAGCATCAGAGCTGGAATTTGAACCCCAGTCTTCTAACTCTAAATATTGGATTAATATTGTTGCTTGAGTCAGAAACAGTACATTGGGCAATTCTCTGCCCTCATTTTTCTCATCTGGGATTTAACTAAAAAGATTTTGAATTTCCTTACAGCTCTGCCTCTGTGATCTTTTGATCATGGTTCTGGGTGTGGTGGGCTTCCCATTATTGGAAATCACCCAGTGGAGCCTTGATGTCTGGAAGGGGCTAGTGGTGAACTCTGAAGTTCATTTTAACCCTAAGATTCTGTGACTGTGGGTAGAGACTAGACCACACTTAAAGATCCTCACCCAGTTTTCTTTCTACCAACCAACAGCTACATCTCTGAAATTCTCTTCTCATTTCTCAGCCAAGAGTTAATGGCCTAAAGATTTTGATGGCAGTCTTCACAATGAAGAATTTTGTTGTTATTACACATGACTCAATAGATCTTTATGTAGTGTCTATATAATGGTGACATAAATAATTAAACTGAGATGACACCAAGATAGATTACAGGAAAAGGTCAGAGATTTGTCTTGTGTTGGGTAACTTAGTGTGGAATTAATTGGTTTGAAGGCACCCATCAAGTATACTGTTTCTCGTGTCATTTTTGCCTTTTGAATGAAATGGAATTTTTGTGTCTATGTGAAGGCTTCATGGTGAAATAATTCTGTAATGAACAATGGCTTTCTTGGAGATTTGTGGGATGACACAGAATGCTTAAGTGAAGAAATATTTACTTATAGCAAGGAGGGAAGGTCTAAGTTTTTTCTTGAACCATCAAAATCTCCAGTTAAAAGATGGAATGACTGCCATGTTGGGCTATGTTTCTCATTCAAAGGAGTTCTAATTTAGGCATTTATCAAATATTGTCCCGAGAAAGGGCCCATTAGTAAATGGAATACTAAATTATATTTAGGGAATACAATTTGTACAGTTATCCCCCAATTAATGGACTTGTTTCTAGCTTTTGTTTCCTTCCACAAAAATGTACTGTTATAAATATTTTGCTGTATGTGGGACCTGTCTTTTTTTTTTTTTATCATTGCCATCCTTCGAATATATGGCTACCAGTATATTCTCTAGGTTAAAGAGTATGGGCGTGTTAATTATTTTCTAAGTAATTTCTTTCTAGAATGATTAGACTAACTCGGTTTTCCCAAAATAGCCCAGCTCCCTTTCAGGTAATCATTTTCTTCCCATTGAGGCAGGTTTGTAACTTGAGGGTCACAGAATTTCAGTGTTGGAAGGACCTTAGGTACTATCTGACTTAACCTGCTCCTGAACAAAGATCACATCTACTATATTTATGCTGGAAGAAGCCATATGGCTTTTCTTAGAAGGACTTCAGGAAAGGATGCTCCACAACTGTCATGGTGACTTTGGGACAACTCTAATTGTTAGAAAATGTCATTGTTATTTCCTGTTGACATCACTTAACTCTACCCACGTTCCCATAGCTCCTAGTTTTGACATCTGGACAACTCTGTCCTTTCTGCAATAATCCTACAGACAGAAGTTAGCTCTTATATCCACCACCTTTGTCCTTGCTTCTTCAAAAGAAACATTCCTACTTTCTTTGATTAAACTTCAATCCCTTCACCCTTCTAGTTGCCATTTTTCATAGCTACAGTTTTATCAATGTGCTCCCAAAAATGTGGTGTCTAAAACTAAACTCGTTGATCCAGATGGGATCTACCCAGGACAAAGGACAACTCAACTCTGACTTCCTTAGGCTTGAGCATTATGCTTCTCGATGCAGCCTGAGAGTGCATTGCCTTTTTCAGATGCAATGGTAAATCAGTCAATACACATTTATTAAGCATCTGTTATGGGCTAAGACCAGATTCTGGGAAGCAAATGCAAAGAATGCAACAAACTATTCTCTGTGAATTTACATTCCAACTCAATCAATGCTGTTGATCCATCTTGAGCTTTTAATCCACTATCCACCCACCCCCCAGACTTTTATTTTTTTGTTTTCCCACATGAGTGCCAGTTATAGCATACTTTTTCTAACATGAACTTAAAAAAGGCTTTTTGGTTTGTTCGTTTTTTGGTATGTTTATGTATGTGTATTTTTTGGAAACCAAGTGAAAGACTTTATGTTTATTCACATTAAAATCTATCTTATTCAGTTCAGCTCATTCTTTTCTATAAGGATCAGTTTGTTTGTTTTTTTTTAATACAGCCTTTGCCATCTGATGTGTTAGTTATCCTTCCTAGTATTATTTCATCAGTAAATACAATAAATCCATCATCTATGTCTTTATCCAAGCTAGTGATTAAAATAAGTCATCTTTTACGGAGCTATCTTTCTCAGTCAACACAATCCAATTAGTCATCAAACCCTGCTGATTCCATCCTCCTGTATTTCTTGCATGCCTTATTCCTATTCAGCATCTCACCCCCAATTCCCGTAGTAATTTTTTTTAGGACATTTCACTTCTTTGAAATGATACATTTGCTGCCTAATATATCTCCCTTCCTTTAATTCCCCTTTCTTCTCCCTCCCCTAACACTATGCCCCATTCTAAATCCAGCCTTGGACCATGACCCTGGTAATTTTTCTAACTATGGCATTTTCCTGCTCTTTCCATGGTTCCCTATCTCCTGTTGAATAAATTTTATCCTCAGTCTGGAATAAAAACTCATTCACCAAACTTTTGCAAATCTGACTTTCCAGATATCTCACAGGACACCAATTTCTCTGCTCTACATTTGAGTTCAGCTGTATTCCATTCTGTCACACTCTTTTCCAACCCTATTCCTTTGCTAATATCATCCCCTATGCTTATGGACGCCATGCCATTGCCAATATATCCATTGCTTCTTGGATAATCACAAATTAGTTTGTTCTTTTCAGCTCTTACCTGCACCATGAATCCCGTGACAGATAATTTGTCATAATGGATCGTACACTGAACTTGAATTCAGATATCCAAATCATTCTGTTTCTCTGGATATATCATTTCAACTCTCTGTACCTCAGTTTCTTTATCTATAAAACTAGGGCAAGCAGACTTAATGGATAATCTCTAAACCTTCTGACTCTGAAATTAGGTATAATTCTATCATCTTTCTACAAGATCAACTTTCTTTGATTGTTCAGCCCCCATATACAGATTGCTAGTAATTGGGAACCCATGACTTCCTGATTCAGCCCACTTGATTTTCATTTATTGGGAGATTCTTCCATGCCTTTCATCAACTTCTACCCTTGATACAGGTGTCGCAGCATCTGTACAATGAAGATATTGGGCTAGATAACCCATCATGTCCTTTTTTACTTTTATTCTTCTATAACTATAACTAGATAGATAATAACTACATATAATCTATAACTATAACTGTATATATTCTATAACTATTTTTGTAGTCTATAACTATAAATATATACTTTATAATTATATATAGTCCATAACTATATGTTATATATAACTATGTATATTCTTTATGAACATATAGTATAAGAATATATACTGTAGTTTCTATATTCTTTATAAATATGTAGTCTATAACTATATGTATTCTATATAACTATATAGTCTATGACTATATAGTCTTTATAAATATATAGTCTATAATTATATATAGTCTACAATGATAACTATATATATATATAAAACATATATATATACGTGTATATACATATATATATTTTATATAATTACAGTGAACAGTTCTAACCCCCTCATTTTCAGATGAGGAAACTGAGGCTCAAGGATGAACTAACTTGAATGTCATTTTTTAATGTCATATTTAAAAGATTTAAAAGGACAAAAACAGCAATATATAACATATAGCACTTTAAGTTTTGAAAACATTACATATTTACTATTTCAGTATAAACCTGTGGAATATGTGCTACTGAGGAAACTAGGACTGAGAGATGTTATATAACTTGGTCAGGATAAGACAGTAAATTCCTGAGGTAAGATTCAAACTCAGTTCTTCTGGATTAAAATCAAGCATTCTAGCTACCTTCAAACCAATTCAATAAACATTTATTAAGCACCTACCTGGTGCTAGGCTCTATGTGAAGCCTCTGATATAAATGAATCACTTAATGATGGGCAGAACTCACATAGGAGATTGGGGTTTATCTCTTGGTAGAAAGAACAGCAGTCATCCTGTATGATTCCCCTAATATTGAGAAAAAGATCGTCAAATCTACAAGAGGACTTCAGTAACCCAAGTTCTAATTGATGATACATCAGTGCCGTCCAAGACATCCCTAGAAATGATTGTCCATTCCCTATCCAAAAACAAAACAAAACAAAAACCTAGGCTTCTAAGGCTTTTTCAGTCTATTCTGTGCTGCTTCCCTGATTCCCTCTGGTTATAATTCAATTTGTTTATGTGTTTCCTCTCTTTTCCATAGTAGTTATTAGCATTCATGGCTGATTTCCCTCCTACTAAATTAAAAGGCCCTTGTGATAAAGGCTCACATTTCATAGATTTCAAACTGGAATGGGCCTCCGAGGCCTCCTAATCCAATCCCCTCATTGTATAGATGAGAAAACTGAGACTCAGAAAACATGAAGGGATTTGTCTAGCTAAGCAGCAGAGCCAGGATTCTCACCCAGGCCCTTTGCCCCCCAAATCCAGCATTGTGTTTGTCCGGTTCCCTCCCAGTGCTTGGGCAGTATCTCTGGAGAGGTGCTGGGTGAATGGACAATTGTGGGTACCCTGGTTGACTCAGTGACCTTTCAGGTTCTTTCTCTTTCAGTCACTGTGGAATCAAAGTGGAATGTCATAGTCTTTAAGCAAGTCAGGGGAGTGGATGGCCAGGAATGACAAGAACAATGATCTTAAAAATGGATCCATCTTGGTGCTGAGGGTTTATGCTTGTGATGGCTGAAGACAGATATCACATTGTTCATTGATCCTTTGGGTCTGGTCCAAAATCCATCGTGAGTGGATGAATGAATGAATGAGCAAATGAATGATTTTTTTAAAAACTCTACTTCTCTGCCTCCTCTTTCTCTTTGTCTCTGTCTTTTTCATCCTCTCTCTCTCTTTCTCTCTCTCTCTCTCTCTCTCTCTCTCTCTCTCTCTCTCTCTCTCTCTCTCTCCCACTAGTCTTGAAGTCAGGTGACTTAGATTTGAATTTTAGGCTGTCTAGTTACTATCAATATATTCTCTCTATCCCAATAGATCTCAAGTTCTTGTTCTAGAAAAGAGGGAGGTTGATTTTTGCGTTATCAACTTCATAGGACTATTAGTTCAAAGGACTTCAAAAGTAAACCTTAATGAGCTGGATAATTTTCTGGCTTTTGATTGAACTTGGATTTTGTTGGTATAGGGCACTCCCTCCATCAATAAAGATCAGTCAGTACCCGCTTTATGAGTTATGGTTTTATAGAGTTTTCTGGGACATTGATTGAGTAAATAGCTTTTTCAGGGTCCTATGACTGGTATATGTTTGAGGAAGGGATTTAACTCAGGTCTTTATGATTCCATAGCAGACCATGTATACCCAGTCATACCACATGACTCCAGAGAATTGTAAGTTATTATTAAAGAATCCCATAAATCTGTATTCTCATTGATGTTAATATTCCTTCTAACAAGGCAGTTCAAAGTTCATATGTGTTTATCGACCTGCATGAGGTGGCAGGAAGAGGAAGGGGAGATGGAAAGCAGAGGATTGAACCCTGGACTTGGAGACAGTGAGATGAGTTCAAATCCTACCTCAGACACTTACCTGGGTGACTCCAGGCAAACCACTCAGCCCCTCAGCCTTAAATGTCCTCATCAATAAAATAGGTTCAGGAATAGCATCTACTCCACCTGATGTTAAAGTGCATTATGTTTACACCAGCTGCTACTACTGCTCCTCCTAATTATGCTACATAGCCTCTCTGGGCCCCATTTCCTCATCCGCAGAATGAGGTTCCACTAAGTAAACTCTATCATTCCCTGCAGCTTGAAATGCAGAATTTAATAAAAACCATTACAGTAACATCGGTGAAGAAGTATAGACCAGCCTTGTTCCTGCTATTCTCATAAAATCTTTAAAAAGCTAGAAGGGATCTTGAGGATTATTTTTTAATATAGATTTAATGTTTTCCAATTAGCAAGTCTTTTTAATTAGTCTGGACTTCTCAATAGCCCTGAATTATTAAAGGAATGATAGGAAAGAAGGAAGGAAGGAAGGGAGGGAGGGAGGGAGGAAGGAAGGAAGGAAGGAAGGAAGGAAGGAAGGAAGGAAGGAAGGAAGGAAGGAAGGAAGGAAAGAAGGAAGGAAGGAAGGAAGGAAGGAAGGAAGGGAGGAAGAGAGGGAGGAAGGAAGAAGGAGAGAAGGAAGGAAGGAGAGAAGGAAGAAAGGAAGAAGGAGAGAAAGGAGGAAGGAAGGAAAGGAGAGAAAGGAGGAAAGAAAAGAGAGAGGAAAGAAGGAAGAGGCAGGAACACCCCCAAAATTCTTTCTTTAGCTGTATCTGAAAATATGTCTCCTCCTGCATTTTAAGAAGGATCACCTATTCTAACCTTTCATTTTTCGTATAAGGAAACTAAGGGGATAAAGTGAAGTGGTTTTTCTCAAGGCCACATGGCTGGTCATTTACACTGTGGACCCTGCCTAAATTCCCATCTGCTAACCTTTACCACCGTGATACTCTCCTACTGCTGTGATCTCTAGTCTTTCCAATGCCTTCCCAAGCCCCTTTCCAATATTTCTTTCCCCCTCATCCCCCCGGGGTCTCAGTGCCCTTCTCAGTTATAAAAGAAGCTCTTGTGGGGGAAGCTGAATACATTACATTAGAGGGAATATCACTTGTCCGATTTCCAAATGCCCAAATTAGAAGCCTTCCTTTTGGTGAAATTTCACCATCATTATACCTTAAAACTGGAGCATAAATGTAACTGACAGATCCTGCAGTCACCCACCTAGTTATCTGTTGGCACAATCTCTAAAGGCTGGCTGGAGATTTCTTTATTTTTTTCTGGTTATTTTTTTCCTCGTTAATTTAAAAATATCACAGTGTTTTAATTGCATGCAATTGAATGCACTGTACCTGTCTGTTCCCTCTACACTTCATTATTTATATTAGTGGGAAAGTACTTAAAAAGCAAATTGCATAATTTGTGTCTACATATGTGGTGAAGAGCTATAGAGATCCAGCTTTCAGAGCACTGCTGGGGCTGTAGCTGGAATATACTATTACCCTGCCCCCCAAAAAATGCTCCACGGGACTATTTGTTTTATGGGTGGATTTTTCACAATCTGATGGTGGACTAGCCATGGCGTTAGCCTTGGTATCAGAAGGTAAAAGGTTACCGCCAGTCCCAGCTTCCTGAGATCTCCTCGTGCCTCAGTTTCTTCATTTATTAAATGAAGAGGTTCAATTCGATGAAGGCCAAAGTTCTTTCCATCACTAACACTATGAACCCATAGATCTCAAAGCATCAAGTGATAGTCCCTTTTCTTATTCATGGGTTCAGTTTTGAACCTATAAGTATTTTTGTTCTATTTTTGACCCCTTTAAGGTTTTCTTTTTCCTCCTGAAATTTGAAAACACTTTCATCTCCTTTAAGTAATTTTTTCATGAACTCCCCAGTTTTCTGCCCATCTATGCCTGGTCCTACATATCCCAGGGTTCATTTCCCAGGTAATCTTTGGGAGGCGGAGGGTGGAGCAGTGTCAAGAATGAGACAAAAGGACAATAAAATGAAATCAAAAGTGGCCCATTTCCATTAGCAACAATTATCTCCTTTCCTCACCATTCCACCAAGGGACCACAAGCTCCTTTATTGCCTTCTCTCTAATCCTGTTTATCTGCGGGATTTTGTGCTGTGTTAAATGAACACATGTTGTCATCACAGAAGAAATTGCTTGTCCTGGAAAGGGAGCTAACCTCTCAGATCCCATCCTGGTCTGAAATTGTCTGACGTCCAGTCTTAGGAGAAGCTCTGTGGCTCGGCAGAGGGACTACTGCCCTCTGAAAGTCAGAAAGACTTGACTGAATCTTGTTTGAGATGTACTAGCTGTACATGGAAGTCATTCTCACCTGGACTTCTCCAGGTATTCTCAGTATTCTCACTTGGAAAATGGGTGTGATGATAGTACGCATCAGAGATATTGTATCTAAAGTGATACAGAATCACGGGATCATAGCTTCTTGAACTACAAAGAGCCTCAGAGTTTATCTCCTCAGCCTGACATCCCTCACTCTTGTTTGTAGATGAGAAAGCCCTTGGCAGTAAAGTGATTTGCCCAATGTCATACAGGTTGAGAGGTTTGGATGAAGTCCTCTTGGATCTTCTTCCAAAGCACATTTAAAGGGTTGTAAAGGTATTGGCTGACACTTTATTGTTATTATTAGGATGGAGGCTGGATTTATATCATTGCTAGAGAGAACTCCCAGGTGAGGAAAATGTCTTAATCAAATCTCTAGAACTACAGTCTTAGAAAACTGTTTGAGGGAAGAAAGGCAAGCCTTGAATGCAGGGTCACAGAGAATATTATTTCAAAGGCATTCCTGATTCAGAGGCTACTACTCTATCTGCTAAGTTATATTGCCTCTCACCCCATATAACATGAGAAACTGAGGCTTTAGGGGGTTTAAGTGCTGACTTGTACAGGTTCAAAGCCTTTCCTCCCCTTCCTTTTCTTCTCTCTTACTTCCTTTCTCACTCCCTTTCTCCCTCTCTCCTCCTATTATCCTTCTCCTACTCTTCTTCCTCCTCTGCCTTCTTCTTCTCTATATCTGTCTCTCTCTCCCATCTCTTTCTCCTTGCTCTCCTCCTCCTTTTCTTCCTTTTTTTTCTGTCACTGTCTTTCTGTTGCTTTTGTCTCTGTCTTCCTTATTCTGTCTCTCTCTGTCTCCCTGTCTCTCTTCTCTCTTTCTTCCTGTCTTTGTCTGTCTGTCTCTCTTTCTGGCTCTGTAGTCTCTCTTTATTTTTCTGTCTCTCTCTTTCTTTCTCTGTCTCCCTGTCTCTCTTCTCTCTTTCTGCCTATCTTTGTCTATCTCTCTCTCTCTGTAGTCTCTCTTTATCTTTCTGTCTCTCTCTTTCTCTGTCTCTCTTCTCTCTTTCTGCCTATCTTTGTCTATCTCTTTCTCTCTGTAGTCTCTCTTTATCTTTCTTTCTCTCTCTTTCTTTCTCTGTCTCCCTGTCTCTCTTCTCTCTTTCTGCTTATCTTTGTCTGTCTTTCTCTCTCTGTGTAGTCTCTATCTTTCTGTCTCTCTCTTTCTTTATCTATCTCCCTGTCTCTCTTCTCTCTTTCTGCCTATCTTTGTCTGTCTCTCTCTGTGTAGTCTCTTTCTTTCTCTCTTTTTTATCTATCTCTGTCTCCCTGTCTTTCTCTCCCTCCTTCCCTCACTCTTTCATTCCCTCTTTTTCTCTCTCCTGTTCCTTCCTCTCACATTTCTAACCTGCTCCTGTTGTGTTTTGTCCCTCCTTTGAGAAAAATGCATTAGCTGGCCCAATCTTGACCTCCTGGTATCATGCAGCACATGGGAAATACAGCAACTTATTAAATTACAGTCATTTAATCTGGAGGTTACAAGGGCTCTGAGGAATGGGTGAAAGGTCTTTATCAGCGAGTCGGGCCCAGGTTTCCTGCTGTATGGCAGGTAGCAAGGTTAGCTCTTTTCTGGCCTCAGATGAGAGACGGAGGGGTTTCAGATGCACCCACGTAACAACTTGTGCATTTAGGAGACTCAGTTGTGATGCTGTATAAACAGTCCTAGATTTAGATTGGAAGATCTGGAGTTGTGATCTGAGTTGTCCTTCTCAGAGAATCTTAGAACTAGAAGCAGAAGAGATCCAAAAGGGAACAAATAAGCATTTATGAAACACCTACTGTGTACCAGGCACTATGCTAAGCCTTTTACAAATGTTATCTTATTTGATCCTCACAGTAACCCTGTTTTTTAACCCATTTTACAGCTAAAGGAACTGCAAACAGGATTAAGTGACTAGCTCACTGGAGTCACACATTAGTAAGTGATTCATTTCTTTTGACTCCAGACCCAGTTCAGACCAGGAGACCATATTACCTCTCTCAGGAAAAGGAGGGACTTGGCCCATGGAGTGTCTGAAGTCTCTTGTCAGTCTGAAACCAATGAGCCTTGCAAGAAATTTGAAGAATGCCATGAGTCCTGACCTTGGAAACTGTTGAGATCTGGATTCAAATTCTGCTTCTGATACTTACAAATTGGGTACCTTAAGTTTGCAAAACCTCTCTGAGGTTCCATTTCCTCATGGAACAGTCATTTGTATTGTATTCACTCAGCTCATGGGATTACATGCTTACAAAGTGATTTGTAAACCTAAGCTCCAAGAGTTGTTACAGTTTATCTAGACCAGTGTCTTTATTGGACCTGAAAAGATGGAGATTAAGAGAAAAATGAAAGGGATGATTGCTTGAGATGACTCAACAGTAACATCCAGGTCTCAGTTTCTTCCTAGCTAATATTAGGGAAGACTTTTAAGACTTCTAAGGCCTTTTTCTTCTTCATATCTTTGATCCCATGATTCTGCTACCCTGGTAAGTTGGGACAATATTGTCCAAATGAAGATAAGCTCTAATGCACATTAGAGTTCTAACATCCCATGAAGATTATTTACTAAAGACTAAAATAGTCATGAGCTCCACCCAGAGAAAGACCCCCTCCTGTGATCCTCTCCACCATCACTGCCCTTCAGATACACAAAAGAACTCGGAAACCGTTATGTGTCATGAGCCAGGTGGGGTCCTTCAAGGCAAAATTCTCCCAACCTCCTCTTTCTGTAGAGCTCGGATTCTGCTCGAATAGCAGGGTCTCTGCTTGATTCCTCAGAATGATGGTTTTTCTCTGTTATGACATCCCTTTCAAAGGGGGAGGAGGAGGAAGCCAGTTCTGAGTCCCTTCATTTTTGCTCACAAGCGAAGATAAATGTCATAACAGAGATCAGGCGTCACGGGCTGGGAATCGGCTGCTATTTGCTTTTTCAGTCCCTTCTCTGATGGCTGAAGTGACTTGGAGACAGGTGCAGAGAATGAAAAGTGTTGGTGGGAATGTGATGGGGAGGGGAGCTGAGTTTGGAAAGGGAGACAAGACTCAATCTGGAGAAAAACTATTAATAACTTATGAGTCGCTATATCATCAATGAAATAGCCCAGGTGTGTGGGAAGCTGGGGGGGAAGAGAAGACCATCACTTATGTAAATGAGCTCTGCAGGAAGATTTCAGGTATTTTTTTATTCAAGAATTAGTCCATGATTTGGGAGCTAGTTTTTGATACGCTGCCAATTTTGCTGCCAATTTTTTTTTCTTTTTTTGGGGGGGTGGATTTATTCCTACTGAATATTTAGGGATAGAACTTAAGACTTGTCATTTCATTGGTTTAAAACACTTAGGTTAAGAGTTTGACAATTTACCATTTTAGAGAGTTGACTGTAGGGGAAAAAAAAGGGTAAGTGCTGATTTGTGCAGAGTCCCCAAATCCTTGTGGATAGATTGTGAGTCCTAGAAGTCAGGGAGACTCATCCAGCCTCAGACATTAATTAGCTGTGGGATCCTGGCCAAGTCACTTAATCCCATTTACCTCAGTTTCTTCATCTGGAAAATGAGCTGGAGAAGGAAATGGCAAAGCAGTTCAATATCTCCGCCAGGAAAAATCCCAGTGGGGTCACAAAGAGTTGGGCGTGACTGAAATAAATGACTGAACGCTTGACCATCTCTCTACTGTGCCATGTTGCCTCTTATATCTCTTAAAAGAAAAGGAAAAGATACCAAACTGTGACCTCATCAGTATAGGAAACTTCCAGGTTTACCAGGGCAGGTCAACGCCAGAATATGCCCTCTGAGAATATAACTTACAGCCTTAGAAAGTCACCTGGGAAGTTCCACACTCAGGAGGAGTCAGAGATGGGACTTGAACCAGGACTGCCCTGCTCTGGAGGCCCTTCTCTCCCTGTCCACCCATGGAATCCTCCATTTTCATTGAATATTTGGTTTGAATACTGTCTGAAGAAGGTCTCTGGTGCTCTCCCACCTCAGTCCCTCTGGGTACCCCAATCAGGACATTTATTCTTGTCATCATTGTTACTTCTGAGGTGGGAAGAGTGCTTTGCATATGCTAATACCACTCCAAAGTTTAACTTAATAATTATCAGCTGGAGACTCTGGTGATGAGCAGCTGAGACAAAACCTCAGCAGGGAAACTGTGAGTTAACCACTTCCGGGATCGATGGCTCTTTCCCTCTCCCTCCCTCCTCATTCTCTCCTTTATTTTCCCTCTCTCCCTCCCTTCCTCCCTCTCCCTCCTTTCTCCCTCTCTTTCCTCCATACTCCCTCTCCTCCTTTTCCTTTCCCTCCTTCCTCTTTCCTCCATCCCTCTCCTTCCTTCCTTCTCTCCCCCCCCAAAAAAGTATCTCTCTCCCTCTCCCCTTTCTCTGTCTGTCTGTCTCTCTCTGTCTTTGTGTGTGTGTGTGTGTGTCTCTGTCTTCCTCCTACCTCTTTTTCTCTCCCTCCCTCCCTGCCTCTTCCCCTCTCCCCTTCTCCTTCTGTCTCTTTGTCTCCCCCCTCTCTGTTTCTGTGTGTCTGTCTCTCTCTTCTAGCCTCTTTTTCTCTCTCTCCCTCCCTCTTTCTGTGTTTCTCCCCCTTTTTCTCTCCCCCTTTCCCCTTTCCTGTCTCTTTCCCTCTCCTATCTTTGGCCAAATGTCTCTCAATATTCTAGGGGATATTCCCATATCTCCATGTCTCTCTCTTCCCATCTCTCCATGGGGCTTTCCATGTCTCCTTTCTTCCCTTGGTTTCCTATGGTGTCTTTCTCTGATTCCTACACTAATCCAGAGATAGCTGAGAAAATGAAGGTCCATAGAGGTTAACTGACTTCCCTAAAAGCACATAGCTTTAGGCAGTATTTGAGTCGGAATCCTCTGACTTCAGAGTTGCTGTTCTTTCCACTGTTCCCAGACTCTTAGTTTGAAAGAGCTGTGTGCCACAGTGGAAAGATCCTTGACTCTGGAGTCAGGGGAGCTAGGTTCAAATCCTACCCTATAGTCAAATGGACTATATAGTACCATGCTGTCCATGGGGTGTTCTTGGCAAAGATGCTGGAGTAGTTTGTCATTTCCTTCCCCAGGGAATTAAGGCAAATGAAGTTAAGTGATTTGGCCAGGGTCATACTACTAGTAAAAATCTCCAAGTTAGGCTTGGAGGTCTCTGATTTTTTTGACTCCAAGCCCAATGTCTGTCTGTCTCTGATGCAAATTGTAAATTCAGATATTTAGATCTAGCTGGGACCTCAGAGGCCGTGTAGCCCAGACCTTTCATTTTAAAATTAAAATTTTAAAGATAAAACTGAAACTCAGAAAGGGTGACTTGGGCAAAGTTCCATAGGGAGGAAATGACATGTCCAGGATTTGAACCCTGATCTCTGCGTATGTATTTTCTCCTCTAGGAATAATGATCGCATCTGATCTCTACTTGTTAAAAAAAAATGGCCTATATCTGGCACATATTAGGTGCCTATTAAATGTCTATTAATTAATTGATGGAAATCAATACCATAGTAGAAAAAAAATCTGTCCTGCTTTAGCCCTCAGGTCATGAGTCTATCTGAAAGGAAGTAAATTGGTGTTTTTGTGACAGATGGCTACCAATTAATTGAGATTTTAAAGTTTAGATGACCCACCAGAGCTTGTATCTGATGGGTACAGCCTTCAAGAGCCCAGTGTTCTTTCTATCCTATTATGTGGATATATACTCAGGTTAATATATCTGCTTTATCAAGGAACTTCAGTGTAGGAGAGACCTCAGAACACATTTAATGTAACCTATACCTGAAAAAGAATTCTCGGGTCAATAAATCAACTGATCTTCCTCCAGGCTCTGCTTAAAGATTCCAGTGAAGAGGGAGCCATTTCCCTCATAGACTATGATAGTGGTTCTTACCTCCAGTTTCTATTTGCTTTATTACTAATTTCTACTTTTTTGTTCCTAATTCTGTCCTCTGGGGCTAAACAGATAAAGTCTAATCCCACTTATGCCCAATGGCCCTTCAAACACCCAGGTTAGTGATCTCCTCTCCAAGTCTCCCGGTTAAAATTCTCAGTGCCCTGAGCCAGGCCATCTGCCCCTTCTGGACGCCCTCCAGCTTATCAGAGTTTTATAAAACTCCATGTCTAGACTTGAGCACAGTATACCAGATGTGGTGGGAACAGGAGAGAATACAGAAAGTATCAGCTCCCTATTTCTGGAAGCAGTGCTTCTCTTACTAAAGCCTAAGAATATGTCAGCTTTGTGGCTGCCATGTCACATTAATGACTGGGATTTAACTTTCAGTGACCTAAAAGCACCAAATCTCCAGACTAACTGAAAACTAAAATGATATGTGATATCAGTTAGCTAATTAACAAGCATTTATCAAGAGCCTACTGTGTACAATACAGGCTCTGTTCTGGCACAAAAAGAAAAGTCTTTGTAAGGAGTCACTGGGAGGTGAAGTGAGACACCTTCTTGTAGTTGCTGATGGTGATTCATTTCAAATCCCCGTGACACCATTTGAGATTTTCTTGGCAAAGATACTGGAATGGTTTTCTATTTCCTTTTCCAGCTCCTTTTATAGGTGAGGAAATTGAGGCAAATGGAATTAAATGACTTGCCCAAGATAACACAGCTGGATTTGAACTCGTAGAAGATGAGTCTTCTCATTAGAAACAATCAAAAATGAACCTGACCTTCCTTCCCCAAAATTATTTAGAAAAATTTATTAGTAAGAGGGATGCTGAGTAAAATTTGGTGAAAGGGATAAAGGATTCAGAAAGGTGGAGGTCCCATTTGACAAATTTACTTTGAAAAAATAATAGCTTGGTTAACATGGTACCTTTAAGGCTTAACAAAGCACTTTTCAAACACAATTTGGTTTCATCCTCACAATAACCAGGTGAAGTTAATGTTCCTTTTTTACAGATGGGGAAACTGAGGATCAGAGGGGAAAACTTCTTGCTCTGGCTAACATAGAAAGTAAGATGCACAGTCAGAAATTGAGTTTCTTTGCTTCTAAGCCTAAGGCTTTTATTTTTATTTTATTTTTCTCAGACTACCTCCTAAAATACATGACAAGTAAATCCAATGAACCAGGATTCACAAAAATTCCAGTAAAAATCAGTTAAATTCAAAAAGTCTCCTTGAGTGTGTGCTCTGTGCCGAGCACTGAGTTAGATATTGGCAATACAAAGAAAAAAAAAATCAGTCCTTGACCCCCAAGGACTCATCTCTGCTACTGAATTTGATGTGTCAGAAATCAGAGTTGATTTCCGATTTTTCTTTTGCTATTTATTCCTCCATCCTTCTCTCTCCCATCCCTACCTGATGGAGGAGTACTACTTAAGCTAGAGAGAGAGGATTCTTTGTTCTCTTCTTCATCTTGTCTGAAGGACCTTCCACAAAAATCAACATCTTCCCAAGAGCATGCCTTAGAGAAAAGTGACAATCTCGTCAAGAGGAGAAGAAAGGGGGGAGTGGTTATTGTGCTGAATAGATATTAACACATTATTTTATCCAAGCATCTCCTGCTATCAACAGTAGGTTCTCTTGGCGCAGCTTCACTCCCAATAGACTATTCTTCCTGCCTGACTGAGCTTCCCATCACATTTTCCATTTTGCCCCATAGCTATCCTGAGAAAACTTAATTTTTCACTGCTTCTGCTGCCAAGAGAATTGCAGGATTATGAAGTTAGAACTATGAGTATTCTCAGATGCCATCTAGACTGACTAGCTCATTCTGTGGATGAGGGAACTGAGGCTTGGAGACTTTCCGTGATTTGATCAAGGTCATCCAGCGCTGAGATTTGAACCCAGGGTCTCTCAATCTAAAGTTAGTTTTGGTTGGTTGGTTTTGGTCTTAATTTGAATCATGCTAATTGAAGGGGAAGAAGCTAAAGAGGGGGATGTTGGTCAGAAACACGTAAGCCACATACATACATATGTGTACATTTGGATTGCAATCTGACACATCAAATTCAAGTAGGATATAATTGTGACCGTGTTGCCCCAGTAGTAACAATAAGCTCCTTGGGGATCAAGGACTGATTTTTTTTTTACTTTATATTCCCAGTGTTTAACTCAGTTTGGACTGTATACATGTCCACATGTGTTTATTTATATCTATATTAAATATACATATTGTATATATCTATATATATATAAACAAATATATTCAATATATCTAGAATCCATCTTATCAATGTAGGGTTTCCTTCCAACAATGCAGATGATAGCTCACTTGTGTCAAGCTATTTGTTTGACCCCGATCTCTATAAACCTATACATTCATCAAATCCAAAATACTGGAAGCCTTCTTCCATATATGTCTAATAAAATCTATTATGTAGATATATAATTGTAACATGCTAAACAGTATATAATAGTGGGGCCTGAAGTCAGGAAGCCCTGAGTTCAAATGTATTTTCAGACACTTAACACTTCCTAGTGAGACCCTGGGCAAGTCACTAATTCCAATTGCCTCAGCAAAAAAAAAAGAAAAAGAATTATGAATAGTAGGAATCATGCAGGGGATTATTGAGTGGAGTTCCTATGGTGAATTTAGGAGATATCATGGAAGAATATTTGGAGAGGCAAGATCTGAATCACTAGCAGGAAACCTAAATCAAGGCAAGCACAGATCACTGGATTATATGAGGGGTACAAAAGGTGTCATCAAAGAAATGCACAAATGGGGGGAAATGGGATCATCACCTAGGAAAAGATAGAGGGATGGTTGGGAGGGAATTTATTTAGATTAGGTAATTTAGATATTTAGGTAATAATCAAGGGAACATACAACCTACATGATGGCAGTTAAGTCACCAAAGGATCATAAGGTCTACAGATGTACAAATGGAGGAGAAATGAGTCCTTCTAGTTCAACCCCTATATTTTACAGCAAAGGAAACAGGTCCAGGAGGATTCTTGAGATCATGGATCTAGAACTATAAGAACTCCAATTGCTTTCTAGAACTCCTTCCTCATTTTACAGATAAGGAAAGAACTCCAATTGCTTTCTAGAACTCCTTCCTCATTTTACAGATAAGGAAACTGAGGACCACAAAATGAATGTACCTTGACCAAATAGTAGAAATTTGGAGACAGAAATCAAAGGAATGATTTGTAGGAGTCTATGGAGGGAAGTCACATAGGATGTGCAGGTATGATAAATTGAATCTTGCATTATTAGAAAGAGAAGTCACATTGAAGAGATCACATATCTTTTAAAAAAATTCTATATATTGATTTTTTAAAAGTGTGTGGGGTAAATAGGATGTGATTTATTTCATGTGAAGGTACCTGCTGTGAGCACTGGCACTCCCTATTGTGTCTTCATAGCTAGTAATCGAGACCTTTCAGGTTTGAGAAATAAATCCTATTTTGGTCAGTCTGGTAATTGACCAAATATATCTCAAATTATCTAGACTGTTCCCCAGACAACATCATCCCTTGTGAGTCCCATGAGCTGAGCCCTTTCAGTTCAGTGGATTGTTCCTGAATTTGTGCTCTATTTGCATAGACTTCAAAAAACCATCATCAGCTTAAGGCTATGATGAGACCGCTACATACCCTGAAGCAGTAGAAGGATTCCAAATATTTTATGTATATCCTCTCATTTAGTTCCTCAATGGTCCTTTAAATTGGATGGTGCAAACATTACACACACACACACACACACACACACACACACACTTGTACACAAACTCAAAGCACAGGATTAGCATATTCCAATTTCTTTAGTCCACGTGGGAAAGTAACTATTTGGAATATCCATAAGAAAGAGAGAAGATAAAAAAAGAGAAGAGCACAGTGATCTTATAGATCTTGGTAAAAAGGTGTTAGAGGCAGGTTTTTACTTGCCACCACTTGTTTTTAATTTACATCAAGATAGGAATATTATCATTCATTTAAGTGGCTTGACTGTTTACTAAAAAGTACTATTTTTGAGAAATCCAGAGCAACACTCCCTAAAAATTTTGCCTTAAAAAACCTGACTTCTCATTTGTGGGAGCTAATAATGTATTCCATTTATTTTTTGGCTATTGATAAGAGCAAGAACCTTGCATCTAAAAAGATTTATGATCGTCAAGATCTAGAGCTCTCAGGGACCCTACAGGTCCAACCCTTTCCTTTTACAAGTAAGGGAACAGGGATAGAGAGGTGATGTATAGGTAGCATGTGTCAGAGATGGGGTTTGAATCCTGCTTTTCTTATTATAGATCCAATCTATTCTTTATTTTTTATCATTGAAATGGATTAGAGTTGGACATATCTAAACAACTTCATTTCTACCCCCAGCATCCCACCATCTTCCTCTCATACCATCTTGCTCTACTACATATCTCCTTAATTCTTCATCCTCTGTCTTTATGATGAGAATTTCCCATGTCTAACCAAGTGAAAACCTCATCCATCCATGCTTTTCTAAGGTCATCTGAAAGGGGCTTCGGTAGCCTTGTTGTCCAAACTCCTCATTTTACACTTGAGGAAACCGAGGTTCAGCAACTTTAAACAACTAACTTCATTGACTAGGAAATTCACATGGCATTTTGAACATCATTTGCAAAAAAATTTTTTTGATATATTATTTGTTTATTGTATGTACAAATGCACGCACACACATGATGTTGTACACACAGAGACATTCACCCATCTTGATCTTTGAATTGAAATCCAACTAATATTAGCATTCTTGGAACTAGCATGCCAATTCCATTATGGTTCCATGCACATCCCTATGATTTCCCTGCTCAAATAATCATTGGCCATAATGCCTCCGAATATGTTGCCTTCTATGTTAGAACATAAGTTCCCTGAGGGCAGAAACTCTGATGCTTTTTAAAAATTGTATTCCCAGCACTTAGCACAGTTCTTGGGATATGATAAATGCTTCCTGAATACCCATTAATTCATTCAAGAACCTGCTTCTGTTCCTTTCCCTTCTCTTCTTCCCTCTTCTTTCAACCTACCAATTTAACATCCCACCCACCAGAGTCAGAATCCTCCTGGATGAATCCCAGCAAGGGTCTCTGTACACATGACATCCCTGAGTAGACTGAGCCAGGAAACAGGCAGGGGCATTATCTTGGATCACATCCACAGCAATGGAAAAGAACAACACCAGAAGGACGTGACAGTTTGACAAGCTCGTCAAATCAAATATTCATCCCCGATGCTGCCACTGAAAAGCGGTGAGCTGGCTGTTTAGAACTGTATCCACATATTAATTTTAGACAGATGGAGATGAAATTAGAGGTTTTAGGGCACCATCTGATAAAGCAAGATCAGAAACTAGCCAACTCTTGGCTGCAGTCACAGAAGACTACTCATGACCTCCTGGAGACATCTCCCTTCTTAAAACAGTTTGATTTCCCTTTTATCACTCTTTAAGCTGGAAAAATGATTCCCTCTCCCTCTACCTGATGAGTCATTCCCAGGCTTCAAGGCTCAAATCAAAAGACACTTCTACCATGAAGTCCTTCTTGATTCTGCCAAATGCTCCCCATCCCCAAGTCTGAAATGACCTCTCCCTCCCAATCCTATCCTGCTTTTTACTATTATTATGATAATCAAATAATCTCAGAATATTTTACTCAAGTGAAGAAAACTGGCAAAGTCAGAAAAAACCTTGAGCATGAAGATGGGAAAGAGATTAGGATCAGACCTAAAAATTAGGAAGCTATTTGCTAAGAGTCACTAGCTAAACCTCTAGAAACAGCTAAGCATACTACAGATGAAAAGAGAGATAGAAAAGAAATGGACCTAAATTAGAGTCTGTGAAATACCCACATATGGAAGGTAGGAGATGGGTGGTGATCTAGGAAAGAAAATGAGTATTTATCAAATAAGTATAGAGAAAAATCATTTGCTAAATGTCAAAGATCTCTTAAATCGGTCTCAAACTGAGATTTGTGATTAAAAAAAAAAAACAATAACAACCTGCATTTCTATATAATGGTGTTTCTTTATAATCCTATATAAATTATGTGCTTAAAAATATATTTTTTCTGAGAAAGAGCCCATGGACTTTACCAGACTGCCAAAGGGATCCATGAGATGCAGAGAAAACCTTCTGTTTTAAATAGAGATATCTGCATAGGAATACCTCCTTGAAGGATCTAGTGAGAGGTTAAGTGACTGACTGACTAATGGTCACTTTCATTGTGATTGTAATCATAGGAGCGTAATATTAGACTTGTCTCTGAAGTCTTGGAGTCCAATGATATAACAAATGAATAAACTGAGGCCTATGAGCTCAGAGAATTATGTAGTTAGATCTAGAAATAATCTCAAAGGCCATGTACCCTAATCCCTTTTCATTCTTTCCCTAACTTCTGGCATTTTTTAGATGAAAAAACAGAGTTCAAGAGAGGTCATTAGCTCATAGATTTACTTTTGAAAAGGGCTTCCATGGCCTTGTTATCCAAGCTCCTCATTTACATTTAAGGAAACTGAGGTTCAACAACTTTAAATGACTAACTTTATTGGCTAAGAAATTCATGGGGCATTCTTGACATCATTTGCAAAGAATATTTTTTAGTATATTACCTTATTTGTTTATTGCATGCACTTTTCTTTTATTCCCTATTGTGTGAGGACTATGTCTGTCAAGCACCAAAAAAATCTCAAAATTAAGTACTTTTTTAGAAAAGAAAGAACATGATGTCATTCTGATTTAACTTAATCTCTTATAACTGTTACAAGGAAAGGGAACTGTTCTATTCAGTCCTCATAATGACCTTTTAAAAACTTTTTCTAAAAAAGGTATGTCTCTCCTTGCAATCTGAGACTTCTGCAATGGGAGTCAGGGACAAGGAGAAGAAGGCAGACATGATGGTGCTGGTGATGCTGGTGGTGCTGGTGCTATTGATGCTTGTGGTGCTGGTGCTGGTGATGCTGGTGATGCTAGTGGTACTGATGCTGGTGATGCTGATGGTGCTGATGCTAGTGGTGCTGGTGCTGATGGTGGTAGATAGGATGGAATATTATTCTTGTCCTCATCTGAGATTGGACCTATAAGAATCCTCTCTGCAACATCCCTGACCAATGATAATTCAAGACTTGATCATGACTTCTAGTCTACTCCAGATATGAAGATGACAGGAATAAAAATGTGGTAGGAGAAAGTGTCTTGCAGATAATACACTATTGTTGTTCAGTAGTTTCTTCATGTCCTACTCTTCATGACTCCATAGACCAGAGTGTCCATGAGGTTTTCTTGGCAAAGATGTTGGAGTAGTTTGCCTTTTTCTTCCCTAACTCATTTTACAGATAAAGAAACTGAGGCAGACTAAGGTTAAGTGACTTACCCATGATCACATGGCTGGTAAACCAGATTTGGACTCAGGTTTAACTGATTCTAGGTTCAGCATGCCATCCACTGTTCCACCAAGCCGTCTCCTGGGATATTACCTCCCATATATTTTGTTTATATCTTGTATGTACCTAATTATTTGCATGTCATCTCTTCCATTAGAATGTGAGGGTGTAGACTGTATTTGCCTTTCTTTGTATCTCCAGATCTTAGTGTGCTGTCTGGCACATAAAAAAATGCTTAATAAGTACTTGCACACTGACTGGGAAAGGAGCAGGGGAAGCATGTCTTCTGAATGCTGAGGAGAATGATAAATTCTTCCTATGATCTGACCTCGAAGACCAGTCCGTAAAGGTCAGGACCAAGGAAACACATACATTAACCACAAAGAGACCTCAGGAGTGGGGATACAAGTTTGAAAGGAAAAAATGGATCGTAATCTGATTATTTCATCTTGGCCTGAATCTCTTTTACTGAAATATGTTTTCCTGCTTTTCATAGCCCCATGTATTTCTACCTTCCAAAGCTCCCTCTCCCCAAAATATCCATTCGACTTGACTTTTTGGTTTACCTAATGTCAAAGTTCAGATTTCTTCCACCCAAATTGGAATTTTCTTTTTGAAACCCCTGTCATCCTTAACAGCCTTTGAGATAGTGTAGAAAACTCTTAATTCCCTAGACTTTGTCTCCTTGAGCTTGGTTCCTTAGTTCTATTCATTTTCACTGTCTGTGTCCCGAAAGATTCTAATTCCTCAAAGATCCAGAGATATTCAAATGAACATGAATTGATTCAGATCCGCATTTAGGGTGTTTTGGATGACAAGTCCCTCATCTCGATCACTTGACTGTACAGAGGCTGATTTCCAATTTACCCTTTTTGTTCAGAATCGTAAGATGTTTTGATTCTTAATTCCGAATATTCATCTCAAGTGGTTTTAGAGCTTGGAATCTGACAATAACTTCATATTTGTGGTGGAATCTTTGTATGTGTATGCTGTTGGATAGAAACGGATAATGTTGTCACCTGAGGATTTGAATAATGTTTTGTTTGACATTTTATACTCAAAGTGGGTGAACCATGGATCAGTGGGTACCAGTAACATGCCTTTGGATATAAATAGATTCCATGTTTCCAAGTGGGAAGCACCATGCGAGGAAAGGTAATGAGGAGGCCTGGGGAGAGATGGAGAGAGATGTCTGGCACATATATTCCAGACTTCATTCATTCATCATAAGCTTGGTTGTTGTCCTTAAATCTTAAAAAGGACCAAAATGGCATCACTATGTTGGAGTCAAGGTACACTGTGTCCAATTATGACTGATCAGATTAATACAAGCTTGGAAGGCGCCACCATAAGTTGGGTACAAATAATCAGTGGGAACATTTGGAGTGGAGATGTCTTTAAATTTGTACATTTCCCATGTTCTCATATATCAGATCTGGGTGGAATCTTAAAGTTATTACATGCAATGCTAGAAAATAATCATGACCAAGTCTGGCTCTAAAGAAGAGCTGTGAGAAGACACTTGACCTTATGTCTTTTCAGTGGCTGAGACGAGTTAAGAAGAAGGATTCAGTGGTAAATTTAAGTGGTCAGAAAACAAAACATCAACAAAAATTATTTTATGAAAGAAGTTCAATCCAACCTTTTATTCGTGAGACACATTCACAATCCCAAAGAGAAGGAAATAAGCATTTATTAAATTCCTATTATGCACCAGACACTCTGCTCAGTCCTTTATATATGTTATTTCATATGATTCTCATAACAATCCTGTACAATAGGTGTTGTTACTACCCTCATTTTACAAACAAGGAAACTGAGGTGATTAGTTGTATTTCTCTTATCATCCTCATCTTCTTTCTTATTATCACCATTTTACAAACCAGGAAACCAGGCAAATAAAGGTGATTAATTGTGTTTCTGTCATCATCCCCATTTTCTTTCTCCTTCCAATTTTTTCTCCTCTTCTCTTTCTTTCTTTTTTCCATATTCTTCTTTCCCTTTCCTGTTCCTCCTTCTCCTCCATTCTTTCTTTTACGAAGTTCACACCCTCTGAATTAATTTTTGACGTTACTGACGTTGTTTGAGAAACCCAGCGCTCACCATAATTTCTGAGGATATCCTTGATTCCGATGGGTACCTACGGAAATGTTCACTCTAACCATCAGTAGGTCCTATTATTATCTCCATTTTTCAGATGAGCAAATTGAGGCACAGAGTAGTAATTTGCTTGTGAGTATATGAGAGCACATTTGAACTCACTGCTTAGTATAGGTTTATCCTATTTTTCACTCTGTCTAGAAATGGGATGATTTTGTTGTGCATTAAGTGCCTCAAACTAGAGGAACAGCTTCTGATTTGCATATCACAGGACAATATACACATTGCCTACAAATTCATTGTGTCCTATAATTTCCCTGCTATATTCTCTGCTTTGTGGTCCCCAAGAAATGGGATTCAGTAAGTCCTGTCTGCTGCTTTAATGGGTCAGGGCTAGGACTTCAGCGTGTAACCCCCAAATTGATTAACAGAAAAACAGAACCTCACTTGTTAAGGCCCAAAGGTAGATCAGCAGCTCAGAGAAGCGGTCCGTAAAATCCAGTAGCAGAAGGTGAAATCTGCAGTGTGAGATTCATCTCCGCCTTTGATCCTGAAGCTTTGTGAGCCCCAAGGAGATTCTTCTTGGACAGTTTAACAACCCAGCAGGAAGCAAGAAAACTGTGAATCCAGGAAAGAGGAACGTTCTTAGCCAAGAGGGTAGGAGAATGAAAAACTCTAGCAAGATGTGTTTATGTTTGAAGCAGCTTAGGAAATGTCAGCTACAAATAAAGGCAGTTCATTTTTGTAAGAATTGAGTGAATTTAGTTTTATGTCACTTCTGGGCATGTGTGACTTCTTTTCAATGATTTGGCATAGAGGAGACACTCATTAACTCCAATTGTGTGAAAACCTTTGGGCTAGACACTGGGGGAAAAGCAGAGGGAGTGAGTCCTTGTGAAGCTTTTAGTCCAGTGATAATAACATGAGTTAGACAGACTTTCTTCAGTGATGTCCTTTCCTTTGATTCTTCATCAAGTTCCCTTATTTAACCATTTGGTGTAGAAGTGATCATCATGTTGAATTCTTTGGAAATTATTCTGCTCCCTGAATTATGGCCATAGGATGGGATCAAGAGTATCATGCTATTTACATGATGAGTCTTGGTTTCTGAGGCAAGTTTGACATTGTTAAAAGGTCATTCTAGTTTCCTATAGGAAAACCAATATTCAAGTCAATTCAACAACCAGATGTTTATTCAGCACTTACTAGCTGGTCAAGTCAACAACCAAATGTTTATTAAGTACTTACTAGTCAACAACCAAATGTTTATTAAGTACTTACTAGCTGGTCAAGTCAACAACCAAATGTTTATTAAGGACTTACCAGCTAGTCAACAAACAAATGTTTATTAAGCACTTACCAGCTAGTCAAGTCAACAACCAAATGTTTATTAAGGACTTACTAGCTATTCAAGTTACTAACCAAGTGTTTATTAAGTACTTACTAGCTGGTCAAGTCAACAACCAAGTGTTTATTAAGTACTTACTAGCTAGTCAAGTCAACAACCAAGTGTTTATTAAGTACTTACTATCTGGTCAAGTCAACAACCAAGTGTTTATTAGGTACTCACTAGCTAACCAAGTCAACAACCAGATGTTTATTAAGGACTGACTAGCTTATTCAAGTCAACAACCAAGTACTTAATAAATACTTACTAGCTGGACAAGTCAAGAACCAAGTGTTATTAAACACTTACTAGCTAGTCAAATCAAGTCAAGTCAACAACCAAGTGTTTCTTAAATACTTAGTACTAGGTATTAAGCTAAGTGTTAGGGATGCATTCAAAAGTCAAGACATCACCCATGATCTCGTTACTCTTTGAAAATGAAAGACAAACAGCAGCAATGAAGAAAGACAAAAACAAGCCCTATTCTCAAGGCGTTCATATTCTTTTCCTCTTGTTTCTATACCTAATTTGTAGTCTTTTTCAGTTTCTGTCAACCAATCAATCTGACAAAAATCTTTAAGTTCCTACTGCATTCCAGGCACAATGTTAGGTGATTGAGATATAAAATAAAAAATATCAGGCCCTGCTTTCACAGAGTTTCCATTCTATGAAAAATATATATCCTAATGAATGAGTTCTATTCTGTAAGAAGATGTCTTTCCAGTCTTCTGGAGAATATCATGTGAAATAAAATCTTTTCCTTAAAAAAAATTTGTAAAGGGCAGGAACTCTGAAAAGGTATACTTAAGGCTCAGTATCATTGATTTAATCCTACAACAAGATATTAACTCTCTAGTTTACATGTACTTAGTACTTAGTATATTTCTACAAGTTGACACCTATTCTACAAGGCTGACAGCTATGATAAGGTATATAAGAGCCAACAAGGACTGGAAGAGAGACATTCCATCTCCCACCATTCTGGTGGCTCTCCTGCCTTCTGCATTCCTCCACTAAGAAGACCATGTCTGAAGGTCCCCCAGAAAGCTAGCCCTGCCCCAGGAGGAGGAGACAGACTGTGAAGGAGATAATAAAGAGTTTGGACTTTATTCCTGACTATTCACATGGTGATTATTGAGCTGAAACCAAGGCCCATTAGGAGGACCTCCAGAAAATTGGCCAGAACATTACAAAAAAAGAATGAGTTCTATATTAGGTTGTCCATTTAACCTCCTGCCATGGCTTAGAGAAGAGGCTCATTGAGGTTGTTCATTTTCCCCTCCCTCAATTTTTTCCTCTTTGTGGATATTTAAGCCACTAAAGTTTATTCAATTGTCTCCAACTCTTCATTTCCCATTTCCCCTTTTGCAGTTTTCTTGACAAAGATACCAGAGTGCTTTGCTATTTCTTTCTCTAGTTCACTTTCCAGATGAGGAGACTGAAGCAATAGAAGAATGAAGGAAAGAATGAAGCAATTAGATGATTTACTCAGGATCATACAGCTAGGAAGTGTCTGAGCCCAGATTTGAACTGACAAAGATGAATCTTCTTTACTCTGGCCCAACACCTCCTAACTACCCACTCAAGAGAATATACACATATAAACATATATCCACAAAGCATTTTACTTTTACTCTGGTCTTCTCCTATTGTAACAGACCCCTTCCTTTGCTATCTCGAGTTTTAATAGGAGAATTTTCCATTTGGGTTGTCTAGAAATATGCTACCATATTAATTTTCTACCATATTTCTGTTCCTTTCCTTTTTCTGCGAGCTACCTCATTCGAATATAAACTCTGTAGCCAGGACTGTCTTTTTTTTTTTTTTTTTTTTTTTGATGAGACAATCAGGGTTAAGTGACTTGCCAAGTGTCACACAGCTAGAAAGTGTCATGTATCTGAAGCTAGATTTGAATTGAGGTCCTCCTGACTCCAGGGACAGTGCTTTATCCACTAGACCACATAGTTGCCTTTGCATAACTATTTTGCTCGATTATATTTGTATCTCCAATGTTTAGTACAGTGTCTGACACAGTAAATCTTTAACATATGATTTTTCATTCATTCACATACAGATACATATACCCAGAAAAATTTAAAAGACAAAAATATATATTCCATATTTTCATAAAAATCTAAAACATTGCCTTGCCTTTAGATGAGATCAATAACCATTCACAAAAACATTGGCCTAACAATCCACACAATAAGAACAAGTGGATGAAGAATGTCTTTTTTAATGAGTGTTAGGAAGTGGCCTGAGGTATTTGAAAATGTTCCATGATTTCCCCAATGCAATTTAACCCAATTTCTGGCTGCTCAATTCTGGGCTGAATTGCTAGTTCATCTGCATTCCCTGCCTAAGACATATGTATGGAGACACAGACTCAGTGGGCTGCTTGGCCAACTATATGTAATCATCTGGGCAGTAGGCATTTGTCATCTGTTTGTTTTAAACTATATGGATGGTTAAACAGATGGCTTTTGAGTAATTATGAATCTCATCAAGGAGGGCTTGATTCAACCAGTCCAATGTCATTTGCAAACAGAAGTGTAGGGAAGATTGCAACACCTAAAGGAATCTCACTTCCATGTATATTCTACTTGGGACAAAATACCCCATGATGCCTTTAAAGAACAAATGTCTCCTGCTTTTATAAGTCATTTGACTATAATAATTAAGTTAAATTCCACAAGTATTTATTAACCTATTATATGGAAGAAAGGGCAAATGGATGGTATGGTGGATAGAGTGTTGGACCTGGAATCAGAAAAACCCAAATTCTAATCCAGCCTCAGATACTTATTAGCTGTGTGATCCTGGGCAATTCACTTGGCCCTGTTTGCCTCAGTTTCCTCATCTGTCAAATGAACTGGAGAAGAAAATGTCAAACCACTCCAAGTATCTCTATCAAGACAATTTCAAATAGAGTCATGAAGGCCGAAAGAAGTGATATGTAACAATGACATGTATGCACTGAGCCAAACGTTCAGAGTACCGAGTCAAGGGAAACAGTCAACCCTCAAGGAGTTTACATTTTTGGTTAATGGAAATCACTGAAAAAGACAGTTGATGTAGAAATCTTATAGGATTTTGACATTTCTATAGAAAACATTTTCTTAGCAGTCACTTTAGTTGTAGACTATATGTAGGATGCTATTAATAGAAAGATAGAGAAGCTCCATTTGGGACTCTCAAGAAATATTCAGTCTCTCAGAGTAGATGAGATGTCATCTAAAGAATTATATGATTATGAGGTGATATTATTAACTATAATTATTAACTTTTAGCAACTCTCTAATCATTGTAGAAGTTAACATATGACACATGCTGGGATATTTTATGTTTCTTACAATATCCAAACCAGTAACGTGCTAATATTTGTTTAACGATTGGAATCAAAGAAAGAGAACACATAGACATTCAAAGAAAGATTCATCACTTGTTGTTCTCATCAATAGAATTTAAGTTTCCTAAGGATAGGATTTGTCTTAATTTTATATATGTTTCCATTGAAGTATAGTGGATAGAACCTAATGAATGCTTATTGATTTCAGTTTAGGAATCAAGAAATCCTTCCTAGTTGAGGTCCTGTCTGATCATGGGTCTAGAACTAAGTCTTTCCTCTCCTCAACTTGACAAAGAAAAAAGTGAGGTCCAAGGAATTGAAATGATCTTCCCAAGATCACAAAGGCAGGATCACAAACAGACCTGGAAAGGACCTTCAGATTGACTTAGTCCAGTCCTACCTCCATTCCACTTCCTTACTCTCATTTTTCAGATGGGAAAACTAAGGATCCAGAAGTTTAAATGGCTTGTGCAAGCAATGCAAATTTAAATCTGAAAAAGACTCAAAAGTCATCTGGTACAACTCCCCATTTTTCACATACAGAAACAGAAGCTAAGTGTAAGTGCCCATTTGAGGTGACATAGATAGTTAAGTGGTAAAAATTAAGTCCTTTCTCTAGGGCAAATAGGCGTTTTGCAATACCAGGTTGCATTTCAATTCCTTGAAAGGGGAGAGGGATTTTTATATTTTCATCCTTTATTACATTCATTCTTTTAAGAAATGAAGAGAGACAAAGAGCCAGAGACAGAGATGACAGAGAGAGAGAAAGAGAGAGAGCAAGAGCAAGAGAAAGAGAGAGAGAAACAGAGAGAGACAGAAAGATGCAGATAGAGAGCGAGCAAGCACACAAGAGTGAGAGAGCAAGTGTGTGTGAATGTTGAATTGGGTCGTTGACTTGATGGAACATTTTGTCTTGAAACATTCCAAATATATGGAGGAGGGAAAACAATAGATTTGATTAGAGAAGATGGCTTCATGATTGCCTCTTCTGAACAGCATATTAATTTTTATCACCCTAGTAAATCCTTCTGTCCTTAACTCTGCTCCCAGTTCAATCTGGTTCTGTTCATTTCTGACTAAGTTTCCATCTGCTTTCAGTTAAAACTTGAACATAAAATGAGCCTTGCTGGGTCCTAATCGATGTTAGGGAAGGAAAGAAAGTGTGCATGTGTGCCTGTGTGTGCATGCGTGTGTTAACATTTCCTTTGTCTCTTCCAACTGCAGATGGGAAGCCAGTTTCCCTGTCTCCACTCGAATCCCAGGCCCACAGTCCACGGTACACTGCCTCAAGTCAGCGAGAGCGAGAGAGCCTGGAGGTGCGCATGCGAGAGGTGGAAGAGGAGAACCGGGTCCTCCGCAAGCAGCTTAGCCTGGCACAAAGTCGCAACCCCTCCCACCGCCGAGGCAATCACTCCAAAACCTACTCGATGGAGGAGGGGACAGGGGACAGTGAGAACCTCAGGGCCGGCATCGTGGCTGGCAATAGCTCAGAATGTGGGCAGCAACCAGCGGTGGAAAAGTGCGAGGTAAAGAGAATCCAGAGATATCAAATATTAAATATGAAAGAAACCTAAAAGTATCTCAGTTCATGTCTGTCTGTCTATCTATTTATCCAACTATCCATCATCTATCTATCCTGTCTGTCTGTTTCTCTCTCTCTTTCTATATATTTTTCTATTCATTCATATATTATTTCTCACTTGTGTATTGTCTTATTCACTTATTTGCTTATTTGTCTCTCTGTCTATCCAACTATCCAATCATCCATCCATCCATCTATCTATCCTCTCTATGTATATATCTATTTATCTATCTTTCTATTCATTCATTTTATATTTCTCATTTGTGTATTATTTTATTCACTTATTTGTCTGTCTGGGTATTTATGTATGTATGTATCTATCTATCTATCTGGTTATTTTATTCCATTTCTTTTTGGAGCATTGTGCTCACGAAGAGAACAAAGCCCAGAGAAGTGTACTGCCCAAAATCACATGGCAATTCAGTCAGAGCAAGGACTAGAATCGAGGTCTCCTGGTCCACGTGCCAGTTCCCTTGGAAGACTACTATCAGAAGGCTGCTTTTCCTCTGGGCAAGGCTTCTAAACTCTCTAGAGATGACACTTTGAGAGCTGATAGAGACTTGAAAACTCATCCAATCCAATCTTTCCACACCTCATCTAATGAATGAAGATACTGTGTCATGTGGATAGAGAGCTAGATTCTAAGCTTAAGTCTTCTCTTGGGCACATCTTGGCTGTAGATCCCCTGGCAAGTCATTTAGTCTTTTGGTGCTTTTAGATACTTCTCTCTTTTTTTTTAATAGCCTTTTATTTATAGGTTATATGTATGGGTAACTTTACAGCATTAACAATTGCCAAACCTCTTGTTCCAATTTTTCACCTCTTACCCCCCACCCCCTCCCCCAGATGACCAGTAGATGTTAAATATATTAAAATATAAATTAGATACACAATAAGTATACATGACCAAAACGTTATTTTGCTGTACTAAAAGAATCAGACTCTGAAATATTGTACAATTAGCTTGTGAAGGAAATCAAAAATGCAGGTGGGCATAAATATAGGGATTGGGAATTCAATGTAATGGTTTTTAGTCATCTCCCAGAGTTCTTTCTCTGGGCGTAGCTGGTTCAGTTCATTACTGCTTAGACACTTCTCTTAAGAAACTTTAGTTACCAAGAAGATGAGCAAGGAATTCGCTATACTGTTGAAATCATAGATGAAAGCATAGGTCCTATTTTTAAATGAATTTTTGGCAAATTGCGTTCTGATATTAGAATATCTAGTGTCATTATCTCAAGGACCTTTGCTCCCAAGTTCTTTTCCTCACCAATTTCCCCACTGTTGAGATTATAGAATCATGGATTGGATTTGGAAGGAAAATTAGAAATTATCAACTCCAACCCACTCATTTTACAGATGAGAAAACAGGCTTTATCTTTCCTCCCTCCCTTTCCCTTCCCTCTCCTCTCTCCCCATAAACCTATACATATATAGATGTATATATAATACATATATGTGTATATACACGTATATATACATGTGTATGTATACAAACATATACGTATATAATTTTGCAATTTCATCAGCTTCTGTGAGTTTTATTACTCTAATAAAACTCATGTATTCAACCATCCAACTTTAATATCTCCAACTATCTGCTGAATGCCCAGATTCCCTAACACATTTTATCCAAAATAGAATTCTTTTTCTTCTTCCAAATTTCCTCATTTCTGTTGAGAGTACCATCATCTGTCCACTCACTCGGATTTACAGTCTAAATGTTATCTTTTATTTTTCCTCTCATTTACCCCTATCATCTGCCAATTCCCAAATCTTATGGATTCTATGTCACTACTATCTCTTCCATGTCTCCTTTCTCTCCATCCATAAAGCGTCAGTCAGGTTTAAGCTTTCTGAATCCCTCAACTATTCTACTGCAAGATCATTCAATCAATCAACAAATATTTAGTAAGTACCTGTTATGTGTCAGACCTCACCAATAGTTCTAGGGATCCAAAAGGAGGCAAAGAACTGGTCCTCTTCTCAAAGAGTGCTCAATCTAATGGGAGCAACCACATGTAGACTAATATATACAATGAGCTATGTGTAGGATAAATAGGAAATAATTAACAAAAAAAGCATTAGAATTAAGGGAGATCAGAGCAATTTTTGCAACTATATGTTATGTAGAGCCTGTGGGAATGTAAGTGCTTTGAGGGCAGGACATGCCTTATATATTTTTTTAATTTTCATCTTTTCTACTGTGCAGAGCTCAGAAACTGCACATGCTAGGCAGTCCATGTTGCAGCTGAATTTTGAATAGAAGGGATTTGAATTTGAATAGAAGGAAAAAGTCCTGAATATCAAGAGTCTTTGTTTTTTGAAGAGTTAAGATAATGTCTTATATTGAGTATAAGTTTAGAAAGGTACAGTTTGTGGTGGTGGTGTATTGTGTTGTGTTTTCTTTTTTTTTTTTTAAGAGTTCAAGGACAAAAGGAGAGATATAGAGACAGAAAAAGACAGAGATGCGCAAAGAGAAAGACAGAGGTAGAGAGAGACAGAGAGAGAAGGAGGGAAAGAAAGTAGTGGTAGAAGCAGCAGAGACACAGAGAGAGACAAAGACTATAAGGTTGCATGTGATTAAATGACAGATAAATTGAATTAGATTGGATTTATCAGCGTTATTAGGGAAGATAAAATTTGAGCTGTGCCTTGAAAGCTGAATAGTAATAATATTAAATTATATTTCTATGGCACCTTCAGCTTTAGAAGGTGCCCTTCTCAAAAGAACTCTGTTATTCACTGGAAAAAAATATTACATTGGCTCCACTTTACAGAGAAGGAAACTGAAGCTCAGAGAGAGTTTACCCAAAGTTAGTAAAGCTGAGCATTAGGATTTGAACTCAGTTAGTTAGAACTCATTAGACTTTAGGGCCAGTACTCTTCTTACTATATAATAGGATCAAGTTCATTGGTTCTCAAAGTCTGGTCCAGAGCATCCTAGGAATCTCTGAAATCCTTTCAGAGAGTCTACAAATTCATAATTAGTTTTTATTTTTAATGTTATCAGTATCTATAACTATATCTATATCAATATCCATCTATATCAATATCAATAACTATAAACCACATAAACAAAAACTCTTTGGACAGATCCTCAATCATTTTTAATAGGATAAAGATGTTGAGAACAAAAGTTTGAGGACCACTGATCTAGTTAGTTGAGAAAAGGAAAAAGATTGTTGGGGAAACAATATGAGCAAAACTTTTGGATGCTGTGTTGTGGGACAGATATAGCAGCCAGCCTGGTGGGAGCAGAGTTATCAGGTGGAAAAGCAGTTGTTGATGAAATTGGAAAGCTAGGTTGGAGCCAGATTGGGGAGAGCCTGGAGTGCTTAAGGCAGGAGTAGTCTGGTGGGCTCAGGCAGGGCTTCCAGCGGCTGAGCTAAACCTTTGTCATTTCTCTTCCTTCTCCTACCAAGAGCAAGAAGCCTCAGCCCTTTTTCTGTCAAATAAAAGTGGATGTCAAGGACAAGCTACCAAATGAATGGAATTCTCCCCAGTGGGAATTGTTCCTCCCGAGCCCAAAAATTTCTGAGTCATAATGTCTCCCACCCACCCAAATACTACTTGACATGTGAACATCAGGGGATGTCATTATAAAAGAAAATAAAAAGTTTGTTTCATGAAAGGAGTAGAAACCAACTGATAAAATGGAAATGGGAAACTCCATAAAGCAGATGTAAGAACTTAGAGAGCACAGTTGGTAGAGACATTGTGCAACGAGACAAACAGAACTTCCCAAGTCACTTCTGTGTGCCTCAGTTTCTTTATCTGTAAGATGTTGAGAATAGTACATATCATACCCATTTTATAGGCCTATAGAGAGACTGAAATGATATAACATATCTATCAAGCATTCTGTAAATGTTAAGGCGCTATGTAAAGGTCAACTTGTAAAAGTGGGTGTTTCAGTGAATGATTCTGTCATCAAAATATTAAATAATAGTCATGGGATCCTAAAGACATGGAATTTAGCCTAATGACCATAGAACTGGAAGGAACATAGAAGTGCTTCTGTTTCTACCCCTTTATCTTACAAATAAGGAAACTGAGGCTCAGGGATGTTTCATGGATTGCCCAAAGTCTCACAAGAAGTCTCAAGATTTTGAGTCCATCTCCTTTGATTTTAGAATGCCTCAACATACCCTGGCTAGGAAAGTGGAGGAAGTTGGTCTTGTATTTGCAAAAAGAATTCCTAGAGTTTCAGAAAAAGACATTGGCTATTATTTATTCAAAGTTCCTCATTTTACAGATAAGGAAATTGAAATTCAGGAGAGTTTCTAGTTAATTGTTATTCTCTTTACTCTCTCTTTCTCTTTATTTCCCTGTCTCCATCCCTATCCAGAGTGACTGATAAAGGGCAAGATTCAGTTATTTGAGAAAGTTACCAATATTATTTTCTTGACTGTTTCAGAAACGGCGTCCACATCATTAACAGTTTTGGTGGATATCGTGACAGACACGTTTTGTTGAGCTTTCAGTTTTAAAATGTGCTTTTTGTCACAACCCTTTTCCATTCCCAAGCATCTAAGTAAACTAAATAGTATTTCTTCCTCCAAAGTTGGGCTCATCAGGGTGAAGGAATCTGCCCCAAGTCACATCTTTTGTAAAAAGTGGGAATCAGACCTATCTCCCTATTCATGACCATTTCCTTTCTCTTTCTATCTCCATTGATACCCATTGCCTATCCCTACTTTCTCCATTCATACCCCTTGCTTATCTCTACCCATCACTATCCATGCCCATTGCCTGGCTCCATTTAGATCTGCTCTCATAATTCCTTTCCATTAGAGAGAATGATATGATTACCACCAAGTAGGAAGCTGGGAGATGGCAAAGGAACCCAAGCTGCTACAGCTTTCCTCCTTGTTTCCATTTTCCTGGTCCTGATAATTATAGATATCTTTATCTGTAAAAACCATCTAAGCCCTTCTCTCTGAGAGACCCATTGTCCACCTGATACCTTTAATGCGTCCCTTCTCTCCATTCATAAAGCTCATTCTAGTGTAAGCTCTCAGCACCCCTCAACCACTCTATTGCAAGATCAATATTCAATCAGTCAACAAACATTTAATAAGCATGTTGCCCTCACTTGATGGGTCTGGGTTGGATGGTCCAAAATGGGTCACATCCAAAGCCCTGTCTAAGGGGTAATGAGTTCTCCAGTTAGCCTAAGCTCTCGCTTTTTTAAAAAGCTGTTCAGTTGATTTAAATCGCCTCCAGATTATATCTTTTACCAATAAATTTGTTTGCTCAGTAGGATTTGGCCTCGTGCTGCAGGCAATGCTAATAAAAAACAAGCAATCTCTGACTGTGTCCCCCATGCCTCTAACTAACCACACACTATTTTGATAACAGAATAGCTTTTTGATTTTTCCCCCTCTTTCTTCAAGGAATTCACATGGTTATTCAGTAATAGAAAGTAGGCTTTCCCTCTTGCTTATTTGGCCCCCACCACACCCCCTACTGTCATCAGCTGCCATTTTCCCTTTATATTTAGATTATTTGCACCTGCTATTAGGAAGCTGTTTGGGACACTGAAGCATAATGAAGAGGCTGGTAGGCTTGTAGTGAGGAATTTCTGGGTCCATATCTTGCCTCTGATCCTTAGCTAATTGTGTGATTCTGAGCAAGTCACTTAACATTACTGTTCCTCTAAAGTAACTCCTAAAATTTGAGAGTTGGAAGCAACCTCAGCAATCATCTTGCCCACTCGTGCCTAAAAGGAATCTCCAATATAAACAATTTTATAAGCACTGAGAGATTTTTAAGGAAGTCTGCCACTTCTGGAAGCATTCCTTTCTAGTTTGAGACAATTCTAATTGGTAGGAAGTTCTTGTTAACATCAAGCTTAAATTGGCTTCTTTGCATTTCCACCCATTCTTTTGGGTTCTTCCACATTTGGCCAAATGGACCAAGTCTTTTTCTTTTAATATAACAGCTTTTAAAATACTTGAAGGCATCAGTCATACTCTTCCTGAGTCTCCTTTTCTCCAAAATAAAGCTTTCTTGGTGCTTTCAATGAATAACCCAAAAGATCCCCAGTGGTAAAAGGATATCCCTGAAGATCCCCAGTGGTAAAAGGAGATCCCTGATGATCTCCAGTGGTAAAAGGTGTTCCCTGAAGATCTTCAGTGGTAAAAGGAGTTCCCTGAAGATCTCCAATGGTAAAAGGAGTTCCCTAAAGATCTCCAGTGGTAAAAAGGAGTTGCCGCACATTGAGTTTTCCATGATGACAAAATCATATTGTCTTTGTACATTCACTTTCATTGAGAAAATGTATACGTTGGCAGAAAGTGCTGGATGACCTGGAATCAGAACAGTGATGGAGTTTAAGAAGCAGTGAGATTCAATAGGAAATATGCTGGAATTGGAATCAAATCCCAACTATCACTTTGAAATGACTTTGAATATGTACCTTAAGATCATTGGACCTCAATTTCCTCACCTGTAAAATGAAGAATTTGGTTTCCAGTTCTTAATATATTATCCTATAATCCTGAGTTATATTTCCCATACTAGATGGGCAAGACACTTCACTTTTCTAAAGTTGGGTTCTTTATCTTATATAATTAAGGAACAAAACATTCTCACCATGTGCCTTTTAGGATGATGAGGGAGAAATGTATTCTGTCTTAAAGTGCTTTATGAAGCTTTTACTATTTATTCCTGATCACTTCACCCGCCCACATCCAGGGTTTAAATCTTAAGACGTCCATAAAATCTTGTGAATAACCCTCTCACCCAACATTTGAGAAAACTGCAGCTTCCCGAGGAGTTAAATTGAATGATCTCAATCCAGTTTTGACCCTAGTAGAAAGAAGAAGTGGCTTGGAATTTAATTCTCCAAACATAATGATTTGGATAGCATTTCCCATCCTTTGAAGGGACAAATTGCCTCTTTTAAAAATAAATCTTTATTGATCCCATATACCCCTCCCTCCAATCATCCTTTAAATCATTGTTTTTTTAAAGAGTGGGCAAATTCATCAAAATTAAGCAACACATCAAAAACCCTGACATTATATGCAGTATTTGATACCCATAGTCCTTTACCTCTGCCAAGATGAAGGGTTGGTCCCTTCTTATATCTCTTCTTTGGGGCCAGCTTGATTGTTATAATTTCATACTATTGTTTTGATTATTTTGTTCTTCTTTTTACATCATTGAGGTCATTTTAAATGTTGTTTTTTGTTTTGCTCCTTTACTTTTCATTGGTTTATGTGATTTTATGCTTCTCTAGTTTATCATATTCATCATTTCTCACAACACTGAGAAATCCCCTTCATGTGCCACAATTTGTTTAGCTGATTCCTCATGCCATCAATAGATATCAACTTTCTTCCCAAGTTTTTGCTGTCATAAAAAGTGATGCTATAAATATTTCGGTAGATAGGAATCTTTTTGTTGTTGTTCATTCCTTAAAATATATGTCTAGCAGTGGAATCGCCAGGTCAGAGGATATCAATATTTCTATCACATTTTTCATATAATTTCATATCGTAAACCACCTCTATTTCCAGAAATCAGGAAAAAAATGCTCTGTGAATCTTGGATAGTGGCTACTTTGGGAAAATTGAAGCATGATATAGTGGGATTAGAGTCAAATCACAGGATCAGTTCCTGCCTCAGAAACGTGGCCAGCTGTCTTCTCTCCTCAGTTTCTTTATCTGTACAATGGGAATGGAAAGAGTTGGCTTCCAGATTAAATCTATAACCTTATAAAACTGGTAATCAATAAGAAATATTACAAGAGAGGAAGAAAGCCTAAGTTATAAAGAAATAAGAAAAATAAAGAATTCTACAATATATTTTCTAGAGACTCCACAAGATTTTTCTGTGCCCTAGAGAATCGGCCTTGAGAGAATTATCCTTCTTTCATTGAGCAGCCTTTCTCATCTTACAGAAGCCTAGGGAGATAAGCAATTGTAATGTCAGCAGAACAAGAGTTCCTTGAAGAGGATCACTTCCCCTGGCCCTTGTCTGATGTGAGGTGTCTTCAGAGGTGTTGGAGGAGGAATTATCACAGGAGGCTTCAGAAACCCTGACATCCTCCAAAGTAGCCATTGGGATGGCAGCGGCTTCTCTTTAGTTACAAGAGAAATGTATTGGTTTTATCCCTACTGTGTGCAGAGTATTGGCTGAGCCATTAGGCTGCCATCTGCTTCTCTTAAGTTACGACAGAAATGTATTAGTTATATCCCTACTATGTGCAGAGTATTGGCTGAGCCATTAGGCTGCCATCTGCTTCTCTTAAGTTACGACAGAAATGTATTAGTTATATCCCTACTATGTGCAGAGTATTGGCTGAGCCATTAGGATGCCATCTGCTTCTCTTAAATTACAACAGAAATGTGTTAGTTATATCCCTACTGTGCAGAGTATAGGGTAACCCATTAGCATGTTATCTGCTTGTCTTAAATTACAACAAATATATTACACTATTACCTGAGAAGTCCATTAAAGAATTGTAAAATAAAATTAAGATCATAGTACCCTGGACCTAGAGCCATCCAATCTAACCCTTTCATTTCACTGATGAGGAAAATAAAACCCAGGAAGCTGTGTCTTTGTGGTATCACAGCTAGAAGAGACCACATTAAACCTAATTTCCTTAATCAACAAGTGCGGTCCAGGGAATTGATGTGTTCGAGCCCCGCAGATTACAGTATATGAGATAGGATTTAGACTCTGGTCTAAGACTTTCGTATTCTGCTGCCTCTATAAAACATCTCAGTCACATTGAAAATAATCCTTATCCACTGATGGCAACCCCAAGCTCCGGTGGTGATGCAATTCCTGTGCCCTTGAATAATAATTTTAAATGATTTTATTAATAATTAATATATTATATATATAAATAATATAATAAATAATAATTAAATAAATTAATTTAACTATGTTGATCTTCATCTGTAAAGTAATGGTTATAGGATGGTCAACTTCTGAGGACTTTTAGAGAGAGTCTTTAATTCGTGATTCCATAACTATATAATTTATTGCTATTGTGTGCTAGACTTTGAACTTCCTCTTCTAGCTTCCGTTATAGGATCTAACACACAGTAACACTCAGCCAATACAGCTTCCTCAAGAGACGGGGAAACTGAGCATCAGAGCATAAACCTGTACTCCTCACATCCACACAGGAAGAAATAGTCACATCAACACTTAGCCAAGGAATTCTCCATCCCCCTGACTTTTTTCAGGAACCCACAAAATGGCACTGCCTCTGTGATTAACTTAATTGACTAAGATGGTTTCATTTGCTGGGGTAGTAGTGCCTTGTCAATATGGCATCCTTTGATGAATGTATTCATAGAAGCAGGTGTATGGATGAAACTAAAGAGATTGGAGGAATTATGTAAAGTGTTTAAAAATCCACACTCATTCCAGTAGTTAATGTGCTCATTTAAAGTGTTCCTTAAGCCTGGAACCAAGGCAACATTGGCAATCTCTGAAGCTTCACATTTGAATTGTTGTTATGGGTAAGAGTTGTCCTTGGCAGATACCTTTTTACTGCTCTGCTTCAGAATTTTGGCAAAGTCCCCTTTTATTGAGTACTTAGTCATCTAGGTTGTTATCTAAATGGTCAATGCTACACTTGTATTCCAATATCTCCCCCAAAGAAAAATTGCAGGTATTATGGAAGGTTTCAGAGTCTCAGGCTTCCATTTTGGAAACTCACCAGATCCATGATCTCCTGCTCGGGGCTCCCATCATTAGTCCAGTCATTAAATTGATCAGCAAGTCATATTAAATGTGTTTACTGGGGGCCAGGTATCGTACTGGATGCTAGGGATACAAAACAAAGACAATTTTTATATTCGATCTTTTGCTGGCTTGGAGGAAGATCATCTACATATATATACATACACACACATGTATAGCTATACCTGTCTTTATTCACATCTCTATATATCTATGTCTCTGTATGTATATATGTGTATATATATATATGTATATGTGATTGTTTCTATTTACATGTGTGTGTATGCTGTTTAATAAATAGTTCAGGGGCAGTTAGATAGTATTGTGAATCAAGCTGTGAACCTAAGGTCAGGAAGATCTGCATTCAAATCCAGGCTCAGACAGATAATAGTTGGAGTAAATCACTTAATTTTTGTTTGTCTCAGTTTCCTTGTGTGTAAACTGATGATAGTAATAGCACTGACCTCCTCGGGTGGTTGTGAGAAAATCACTTTATCTCTGTTTGTCTCAGTTTCCTCATGTGTAAACTGAGGATAGTAATAGCACTGACCTTCTCAGGTGGTTGTATCAGATAAGATAATAAGTGTAAAGTGCTTAGGACAGACATTGACACATAGTAAAACTACATAAATATTAGCTACTAAATATTAAGTATTTAATATGAAAAAGGCACTGTGCTAGACAATGGGAATACTATAACAGAAGTGAAACAATCCCTGCCCTCATGGAGCTTCCATTCTAACAGAGGAGGCAAATAATTCATATATAAGGTATACAGAATTATGATAAAAAGAATAAATAAGAGCTCATCAACAAATGCAAGGTAGTTAAAGGAATAGGACACTGACAGTTGTGGAAATAAGAAAAGATCTTGTTTTAGTATAAATCCAAGCTCCTCCTTGCCTTTCCATCCTTGGCTGTTCTTCTTATGCTTTTCTACTAGTCTCCCATTGAAAATCTGTCCAACATGTCCTCTAATTGTTTTTTATTGTTTAAAGAGAGATCAGAGATGACAGTTAGGGTCCATCTAATCCAGTGCATGCCTGCAGAAGTGTTTCTTCCCATTCCAACAAGAGGTCAGCCTGCTTTTGTTTAAATGTTCCCATTGAGGGAGAAGCCTGAAGAGTCTCCCAGTCACCTTTTGGATATTAGAGCAAGCCTTGGACCAAGCATCCTTCCACCATGACTGGCCATAGCTCTTGTAACATACACACAAGCTTTTAAATGAGATCTTTTTCATAACTTCCATGTGCCCAAATCATCTCCTGTAATGTGCCGCACCCTACTAACACCACTTGTCTGACTCTCCTTTGCCACGTTGGTCACCTTCTTTTAGGTCTTGGCGCCCATCAACACTTTTAATGGCCTTCAGCCTTCGGGCAATGACGATGGCCCTTTTTGGCCACCTGAGCATTAGACTCTTATATGATCAGGGTATTACATTATTTGTAGACACAGAGTAATAGTGGGAGAACAGTGTTCTAAAAATGGGATCTTAGAAGTTTGGGACCATTCAAAGTTCTGCATAATTCTCGAAATTTGCTTGGTTTCTTCAGAGGCAGAAAAGACAAAGTACTTGGGAGGGAGGGTACTAGCCATCAGGAAAAATGAAACTAGCCTTCATTTAAGATGGGGAACATGAAGAAAGAAACTGAATTTTAGAAAGGTATAGTAACTTAATTTGCCCAGTCTCCCAGGATATAATTAATGGCAGAATCATGACTAAAACTCAAGATCTCTGACAAGCCTTTTCTCACAAGACAAACCCTCTTTCTGATCCATCATATTTTTTTAGAAGACTAAACTGGAAAAAACGATGTGGTCTCTTCTAACTATAAAAATATCCTAATCTGGAGATGACTTGGCTGAGTTATAGGGTCCATTTCCATTTTTTTCTTTGTACCCTGATCCAGTCTTCTTTCATCCCAGACAGATTAAAATCTATTTTATTTGCATTCACCAGGAAGATGATCCCCTGCCAGACGCCCATTCGGCTGTCTAATGGATCTGGTTAACAGTGAATCTTCTGTCCCAGTGGATATTCATTACCACTGTCCTCTTGTCAATTGCTTTTGGCTCCAGGCATGTGGGCAAGTGACTTTCTGCTAGCCTGTTGTAGCTAATCAGCATTGTCCCTGCTATACATAAAATGTAATTTAGAAGGATTGTAATGGCTTCCAAATGATGATGGTGCCATAACCCAATTAAAATGGTTTTAATAAAACTGTCTCGAGCCGGCATAAACAGCTGCAAACTGTGCCCCATGTTTTCTAATGACCCCCGGAATGAGTGGGAGCAATTTATCTTTCTCTTGAGTGATGAGGCGCTGGGAAAAGTCCTTCATTCGGTCTAAATCATCTTGTTCTCTTCTTCTCCCCAGACAATCCACGTCGCCATTGTCTGCGCTGGGTACAACGCCAGTCGAGATGTCGTCACTTTGGTCAAGTCTGTCTTATTTCATAGGTAAAGAAATGTTTTCCCATCTTTGGGTTGGGATTAATTTGAGGAATGATTTAAATGTGCCCTAGGGGAGAGGAGCAGATTTAAATGAGCAGACATAAAATCCTCAAAACCATTTAGAAAGGTGGGCAATGTCTAACTTGTTCATAGGAGGTAACCATTCTAGAAGCCCAGAGGCTATTCTAGGAAAGGTTCAGTTGAAGGAATTGGAGTTTGTTTAGGTTGGAGAAGAGAATATCTAGTGGGGACATATTAACTATTGCCAAGTATTTCAGACTGCCATAGAGAAGAAGGGTTCCACTTGTTCTTTTCTAAGGCAGACTCTGGCTTGATGGAAGGAAAATCTCCCTAACCATTAAACCTTTCTAGAAGTGGAACAGGAGTATTTGCACAGGGGCTGCATGACCTTTTTTTTTTAATTGAGGGATGCTCCAAAGGAATTCCTTTTCAACTATGGAAAGGAGAGGGTCTCTGTAGCTTTCACATCAAGGAGATTCAGAAGTCAATGTGGAACACATGTAAGCTTGGTTATTAATATTTGAATACAAGGATGGTTCAGTTTACCTAAAGAGGTAACAGTAGATCTGTTACTTAGTACCTGGGTGATTTGAGGCAAGCCATTGGCCTCTCTGGTCTTTGTTTCCTTATTTATCAAATGCAGGGCTTAGACCAAGTGAGCTATAAGTTTCTTTTCATCCCTAAAACAAATGGACCCAAGATCCTCACCTGGACAGTCACAGGTATTAACAAATTCAACCTCAATTGATTTGCAAATTCAATTGGTTTCAGTGAGCAAGAACTGAAAGATCCAAGAGATCATGAAATCATGGATCAGTAATCACTGGTGGGGGATAAATAAGACTGATATTTTTCTTTTGGCTGAAATCCTCCTTCCATATAGCTTGAAGAAGCAATGCCTCTCTTGGGAGAAAAATAATAATAATAGATCAATTTCTATAAAATTTGCCTTTGAACTGGCTGACCTTCAAGCCTAAAATGCCCTTTTTCTTCACCTTGGCTTTTCAGGATTTTTGCTTGCTTTCCTTTAAACTTAAAACCTTCCTTCAAGAACTTTTTCCTAACCTTTCCCTGTTACTAATACCTTAGCATCTAAGGTTACCTTCCATAAGTATTCCTTCCCATCTAAGGTTACCTTCCATAAGTATTCCTTCCCATCTAAGGTTACCTTCCATAAGTATTTCTTGCCATCTAAAATTACTTTCTATATAGGTTCCATACTTTCCATAAAGGTTACCTTTATACTTTTGGGGGTAGATAGAATTGGGGGATGGATACCATTTTTCCCTCTTGGAATATAAACTCCCCGAGACCAAGAAATGTTTTTGGTTTTGCTCATATTTTTTGTATTTAAAGCATTCAGCAAAATTCTTGACACATTGAGGTCAAACCTGATTTTTCATCTGTCTGTAGTTGGTTTCCCAAGGAGTAGGAATAGGAAAGGAGGGGGAGAATATCAGAGCTGAACATGATTTCATCTCTATAGGGAGTTCCTATTGAAGAAACTTCCTCCCCTTGTGAAGAGTATCGATTGTTATGGCTCGTCGACTTAGATAAACATCTAGAGTATTGAGAATCTAAGTGACTTACCCAGGATGGTTCCACATCAAAAACTATCATTTTAGCAGTGGGAATGGTATTAAGGAAACAGTATAATCATGTGATTTTCTGTTGCCCCTAAGGATTTCTGACTTGCTGGGAAAAGTTGCCTCTCCCATGAGAATGAGAGTTCCTTGAAGGCCAGAACTCTCTTTTTGTTCCCTTTATAGGGGCTTAGCAAGTTTTTTTTTAAACATATCATAAATGCTTATTAATGCTTTACTTACTTATTCCATCATTAATTCATATGTCAGAAACTAGATTTGAACTCAGGTGTTCATTATTTAGAGACTGGATGTCTAGTTCCTGTGCCATTCTGTCCCATTTAACAGCTGAGAAACTGAGGTTCAGAGATATTAAGTGATTATCCCTGATTCACAGGTGGACTTGAACCCAAGTCTTACTAATTTAGAGACACATTCAGTATGAACTATTCTACCTCTCCTCCTCTCAGAAGCTATCCATTCCAGCTCAAATATAGTCCTTTACAAAGCTTTATTGAAGATTTAAGATGCAAAATTTATAAGAGGTGCTGTGTATTTTAGGTACTAAGAATGTAAAGGTGAACAACAAAAATCAGCTACCTTCCTCAAATGGAAGAGTAGTGAGCTCCCCATCACTGGAATTATTTGAGATTCAGCCAAAACAAAACAACAACAACAACAACAACAAAAAAAACTCGTCGAGTGTCATAAAGATTTTTGCTCTAGGTAATGTGTTAGACAAAATGACCTCGAGTCCCTTCCAGCTCTATGATTATATGAACTGATTAACTTAATAGATCAAGGTGATCGTGTATGGGTGAGAGAAGAAAGCAAAGAGAATTGGAAACTTCTCTTGCACAGCCAAGCGAGGCTATAAATAGTCAAACTACATTTCAGACACATTCAGGGATTAACTAATACGTGATTATAAAGTACTTTGCCAAATGAATATCTTCCTAATGCTAAATAATAATATAATAGTAGCCGTGCAAGATGCCTCTTTAGGGTCTATTTGCTAATTATGGTAATTACATTCATTTTCAGATGAGGTTTTCCCCAAATCTTCAGTCATGACCTGCTTTGTTGTCTTAAATAATTTTCATTTCTCGAAGATGCCTGGATGAAATAGCCATAGAGAATATTAAAAAGAAGGGACAGATTTGATTTGAAAGTCAATTTGAGGGCTAGAGTATGAATTCAAAGTTTCTTCTTTCTCCCTGACCTGTGGTCCCCAATTCTTTTCAGTGAGAATTGAATGCTCGGGTCCTGATTTCTCATGTTAGATAAGACAAAGAGAAGCCGAGAGGGTAAAAAATAATTGAACCAAAATCACAGGGGCACTAGGTAGCCATCAGTAAGTATTTAAGGAGTATTAGTATTAAGTATTAGTAAGTAATCAGTAAGTATTTTTTTTTGAATGAGGCAATTGGGGTTAAGTGACTTGCCCAGGGTCACACAGCTAGGACGTGAGATCAGATTTGAACTCAGGTCCTCCTGGCTTCAGGGCTGGTGCTCTATCCACTGCATCACCTAGCTGCCCCTGACATCAGTAAGTATTAAGGAACTGCTCTGAATGAAACTGGCCCCTGCTTTCAAGGTGATTGAATTCTGTTGGACAGAGACAACGTGACCATGTGTATGTTGTTCAAAGCTGGTTCAAAGCAAAATCAGGATATTTGATTCCAAATCTATTTCTTTATCCTCTAAACCCTAGTTTTTTAAATTGTGATTCTCAACTCCAGAGGGGATTAATAAATGAATGGGGGGGAATTGTGAAATTATAATTTATCAGTAAATGTTGGTTTTGTGTACCTATTTTATATTAATCATGAGTGGAAAAAGTTTAAGATGCCATGGTCTTTATCCTAGTGATTTCATGATGAGGCAGATTATACTGATGGGGCAGGAGAACATTTGTATTTGGAATCAAAGGATCTGAATTGAAATCCTAGCTGTCACTTCTGTGATGGAGAACACATTTCTTATCACTTCACCTCAGTTTCCTCCTGGGAAGGTGGTTGATTAGATTCCTGCTGAAGGGAAGTCTCTTCTGGGCCTATTTTTAAATTGAAATAAAATTACCCCCCGTGTATATCAAGAGCCATAAAATTACTTTATATTCATCTGACCAAATGGCTCCAAGTGTCAAGATGGTTGACTACCTTTCTGCTTTGTTAATGCATTCGCAAATAACTCCTCTCCTTGGTAGGGAAAAATGGAATTTCACATGGTGTTATTGTTATTCAGTCATTTTAGCCACGTCTGACTCTCTGTGACGCTATTTTGAGATTTTTTGGGGGCAAAGATACTGCAATGATTTTGCCATTGCCTTCTCCAGCTCATTTTACAGATGAAGAAACTGAGACAAATAGCGTTAAATGACTTGCTTAGGATTACATAGCTAGTAAATGATTGACATGAAATTTTAACTTGGATCCTCCTGACTCAGGGCCAAATGCTCTATCCACTATTAAAGCTAAATGAAAACAAAGGAGGCTTTATGGTAAGATGGAAAGTACATTGGCTCTGGGGTTTAGGGATCTGGGTTCAAATCCTACTTCTTATATTTCCCTGGGACTCAATTTCCTTATCTATATTATGAAAGAAAGACAAAAATAAGGTGGCCTCTGGCCTAAATCTAAGGTCCCATCCAACTTAATATCTCTGATTGTATTTCAAGCTATTCACCTCCTTCGAAGGAAGATGAGCTAGCAGACAAAGTGTTAATGTTTTTGTGTATGTGTGCAAAAGTGCTGTGATCACAGATATGTTGGCTCTATTCTCAAAGATAAATGAAAATGTTACTCCCTTCTGGTTTTCTTTTAATAAATGTTTATTGATTGATTAGCTGATTGATTGATTTGGGACTTCAAGTTATATAGCCCCATCAAGGCAGTCACCGTAAAAATAAGGAGTCAGTTGTGTAGACAGAAGATGTGTGTGTGTGTGTATGTGTGTGTATACATCTCTCATCATCATTACCCTTCCCTGACTCTAACTCAGCAAAATTGGAAGCTGGCTTTCCTGGGCACTGGTACAATTTCTAGCTATAGATAAGTGTGGTTTTGAATCCCAAGTGTCAAGTAAAAGCAGACAATTTGGGAAAGGAAGATTGAAGGTCAGAGAGACAGCAGGAGGTGGAGTACAATCTTGGCAACAGAGGACCACATGGTTTAGTGGAAGGGATGGAGGACCAGGGGTCTCCCTTCAAATTCAACCCAACCCAATTTAATTGACTTCAATAAGCATTTATTAAATAGCTACTCTGATCCAGGAGGATGGGAAGAGAAACAGCCCAAGTCCTCAAGGATTGCCCAGTACTCGGAATGTGGTTGATGGGAGAGGGGGAGCAGAATGAGAAAGAACCAACTCACTTTGGAATTATCCTGAGGAGTGAGTGCAAATTGACCTGACTCACTTGCCCCCTCGGGATGCTTCCTACCCATCAGGATCATCTTATCCCTAGCCAATAAGGTACCTGCCCCTTCTTCTTTCTACTACATATTTTGTCCCACCTTCTCCTTCAGCCCTTCCTGCTTCCTGCCTTCTTACTCGAATTACCTCATTATTTAATTTATGTATTTTCTTCATTGACCTGTTTAGGAGATTTCTCAACCTTCCCTGCTCTGGACCTATTTCCTTAACTATAAAATGTCAAATGGCCTCAACAGTTTCTTAAACAATTAACAATTCCATAAAATCTTTGATTTTATGAGTTCAAGACAGTCCTATGACCTTCCTTCTCCCCTCCTTCCTCCTAGAGTATAAGTTTCTTGAGGGCAAATACTGTTTAATTTTTGCCTTTGTAATAGCTTCAGCACAGTGGATAGAACACTGAATGTGAAGTCAAAATTTAAATTCTAATCACCTGAGTGACCCTAAGCAAGTCACTTAGCCTCTTTCAGGCTGTTTCTCCATCTATAAAGTAGAGATTATAAGAGCACCTTAGAGGATTGTTTTGGATCAACTTTTTAAAAATCATACAAAATCATTTGTAAACTTTAAGTGCTATATAAATGTTAATTGTTATCATAATCATTATCATGACCTAGGTATGAATCCCACTTCTGATGCTTGCTAGATATATGACCAAAATGACCAAAATGAGCAGACCTCAATCTCCCCTTCAGTGAAATGAGAGGATTTGGGACACATGGCTTCTGAGCTTCTCCCCACCTCTATCTATGATGCCCTATCCCTAACCATATCCTTTTCTTTTTCATTTGAAGAAATGAGACCCAGAAAGAGAGAGGATGTATTGCACCATCTCTCTTGCGTGAGAACTCTTATTAAAATTCACCTGAGCCCTTGCCTTCTCCCATGATGCTCTGTGCTCTAATAGCACACAGTATAATGAATTTCCTTGGTATTCATGTGGATTCTACATGCATTTTTTTAAAAATCAGATTTCCATTGTCATTTCATAATTAAAGGATGCTTCAGCTGGAGTGTTACCATATATTTTAATACAAAAGCAGGCCCCAGAATGCCTCATTCAATCTGTGGCAAATTTCTGAGGGGGGAAAATCTATGTCATGGTGTTTTAATCATCTCTGCCGGTGTGCTAATTAACATATTTGTTCTAGTTTTACTTGATGCGGTGGAGGAGAAGTAATGGGAGTATTTGGTCACTAAAGATGAAGTCAGCTTGTGCTCCTGGTCCCTTTTCTCTCTTGGAAACTCCTGCCCATGAAGTGGCTGAGATCCTGGAGCCCAGGACTTAGGATACTTTGGATTCAGCCAGTCTGGGGACCCCCTTGGACCTTAAGAGGAAAACCAAAGGAGTTCATCTAATTCAGAACTTTTTAACTTGAAGGTCCATGAACTTGTTTCTTTAATCTTTTGATAACTGTATCTCAATATCATTTGTTTCTTTGTTAATTCTGATTTTGTGTACTTGGGAATGTGATTTTGAGAAGGGGGTCCATAGATTTCACTAGACTATCTACACACACATACACACACACACGTGTGACATGCCCATGTACACTATTTCCATCTATTGAGAGAGCACATCTACCCTGTGTATCTCTAGAATGAACCACTGACTGAGGTATGAGGGGAAGGATTTGTAGGGAAAGTGGGGAATTAAATTTGTAGCTGCTTTATCACAGAATATTGGAGGGTCCTAAAAACAAGGGATGGCAGAACTTGGAGGGAACTTAAAACAGAGAATATGAGAGCTGGGAGGGAGCTTAGAACAGGGGATGTCAGAGCTGGGAGACAGCTTAGAACAGGGGATGTCAGAGCTGGGAGACAGCTTAGAACAGGGGATGTCAGTTGGGAGGAGGCTTAGAACAGGAGATGTCAGAGCTGGGAGGAGGCTTAGAATAGGGGATGTCAAAGCTGGATGAGGGGAGAGTGGACCTTAGAAGACAAAATATCAGAACTGGCTCACCTGAAAAATCAAATAATAGTCCAAATAATTTTACAGATGTGGAAACAAACACAGTTAGCAGGTGATAGAGACTCATCACAATATCATCATAGCTTCATAGTTTCGGAAGATGGAAGGACTTTGGGAAATCACTTAGGTCAGCGCCCTCAGTTTAACATATGAGAAAACCAAGATCCAAAGACATTAAATAACTTACCTAAATTCAAACACCTAATAACGAAACTGGGGTCTTTAAGCCCACGTCCTACCGGCCCACACTCTACCACCACATCTTACTGCTCATCTGTAAAATGTGTGGCTTGATTTGAGTAATCGCTATCTCTAAAGTTTATGTAAAGTTACAAAGAGAATAGGCTGAAATCTTTCTTACTAAGAATCAACTTCAGTGAAATGTTCTTGAATGTGGCCAAAGCCACAAGTGAAAGTTTCTGAGGGTGAAAAATGAGTAAAGAATCTTTTCTTTCAGCATCTGTTTCTTAGTAGAAAAGCCATGAGAAAAATTGTAGTTACTAATACTTTAAAAAAAAAAAAAATAAGAATTCATTATTGTGCTCAGAGTATTGCAGGGATGACCTAGATTCAGTCTAGTCCAGTGGAAAAACTCTAGTTGGAAATCAAATGTCAGGGCAGAGTCTCACATTTTTGTATCATTTACTACTTTGGTCAAGGGTGACTTTATGACAGTCACTTCATCTCTTTGGTCCTCAGTTTCCCTATCTGTAAAATAAAAGAATTATATTTTGTGACCTCTAAGGCATCTTCCATTTCTAATATAGTAAATGAATACATTTTTACACACCTCCTATGTGCTTAGCATTGTGCTAAACTCCAAGCATACAAATACAAAAGCAAAGATAGTCCTTAAGCTTATAAAATTTACTTTCTAATGGAATCAGTAATAGGTAGAGGGGTATGGAGTTTAGGGAAGGCTATTTTGATTTGAAAAGTTATAAAAATGTTGTTCCGTCATGTCTAATCTTTTGTTTTCCCATTTGGGGTTTTCTTGACAGAGATACTGGAGTAGTTTGTCATTTCCTTCTCCAGCTCATTTTACAGATGAGGAAGCTAAGTAAAACAAAAAAATTAAATGACTTACCCAGTGTCATATAGCCATTAAATGTCTAAGGCCAGATTTGAACTCATGAAGATGAGTCTTGCTGACTCTAGACACAGGACTCTATGCACTATGATGTCCCCTTGCTGACCATGAATGGTAATTGGAGCCAATGGGGAGTAGAGTATCACAACCATCATAGTAGTATTCATGGGACTCCAGAAGTGGAAAGGGGGACGGAGTCTAAGGTCCAAGTAAGATGACAAGACATCTGAGGAATAAAAGGAGAAATAGCTGGGGCTATTTTGAAATGATGGACCCCTGGAGGTACTCATTAATTTGACCAATGGTGCCCTAGGATGGGAGCTTCAGATCCCCTAATATTCTTTGGCCTTCAGTTTGCTCATCTGTAAAATGAAGGGATTGGGTTACATGACCCCCAAGGCCCCTGCCATTTTTAAACCCTATTGACTATTGCATGCTAAATACTGGGGATAGAAATAAAAAAGTGAACAATTCCTGTCCTCATAGAATTTACATTCCGATAGGGGAATGCTGGAAATACGCTCCCACTGTCAAAACAGGAAAATGCAAATACTAAAACATTACAGAAAGCAGTTGTTCCCAACACTTATCACAGGGCCTCTCCCATAATAAACACTTAAGGAATTATCTATTGATTGATGGATGGATTAGAAAAATAAACCAAAAATTCATTTTCTGATTCAGTATTAATGAATTTGTTTGTAAAAAGCCCTTGCTTTTCTGAGTGAGAAAGGCAATTAGTCTCACTTCCTTCCTCTTATTATCCACTTCCTTCCTTTTATTATCTAAACAGCATCTTACATTCATCTGGTGCTTTTGGATTTTCAAAAGTATTTCATATCCATTTGCTTTTATTTTGTTATTTTATTTTATTTTATTTTGGTGAGGCAATGGAGTCAAGCGATTTGCTCAAGATCACCCAGCTAGTAAGTGTCGTGTCATTGAATTCAGGTTCTCCTGACTCCAAGGCCAGTACTCTATCCACTGCACTACTAGTTACCCTACTTCCATAACTTTTTCATTGTGAGTCTGGCAGGGGAGCAATTATTATCCCCATTTTATAGAGAGAGTAAATGAGTTCAAAAAGTTGACCTGATTCTTTTGGTCTTTCAGCTTTCTGATTTTGAAGAACTTTTATTAGGCCCCTATTGCATGCCAGGATCCAAGCTAGGATCTTGGAAAACAAATACAAGTTACTTCCTGTCTTCAAGGAGTCTGTATTTTAGTAGGAGTTTTTTTTTTTTTGTTTTGTTTTTAATGTGCTCAAGATAAATATATGTGAAGTAATTACAGGTTATCCAAGGCCAGGATCAGTCAATGGGGGAAACTGGAATTCTTGAAAGCATTCATCATCATCATTACACTATTTCTTTGTATCTCTATCTCTTAGTACAGTAATGGGAACCCAGTAGGCATTTAATAAATGCTTATTAACTTGTTAATTTAAATTACAACTTCATTTTCTATGGTGCTCTAGTATTTACAAAGCACTTTCCTTTGTTGATGCTGGTAAGGAAAATCCCAACATATTCCCCCATTAGAGTGTAAGTTTTTCGAAGGCAAAAATTGTCTCTTTTATTTCTATTTCTCTTGGAACAAATGGGTGGTAAAGTAGATAGAGCATTAAGTCTGCAGTCAGGAATACCTGAATTCAAATCTGGCCTCAGATAGTTCTGTGACTCTAGGCAAGTCATTTAACTCCATTTGACTCAGTTTCCCCATTCGTTAAATGAGCTGGAGAAGAAAATGGCAAGCCACTTCAGGGGAAGAGTATGGTGTACCTGGAGGCTGAAGGAGTAGGTTGGAGCTAGCTTGTCTAGAGTATTCCCTTTGGGAATTCATACTTTATTTAGTGCAAAGTCAAAGAAGTTTCATTTTTATTGTTATTGGTTGTTTCAGTTGGGAGGAAAGTTCCCTTGCACATGGGAAAGAATAGTTGGGCAGGTGTATAAAGAATGTGTAAGGCAGGACAGATTCAGCATAGAAAGCCCTTTCAGAAGATGGTGGAAGGTCTACAAATCATAGATTTAGAGCTAGATTAGACCTTCTTAGTCCAGCCCTCTCATTTTAAGGATGAAGAACCTGAGTATGAAGCAGGTAGGTCTAGTTAAGATGACACAGATGGTACCTGAAAGAGACAGCATTCGAAACCAGGGTCCCCAGTTTCCAATCTGATGGTCCTCCCTCTCAGCCATGAGGCTGAGAATCTAGGATGGATGTGAAATGTCTTAGAGCAATATGGTTAGATGATGACCATGACCATTTGCAGTTGGCATTCAGACTTAGTCTTTAAAAAAGAGAAAAGTGGTCAAGTCTGATAAAAGACTTTCTGAAACCTTAACCTTATAAGTCTCTAATAGTTCAGAGTCACAAGGCTTAGAGTCAGATGGAATCTTAAAGTCTAGCCTCATTGTTCAGAGCTTGACTGATATGTATCTAAGCAGATACATAATAAGTAAGTAGGTAAATGATTATGAGAGGAGGATTGAGGAGACAGAGAGAGAAATGGGGGGAGGGAAAAGAAGGAAGAGAAGAGAAAGGAGGAGGAAGAGGAAGAGAACGAAGGAAGGAAGGAAGGAAGGAAGGAAGGAAGGGAGAGAGAGATATAGATGAAGAGAGACAGGCAAATAGACAGGGAAATAGATGATGGATATAGAGGAAGGAAGGAAGGAAGGAAGAAAGGAAGAAAAGGAGGGAGGGAGGGAGGGAGGAAAGTACCTACCATGTCCAAGGAGGGAGGGAGGAAAGAAGGAAGGAAGGAAGGGAGGGAGGGAAGGGAAAGAGAGAGAGAGGAAGAGAAGGGAAAGAAGAAAGGAAGGAAGGAATTAGTTTTTACTACATCAAACATTGTGATAATGATTGAGGATTTTTTTTTAATGAGATATTCCCCACTCTCAAAGAGTTCAGATTGTAATGTTGGGGACCAGTATCCTGGTAGTAAGAGGGAATATATATTTGTAAATATCTGGAACCCAAACTCATTCTTCAAATACTCTTTTTCTTCTCCTATGTCTCACTGCCTCTCATTTTTCTAAGTTTTGCAATAGCCATCTCCTTAGGAGGTCCCAGTTCTTAGTCACTATATGCAGCTCAGTGTGTTTTCTCCCTTTAGTTTCATCCTGTGTTTAAAATCAAGCCTTCCTTCTGTTGTAGATGAAAAATGCTAGTTGACAAGTACACCCATTTACCTTTATAAATTCTACATAAATGAGACTCTATTATGCCTCCCAGAGGATTGAAGGAAGGTACAGCTGATGCTAAAGGCTAAATAGACCATCTGTCTTCTCATTGGCTTTCATAAATGTGGATCCCTCCCTGATGGTGGAGAAGTCACCAGTCTATGGATAAATATGCACTCACCACCCCTCCCTACAAATCATCGCTAAATTCCACTGACATCTCTCCTCCATATTCTTTGGAAGGGAGCTCAATAAAGATCAGACTAGCTGTCCTCCTTTCCTCAAAGTGGGGGTGATTGAACTGTGGTATATCTGATGGCAGGATACTTAGACTGGAGCCCAGTGGAGGAGTTCTTTATACTTTTATCTCACTTTCATCTTGATTCATTTGTCCTTTGCTCTATGAATGAACAGTAATTCACCTCCTACTATTTGTAAGACATCTTTTCACCCATCCACTCAACTCTTTAACAAACATTTGTTTAGCACCTACTGTTTGTAAAGTATTGATCATACCTTCCTCCTTCCCTCCATTCATTGATCCATTCTTCCATCCATCCCTTCAACAAACATCTAATGAAAGCCTGTTAATTAAATATCCCACTATCCAAGAAGCACTTGGGAGAAAGCTACTAGCTATAAGACATGAATATATCCATTCATATAACAAATATTTGTTGAACACCTACTGTTTATAATGTATCTGTTCATCAGTATCTTTAAAAAATCTTTGAATTCTGTTGTTTGCAAGGCATTTCTCCATCCACCCCTTCATGCATCTATTCCTCAGATAAACTTGTGTTGGGTACTTATTGTTTATAATAGATTCAGTCCTCCAGAATCCATTCTTTCAATGTCCTTATAGGGTACCTGTAGAGCATCCATCCATCCATTCATTCATCCATCCATCCTCCAACTAGCATTTAGTTATTTAATAAATAACCTAACGGCTAACCATTTGTGGTTCCCTCAACATGGATTTATTAAGTACCTACCATGTCCAAGACATTCACCAATTCTACTAGTTTGTCTTCCAATAAGCATTTGATAAATGCTTCTTATTTATGAGACATTCATTCATTTCTTCAATAAACACTTGGTGAATGCTTACATCATGCAAGATTTTCATTCATTGAAAAGGCAAGTATTATGCACTAGTTGAATGCAGAACACTGCTAGAAGGGAGAGAGATATGAAGTTTAGGCAAGGTAATTATTTCTTGATGGAGCTCATCATTTAACTTTGGCAAAGAGTAAAAGTTAGGGAAAACATTTGCACAAGGTCAATGAATTTACTAAGAGTTTCCCTTTCAGAGTGTGAAGAATGCATACACTGATATATGGAATCCAAAAGATGTTAGAAATGGGATCCTGAAAATAATATATTGCAAATATTCCAAGACCATGTAAAGAGTATTCCTCACAACAGCTCTCTAGCATAGGTAGCATTGTCACTACCACACTTTTATTCCAGAAGCAGAAATGAGATCCAGGAAAGTAAAATGACTTGCCTTGATCATGTAGCTAGTAGGTACAAGAGCAAAAACTAGAACTCAAATCTATTCCTTGTTTGGTATTGGGTGACACATTTTAAGAAGAACATTGATAAATTGGAGTGAATCTAAAAGGCAACAACCAACACAATGTGAAGCCTAAAAACCATTTCATAGCAGAATTAGTTAAATTGAAATTAAGGATGTTTAGCCTAGAGAAGAGTAGACTTGAAGCTCATGGCAGCTGTGTTCAAGTATTTAAGGACTGATAGATGAAGGAAGGATCAGATTGCCTCTAGAACTAGTGGCAGTGGATAAGCATTGTTCAAAGTAAGGTTCTGGCTTAACATAAGGACATGTTTCCTAACAATTAGAGCTGTCCAAAAAGAGAAATTGGCTGTCTCAGGAGATAATTAGTTCCTCATCACTAAAGACTTTCAATTGCAGTTGACCACAATGGAAAGTATTATAGAAGAGATTCCTGTTCTAGTATAGGTTGGGCTAGATGGCCTCAGAGCTTTCTTGTAACTCTGAGATTCTAAAAAAATTTTACTCTATTTGTTGGATTAATTCTACTTCATCATTTAGAACCAGAATCACACCCTAATTCTCATCTGTCCATTTTATGCATCAGATGACTAAGTTCCAGAAAAGCAATATATTCAAATTCAGAGCACATACCAACAACCAGAGATCCTTAAACTATTCACAATTCTAAAATCACAGAAATAACTATAATAAATCGTATTTGCATCACACTTCAAGATTTTCAAAAACTGTAAATATGTCCTCTTATTAGATCCTCATAACAATCCTGTGAGGGAAGTATTATTATTATCCCTGTTTTATAGATTAGGAAACTGAAATAAATGGAAATTGAGTAACTCACGCAGCTCGTATCAGAGAGAAAATTCAAACCAAGGAATTTATGATTTTAAGTCCAACACTATCCATTGTACCCTTAGAGTTTAATCTGCATGTTCTACCACTATTGAGGGTTACTTTTATTTGCCACCAAGGTAGACATTTAGAAAGACTAAACCAACTCAGAGTGATATATCAACACTGGTATGGATTTCCTGGACCACAGCTGATGATTTTTGGTTTTGTTTCTCTCCCGTAGAAGAAATTGTTTGCTTCAGGAAATCAATCAGGCCATATTTATTAAGCACTTATTCAGTTCAGGACTCTGTGCTAAATATCTTGGAAACAAACAAATAAAAAATCTCTTCCCTAAAAGAGTTTATATTCTCTTAATATGGGTATGCAATATGTTACACATATAAAGTCAAATATATGTTCAAAGGAGAAAAGGAAAGGAGAGATTACGCATTTCTACAGAGCCTACTCTGTGTCGGCCACTGTGCTATGTGCTTTTACAAATATCTCATTTAATAATAATCAAGCAAAGATGCTAAATTATTCTGCTATTTCTTCCCCCCCCCATCCCCAACAGACGGAACCCTCTACACTTCCATCTCATCGCTGATGCTATTGCCAAGCAGATCCTAGCCACCCTTTTCCAGACGTGGATGGTACCTGCCGTACGAGTGGACTTCTATGATGCTGATGAACTAAAGGTAAAGGGGTGGGTGGGAGGAGCATGTATATGTTATAGTCAATGAGCCTGGTTTCCACATCATTTTTGCAGGATCAACAAGATAAGCTCAACTGATGAATGAGAATGCCGAGATGTCTAATTAAGATTTTGTCATGACTTAGTTAGAAATGGCTTTGTCATATTCCAACTCTAATGATCTAAGACTGTAGACTTCTTAGATTCTTTTTATTTGTTTCTTTTATTTAAAAATGTGTATATAATATTTTCTTTTTAAATTTTGGGTTCCATATGTCCAAAGGGCTATCAAATTGTGTATACCCTCTGATCAAGGAATATCTGTATCCCAAAGAGATTATAAGAGAGGGAAAAGGACCCACATGTGCCCAAATGTTTGTAAAAAAGCCTTTTTTGTAATAGTAAAGCTTAAGTGGCTGCCCATCAGTTGGGGAATGGCTGAATTACTTCTGTGTTTAGTGTTATTTTCTTCAGTAATGCTTCTTTTATCAAGCTATTAATTCTCTTTTCATAATTTTCTTGAATCATTCAGTTATTTTCCCAATTTTCCCTGTACCCCTTGCTTTAACTCTTTTAGAAATTTTCACTAGCCTTGGATCCAATTAGTATTTTCTTTCAGTCTTTGCTTGTAACTATTTTCACATCATTATTTCCTTCTGATTTTATGTCTTAGTCTTCTCTGCCACCAATATATTTTTATGGTCAAGTTCTTTGTTATTGTTATTGTTTGTTCATTTTTTCCAGCCTCTTTCTTGACTTTGAACTTTGGACTGTCTTCACTTGGGGTTGAAGAAAAATTGTCCCAATGTTCAGGCTTTTTTGTGCTGCTCTTTTCAGATCTCATTGGGGGTCTCCCAAGTATCTGGTGCTTCCAAGGTGGTATTATCCCTGGGAGATATGTGTTAATTGCTATCCTGCAGACACAAAAATCTGCAATCTTTTTATAACCACTTATCTAACTTCTGGTGGTTTTTAATGCTCACTGCTGGTCCTCCTGCCACACACTCAACCTGTGCCCACCTACCTACCTCCTGAGTTGTCTCAGACTGAAAAAAAGCCTCATTCTGACTTTTTGTTGGTTCTGTCACTTTAAAATTTAATTTGAGAAGTTATTTTAAAGTTGTTTGGAAGAGGATGGTGGGAGATTTAGTTGAGTAACTGCCTCTAGTCCACCATCTTGGTTCTGCCCTTTGGTTCCTGAATTCTTGAAATCTGTGCCTATAAAATATGAACTCTTATAGGCTCTCCCAAGCTTATAAAATCTGAAACTGGAACCTGTAGTCTTTCAAAGATTAATATGAGTAGGTTAGTGACAAGGTGATGAATTTATAAGCTAAGAGAACTAAAGATGCAATCTGCAATAATGAAAAGAATATCTAGACCAGTGAAATCCCAGCTTCTGAAAGTCACCATTCATGGGTGCCTAATTCTAGAGCTGGAATAAATATAGTCCAGGTCTTTCCTTCTATAGATAAAGAAGCTGAGACTCACATCATACAATTCATCATTGTCAAAGGTAGGATTTGAATTCAGGCTCAATGACACCAGAACTAATATTTTTCCAAATGTACTATATTATATTGGAGGATAACTCAAAAATCAGGTAGTCTGGTTTTTCTAGCTCATTTTTATATAGTATTTTATGGCTTACAAAACATTTGTATACCTTGACTCGTTTGATTATTGAAACAACAGATGAGGTAAGTACTATTATTATCCCCATTTAATAAAACATGAAGTTACATGGCTTGCCAAGAAACACACAGTATCCGAGGCCAGATTTTAAAATGCTTATTATCCAACATTTGAAACTCCTCAATAATATTCTTAGCAGCTGGTCACTTATGATGAGTTTCTGTAACAAGCAACTGACTTCGTCTTGGATCAACACATTTCCTTTCTGGATAGTCCTGATTAAGCGATTTTCCTCTTCAGTTGAAATAAAAATAACTAACATTTATAGACTGCCTACTATGTGCCAAGCAATGTGCTGAATATCCTATAATTATTATCTCTTTTTTCCTCATAACAATCCTTGGAGGTAAGTACTATCATTATACTAATTTTAAAGATAAATAAATAGAAATAAAGTTAAGTGGTTTGCCCACAATCACATAATTAGTGTCTGAGATTGAATTTGAATACAGTGCTAGGATTCTATCCACTGCACCATTTAGCCACTCTATAAACAAACATTTATTAGATACCTGCCATGTACCAGACATTTTGTCAGATGCTAATGTTACAAGGACAGCTAATTAAATGATCTTTGGTCTCAAAGAGCTCAAGGGGAAAGATATACATTCATAAAATTATGCAAACAATAAATATATGTTCAATATACATAAAATATATCTTTATGTCTTAAAAAAAACCTTGGTTTAATCAACAGAGAGATCTCCTAGGAATTTCCTGAATTAGTTCTACAACTTAAAGGTTTGGAGAGTTACCTCCATAGACACAAATGACTGGCCCAGTGTCACACAGCCTATATAGTTCTGAAGTGGGATTTGAATCCAGTCCAATCTTTCTGACTTAAAAGATAGCTCTCTGCTCATCATACCCCAATATATAATATAGATGTCTGGGTATAATATAGATGAAATAAATATAAGGAGCAGAGGTACTAGTAGTTTAGCAGAGGAGGAATCCATTGTTGAGTGTAATCTCTTTTTCTGCATCCTGACATATCTTTGAAGGCAAGTTTTCCTTTTTCTAACTGGTTCTTTTTAGCAGATTTTAAAGTAATATTAGGATGTAAATCTGTTGAGGACAGGAATGACTTTGACCTTTTTTTATTCCCAGTGCTTTTGGCATTTAATAACTGCTTTAAAAAAAGCTTTTTATTTTCAAAGCATATGCATAGTTTCCAGCATTCACCCTTGCAAAATCTTGTGTTCCAATTTTTCTTCCCTTCTTTCCCCCTACCTTCTCCTCTAGATGTCAAGTAATCCAATATATGCAATTCATATATCTATATCTATATATATATATTCATATATATATTTCCATAATTATCATTCTGCGTAAGAAAAATCAAATCAAAAAATGAGAAAGAAAACAAAATTCAAGCAAATAACAAAAAGGTGAAAAATACTATGTTGTGATCCACACTCAGTTCCCATAGTCCTTTCTCTAGGTGCAGATGGCTCTCTCCATCACAAGACTATTGGAACTGGCCTGAATCACTTCACTGTTGAAAACAGCCATGTCCATCAGTATTGATAATCACATAATCTTGTTGCCGTGTACAATGATCTCCTGGTTCTGCTCATTTCACTTAGCATCAGTTCACATAAGTCTCTCTAGACCTTTCTAAGGTCATCCTGCTGAACGTTTCTTATAGAACAATAATATTCCACAACATTCATATACCATAACTTATTCAGCCATTCTCCAACTGATGGGCATCCACTCCAGTTTCTAGTTCCTTGCCACTATAAAAAGGGCCGCCACAAACATTTCTGTACATGTGGGTCTTTTTCCCTTTTTTATAATCTCTTTGGAATACAGATCAATAGAGTCACTGCTGGATCAAAGGGTATCATTCCATATTGCCCTCCAGAATGGTTGGATCAGTTCACAACTCCACCAACAAAGTTAATAACTCCTTCACGATTAACTGGATAGTACTCTGCAGGATATATTCCAGTTTCTCATTTCCCCACCTAGAATTAGAGAGGAAAAACCATATCCAAATGTACTCTGACACCACAGTCATTCTTCCTTTGCTTTCTGAAGCATCAAGCTAATTGTGTTATTTTGAGCTGAATCCATCACTAGCTGATTTTATTTTTCAAACCATATAACTAAAGACATGGAAATCATCTACTTCATTATTCATGGTGTTGCAGGGTGGCAATCCCAGCACAATCAGGGTAAGAAGGATTAAATTTAATTCTCGGCTATTACTACTCGTGTGACTTTGAGGATATCCTTTTATTTTTCTATCCCTCATTCCCTTCCTTGGCAAAATGAGAGCATACCCTTGACATCCCTTTCGGCCAATAATTGGATGATCAGATGCCCAAGACTGTGTTTCTGACAGCTGCTCCATAGACAACTCTGTAAGTTTACATAAATGTTTAGGAGTTTTGTTGCTGGTTTCCTTGGGAAAGACTAATAGCCATGCTCAGAAACCTATACCGTCAGAACTGCTTGGTGAAAACATAATCAAATCATTATCTTTTCATTGCACGGTCATAAAGTTTTAACTAGATCCTGAGCTGCAGGCCGAGCTTTGATTTGCCCATATCTCAGGCTCAGAGCTTGGTGGAGAAGCTCGGAATGTCGCAGCAGGAGGTTGTCGTAGTAATTGGAGCGCCAGGCCGGTCTATTCTGAGCCAAAATTGATTAACATTCTTAAAAAGGGGAAAAACAAAACTTCACAAATTGCTGAGCTAATTAAGGTAAAAGTGAGGCACACTTCTTACCTCCTGGTATCTCAAACCAACACCACACGGGAAGAGGTAGTGGGAAGGGAGGGCGGCATCTGGCAGAGGAGAATCCCTGTGCCTTCTTGCTAATTGCTCCAGTTACTTCCACCTTTTTATCCCACTATCCCCTCAAGAATTGCAGAAGTGTGTGTGTGTGTGTGTGTGTGTGTGTGTGTGTGTGTGTGTGTGAAGAGAAAGGGGAAGAGAAGGGGAAGGGGAGGACGAGAGGCAGACATACAGAGAGAGACAGAAAAAGACAGAGAGGGACAAAGAGAGGGGAGTTAATGGAAGAAGAGAGAAGAGAGGGGAGGAAGGAAAGGGAAGAGAAAGAGAAGAGAAGAGAGAGAGATAAAAGAGAGATAAAAAGAAAGAGAAGGAGGGAAGGAGAAAGAGAGGTATGAGAAAGGGAGGGAGGAAAAGAAGGAGAGAGAGGGAAAGGGAGAGATAAGAGGAGAGTAAAGAGAAAGACAGAGACAGAGACAGACAGAAAAAGAAAGAGGCAGAGAGGGAGAGAGATGATGGGGGAAGAGGGAGAAAGAGGAGAAGGGGAGAGAGAAAGGAAAGCAAGGGAAAAAGAAAAGGATCAAAGGGAGAACAAACTATATACTCTGTAAAGTTTAGTCTTTATTTTTTTTGTTAGCATAAGGTAGATATGTGTGCATACACATATGTGATACATGGAAAATATAGAATATGAACTTGCATTTATATATAATATTTCTGTCTTTTCTGTATCCCCTATGTTTTCCAATGTATCCCACTCTGTTCCCTCCTTGACAGCCATCCATCACTAGAGACTGGCATAACGCCTGGCACATACTTAATAAATGTTGATTGATTAAATTAAAAAGTGGGGGAGAATTCAGCAAAAGCAATTAATATATCAGCAGAGTCTAACATATGTTGTACTCTTCACCAGAGCCTACCACATCTGTGAAGGAAGAAAGTGCCTCCTCCTGTATCCTCTCCTGGGCCAAGTTTGGTCTTCAAACTGCACAGCATTCAGTTTCTGTACATTGTCACTTAGATAGTCAGCAAGCATTTATTAAGTGTTTTCTGCATGCTGGGCACTGTGCTAAATGCTAGTGATATAAAGAAAGGAAAAAACCACCCCAGTCATTAAAGAAGTTCTATTAAAATGGAGGAGACAGCTTGCCAACAATTCTTTACATGTGAGGTACATACTATGTAAGTTGGGGATTGTCTCTGAGAGAAGGCATTGTTACTAAGAGGAATTGGGAAAAAACTTATTATAGAAGTTAAGACTGAGTTTCAAGGAATCCAGGAGGAAGAGACAAAGAGGTAGACTATTCCAGGCACCAAATACGGCCTGTTGCACTCATTGGACATGTCATTTTCCTGATTCTGCACCAATTCACATCTTTCCATGATTTTCTCCCTTTGTTGCATGTATCACCTCTTGTTCAGTCATTCAATCTCTGCAACCCCATTTGGCAGAGATACTAGAGTAGTTTGCCATTTTTTTCTTCGTCCATTTTACAGATAAAACAAAATGAGGCAAACAGGATAAATTAATTTGTCCAGGGTGAAGTAGTAAGTGTCTGAGGTTAGATTTGAACTCATGAAGATGAGTCTTCCTAATTCCAGGTCTGGTATTCTGTGCACTGCAATACCACCTAGTTGTCTCAATTCATTACCTCTTAGAGAACAGTGTTATTCCTTTGTCTTTCCTATGGCATGAAGCGCTACTATAAACATTTCACTGGATGGGGCTGGGGGAGATCTATATAAATTCCTTAATTTATTGACGATCTGTTTCAAGTGGGAAAGAAATGTGATAGATAACAGAAAAGGCAAAATACTAGAATCAAGAGACCCAGATACCATTCCCACCTACACCACTGGCGAGCACTGTGCCTTTGGCCAATTAGCTTTTGTTTATCTATCCCCTTCCCATAAAATCAAAGTATCGAGAGCTGATCATGAACTCCCTCATTCTACAGATAGGTAAAGTGAGTCATAGAGAAATTAAAATGGATTATCCAAAGTCACCTCTCTGCTACTAGGTGAGTAGCAATAGGTGCAAAGGTCTTCTGATTCAGAATCTAGTATTTTTTTGGTTTTACACTCTTACATGGCATTTTTCTCATTATTACTATAGGGATACAGTTACTTGGGCACTTTGGGATATAATATAAGACTTCAGGAAGGCTTTATATATAGAATTATAAGAGCACAGGATATTATATCCAGTTCAACCTTTAGAAAGTGAAAGCCCAGAGAGGCCATGTAGTCACAAAAGTAGTGAGCTAGCAAAGACAAAATTTGAAGTTGGGACCTTTCACTCTAGGTCCAGCACTCTCTCCACTGTACACCACTACCATCATTTCACACAGGATTTATAGAAGGAGTAGGTCAATTGATTTTATAAACCCAATGCAGCTTTGTTGATTTTTTAAGGACCATTAAACAATATCTACAAACATACCCATATGAGTTTTCATCCTGTCTTTTGTCCCTCCTACTTTTTTTTTCTCAGATACCCTCTCCCTTCAAGAGTATGCTAATAAATATTTAACAGTAATCCTCCCTCCTAGAAGTGTGATGATTAAATGTTTAACAATTGTTTCTCTGAAAGAAGAATAATTTGCACAGAACATACATTGAAGTTTCAACTTCATAATTAGCATTTTCTGCATCATTTTCTTGAGTCTCAACAATTAAGTAAACAATCAAGCCCTGACTTGTAGTATTTGTTGATCTCCATGATGTAAATAAGCGATACCCTAATGTATAGATCTTCCATCCTGGAATCAGGAGTTCAAATATGACCTCAGATACTTACTAGCTCTGTGACCCTGACAAGTCACTTCACTCTGTCTATCTCAGTTTCCTCATCTATAAAATGAGTTGGAGAAGGAAATGGCAAACCACCCTTATATTTGTGTGTGTGTGTGTATATATATATATTTATATCTATATCTATTTCCTGTATTCTTATATTTGTATCTATATCTATATCTATCTTATATTCTTATATTTGTATGTGTCTATATATACATACATACACATATATATCTCCTGTATTGTTATATTTGTGGTTGTTTATATATATAGACACTCACATTTATGCATATATATGCTCATATGCATGTATATATATGTTTGTGCATATATATAATATATTTATATGCATATATGTGTCTATAGATTCCATTTTCCTAATAGAAGGACATAAGTTCCTTGACAGCAGAGGTTGTCTGTATAGCTCCAATGTGTGGCAAGGTTCCTGGCATAGAGTACATCCGAATTAAATATTTGGTGAAAAATAAGAAGAACCAAGTAAAAATGCCAAATAGGACACTTCCATCACAAATGAATCTAAAGTCTCTAAATCTAGACATGTCCAAGGAAAGATCCCACTCCTCTGATGGGTAAACCAGAAGGGAAAGGAACATCTAGTGGATGATGGTGGATATAGTTAGTGAGCCAAGGGGAAATAGAATCATGGAACACATGTTCCTGATGCTGTGAAATGTTTCATAGACCAGTTCATTTCTTTTTATCTGGTGACCAAGACATATAGCCTTCACAACATCTTCTGCTTCCAATGAAGCATATTATATTATATTTTCATTTGATTTGGTCACATTAACTGGGATTGTTGTATTATTTAGCCAAACACACACTCTGATACTCCAACTTTCTGTGTCCCTACCACAAGAAAACAAATTTATTCATAGAATTAAGCCCATGTTTCCATATAGATTCAAGAAAATCTGTTAATACCTTTTATTGTCAGTTCATCTTTGGATCTGTTCTGCTTTCCTCCCTTAGGTCAGTGATGCAAGATTTTATTTCATGGCTGCCATAACATTTGTCCAATGGTCAACCCAGTAGGGAATTCCATCTCTAGAGATGACTAAGGAGAAACTTGACGATTGCCAAGTGTATGCTCCTTTGAACCCTTGACATATACCTTCTGGAGGAGATGGGTGAATATGGTGAATTGAATTCGATGACCTCTTTGGTCACTTCCACCTTGGAGAATACCATGGTATAGTGCAAAGCTCTTGGCTTAGAGTTAAGAGGATTTGAGTTCAATTCTACTTAACTACCTGTATGATCCAGGTCGTCACTCAACTCACTGGGGTTCTGTTTCCTTGTCTCTAAAATGAAGGGGTTGGTCTAAATGACCTTCAAGGTCCCTTCTAGCTATGATCCAAGGAGTCTATGGGAAGGAAAATCCTCAGATCCCCTACTCATGGCAATCTCACTCATCCACGTCGTGGGGGGCTATTCGAAACCATCAGATGACTTGTTTTAAACCTACCAAGCATTCTCTCTTGATTTTTGTGATAGGGCCATGTGTAATGCCTCATCTTTTCATCTTGCTTCTGCCTGCCTGAAATGGTACCGAGACGGCGAAGCCAGCGTGAGCGTGACTCTCAGCTCAGGGACATAAAAGTGGCTCCGATAATGGATGTTTTATGATTAACTTCTCTAGCTGTGGACCCCAATTTAACTTCCTCACTCTGCAGCCTGGTTTGTGCTCATTACCAACATCAGAAATAGCCTGAAGTGTAATCAGTCAACTTAGGTTACGGAAAACATTGATGATCGACTCCAAAAGGGAAAACCCGTGTCACATTAGACTTCCTGTTCTGACCCGACTTTGTGCTGGTCTCTGTGGGGCACGAATGGCATTTCTCTTGGTGAACACTAATCTTTCTTTGCCTTAAGCATTCAGGACAAAATGGATACCCCCTCCCTGGTAGGAAGTGGGAGACTGTTAAAAATTGATAACATAGTCAAAAGTTTTTTTCTGTACTCCCAGTGGGAGTCTCCTGTGGCTTGGGGAAGAAGTAGAACTGTGGTGAGTTGCCCAAAGACTTCTCCCTCTATTGTACTTCCCTCTGTCTCTTCTAAAAAGCCATGAATACTCTCCATTGCTCTGTCAGAGGGGAGAGTAGAGTATTCAGAATAACAAAGGATTGAATGGTGAAAAGGACTCAGAAACTATCTAGACCAACTCATACATAAAAATGAAACCCTACTATAAGATACCCAATAAGTGGTCATCCAGGTCTGCTTGAAGGTAGATCCTCCAGGAGCTAAAATTTATTCAAAAATTCATTGCCTTGGTTGTTATTGTTTTTATTTTTCTCCATAACATCAATCTTAAATAACCTCTTGGAAACTACCATCCATTACTTCTGGTTCTGACCTCAGAACAAGCCAGATATATTCTCAAGTGAGCTCTTCAAAAACTTGAAGAAGGCTGTCATGTCCTCCCGCCTCCAGAGACTTTGCTGAACTCAGGTTCAACATCCCTAATTCTTCCAGATATTCTTCATATTTTGTGACATCAAGACCCTTCTCTGAACACATCCAAGTCATCAGCATACTTTTGGTATACTATGGTACCCAGATCTAAGCACAATACTCCAGATCTCATAAAGGAGCAGACCCTCCTTCTGACAAGGCAGTCCATCCTATTTTAGCAGCTTAATTAGAAACTTGGGTCATCCTTCCTCCCCCACATCCTTCTTTCCCCTCTTTAAACCATCCTCCAGCAGCTGCCAAAATTATCTTTCTAAAACCCAGGTCTCTCATATCACTCAGCTGCTCGAGAAACCTAAGTAATCACTTGTCGCTTCTAGCAAAAAAAGCAAAGTCCTCAGTTTGGCATTGAAAACCCCTTGTTATCTGGCTCCAGCCCACTTTCAAAGGCCGTTTTTCTATAAGTCCTTTGCTTGGACTCTGTTTCAACTAGAACAACCTTGTTCTTCCCCAAACTTGGCAAGCCATCACCTGCCTTTGTCTAAGCTCACCTGGAGTGCCCATCCATTTGGGAGCTGGGGAGAATGACACCTTTAAGATGCTTTCCAGGTCTAAGTCTGCAACCTAGGAAACCTCTCCCTGGAATCCTCAACTCATCCATGATAATTTTCTTGGAGGAAAGGACTATTTATTTTTCTTTGTTTTGTTTTTCAATCTTCACTTTTAAGCACAGTGCCTTATAAATGTTGTTGTTATAATTGTTCAGCTATTTTAATCATATCTGACTCTTTCTGTTCCCATTTGGGATTTTCTTGGCAAAAACACTGAATGTCTGGCCATTTCCTTCTCCAGCTCATTTTACAGATGAGGAAACTGAGGCAAACAGGGTGAAGTGACATGCCCAGGGTCACATAGCTAGGAAAATGAATCTTTTTGAATCCATGCTCAGAACTCCATCCATCCACTCACCCACAGAGGCACCTAGTTCCCCTTGCTATGTACATGATTAATAAATGGTTATTGAAGCAAATTGGATTCAATTAGAAATCTCTTCTTTCTATTGATCCAGATTTGCTCTTCCCTAAATTCTGTGACTGATCTTTATACTCCTCTCTGCTGTTTTTCTCTCTTCCATTAGAATGTCCTTCAAACATTTGATGGCTAGTATCAAATCCTTCTTAAGTGTCCTTTTTTCCTGGATAAATAGCTCCGGTTCCTTCCTCTGTTCATTAAATTATATACCATCCAACCCTATTACCATTGTGTTCCCCTTTCTCTTAAAGATCGAATTTGTCTCCTTGAATTTTATTGACCATATAGTGTCAATGTGTGCTTATTCAGTGCAAAGAGGAGTTGGGCTATTACCTTCCTTCGTTTGTGACTCTTGTACTATATATTGGCTTTGGAGGATAGGTACTGGACCTGTGGTTTGCCTGGGGAATCCCAGCAGCTTCTGGGAAGGAGCCCCTTCCACTAATGCCCATATTCTACAGCTCTTAATTCTTAAGAGACCCAACAGGGTTTTAGAGTCATACCACCATGACTTGTCGCAGACAGAATCTGAACCCATTTCTTCCTGATCTTAAGGCAGCTCTCTAACCACCATGATGTCTTGCCTCTGATATGTTTCATTAATTTCGATTCTCATCTAAAACCCTTTGTTGTTTTTTGTCATTGTTTATTTGGGTCAGTTTGTTTTGCTTTGCTTTTCAGGTGAACCACTGGGAAGCCAGGTCTCCACAACCCTGTAATTTGGTCGCTGGACATGTTGGCATATGTGTTTAATTGAAGTAAAGGATTTTAAATCTACTCCAATTTAATTTAATCCTATCAATTTGGGCCCATGTTTTCAGCCTGTCAAAATCTTTTGGATTCTGATCCTGTCATCAGACATATTACTTATCCTTCCCAGATTTGTGCCATCCATAAATTTGATAAGCAAGCCTTCTGTATCCTCATCCAATTCCCAGAGGAGAAGGGGCAGGGGGGAGAAAACAAACAAACAGAACCCGAGAGGGTGAGGAAAGGGACCTGCCTGCAGCATACAGCTGGAAAATCTGTTCCAACTTGGCTTTGATCCATGAATCAATAGTCATTGCATATTGTTACTCTACTAGCTACAAATCCCCGTAACTATATTATCAGCCAGCATGCATTTATCCATCTTATTCACCGCAATATCATGAGAGAGTTTGTCAGATATACCTTTGTGGGAGGTACCTTGAATAGTATGGCAGACATTGAGTTAGGAACACCCAAGTTCAAATCCTGCATTTCACCTCTGTCTGCCTTGGTTTCCACTTCTGTAAAATGGGGGTAATCATAGCACGCCCCTTCCAGAGTTGTTATAAATATTAAATAGATGGTGTTTGTAAAGTGCTTTGTGAACCTTTAGGTTCTGTATCAGTGCTAGGTATTATTGATATCATGACTATGTCATAATCTGTTTTCTTCCAGAGTGGATAAAGGTGAATAAAGTGTAATAAGACTGGAGAGAGAGGATGAAGGCAGATATTGGTGCATTTAAAGACCCCAAGAGATGAGATCTTCATTTGTAAAATCTAATCTGTCAAAGGAGTGATTTAAGAGGGTTTTAGGCCTAAGAAGAGCTTTACTATTGAGTGCATTGAGAAGATGGGATGAAATCAAAGCATGTGGGATGAGGTAGGATTAGAAAAGAATTCCCCAAGATCAAGTAGTTAAACATTTGAATGAGACTTATTTTAATATTAAAACATCCTTCTTTGTTAGTCTTTTAAAAATAGGTTAAATTTCAATACCTCTGCTTGCCTCCCCCAATTCTTAATCTGGATGGTCTCCTCCATTTCTGTGGCCTTGAGTAATGGGAAGTGGACTGGGTTATTATTTAGTCGGAGGATCTGAGTTCAATCTTCCCTTTGGGCAGGTGACTTAATCTTCTCAAGTCTCAGTTTCCTCATCTGTAGAATGAGGGTATGAACAAAGACTCCCTGGTCCTTTACAAGAACAAGTCTGTTATACTATGGTCCTGTGACCTTAATGTGGATGAATTATATATCATAGCTAACAAGTAATGAATTCTGTGATGTGGTCACATGTCTAGATTTCCCCTATTTACTATGGTAACCAGTTCCAACCAAGTAGAAATAGTACAATTTGAAATCAAGTAATCATTTCACTAGTTTCATAATCTCCACTAGTTAGGACTTGGCTAGACCAAATGCCACAAAATGAGCCGAGTGCCAGGGAATCAAAGAAAGCCAAGCTGAAATCTTATTTGTCTTTAGGCAAGTGATTTCCCTTCTTTGCCTCTTGATGACCTCTTCTATAAATCAAGACATGAGACCAGACAACCTATGAGTTCCCTTTCTTCTTTGGTCTCAGGAATTGCACAAGGTGCCATCTATGCTGCTATAACGAGATTTCGTGAGTCCTGGATTATTGAAGTGTGAACCATGAGGGACATTTGTGCTGCTTCTTGGCCTTGGTGAATGGAGCAAGAAGCAGTAGTAACTACAAGTGGCAGAAAGGCAGATTTAGAGTTAATATTCAGGAAGAAAGAAAGAAAAACTTCTGAATAATTGGTTATCTGAAAGTGCAGGAGATCAACTAGGGATGTCCCAATCCCTGGGGACATTTGAGCAAAGGTTGCACAAGTATTTCTAAGGGATGTATAGAAAGGATGAATGATTCATCTGTAGTTTGGACCAACTGATATCCCAGGACTCCTTCTTAGTCATTCACTGGGTCATCTTGATCAAAATGAGCTTACAATTTTATTAGATGGCCTTCTAATGAAATGTCTATCTGTCTGTCTGTATGTCTCGTGTTCTTTTTGTTCTTCTTCTTATTCCTCCTCTTCTTCTCCTTCTTCCCTTTCATGTTCTATTTCTTCTTGTTCTTTTTCTTTGCCTCCTCCTCTTCCTTTTCTTCACCTCCTCCTCCTTTTCTTCCTCCTCCCCTTCTCCTTCCCCCCCTCTTCCTGTTCCTCATCCTCCACTTCTCCCTTCTCATTCTCCTTCTCTTCCTCCTCCTCTTCATCTTCCTGCTTTTCCTTCTTTTCCTTCTCCTTCCTCTTCCTACTCTTGCTGTACTTTTCGTTCTTGCTCTCCTCCTCCTCTTCTTCCTCCTTCTCTGTATGAGTGTGTATGTATAATGATTGGAAAAATATCCACTGAAGTTAATGAAATCATGTTATAAAACAAAGCCTTGAGGGGAGCTTTTGAAGCTCAGAAATGATCTCAAAGCTTGATTTAGTAACATGATCCCAGTGTTAAGAGAATCTGGGTTTCAACAAATATTGCTTTGTGATTATTTTTTTAATAAGGTCAAACCAAATTCTTTCTCTGGGTATTTGGTATCTATTAATGGATAGGTTTCAACTTTTTTCTAATAAGAGGAGCAGTTGCCAGCAAAAAAAAAAAAAAAAAAAAAAATCCTTATTCCCATCACCCCAGGAGTGAGATGCACAGTAGGAAAACGGATATGATTAGCTCTAATTAACAGATATCTGATTTCTAAGCTGAAAATTAAAAAAAAAAAAAAAAATGAAATGAAAAGCTAGTCTGGCTAGCAGATAGAAAAATCAAACATAAAAACACAGATTTTCTGAGTGGGAAGGGACTTCACAGCCCATATAATTTAACTCAAACTTGGCCAAGTATCTCTTCTACATTAATGTATTATTTTTGTAATTAACATTTATCAATCAATCAATAATAAATTGTTTAATTACTCACCTTTAGTGTCTCCTCCAAATGTGAAGTTTTTAGTTTTCATATTTATTGAGTCCCCCATTAAATCCTAAGCTCCTTGAAGCCACTCTCTTCTTCTTTTCTTCTTCTTCTTCTTCTCTTCTTCTTTTTCTCTTCTTCTTCTTCTCTTCTTTTCTTCTTCTTCTTCTTCCTCCTCCTCCTCTTCCTCCTTCTTCTTCCTTTTTTCTTCTTCCTTCTTCCTTCTTCCTTTTTCCTTCTTTCTTTCTTCTTTCTTCTTTCTTCCTCTTCCTACTCCTCCTTCTCTCTTGGTCTCTTTCTCTCTATGTCTCTCTCCCTTTCTGCCTCTGTGTCTCTCTCTTTGTGTGTCTCTCTGTCTCATGTGCCCACATGTGCTTGCACAATTGGGGTTAAGTACCTTGCCCAGAGTCCCACAGCTGGAAAGTATTAAATGTCTGAAGCTGAATCTGAACTCAGATCCTTTTGACTTCAGGGACAGTGTTCTATCCATTACACCATCTAGCTGACACCTCTCCCCCCCCCCCCCCAATCTCTTTAAAGACAAAAACTAGCAAAAATAGAGTTTACTTTGTTTGTAGGAAAAGCCCCTTATTTGCATAATCTTTATCCCTGAACACAAGACTCCTAGTCCCTGAGGTCCCTTATAATTCTGACATCCTTGAATTCTTGCAATAGCATTCTAGACATCTTATTATCTTTTTCTTCTCCTTGAAAAAGGCTGATATTGAGATGCAGCCATTTTACAGGTAAGGGAAACTGAGACCCAGAAAGACTGAATATCCCCCATACCAATCATGATTTGGCACACTTATCCTGCAGCTACCATCCTGGCAGCTTCTTGAGCTGAGAAGTCTATCCCTTCCAGTAGCCTTGGGGCATATGTATGATGAAGAAATACAAAAGCGGAACAGATTGAAAAACAAAGCTCTTGCTACTAATTAGGGAAAGGCTTAACTAAAAAAGATTACAGCTTTAATAATTCATTCTGTGAATGTAGCTAGAGCATTGACTGGGGGGTGAAATGCATTTTTAAAATTATGTAATTGGGATTTCTCCTTAACATTTACATATCATGGATTTGTGATATATTCAGCCTAGGAATGCTGACTGCTAAGCTCATTTAATGATGATTACTTTGAAAAACATTACTTAGTAGTTCCTGGCCATCCTATTTTTCAGATATATAATAGGGTACACAGAGAAGGCCATGTACAAACAGCACAAAACTAACAGGGACTATCATCCTGACTTATTGGATTAGATTAAGTAATTATTTTGAAGGGAAAATATTGGGCAGGGGCAGCTGGTGGTACAGTGGGAAGGAATACCAGGTTTAGAGTCGGGAAAAATTCAAGTCTGGCCTCAGATATTTTCTAGCTGTGTGATTCTGGACAAGTCACTTAACCCTGTCTGCTTCTTCATGTCTAAAGTGAGCTGGAAATGGCAATGGCAAATCATTCCAGTATCTACTAAGAACACCATAAATGGGATAGTCGGACATGACTGAAAAAATATGAATAAACAAGATGTTAGAGAAAAATCAAGATAGCTGTAGATAAAAGCACAGGCTCTGGAATCAGGAGGCCCTAAATTCAAATTCAGCCTCAGACACTTAACACTTACTAGCTGTGTTACTCTAGACAAATCACTTAATCCTAGTTGCCTAACCCCTCTCCACCACCATACCAAAAAGGATGGTTTTGGGATAGGAGGCAGAGACACAAAACAAGATGAAATCAAATAGGCATAAATCCTAACTCCTGTACTTGGATTTTTATTTGGGCTTCACTAAAATAATATTGGAGAGTTCTAATTGACATTAAGTTCCATAATGAGTCAGTGAATGAAAGTCAATACATGTTTACTAAGCATCTCCAATGTCTCCAGCATTGTCCTAGGCAGGTAACTCTGATCATTCTATGTTTAGAGTTTTGTGTCCAATTCTAGATAGCATGATGTCAGATGGACATGTGATAAAAAAAAAAAAAAAAAGTTTTATGGAGGGCCATCCCCAAGTTGATGTGATTTGATTGTGTATTGGGCTGCTTAATTTATAAAAATCATGGGATAGGGGACTGATGGCTGTTCTCAAATATTTGAAGGGATATTATATAGGAAAGATACCATCTGCTTGAGTCCAGCCAGTAGAACAGGGATTGATAATTAGAAGTTGCAAGCATCAGTGGGATTTAGTAGAAAGAATACTGAGAATTGGTTCCAATCCTGTGTCCCTCTTTGAGGGAATGGCACTCATAGTCTTCTACAGAAGTCGGTGTCAGTTTGGGCTAGGTCACCCCAAAAATTGCTACTGCAGAGATGATGGTGCTCTAGCATCAGATCTACCCTGGGAATGTCTGCTGTAATTATACAAATTATATAATTATAATGTAAGTATTTAAATTACATATCCTGTCCCTAGAATGTCTTGCTTGGGTCAATAGGTTTGGAAGGGAGGTGAGAGTAGGGATGGATAAACACTATAGATAAACGCTTAGGATTCCTACCATGAACCCCATGTTCAGCATTGAAATCCCTTTCCAATCCAACCCAATCCCGGATTTCTAGGTTCATTATATACCATTTCCCTTCATTCAGTCTATATTCCAGCCATACCGATTTTTTGCTGTTTCCTTTAAACACAAGCCATCTCCCACATCATTGCTTTTATATACACCATACTCCATGTCTGGAATACTTTTCCTCCTCACTTCTACTTGAAAATCCTAGTACCCTTCAAGGATCAACTAAAGGACTACCTCCGACACAAAGTCTGTCTTTTTAGAGCTCACATGCCCTCAAATCTCCTTGAAATTATTTTTGATTTATTATCTGTGGGCCTAGATATGAATTAGCATCTGGGTTTTCCCCAGAAATGTTTTATGCCCAAGCATTTCCCTAACCCAGAATGCTGCATCTCATATTCTCCTCCCTTCTGCCAATTCAACTTCATTTTTAAGATGGACTTTGAGGGTTTTCTAGACATGTGCACTCTGGCAATTTAATCACCAAGACTCCTTTCTGCTGAGCACTTAGCCAGTAGAGAGTCCCTGCTTGGACCACTCTGTCTAGTAGACTAAGAAAGGAGGGGCCAGTTTTGTTATTAACTGCACCTCAAAGGCAAAAGCATATTTTCCAGTCAGGTGTTAAATTTCTCAAATAGTGGGTTGTTTTTTTTCTTCAAATTCCCCCAAGGGTGAGATTTTTCTAAACTCTAATGGATTTCTGCGTTTGGGAAGATTATTTCTACTTCTCACTTGTGTTTCTTTCCATTATTCTTTCTGATGCATTGGTATCAAAGTGAGCAATACCTCTCTTTCATGTTACTTATTGTACTTTTTTTGCCTCTAGTAATTAAGCCATAACTGCAACTTTTTATAGGCTCTTGCTCCAATGTTCTTCCTTCATTTCCTTTACTGTCATTTCTGTGTATGTGTGTGTTGTGATGTTGATGTGGTTGTTACTTGTGTAAGGATGTGGCAAGGGGAGAAAAGAAGGAAATCCAATGATATTTGCCCATTTTCACTGCCTCATTTTCCCTTCAGTGTCTGTTGTGATGTTGATGTGTGTGGTTGTTACTTGTGTAAGGATGCAGCAAGGGAAGAAGAGAAGGAAATCTAATGATATTTGCCCATCTTATCTTATTTAGTTTCCTCTTCAATGGCAAAAATAGATTCACCTTGAGGAGTTTCAGGAACCTGGCCTGCCATGAGTTACCCAAAAATACAAGATTGTTCTCTTCTCATGCAGAAATCCTTAGTTACAGAAGGCCTGGCTGATGCTCAGGGCTGACTCAGAAGAGACACAGGAAGTTCTCAAGCCCTGTTGCCCAGAATGATAGATCCCCACATGCCTTGAAAAGCTGGTTGGCATTTACTATTGTCAAGGTTAATGAAAGGTAGTTATTACATTTGTGTGTTTCTAATGCAAAGTCCTAAAATGAATGCAGACCTTGAAAATCTAGTAAAACCCCATTTTGAACCTTGATACATCAGCTTAGATTTCTCCCAATAATGCTTTCATTTAATTGAAGTGCTTACATTTGAAGAGCACTGGATGGCGTCCCCAGTGCTTTCACATAGAAGACCTCATTTTCTTCTCTGACATGCCCATTATTATTATCCATATCTTGTAAATGTGACTGAGCCTGGTCCAGTAACTTGTCCAAAGATTACATAGTTAGCAAGGGACTGGAATTCAGGGATTCTGTGTGAGAAATCTGGGTTCCATCAAAGCCAAAAGACTGAGTTTCAGATCTGTGACTCATCGGGTCTGCCGTAAGCTTATCTTGGAGCCAGAATTATTAGGAGATACAATAACAGAAGGATGACAGTGACTTACAACCCACAAATAAAAATCTACTTCATTTCTGCTGTGGGGAGAAGCTTGGACACTGAGAGCTCTGAGGGATCTCACAGTGTGTTTAGTTGAATCCATACCTAAGCAATCATTCCTTCTGCGCCATCCCTGAGAAATGGGCATCGATTTTCTGTTTAAATATTACCAGGGATGGAAAACTTCCCCACTTCATTAAATTAGTCTGTTCCATTTTTCTTTCATCATTTTCCAATCACATCCAACTCTTTGGGACCCCATTTGAGGTCTTCTTGGTAGAGATATTAGAATGGTTTACCATTTCCTTCTTCAGTTCATTTTACAGATAAGGAAACTGAGGCAAACAGAATAAAGTGAGTTGCCCAGCTAGTAAGTCTCTGAGGCCAGATTCTTCCTGACTCCAAGTTAAGTATTCTTTTCCCTGCACTACCTAGCTGCCCCATTCTACTCTTAGACAACCTTAATTGTTAAGATGTACAGACTCATATTAGCCCAGCAATCATTCAAAGCTCCAGTTAATTTTTTTTCAGACAAACCGGTTTCCTTGCTTGTATGTAGAAAGCTGGATCTTTGAAATTATATGTGAGACTATTAAATTTCATCTTACTGGATTTGCCCCAGTGTGAAGTATTTTCAAATTCCAAGACTCTTTTCTGAATCTCAACCTCTGTGACATGTTGTTTTACCATAAGGGTTAATATCCCTGAAGAAATCTGCTCTGGTATTTTAACAACATGACTTGGAATTCTTCTTTCCTCATTTAGTGCCAAATAAAAGGAGAATGTTTCCCTTTGTCATTAACATGCAGGGATTTGTTCACACTGGTTTGATTTTAATTTAAGTTGGTGATCCTCAAATGAAGATTTTCTTTACTCTGTGAAAGATCAGCATAACTTTACAAAATGCCCATTAATTATGCTTTCATTTAATCACTGGCTTACTTTGGGAGAAAAGCTTGCCCATCTTGGGATATCTTAGTTGGATTTACCCACTCAAGCAAGACTGAATCTGGGTCTTCCAGGAAGGTTCGGATTCTGTTTGCTGCAGGCTAGCTACTTTGTTTGACAAGAAAAATAGTCAGCAATAGACAGCATCCTATCCATACTGGGCTTTACAACTGTGTTGAAAGTTCTCCCTTTTTAGTCTGTCTTATTTTTGATATAGGGTTATTATTGATTAGATAGTCTATCTCACAGTATGCAATTAAGTTGCTTGGAAGTCCTGAATTCAAATCCAGTAACAGATACAAGAAAGCTTTGTGACATTGGACAAGTCACTTTTTCCTATTTGCCTCAGTTTTCTCCCCTAAAAATTAGGGATAATAATACCACCTATCTCCCAGAACATTTATGAGAATCAAATAGGTTAATATTTGTAAGAAGGGTTAGCATGTAATAGTTACTATATAAATATTTGTTCCCATCCCCTTTCACTCCCACGGTCATCTTTTGGTCAGAGATTTAGAGCTGAAATGGAATTTAAAACCTCTGCCCCACCATTTTATAGATGTCAAAAACTGAAGCTTAGAGAAATTATTAGTGTTCCAAAGGCTTACAAGTGGTGAATAAAACTGTAGAGATTTAAATCCAAGTCCTCTGATGCCAATCAGCAATCTGTCTACTTTACAGGGCAATTAAGCACACCATTCCTTTCTCTGAGCACCCGTCATCATCGGGAACTCACAAATGGAGACCAATATAATAAACAGAATGAATAGACAAGTGTATACACTATGATTCATATCCATTTTCCACCACAGAAAATTCAGGTCAGTTAAGGAAATATTTGAAACATCTATTATTATCTGAGCAAATGGTGGATGGATAACCAGCCTCTAAGTTAGAAAGAGCTGGGTTCAAGCCTTTCTTTTGACAAATATTGGATGTGTGACCCTAGGTAAGTTATGTAACCTGATAGTAAGTCAGGTAAGTCTCCAAGATTGTAATTAGACAAGTGCTCATCTCCATTTATAGAGAGTTACCTAACTGGAGAATTCATTGCACCCAAGAAATTTTAGATCCAGTTAAAAAATATAAATGCAAGAAATATGTCAGTATATATGCTAAATACTGTAGGAAGCACTGGAGACAAAGATAGCTCTTCCTTTAATAAGATTTATATTCTACTAAAAGACTGGCAGGTGCATAGAGCATGGAAGCCTAAAATCAGACTCATCTTACTGAGTTCAAATTTGGTCTCAGACACTTATTAGCTGGCTGACTTTGGTCAAGTCACCTGTTTGCCTCAGTTTTCTTATCAATTAAATGAGCTGGAGAAGGAAATGATAAACCACTCCAGTGTCTTTGTCAAGAAACCCCAATTTGAATCATGGAGAGTTGAATGACTGAAACAACTTAACAATGACAAAACTAGGATATCTGGTGCTTTGGTATTTCCTTACCATTTTCAAGAATTGTTCTTCTCTGTCCATGTGGGATAGACTATCATCCCCATTTTAGACATAAAGAATTAATACTCAGGTCATCTGTTTTATTCAAGGTTACATATTAAGTAAATGACAAAGATTTGAGACTATTCGTGCCTCAAGACACGAAGAGTCTCAAATCTTTGTTATTTACTTGCATTTGTTATATCTTTTGTAGATCCTCTTGTGTATCCCTCATAGTCTTTTTTTAAAGAATTGGAAATTAGGGATTAACTATTTAGAGTGATGATGAAATGATGGTAATGGTGATAATGGATAGATCGCAGAGATTACCTATTCCAGAGACATTTTACAGAAGAGAAAACTGAAGCAGAAATGGTTTGTCAAAAAGCAAACAGTAATTAAAGAGATTTTAATTCAGAGTCTCATCTTCCGAATCCAATGCTGTTTCCACTGAGGATACTCGGGGATATATTTGGCCGGTGGCCCTACTGTACTTTACCATGTGGAATTATAATCAGAGAATATGGCCTCAAACCTAGAGGCAACTTTATGTCTACTTTAGTTTATTACAGAAGAAATAGAGAATGGAAAATCTAATTGAATAAAAATTTAGCTCAGTGATTTTCATGGTTTGTTTTTTGTTTTGTTTTGTTTTGTAAAAACAAAGTCCTGCTGTCTATGTTCCTCTCTCAGAGCCAATGATTTTCCTAACTTAAAATCTAGTCTTTCTTTATAGTTCTCAGAGATTTATAATTGCTTTGGCATCCCAGAGGCCTCAGTGGATGTGTGTGTGTGTGTGTATGTGTGTAAAAAGTCCCACCTTATCATAGCAATCAGAATTGGTGGGAAATGCATGGTGGGAAAGGTGGTGGCAGGTGGGTATGGTAGTTTTAAGCTCATTAGTAATCACTGGGCAGTGAGTAAAATCTCCAAAGAGTAATCTTTAATTAATAGGATTTTTTGGTAAAGTTTAATAAGATGTTTAGGGTGGCTTAGCCTATTCCCCCCTACTATGTTCCCATATGTGGTAAATTCTAAGTTGTGGCAAGTTTAACAGCTATCCTTTGCACTAGGTTTCCTTGACAACAATTCATCTAAATAGTAAGGACTTTTTCTTTTCTTTTCTTTCTTTTTTTGTGAGGGGTAGAGGGAAAATCTGACACAAGGAATGGAATAATATGAGAAAACCAAGACACCAGGATAAGCTGGATTGTCCCTGGAACTCTTAGCTTCAAGGTGAAAATTAGAGGATTTGAAATTGAAATCAGACCTTTTGATATTGTTTGGGGGATTTATTACAAGCCCGGAGAAAAGGCTTTGTAACAGTGGAAAGGGTCAGCATGACTGTTCCCTGGGACAATTTACGAGTGGTAATAAGAGAGGTCTCCACTTTGGGTTCTTCCCTCTACTGAGAGAGTTGACCCTAACATATCATTAATGTGGCTATTTGTCGACAAACTAAAAATTAATTAAACGTTTCTCTGCCTTATCCCCCTTAACCCCTTTTGACTGATCATAAGGGCATGCATGTATGTACTGAGTGTTCTGCTGCCCCCAATGAGTGTATGTGCTCCTGGTTCTTTGGGGAAGAGAATGTGTCACAGCTGGACACTTTCCTGCCAAAATAATGGAGAGTGCCATGGAAATTAAAAGCATCCCATTAATGGAAAACAAAATTGTGGGTTAATAATTTGGTCCTATCTCCGGGCCGTTTGGAAGGCTTCCTGGGAGAGAAGGAGCAAAGGTGACGGTGGGGGGATGCAGACTCGAGGTCTAACGGATGGAGTGTGGACTCGGCCAATCATCCAGGTGAATTTTAAAAGACATTAGAGTGTGACAAATTGAGGCTGCTTTTCGATTAAATTACAGGAAAGGAACGACAATAGCTCAGTCCTATAAATGCTAATAACCGGATTTGGATTTTTGCTCACCTCTCTACTTCATCGTCTGGGTGTAATTTCAGGTTGTTTTATGACTCTGTAGAGTAAAGTGATGGTCATGAAAAAAAAAAGCACATAATATTTCCCTCTGATTTACTGGCAGCATATTACTCTCTGTTCTCATAGCCTGCGGCTGGTGTTAAATACAAGCTTTCTCGGGAAGCACCAATCCAGTTAGGCGGCTCTTACAAGATGTAGTATTCATACAAGATGTAGTATGCACAGACATATACACATACTACATATACATATGTATACACATGTGCATATAAAGTTACACTCCTGAAAGAACTGGCCAGCTCACCATCTCTACATCCCACCCACCTCTTTCCAGTCTTTGAATTTCTCTCCAGCTCTTCCATTAACATGCAAATCCTCCCTCTATCCCTTCCCTGACTTCTAACTTTTCACTCTTTCCACCTACCATCACCACCCTGATCTCCATAAAGCCTTCACTGATTACTCCAGCCCAGGGTGATCTTGCATCCCCCAAACCATAGAAGTGAGGGTCACTAAATCTTACATAAGGATCATAATGAGCACATTGGCTTAGAAAAACATTATCCATGCTTTCCAATATTTTAAAAATATTTTTAATATTTAAATCTTTTTAAAAATATTTCCAAATTATATTTTAAGATGGTCCAGTATCCTTAGGGAATGTTGTGGGCCCCTTGAGATTGATATGGTTGATATATACTTTCCCTAGACATAGAGCATCGCATCACTTATCCCATTGTGAAGATTGGAGAACATCTTTCTTCTTTTTTCTCTGCAACATCCTATTTCTCTTCTTGCTTTCTAGTATTCTGCCTCTCTTAAATACATGTAATTATTGATATTTTATTCATAAGTGTTTCCTTTGGTTCCCACTTTCCCTCACTTGGGAAGATCTGAGTTCAAATACTGCTTTTGATTATTGAATGAATAAATGAATGTTTCAAATGTTTATCATGTTCTTATCTTACTCTTACTTATCTTACCTTACTTATAAGCAAGGTACTGTATTAAATGTTGAGAATACAAATGCAAGTAAAAAGGCCCCTTCCCTCTAGGAACTTATAATCCAATGCAATGTGATTCTAGACAATTATTATTAATAATAATAAAAATAGTAATAAAAGCTAGCTATAAAGTTTTACAGTTTGCAAAAACCTTTTCATATATGATCTCATTTTAATGAGATAACATGTAAAGCGATTTGCAAAATTTAAGTAAATATTAGCAATTATTGGTACTAGTATCATTTGGCCTTCATGACAAAATTAGAAGGTAGATTATAATACTATACTCATTTTTTACAAACAAATATACTGAGATAAAGAAGCCAGAGCTTCTCATCCAGTATGTGTGGTGGTTTCTCTGACTACAAGTTAGCTTATTTTCCATCCTTCTTAACTTCTCCAGTCACTATTGATAGTATTGATCAACCTCTTCTTCTTGATATACTCTCTTGGTTTCCAGGACATCCCTTTCTTCTGGTTTTCCTGCTGCCTATCTGAGTCATCCTTCTTTGCTGGATCTTCATCCAGATTATACCCATTAACCATAAATATTCTTCTCTTTCCCCAAAGCTCTCTCCTTCATTCTCTCCTCTTCTCTATACTATTACTCTGGGTAATCTCATTAGCTACCATAGATTCAATTGTCTTTATATCCACTTTCTAGCCCTAAACTCTCTGATGACCAACCAGCTTAAATTGGATGCCTCATAAATATCTTAAACCCAGCATATTCAACATACTTTTCCAATCAAACTTTCTACCCTTCCCAACCTTAAATTTTTAGCTAAAGTTCAGTTCTTCCACATAAGAATTGAGTCTCTCCTTCTCCAATCTACCCATCAAACAGCCATCAAATATTTTTTCTTTTCCTTAAGCTCAAATCAGACCACATCACTTCACTCCTACAAAGGCACCCATGGCTCCCAAATGCCTCTAAAATCAACCATAAACTCCTTGGCCAAGCCTTTAAAGACCATCTCAAACTGATTTGCATCTACCTTAAGTAGTGTTATTATACATTATTCCCTTTCATGGAATTTATGAGCCTGACAAAGTGACCTCTGTTCTTCACACATATAATTCCATTTCCATTTTCCATCTGTAAAATTATACACAGCTGTCCCCCAGGCCTGAAATTTTCCCTCCTCATAGAATCCCTTTCTTCCTTCAGGGCATGGGCCAATTAGTTTCTTCTTCATGAAGCCTTTCACAATTCCCACTATAGTTTGTGCCTTCTCCTCAACTATCTTAAATTTTCAACACTTCAATATTTATTGAATAAATATTTATTCTGTACATATTTATTTGTATAGTTGCTATCTTCCTCATTGGAATATGTCTTTTTGAAAAAGAATTTTTCCATTGTTTTTCTAGATGCCAGAGTTTAAAACAGTCTCTGGAAAACAAAAGAAAATAGATAGTTGAGTAGATAGAGCATTGGATCTAGAATCAGAAAGATATCCTGCCTTAGGAACTTCCTAGCTATGCTACCATTTAACATTATTTAGCCTTAGGGTTTTTTTTATTATTATCTGTAAAGTGAGAATTAAAATAGTAATTACTTCCAAAGAGTTGTTGTAAGGATAAAAAGAGATAAAAATTGTAAAGCATTTTACAAATCTTAATGTACCATATGAATGCTAGCTGTTATTATTATAAGGGACTTAATAAATGTTCATTAATTAGTTGCTACATCTTTGACCATTCTGAAATGTTCTACCTTCCTCTATTTAATTCTGACAAGGTGACATATGTCTATATTTCTTTTAGTGAAATGGAATAAAGGAAGCAGATTGATAGAAACTGATGGACAATAGAAAATCACATCAGTCTCAGAAAATGTTAGAACTGAAAGGGATCATCTCACTCAATCTCCTTCATGTGAGAGATAGGAAAACTGATTCTCTCAAAAAGGGGGAGACTTATCCAAAGTCACACAACTAGGTGGTGGTAGACAAACTCAGGATTTGAGCATAGTTTTCTTGGCTCTGAGCCCTGGTAGCCCTTCTTTAATACCATAAGAATATTAGCAGAGTCTCAGCCATAATTTGGAATTGCTTTCTGTAAGATGTTTTGTAAATGGGTCCCCACATGGCTGGAAACTTGAAGCAGACTCATTTGATTTATATGGGCTGTGTGTTTGAAATAAACATCCACTGAGGATAATTGGTGATCACTCCCCCCTTAAAGATTAGCTTTGGAGATCCAACTCCACAGTTCATGTATATGGAAGGCATCCATGTGTATGGGTTTTAATCCGTAAGAAAATTAAATGTAAAATAGGTCTTGTTTGTTCATTCCTTGTGGCTTTAACATTTCACTGTAGATGAGATAACACTGCTTTTATTGAGCTTGGGTGATCCACTTTAATAAGCCAAGGGACTAGAGGCCCTTATTGTTTCCACAAAGTCATAAACTGCTGAAAAGACATAGGAAAAGCTGGAGTCCTTGCCTGCAGCAAACACATTTTTCTTCCTCCTTTTTCTGTATACAGTCATCAAAATGGCTATTTCCAGAGAGGCAGCATGTCCCAATGTACAAAGAATGGAACTTGGCAGGGCCCAGGTTCAATCCCACTTCTAGCTCTAGTTGCCTATATGACCCTCGACAAATATCTTAATCTGTCTGAGTCTCATCTGTAATATAAGAGCTTTGAACTGGGTAACCTCAAAGGCCCGTGCTAGCTCTAACTCTGTGATTCTGTGATCTGGCATTTTGGCTCTTGCTTCTGACAAATGCAATCTGTATGATCCCGGCCAACTCATTTAACCCTTTCATGCCCCAAGGTAATTTCCCAAGATTATAAATTGCAGAACAGTTTTCTTTCTATATTGGTAGATGGGGATTCCATACCTGGATATCCTTAAACAGATAAAAACACAGATCTAGACAAGTTTTTAGTATAAATTCTAGGGAGGCAGATAAAATAACTCTAGTCATTCTAAAAGAACTTAAATGAAACAGAAGGAAATTACAACCAACACTTATATATGCCCAGCACCATGCTTGACACCAAGACCTACTTTGTATGACCTTAAGCCAGTCCCTTCACTTCTGATTTCATTATTTTTTCATCTAACATGAAAAAAGGGAGAGAGATTGAACTAAATGGCCTCCAAGTCACTTTGCATTTACAAGTCTACAATTCCTTAAGGTGTCTTTTTACGCTGAATTTGGGATACTTTGATTTTCACTTGGTTGTTCAAGTCAAAGAAGACAGGGTTGGTGATCTCCAAGTAAAGTCTTTAAGGAAAAAAAACTTCAAAATCAGAGATGTAAAGAGTTCTAAAATTATAAGCTATTATTAATATTTCATATGTCTCCTCCTTGGCCTTCTTCAATGTTTCTGTCTCTCCCCTGGCTACCTGTTCTCCTCTTTCCCACTAATGTTCTGAGTATTTTGGTTGCCAAGGAGACTACTCAGCTACAAAATAAAAGGGAAATGATTCTCAAGCCTTCCAGAACTAGGACATTTTCTTTTAGGCAAATAAAGTGTCAAAGTGATTTGTAATCGATAGGGAAAAAACTCTTGGCATGAATAAGAAGTCTGTTTTAAGTGATAAATGCAACATATTTGGAAGAGAAATACTTATGGATCCTACACTAGCTAATATTCTAGTTAAATGGCTGGCTTCATTCCTCCCTCCATGCCCTTGCACAGAGTCCATGTCTGGTACACATTCACTGCTCATGGCTACCTTTTTCACTCTCTTGTTTGATTTAGTTCAAGTACCAGTGTCTACATGAGGCCATTTCTTATTTCCATTCCAGTTATTAATATTTTGTTTTTCTTGAAATTACTTTGCATTGTTTATTATAGAAAATATATTTACTCTCTTGCACCCATGTTGCCATCCCCCAGGAGATGTACATTGCTTGCAAAAAATGACCTTTTGGGGGCGGGGGGTAATATTCCTAGTGCCAGTCATCATGTTCTGCTCAGAGTGGGCACTTCATAAATCTTTATGGTAGGTACTTTTATGGGAGAGGGCTGGCACTGGAGGAAGAAGAGTTAGGTTCCAATCCAGCCTTTGACAACCATCATTCCATCTCACTGGCCTTCAATTTCCTCATATTTAAAATGAAAGGATTAGGCAGGATGACCTCTGACTTCTTTTGATTCCATAAAGTCAAGAATTAGAATAAATTCAGAATCTAATCTCTGAAAATATTCAAAGTCCTAATCTCATCTCAGTATCTGTCCTATATAGAGTGATTCAGTATAACACCATCTTACATTGGGACATAATATTCAGAGAAGTTACTCCTCCCCCCAAAAAAATGTACATGGAAAACCAGACTTCACAATTATTTAGGAAAGAAGAGCAGGATTTTTTCATTGTTTCTATCCATTGAAATATTAAACTAGACTCACCCAGTTTCTATGACAATTTTTGAATGCATTTTATAGGAGAGAGGGAAGTAGAGAGGAAGAATTCAACAGGGCATCCTGTGATTCTTGTGGTGCAGATTGGAACCCTTCTCCTATGTATGGCCTTAGAGCAGAGGTCCTCCAACTTTTTAAATAGAGGGCCAGTTCACTGTCCCTCAGACTGTTGGAGGACTGGACTATAGGAAAAACAAAAACTTTGTTTTGTGGCCCTTTAAATAAAGAAACTTCACAGCCCTGGGTGAGGGGGATAATTGTCCTCAGCTGCCGCATCTGGCCCGTAGGCCGTAGTTTGATGACCCCTGCAGAGGATTCCCTGAAACTTAAAAACATGAAGTGACTCAAGATTGGGAGAGTTAACGTGACCGTTCCATGGTCACACAATGAGTAACTAATAATTCTTGCCTCTAAGTCTATTATTACTCTATTTCTTTCATGATCTGCTGCCTCTGGGAATTCCTTGTGTGGATACTCATATATGCAGGAACTCAGAGGCTCTAAATGACCATATCTATTCAGCTCTTGGTAAAAGGTGATAGAACAGGGTGTGGGGTATTTACATGGATAAAGGGCTTCAATTTATCTTGTAGCAAAGCTGATTATTGAGCATATCAGGGAAGCAGATTTAGCATTAAAATAAGGGAGACATTTCTAATCTAGTCAAGCCTAATGATGAAATGGCTCCCTCATAAGGGAGTGAGTTCCCGGTCACTAGATGTGTTCACACAGAAGCTGCATGGTTCCACACCATCTGTTTTATAGAGGGAAATCCTGCATGGGGATTGTGGGAGAGGATGGATTATCAGTGGTCCTCAAACTTTTGTTCTCAATATCTTTATCCTATTAAAAATGATTGAGGATCTGTTCAAAGAGTTTTTGTTTATGTGGTTTATAGTTATAGATATTGATCACATTAAAAATAAAAACTAATTATGAATTTGTAGACTCTCTGAAAGGATTTCAGAGATTCCCAGGATGCTCTGGACCAGACTTTGAGAACCACTGGATTAAATCATCTCTAACTAGAGTTGTATGCTGCCTTCTGAAGTTAAGGATTATAGCTGGAGGCTGGAAGTTCCATTCAATCCCCCCCTTTTTTTTTCTTTTGTCCTGCACAAGTGCAGGGAATTCCCATTTTTCTACATATCTGTGTTTCAGAAACAGCATCACTGTCTTTGGGATGGAGCATGGTCTTTTTCTAGCTAAAGAATGGAGTCCCCTAAACCCAGAATACCAGGTAATGACTGAGACATAATATCCAGCCAGCCCAGTAGTTTCTCCTTAAAGAAAGCTCTTCAGTTAGATGTAATTGGTAGATCCCCTTTGGGAACTCTACCTGAAGGTAGGAGAGAGGAGGAAAAAATCTTAGATTGGTCAATATTTTTTAATCCTCTGCTAAATTGTAAATGCCTTGAGAGTAAGGGTACTCTCTTATCTAAATTTTATATCGTTTTCAGTACCTGGCACAAGTAATTATTCAAAATATATGTGTCTCATTTGCATTTAGTGATTTTGTCAAAACTTGCGTTTATGCTTTGGACCTCAGTGCAACTCAAAAAATTATTTTCCCCAGATTTTTATTCAAATTGGGAATTTCTTTAGCTAGCATTTGACCCCAGTGATAATAGATCTTCCCAAGCACCCATTTTTCTCCAGCCTAGCTTCAGCCCCAACTCTTAACAGATGACAATATCCCAATTAATTTACAAAGATATAAAATCATAGATTCAGAGTGAAAAAGAACCTCACAGGTCCTTCAGCCAGTTGTTTCAATTATGTCCAAACCTTTATCATCCCATTTGAAATTTTATTGGCAGAGATACTGGAGTGGTTTGCCATTTCCTTCTCTAACTCATTTTACAGATGAGGAAACTGAGGCAAACAGGATAAAATATTTAATTAGGTCAGAATATCAGAAGCTTAGAACTAGAAAGGACTTTTTAGTAGGCAATTAAGTACAATCTTCTTCTTTTATAGATTAGTAAGCTAAACTTGAGAGAAATGAAATAATGTGCTTTGACCCTTAGCATCAAGTGTCTGAGACAGGATTTGAATTCTTGACTCCCAAATCCAATGCTCTCTCCCCAGCAGTCACAAAGCATGACCCAGGGTCAGCTAAGTTTTATGTGAACATGTGGTAGGCTTGTTAAAGCTATTCTCCAGTATTCAGAGGAACAGGACCAAATTTTTGAACCATGCTGAACCCATATTCTGATCTCGCAATGCCTTTGGGCTACATCCACCCAGCTCAGATGTGTCCCCTTTTAGCCTAAGCATCAATCATCTCAAATCAAGGCAGAAAAACTATTTCATGGTTGGACCAGATTTAGAATCAGAAGACTTGAGTTTTAAGCCCATATCTTCCATTTATTACCTAGGTGAACTTAGACAAGTCATTTAATCTCTCTCACCCTCTATTTCCCTATCTGTACAATGGAAGAATTGGACTACATGAACTCTAGGCTAATAGAACTAATAACTTCAGGACTTTTACACCCAAAGTGATGCCCTAGTAAACCTCTTTAATTGTTTCTTTTTAAGATGGGAGATATGTTTATAAGGGGAAAGGCTCTGACTTTGGAAACTAAGGTCCTGAAAGACCATCTCTGCCACCAGTATCACCTTGATCAAGTCATTTATCTTCTCTAGATTTTGACTAGATGACTTCTAAGGTATGTCTGTGATTCCATAAACTATAATCCTGTGATTTGGAGTCAGCAGACCTAGGTTTAACTTTTATTCCCTGTGTGAATTTGAGCATTTTTTTCCAGATCTCAATTTCCTTATTTACAAAAGAGAGTGAGGTAGGATTAGATGGAACATATAGGTGGTGTCATAGTGGATAGAGTGCTGGACCTGAAGTCAGGAAGACTCATCTTCCCGAGTTCAAATCCAACCTCAGACATTTATTGGTTCTGTGACCCTGGGCAAGTCACTTAACTCTGCCTCAGTTTCCTCATCCATAAAATTAGTTAGAGAAGGAAATGGCAAGCCACTCCAGTATCTCTGTCAAGCAAACCCCAAATGGAATGACAAAGATTTGGACACAATTGAAATAACTGACTGAAGGACCCATGAGGTCCTTTCTCACTCTGAATCTATGCTCTTATAACTTTGTAAATTAAATAGGATATTGTCATCTGTTAAGAATTGAGGCTGAAACTAGACTGGAGAGAAATGGGCACTGGGGAAGAATGAAAATATCTATTATTAGATCATATAATAGGACTTCAAAATCCTGGTTTTATGGGCCCAAATACTCTTTCATGAATAATGAAAAAATAAGATGCCACAGTTACAAGAAGAGTGCCTTATGAGGCCATTGATAATGCTTATTAACACCCCACATTGTTGAGGTATTGGATTAGAGGGCAGATCAAGCATGTTCTTGTAGCTTCTGAATAACAGCTAAGTGGGAAGGGATGCAGATTTCTCAAGAAGCTTTTGTCAGAGACAATCAAGTTTAGATATGCTTCAAAGTTACTTGTGAGGGCCCAGAGTAGAGAGCAATGATCAGCCAGTTCTACCACGTTCCAGCTCTCTTTAGAGCAGACAATATATACTCTATACAGCAGTTAAGAAAAGAGGACTTTTCTAGATCAATATAATTTTGGTTTTCTTCCTGCCCTGATCTTGCATCAGCATCTATGGCAGAAGTCCTCAAACTTTTTAAATAGGGGGCCAATTCACTGTCCCTCAGATTGTTGGAGGGTTGGACTGTAGTAAAAACAAAAACCTTGTTTTGTGGGCCTTTAAAAAATAAAGAAACTTTATAGCCCTGGGTGAGGGGGATAATCGTCCTCAGCTGCCGCATCTGGCCCACAGGCGTAGTTTGAGGACCCCTGACTATGGGGTCCTCATTTTAAGATTACCCATGACTGCCTTTTTCTATTTGCACTCCTTAATAGTCATCAATTAGAATAATAACTTATTTCTTAAAAGAATTGTAGTTTTAAGAAACTATTTCAATTACATATATCTTTTATGAAATATTAATGAAGAACAGAGGATTCATTCATATGATCTTAGAATATCAGAAATGAGATGACTTTGGAACATAAAATATCTACCAGAGTTGGGAAGGGTCTTAAGGCAGAGTGATTATCCAAGATGTGAATGCTATTTGGGAATAGTGGGAAAAGAGAGGTTCAGAGAGTCAGAGCTGAAGCTCAGAGAGACTCTTGGCTTTAATATCTTTCACATATAAAGTGAAAGTGTTGGAACAAAGATTTTAGGACAGGAAAGAAAAAATGGAATCAGAGTTTGTTCAGTCATTCAGTCATGTCTGACTTTTCATGGGACTTTCTTGGTAAAGATAACGGAGAGGTTTGCCATTTCCTTCTTCAGCTCATTTTACCGATGAGGAAACTGAGGCAAACAGCATGAAGTGACCTCTGCCCAAGATCAGACAGCTAAGACGTATATGAGGTCAGATTTGAATACTCCAGGCCCAGCATTCTATCCATTGAATCATCTAACTGCCTCTGGGATCAGATGACTGGGTTCAAATGAGGATTTACATGGCCTCCGAGATAAATTTCTTCAATTGAAATCTTCAGCAAGGTGCATAACCTTCCTGGGCTTCTATTTGCTTGTCTTTAAAATGGCGAGTTTGGGCTGAATTCCAAGCTCTAGATTGATGATCTTCAAATCAGTCTGTAAAATGAAGGGGGTTGGACTAATGACTGCTGAGGTCCTTCCCAGCTTTAAATCTATGATCCTGTAATCAATCTGTAAGATGAAGAGGGTGGGAATCAATGGCCTCTGTGATAATATTTAAGATTGTGTCTATCTCTAAATGAGTTTCATGATGGTCACTAATCTTCATCACCCTCTCCCCCTTAGAAAAAACGAGTCTTCCTTTCCCTTCTCCCCCTTTTCTCAGCTCTCATTCACCTCTTTTACTCCTACCCTCCCCTTGCTTCCTTCTCTCTCCCATCTTCTTCTCGTTCCCCTTTCCCTTCCCTCCCATCCAGAATACATGGCTTCAGTTAAAATATCTTTACTAAGAAAGTTGGGGGACCCCATCTCAGGAGAGGACCCTTCCAGGACTGAATTAGGGCTGCCCTACACTTTACCCCCGTGTGCTATGTGATTATAAGCTTCCCCCACCCAGTAAAATGCATACACTGAATGGGGCCAAGTAGTGCATTTCCAGCTGGACTGTTGGCCCTAAAATAATGCTGAATGAAGCACAAACTACATCTCATGGTGAAGTGAGAGCAGGGCAGTACTGCTGAGCACTGTTGCCATTCCCCAACTGCTACCTTGCCAGGCTTTGAAACAGCCACAGAGTGAACCACGGTGCCCTTCCGGCTCGCCACCCGCAATTCCAGCAAACTTCATGGAGTTATGGAGAATAATATGGCTCACAACCAAGCTAGGTTGAGTTTATTCTGTGGCATAAATCAATAGCTAAAGGGATCTCAGATACCATCTAATCTTACCCCCTTATACAAATAAGGAAACCAAGGCTGAAAGACCTAGGAGATCATAAGGGACCACAGATGCTTTGCTTGGCCCATTCCCCATATCATTTTGTAAAAGTGTGATGTTATTGTGTAAATTGTTTTTATTTTGCTCACTTCACATTGTATTAGTTCATACAAGTCTTCCTAGGCTTTTCTGAAACCATCTCCTTGATTACATCTTCTAATACAAGAGTATTCCATCACATGCAGATCCCATAAGCTGCTCATCCATTCCTCAACTGATGGGAATACTTGGGCCATCTCGAGTTGTTCAGGTCTATATCTGGCCACTGATTCCAAATGGCTCTGGAAGAGAAAGTCAGGCGGGTGATCTTGCACAGTTCTCCCTCCCTTCAGTCCAAGTCAGTTGTGTGTCACGGCATCACCTCCCTGATGTCACGGTCCTCTTCAAGAACTAAGGGCTAGATAGTTCCAATCTAGCCTCAGACACTTCCTAGCTGTGTAACTCTGCTAAGTCACTCAATCTCTGTCTGCCTCAGTTATTTTTCATCTGTAAAATGGGTATAATAATAGCACCTACTTCCCAGGGTTGTTGTGAGTCAGTCCTTGAAAAATTTCTGTACATAATAAACACTTGTTCCTCTCACTTCTGACTTTTAGAATTCCCATCTTTCTTTATAGTTTCTCATATATACAGATATATGTGTGTGATATTATACATATATGCATGTGTGTGTGTGTGTGTGTGTAAAATCTCTTGCAGGAAGTCTTTTCTGATATATTTTAGTTGTCATTATTCTACTCTTTCTTCTCTTAGGAATTTATATGTGTAGAATATAAGTTGTTTAAGGGCAGACTCTTTATTATTTTCTTATCACCTAACTTGGTGCCAGAAACATAATAGGTGCTTAATGAATGGTTGCTGGATTGGGTTGGTAGTGAGTTCACTGGTGGATTTAAAGCAAAGGTTGCTTGGCCACTTATCCAGCACGTTGAGAAGGATGTTCCTTTTGAGGCAAAGGTGAGACCAGCTGGCCTGCCGTGTTCCTTGGACCTCTGAGATTTTGCTATTCTTTCCACATCTCTTCACCCAAGAGAGCCTACGTTGCCATATGTTTCTTGTCTTTCCTTCTCTGTAAACATAAACTCTCCACCACTTCTTTCACTTTTACTTAACAATCTGACTTAACTTATTGGGAGATACATTGGGGAATATGTTTGTGCTTCAGCTCATGTTGAAATGAATTTATTTTCATTTATCCACATTTCTTTCTATTTAGCAAAGTACTTTGTGTATGTGTTAAAATAAATCTAAATCATTTGGACCTCCTGATTAGAGGGTTTAATGGAATATTCTGTGTTCAGATTTCATTAAGCTCCTCTTCTCTGACAGCAACAAAAATTGATAAATAAGTTAAACAAAGGTCTGGTGTATTAAGAGAGCCTTAACTTATAGCCTTCCTACTGAATGCCAATCTTGGGCAGAAATTCTCTGCATAGAAAAGATCTGAGTTGAGTTTCCAGAGTCCAGTGCTTTCAGGAACAAGAATTGTATAAAAAGTCCTCTTTTAGAGAGAGGCATTGTCAGAGTGTGGCAAGGAAGTAGGTTCAAGTCTCGCTTTGGAGATATCCTGGCCCTGCCTTCAGGGAGCATATCCTCAATTGGAAGGAGGGAAGAACTAATGTGTACACAAATCAGTAAATGCACAGTGTAAAGTAATTTACAGAACACTTTACTACTCAGATGTTCTTACTCAAATTGAATATTTTAATAAATTGTGTTTAACCAACATCCTCCATCTGGATTATCAGTTTCAAAAGGTCAGGCACCTGTAAATGGTCAAACGCTTTAATTTCTAAGAATCCCCATTTCCTGCTTCATAAAATGAGGGAACTGGATCTTTCCCTTTTAAAGTCCATTCTGGTTCTCAATGTATCATTCTCTGATTTTTTTTTTTTCTTACACTAACCTTGCATTTGTTTTGAGAAAAATTTATTAAGTGCCACCTCTATTCAGTTCCTGCTTGGCCTTGAGGGGAGATAATAAGTTGAACCAAGATCCTTCAAATGTTTGTACCCCCCTCCCTTTTTGCAGGATTTTAGCGAGAGTCCTGGACTGGTCATTATCCAAACCCTTCTTCTGTTGGCTTTCTGCTGCCCTCTGCCCCAAATATCTATCCATAGACTTATGGAGCCATACAATTGTATTCAGAATAAATAACAACCTTAGAGATCAGGTAGCTCACTCTCCTTGCCCTTTATTTTATAGATGAGGACAATGAGACCCAGAGAGGTAGAGATGCTCTCCCCAGGATCTCATAGAGAATAAACAATCTAAGTCAGTGTTGGAAACCCCATCTTCTGATTCTGAATTCTACATTCTTTTAAACAATTAAGAAGGCTGTGGAATTGCATTGAATTTTGTTGAATGGAGCAGGCAGAATAGTGCTTAATAAGTCTTTTGATGACAAGGAAAAGACATGGGGAAACAGATAAGAAGATCCTGGAAATATGAAAAATAGCAACACACCATATGCCTATAGCAGCATGTAAAGACCATGAAGTCGGCATCAGGGAAGATTTGGGTTTGAACAACAACTTTTGATGCCCAAGAATGGGGTAAACGGAAAAGTCACTTCACATCTCTCATTCACTATTTTCTCATTTGCAAAATGTGAGGAGTAATTCCCATCAGTGCCCACCTGTTATGAAGATCAAATCACAGTCTAAGGTGTTGTGCAAACTCTTAATTTACTCTGTGAATGTTTTGTTTTCAGCATTCTTTTGAAATTGTGCATTTATGGGAGAGTGTATATGATATGTGCTAAGTATATATGCATATAGTATCTCTATATGTATATTCTCCTCTTGCTACTATTCCTCCTCTTCTTCCATTTCCCCTTCTTTCTCTTCCTCCTCGTCTCTTCTTTTCTTCTTCCTCCTCCTCCTCCTCTTTTTTCTTCCTCTTGTTGTATTTCTCCTCCTTCTCTTCTTCTTCCTCTCTTCTTTTATTCTTCTTGTCCTCCTCTTCCTGCTCCTCCTTTTTCTTTTCTCCTTTTTTCTCTATTCCTCCTTTTCTGTAATACACACATATGTTGTGTGTATGTATGTACATATATGCATATACATATATACACATGGAGTTGTGTGTAGAACATATGGGTACATATTTATATACTCTTTGTAGATGCATTGTACATATTTATATATGTACTTTTTGTCTCCCTTTCTCTCCAATAGAATATAAGTTCCTTGGGAGTAGAAATTTTGTTTCCTTCTTTTTATTTCCATCTTCTGTGCCTAGAACAATTTTTGGCACATAGTGGATTTTTGAATTGATTGACATGCCCCACAGTTTCTCCTTGACAGAGCTTAGAGTTACAAAGGAAGTATTACCATAATATAACACATTTTGAATGAACCTAAAATTTGACAATAAATCTAACTTGACTTCACTATGCCCTAGATCAGGGCATCTTTATGAATCAGATGTTTGCTAGTTAATGAATTCTCCTTTTCTTTTCTCCCATCTCCTTTTACTCAGTCGGAGGTTTCCTGGATCCCCAACAAACACTACTCCGGGATATATGGTTTGATGAAGCTGGTTCTGACCAAGACCCTTCCTGCCAACATGGAGCGAGTCATCGTTCTGGACACTGACATCACCTTTGCTACTGACATCGCAGAGCTCTGGGCTGTGTTCCACAAATTTAAAGGTAAAAGTGATTTTAAAGTGATTTTTCATGAGAAAAGAGAGTAGCCTTCAAAGCATACAAGGTATTTACAATGAAGATTAGGTCAATTCTCTACTATCTATGCTGCTGGAGGCATGATTGATAATCTAAGCAAGATATGAGCCCTGTGTTCATTGTCATGTTTTATATTATGTTTCTCAAAAAAGATAGAAATACAATTAATGGTATTTGGATTATGTTAATACTTGAATTAGTCTTTTTTTAATCAAAAAGAGACTAAAGGGAAAGAGATATCAATCATGTCAACAAAAGGATTTAAAATCAGAAAATTCCTACTTTAAATCCCAGATTTACCACTTTTTATTTCAGGGACCTTCATTTACCCTCTCTAGAAATCAGTTTTATTATCTTTAGAATGGTGAAGGGGAAGAGTTATGGAGAGAGTAATCTCCAAAGTCTCTTCCAGCTCTGAACCTGTGTCAGTATAATAATCTTAGGAATTATCCTAGCATACAACATTGAATGGTGAGATCCAAAAGCCTGGTGACTGGTTGGGGCAAGCCAGTCTGAGATTAACAGTCTACCACAGTGCATTGTGTTACATTTAGATGCAACTAATAGTGGTCTGGAATATTGTTGCTCTTGACTTAGGAAGTCAAAGAATGCAGATACTTAAGGGGTGGAGAAGCAGGGAGAGGTTTTAGAAATGTATTTCATTTGCTATTACTTTTATTGACCGTGTTATTCATTATATTTATCGTTGTTGACATTTATCATTGTTGAAATAGGTTGGCATTACTTTTATTCACCGTGTTATTCATTATATTTATCGTTGTTGACATTTATCATTGTTGAAATAGGTTGGCATTGGTTGACATATCACTAGAGCAAAGGATGTTAACTTGGGGATCTGTTAACTTGTAGATGGATAGATAACTATATTTGATTTAGATTGTTTCTTTTATCATCCTAATATTTTGTTTTGGATTTTTTTTTCTTTTAAAACCATTATTCTAAGAATATGTCTGTAGGCTTTATCACATTGTCAAAGTGGATCATAACACAGAAAAGGTTAAGAAGTCCTATAGTAAAGGCTTGTTGCTCCTTCCTTTGAGAGAGGGAGAGCGAGAGCGAGAGCGAGAGCGAGAGCGAGAGCGAGAGAGAGAGAGAGAGAGAGAGAAATGGAACATCTAAGTAACTTTCTACTCTAAACTTTATTCCATCATCAGCTTAATTAGATCTTGGGCTGAAAAATACAATTCCTTTTTTTTCCCTTAATAGCCCATGTATCTCTTAATCTTGTTCTGTAGAATATCTAATGGGCCAGTCTGATGACACCCAACATTTACCCCTCCATTGTCATTTATTGCATAATCATTAAAGAAATTTTCAGAGATGGATGTATTCCTTGTCTCATTGAGACATGGCAACATCAGTAGAGTGTTACTATTTTTAAAATGGTCCTTTGTTTTCATGAAAACTGTGGGGTCAGTAATGAACTTTTGAAGTTTCCCAAAAACAAGGCAACCATCTTATTCACCTCCTATTCAGTTCTTGCCTCAACCTCTGTCCACCTGTACTGCCCACCCCCAATATACATAGAAACTCTATAAAGTATTTTAAATCTGTGTTGCAGTCTGGGTATTAGGGGGAACTGGAGAGCAAATAAAGTGTATATTTCAAGGTCAACCCATTAGCAGGGAAAACACAAATCTGAGGAGCTAAGGTAATAGAAGCTAAATTATAATGATTCATTCTTGTTTAAGTTTATATCTCATACCCCAGTTACTTTATGAGGTAATCCTCTCTCCACAATAAAAAGGAATATAATGGATGCTAGCATTATCTGGTAGATTCTAATTCCTGTATACAACCTGCTCATGAATAGATGTGGAGGAAAAATGAAAATATTATCAACAAAGGAGAATGATTTTTAAACTTTACCTGCTATGTGAATATTATGTAAGGTTTTTAAAGCATTTATTACTATGTACAAAACATTGGAAATATGAATAGAAAAGTCTGACAGTCCCTGTTCTCAGGGAGCTCACATTCTAATGCGGGAGACAACAAGTCTCAAATCAGAAGAAAAGGTCCCCTGGCACTTAGGGTACAGCAGCAAATTAAATGGTCCAAGTCTTGTTCTAAAGTTATTTCCACGGATAAAATCATAAGTTTCTGATGTTGAACCACTGGATTGTTCCAAGGACGATGGGAGCAAGAACTTTCAATAGTTATGGGTTGTAGTACCTACAGGAATGGTTTCTAGGCTCCATCTCCACAAAGATTGCTTCTATTCTCCAATCTCTTGGGTTCAAGATTATGGACTTTCTCCCTGAGGAGCTGAGAGAAGATGGTGGTCAAGGTGATGGTGGTGGTTTGACTGGCTTGGCACATACTGCTTCCTGTGCTTCTCTCAGAATCTCTTGCTGCTTCAGCTAAGCTGGTTTGACTGCCCTTTTTTAGGGCAATTGGTTAGCAGTTGATGGACATGTGGCCCTTTCTCTATAGAAACTGAGTATTTGAAAGATAAATGTGAACGCTGGATTGAAGGAGGTTCAGTGATCTGGGAGGGGCTGATACCTTCAGAGCTTCAAGGCCTACCCGACTTTTGGTGGCACTTGATCAACATTTATCACTTTTAGGGATGAAAAGGGTAACCATCCTTTCAACAATGATGTCTTCACTCAAGGATGACAGTGTAGACTGGCCTGGAAGAAGGTCCAGGAATTTGGGGGTGGGGAAGCACTGTTGATCCTGAGGCTATTGAGTTCAGGATCTTTGACTGTTTTATCAGAGAAGGAAGAGAAATGGTGGCCAACGTAGTTATGGTGCTGGTTTATTTTGTCTGGCCCATCCTGCCTTCTGTTTCTTCATTCAAATGTCTTGCTCTTGGAGACTGTGCTAAGTGCTAGGAACTTGAAGACCAAAAAAATGTTTTTAAAAAACTGATCTCAAATAGGTTCCATCCTATAGAATTGCACATAGGTTAATTGTATTAAGGAAATAAACAGAAAGTGCATGACTTAGTTTAATTTATCTATGGAGAGAGCAAGTTCTCTTATGTTTTTGTCTTTCATTCTTGTTCTCTTCTCCTCTTACCCCCAGTCTTATTATCCACTCCATTTTGCTTTTCCTTCCCTTCTCTCTTCTCCCTATTTCCTTATCTCCTGTCTTGGTCTCTCGTTTTTCTGTTTTTCTATGTCTCAATCTGTGCCTCTGCCTTTATTTCTGCCTCCCTCTCTACTTCTGTCTAGTAGGTCTCTATCTACCTTTCTTCCCTTCTCTTTCTCTCTGTGTCTCTTTTTATCTCTCTTTCTTTTTCTGTTTCTCTGTCTCTGTCTCTCTGTGTCTCTCTCTCTGTCTCTCTTTCTCTCTGTCTCTCTGTCTCTGTGTGTGTCTCTATCTCCGTCTCCTCTGTCTCTTTCTCTCTCTCTTTCCCTCCCATCTGTCTAACTTCCTATCTTCTGATTCTTGCTCCCTCTTTTTTATTCCTCCTGCCCATTTTTCTCTTTTATCCAAAGCACCAAAGCCAATGCCAAGAAAATTGACGGGACTTGTCCCCCACCTCTCCATCCCTCTCCTGCTTTGGCCAAGTCTGTCCACGCCCAGCATCAGGCTTTAAGCAAAAGTTTTCTGCCTCTGCCCACCTCCCCCTAGGGAAAGTTATTCATCAGAACTTCTCTTGTGTTCAACGTTCCAAGTGACATTGACATAATTGGGCGCTTTTTTCCCTTTTCCTTTCTCCCTTTCTCTTTAGAGTCTCTGCCAACTCCTCCTGCTTAGATCACTGATAGGTTTGATTCCTTAATGGAGCCATGAATTTCCCCTGAGCCTGAATTCCCTTTTTTTATAGAATCTATTAAAAAGCTTTTTATTTCGGGCTTCATCAGTCCTATTCTCAGATCCTGCCTTTAGGAAGTCTTGCAGCAACTTTCAAAAAGACCTCCTTGGGACAATCCAGCGGGCTTCCTGAGTGGGTACTTATGGGAGGCTGGCAAATGCCCCCGTTGCCTCCTCATTAGGAGACCGCACCACGCCCTCCTCCCACTTGAAGAGCAATTTCAGAACCCCAGATTCTGAGTAGAAAGAATCAGGCCACCAGCGTGTTGGGGAGGTTTGAGTGAGTCACTCTATGCCTTTGGTGTTTGAACGGGTTGAAGGATAAGAGATGTAGGGAGGGCCAGGGCCACCTCCTGCAGGCGGCAGAAGAGGATCCAACGTCAGAAAGCACAATAGAGCAGAAAAAATAATGAGCCTGGAGTTGGAAGACCTGAGTTTGCAAAACCATGAAGCTTAGAGCTATTCGGGACTTCAGAGATCATCTAGTCATCCATTTTGAATGTAGCCTCTGACGATAATAATAACAATGCTCACTGACATTTATAGAAGGTTTTCTAAGTACTTTATCTGTGGTATCTCACTTGATCTTCTCAACAGGGAGGAGGTAGGTGCTATTATTATCCCCATTTTACAGATGAGGAAACTGAGGCAGTCAGAAATTAGTTTACTATGAGGATTAAATGAGATATCAAATATGAAAAATTTACAATGTTTTTATTATTATCATTAGGAGGAAAAGGAGAAATGCTATTATTAATATTAGTTCAACCTTATAAAATAAGGTTATAAAATATAAATAAAATAAGGAAAATATGAAATATATTATAAAATAATATAAGGAAAAGGAATAGACGATTGGTCCAAAATACATAAATATCCCCCAAATTTCACAGTTGGATGGACTCTGAGTCCAACTTGTAACTGAACAAGAGTCCCATCTATAGCATCCCTGATGAGTGGTGATCCAGCCTTTGCCCAAGGACTTCTAATAAAAGGGACTCCACCTCCTCCAGAAAGCAGCCTATTCCCTTGCTAGACAATTCAAACCATAAGGCAGCTCACCAACCCCCAATATCAAGACCTATTGTAAAAAAAAAAAAAAAAAAAAAAAAAAAAGATGTCTCTTCAGTTATCATTCCCCACTCCCATCACCCCCAATTACTTCTTTCAGAACAAATATAATTGCAGCCTTTCTAGTCCATGAAGATGGCTTTCAGGCATTGCCTGAGTCTCCTCAATTCATTAATAGATGTTTATTAAACTCAGCATCCTCTGTTCTCCAGGGCCTTTCCCCATCTTCACTGCCTGCTCTTATCAAAATCCTTCCTCAAATATGGTACCCACAATTGCACACAGTGTACACATGTCATCTGCTTAGACTGAAGGACTAATTCAGAGCCCAAGAGTAAGTGGCAGAGTTTAAATCACAATTTAAGAATCTGTTGCCAAATCTGAGATTCTGAATCTAGCTTCAGCATTGATTACATGACCCTGGATTAGGCCTTTATCCCATCTGTACCTTGTTTTCCATAAACCATAAATGCTAGTAACCATACTTGCTTTTAACGACCAGGGAGAAAGAAAATGTAAAGGCACATACACTGAAAGTGAATTTGTCAAAGAATGGCATTCTAGGTAGTGGTAGTGTGGTTATAAAATCATAGATGCAGAAATGGAGGACACCTGGGAAGCCATCTAGTCCAACCCCTTCATTTTACAGATGAGGAAACTAAATCCCCTAGATGGGTAGCAAGTTATTTTGATCATATGGTGTAGAACCAGAACTAGAGGGACCTCAGAAGATCCATCTATTCTAAGTCCTTCATTGTATTGATAAAGAAACTGAAATTCAAAAAGAAAGTCATTTAACTTGGGTCACAAGAGTCATTCCTGAGCCGATATCCAGTACTTTTTCCACTCTACCACACTCCCTCTTTGATGTGGTTGAAGGAGAATGGACTTTGCAACTAGCCAGAATCGATGGATTCCAATCCTCCTTCGAGTATTTGCCACTTGTGAGGCTCTGGACAAGTCACCTAATCTTAAAAATAAGGATTAATACATTGAAAAACATGGTCTCTAAAGTCATTTTTAATTCTAAATTGATGATCCTATAGTGTCAGCCTCTAGTACTATGGGAAATAACATCTAGACTTTGTACTTCTAGCCTAGAACCTGATTGTCCATCTTTTCACTGTAATGTAACCTCAAGCCAACAGCAATCTCCCTTTTGTGCCAGAGAACAGAGCGACCAATTGGGAGTGCCTTTAAAATTCAAAAGACTATTCTATATCCCTGCTCCCTCCTCATACCAATTCCCATCCTTTCCTGCTTTATAATTCACACTGCTGTAGCATTTTTTCACTTTCTCATGCATTATCTCATTTAATGTGCACAGCACAATCTTAGGGTAATATAAATATTTTTATAGAAGGGGAAACTGAGGCTGAGAAAGGCCATGTCCTTGTTCAAAGTCATATAGCTAGTGAGAGGTATCTGGACTTAGGTCCCTGATTCCATAAGTATAAGGGATGTTGAATTGACCAGTTCTATGTCTAAGACTTAGAAGCAATAGGAAAAGGCTGTAAAATCCTTTTCTTTTTTCTTTTTCTTTTTTTTGGTAAGGCAGATGGGGTTACATGACTTGGCCAGGGTCATAAGTATCTGAAATCAGATTTGAACTCAGGTCCTCCCACTGCACCATCTAGCAGCCTCAATGAGATTGCAAAATTCACACCTGATATTGGGAGGGGGAAAAATCATTCTGATCATTTAGAGCTGTTTCAAAGCAGAACAGGCTACATAGAAAAGTAGTGACCTGTTGGGAAAGCTTCGAGTGCCTAAATAACCACTTGTCATATTCATCTCAGTTTACATTTCCACATGTACTACTGCTCATTGCTTCCCTCCCAGGACACTTTGGTCTAGTCAGACTGACCTTCTTGCTGGTACTTATACATTATGCTCCATCTTCTACCTCTGTGCCCTTGCATTGATGATCTCCATGTTTGAAATGTGCACTTTTCTCACCTCTGTCATTCAGAATCCCTAGTTTCCTTCAATGCTCATCTCAAATGATGCATTATACATGAGATTTTCCTGATTTCCTGATTTCCTCCAGCAGCTAATGCCTTACCCCCAAATCACTTCATGTTTGCTTTAGATATACCTAAATATTTACTTGTCTCCCTTACTCAGAAGAGACTTTTATCTCTGAGTTCTTAGCACATAGGCTTAACACTTTCTAGGCAGTTGAAAAATGTCCTGATTGGTTGATTGACTGCCTGGAATTAGAATGGGGTTTTGTATCATGCATGTGCTGAACTACATGGCTTCTCAGATCTCTTTCCAACTCCAGAACCCTGATGTGATTCCATGGTTTCTTGAGAATTTACAAACATATAGCATAAAGTGGATGGTCTCTGAGGTTATTTCCATTTGTGGAATTATGGAACTCTTTCCTTATCTTCCTTTGTTATCTCCCTTCCCTTCTATCTACCTCTCCGCTCTCCCTCTTCTCCTTCCCTTGTCTCACCCCTCTTGTCCTCCCCTTCTTACCTTCAGCTCTCTTGTTCTCCCATTTACTCATTCTCTCCCAATTTCTCTCCATATAGAAAACTGCTATCTCTGGGGAATTCTCCAAAACATTGGTGACCAGGATGGATGTATTTAATTTAAGTCTTCTCAACCAAGTCTAAGACTCAATGCAATGTATAAGTGTTTCATTTTGAGACAGAATAAAAAGTCAACAAACTCTATAGAATCCTAGCATCTCAAAGCTAAAGGGGGACTCCAAAGCTTTGTAGTTCAAGCTGCATCAAAACAGGGATGCCATTTAAAGTATCCTTCACTCCACAGCCTTTATGAAGACTACAGTTCTAAAAAATACCCAACTTCACAACATTCAAATCATTCATTGGTTTGTTTGGTAGAATATAAAGGTTCTTGGAGGCAGGGAACATTTCACTTTCTCCTTTGATTCCCCAGACCTATCACAGCACCTCACACACAGTAGGTGCTTCATAACTGTTTATAAATGAATTAATTGTGGATCATAGGATTCAGAATTTTTAAGAGACCATAGAGCTTTCTGTGCTTCAGTTTCCTCATCTGGAAAATTAAGGGGAGGTGGACTTGATAACTTCTAAAAGCCCTTTTCACTCCAAGCCTATAAGATACTTCGATAGTTTAGTTGAATCCCCAGGTTTTATAAGTGAAAAATGAGGAGGTGCATTTGACTGGCCATCCTGTTAAGATGTAGAGAACCTGCAGTGATGAATGTTTGTTTCTTAAATTGGCATTTGTGGAAGTTGAAGATGTGTAAGTCAGATCTTGATCTCTGAAGGTCTTTGATTTTTCCTTCCACATACTTAGTCTTCAATTTTTTGTTTTTCTTCTTCCCTCCTTTAGTCTCCCTTCTTTACTCCCTTTCTCTTTCTTTTCCTCTTAACCATTTTCCTTGAAAAATAGTTGAATGCTGTGAGGAAAAAATGGATTTTATTGTAGAACCTGACTTTTGATGCTTCCCACCTTGTCTTTTTGGTTTAATAATGTAACCTACACAGTCCTCAGTGTCTCATCTATAAAATGGACTAGATGAGTTCCACAAGATCCATGTTCTAAGTCAGTAACTCTTTCCCAGTCCCCTTTTATTACCTCCCTTCCCTCCTATCTACCTCTCTGCTCTCCTTCTCTTCTTCCCTTCTCTCACCCACTCTTTCCTCTCCTTCTTGCCTTCATCTCTCTTGTTCTCCCATTTACTCATTCTCCGCCAATTTCACTCCATCCAAAGGAAGCCCTGATGTTTTTCTTTTCTCAATTTAAGATGAAGTTGGTGGAAATCAAAGACAGTCCTTCAGTACTGACTGCCTGAGTGCATGTGAGGAGTGTCTCTGTGATTAAAGTTGCCTTTTCTAAGACTGCCTGCCTGACTTCCCTCCTGTGGCTGAGTTTACATAGGTCCCCTACTCATCTCACATCGGCTACTGACAGTTCAGAAACTTGAGAGAATATTTTTGCCTCGGGGAAGAAAAACAGAATTTTAAAAGATACAAATTCTTAGATGAACTGCTTTAAAATGGTACCTGCAGTGAGGGCCTATATGGGAATGAGCTTTTATTGACCAATGTCATTGCAATTCTGGACAGAAAAGAATTGTTCAGAGCCTGTGCTCTTTGTCATCAATCCCAAGATTTTTCTAAAGGCCAGACCAACTACTTTTAAGCTGCATTTTATTGTTATTTTTATTATTCTTCAACATGCTTAGTATTGACAGATCATCCCCTATTCTTCTTTAACTTCTGGGCTGGTCTTTAGCCAATTGTTAATCTTTGATATTCTTTTTCCATTGTTAACTCTGGAAAATCTTATGATTCTCTTTGCTTGAAGTTGCTTTCTGTCCTCCTCTGCTTCTGCCTTTATTTCTGCTCTTTACCACAATTCTTCCACATAAACCACAACTTTTAAGGGACTAAAATGCCATTTATTCTCAGCATTTGTGTATTGCTGTTTATTCATTCCACAAAAATTTAGTTACTTGCTATTTCTCTAGGTGATGGAGATACAAGACAAAAGCCAAAGCTAGTCACTTAGTTGACCAACTGACTGGAAATTAATGTCTTCTAGGAGTTTAATCCTACTAGGGAAAGCAAAGCATCTTCCCTGGACTTCAGCAGCTCAGATAGGAAACAGCCTGGTAGAGAGGAAAAAGTCTCAGATGGCAAGTCCCAGAAACTCTATGTCAGGGCCCTGGCTCTGTTACTCACTGCCTCTGTGATCTTGAAGAAACCATTTTATCTCTATAGGTCAGAATTTTCACTTCCCTAAAATGCAAGCACTAGGCAATGGCTGTTTTCTTCCTTCTTTTAGTTCTAAGGCTCTAGATAATTGAGTTTGGAAAAATCAACTGTCCCTTCTAGACCTCCCAATATAAAGAAGTTTAACTCAATGACCTCGAAGTTTCCTTCCTTGCATTCCATCATAATTATGGAAGCAAATATATTTCATTTGATAACCACCTTTCTATTGATTATCTTGAAAGATAATCCATTGGTCATTTGGTACAACTGGTACTAGTTAAGAATAGAAGAATGAGTTCAGTGCGTTCACCAAACACTGCTGGTAGTTTCTTTGTGATTTATATCAAAATTGAAAATGTTTCAAGAAGAATAAAGTTTTATTTTTATTCTTTTAAAAAATTTTTTAAATGAACTTATTCTCACAAAGCCACCATTATTTCCTTCCTTAAGGACCTCAGTACTCTCCTCCAATGCTCATGGCATTGGGGATGAGTTTTGAAGTTGGAAGTTTTGAAGTTGGTTGAGCTTAATGGAGTGCTAATTATTTGGCAGTGAGCATAATGTGCAAGTACAAAGAGCCCATAAGGTGATTAGTGTGAAGGAGGTAAGAGTGGGAATGTTTAGCTTATGTGCCAGAGGAAAAACAGTTGAAATTCATCAAGTCTTCAAATCTTAGTGTTGCAAAAAGACTTCAGGGTCCATTCAGCCCAAGCCATCCCTTCTACAACAGGCTGACAAATTGTCTCCAAGTCTTCCAGACTTAGAGTTCAGTTGTTGGCATTGTCAAAAAGAAATAATTTGGGCTTTAATTCTCATTTTACCGTAGCCTGAGGAACCCAAACAAAATGAGTCAATCTCTTGAGTTTGCTAGAAATTGATCTTTTTCCTCCAGTCCTACATAGTCCATGTAACTCACAGTATTAGTAAAGGTCAACATTTGTATTAGTTTGTCCCCCATGGTGACTCTGAGTCTTCTCAGCTCTAGTTTCAGTTTGACAGTTACTCCCTATCATTCTATCTCCTATTTTTCTGTCTAGGAAGCCTGATCCAGTAAAATAGAAATATCCAGAGAGTCCTTCTTTATATCCTGCTAGAGGAACTCCAGGTTTTCTCTATTATCCCACTGATGTCACTTCACTAGTGACTTACTCATGTTCTTTGAGGCACCATCTTGAACTTCTCACTGTGTCATCACATTATTATCCCATTATTATTATCTTTTCTGGAGACATGATATTCTCCATCCAACCCTCTCAATTGAAAGATAAGTAAAATAAGGCTCAGGGAGAAGGATTTACATGGGTTACAAATAGTAAAGCAAATTTAATCTCAGATAATATGACTCCAAGTCCTACCTTCTTTCTTCTTTTTTTAATTCTCTTTTTTTTTCCCACGATTGCCCTGTTGTACCATGTTGTCACTCAGATGTGTGCATCATCAAGTGAAAAACCAATGTTTAAGTCATGCCACCTATTAAATCCCTTCCTTTTAGATGAGACCAGAGGATAGAGGGCTGGATTTAGTCAGGAAGACCTGATTTTAAAATTTGATCCAGTTTTTTTTTCCTTGCTGTGCAAACCCAAGCAATCAATTTAACTTTTCTGTGCCTCAGTTTCCTTCCCGATAAAATGAAATTATCCTGAATCTCTTCAAATCTATGATTCTTGGGATACTCCCTCCATAACTGTAAGACAGATGCCGAGCCCCCTGGCTCTCTCTAACTCTAGAGAGAAGATTGCTGTTTATTGCTCAGTGAACATCACAAGGACACGAGAGGATTTTTTCCCCTAAATATGTATAGAGATATTATGAGAGGAGCGCAATCTATGATGAGGATATGGCTTGTCAGGAAGACAAATCCGTTTTGTCTCCTTTCTGCACAGCACAGCCGGGCTCTTCCATCTGCATTGAGGCAGTGGGCAGAGCAGCTCAGGCAGAGGCCTTATTGAGATGGATGGCCTTGGGTTTTGAAGGCATCCTGTCAGCCTGCCCGGGCTCATTTGTAAACAACAACCAGTTTTCGGAGGAGAGAAGTCAGGTTTGGGGTTTGTTATTTTTTTTATTAAAAGTCATTTCCACTGAGGGAGGTTGCCAAATTTGTTTTCTTGCTCTGTTTGTTTATCAGTGGTGATGGAAATTTGTGGGGGAAGGGAATGCAGAAGTAAGGAGGGAGAGCCTCGGCCTGAGGGATATCCTATGCATAGAAAGCCAGGCAGGAGATTCAGTGCTGAGGGGAATGAAGATCATGCTTTTGAATATTTACATTTGCCTTTGAAAAGTTCTAGAAATACTCCTTTTAAGCATCAATCCCCCCAAATAAATTTTTTAAAATGATTTTTGATCAGACACTCTAAGGGTGCCTTTCCATATTTGTTTAACATGACCTTGCTTCAATGGATTTGCTCTTTCAGCCAATTAACTTTACTGTTCTTCCTTCACAATCTGGGTCCCATCTCCTTTCCCTGGGCTTTTGAACAAATTATCACCCTAGCCAAGACTTAAAATTCTTGGATTCTTTAAAGGTATAAATCAAGGGTATGAGAACATATTTCCAGGTTCTCTCTTTTCTCAAGTAATCCTTGTTTTTGTTGTTGTTTGTTTTGTTTTTTGTTTTTGCTTTTTTTTTAATTTGGATAAAGATTGTATTCCTTTCTGCTATCGAATATAAACTTGAAGACAGGGGCTATTTTATTTTTATTTTATTTTATGTTTGAATTCCCATTGTCTGGTATGGCCACTGGCATGTAGCACTTAAGGAATGTTTGGTAAAGCAAATTGAGTTTAGGTAAGTTTTTAATGTAGTGGTCGTGATGGTGGTGATAGTAGTAGTAGTAGTAGTAGTAGTAGTAGCAGTAGTACTAGTAGTAGTAGTAATAGTAGTAGTAGTAGCAGCAGCAGCAGCAGCAGCAGTAGTAGTAGTAGTAGCAGCATGATATATTGTCTTTGATAGTGTATCAATCAATAAGTCAATCAATCAGTAAACATTGATTAAGTATCTACAGTATTCCAGATATTTTATGAGGTACTGAAATTCAAGGAATAAATGAAAACTTCTTTCGTTAAGGAAGCTTGCATTCTCTAAGTGAGACAATATGTACATATATAGATAGATGGAGAATAGATACTCGGTAAATGTCATCTCACCTCTAAGTCCTATGTGAATACTTATTATTATTATTATTATTATTATTATTATTACTATATATTATACTAATCTGGGGTGATTATGTCATTTTATAGGCTTTTCTTTGAATGGGGATGATGGTCCTTCTTGGTTGTTTAAGGCAGGAGGGTCACCAAGTGCCAGGATTTTGTGAAAATATTGATATTAATTTCTCCACAATTGGACCTTTAAGAAAAGGCTCAGAAAGCACTAGATGGCTCAGTAGACAGAGGATTAGGTCCAGAATCAGAAGGACCTGAGTTGAAATCTGGCCTTAGACACTAGCTGTGTGGCCCTGGCCAAGACACTTAATCCAGTTTGCTTCAGTTTCCTCATCTGTAAAATGATCTGGAGAAGGAAATAACAAACCATCCCAGTGTCTTTACTGAGAAAACTCCAAATAGGGTCATGAAGAGTTGTACCCAGCTGAAACAAGTGAACAGCAGCAAATTAGAAATTGGAAAACATGATATAAATGCTAGTTATTACTACTATTACTACTACTACTACTACTACTACTACTACTACTACTACTGCTACTACTACTATTATTACTACTATTGCTGCTACTATTACTGCTACTGCTGCTACTATTATTGCTACTACTACTACTACTAGTACTACTACTACTACTGCAGCTGCTACTACTACTACTACTACTACTACTACTACCACCACCACCACCACTACCACCATCCCACTACTACTCCTACTTAGCTTTTCCTGACTTCAGTTGCAGCTCTCTATACATTGTGCCATCTAGCTGACTTCAGGAAGGGATTCATAGTTGTTTTTGTTTTATTTTGTTTTTTTCTTCCCTAATATGTGAAAGGCTGTTGATATAGAAGTGAATTTATACTTTTTCTGCTTGACCTCAAAGAACAGAATCCAGAGCAACTCCTACAAAAAAATAAGGGTTACCTATCAGAGTAGTTGTAAGGCTCAGATGAGATAAATAATAAAGCAAACTACTTTGTATTTATTTTGTTCATGCAGGTTCCAAAGAAGTTGAAGCAGAGATAGATTTTATCTTGTTTTAAAAAGAGGGAAAAAACATACAAACCAGAACCTAACCTTTAGGGTTGCCCAATTTGCAGTGGGCAATCTGGGAAGATAACCAAGTTCCCCCTTCCTCTACTGCTTTTGGTGGACTTTGATCAGAGGCTGCAGCACTCTTTGCCAACTCTGCTGTAGAGGGCATTCTTGTTCAGGATCAGCTTGGACTAGGGGACCTTCCGAACCCTTCCAGTCTTAAGAGATTAAGACCCAGAGAATAACTTGTCCAAGATCATACAGGAGGTATACAACACAACTGGGGTTTGAACCCAGGTCCTTTTGTTCTAAATCCAACCTGCCCACATTATTAGCTCTTTGTGCCTTATGTAACCCACTTCCTCCCCTGCTAAAGCTGCAAGTTAGAAAAGGAATTGCAATTTGGGCACTGGGCCCTCTCGGGGATAAGTGCCAACCTGTTTGTTTTGTGTCAAGGGCTCAAAGAGTTATTTGAAAATGCCCACACTGACCTCATAAATGCCAGAAAAGGTCAGACAGCATGCTGGGGGGGGGGGGGGGGGGGGGGGGGGGGGGGGAAGAGGGGATGGAAAGCCCCATAGCCGAGGCAGGATTGGCACTTCATTAATTCCTGACTTGTAACTGGTAAAGAGTCAGCATGGAGGGAGCATGTCTAGACTGTGGCACACCGCCCCAGGTCATCCCTTGGAAGTTCACAGGGGGTTGTTGTCGCTGCTGGAGGAGGAGAAATGCCATTTTCCCAGCAGTTGCCCTTCTTGATTCATGAAGGTGGATCCGAATATGTGTGTGTGTGTTTGTGTATGTGTGTGAGTGCATGTGTGAGTGAATGCATTTAGGGCTTTAATCTGCTCTCAGAATAGTGGGGAAGGAATGGGGCACCCAGCCAGCATGGCAGCACTCTGGAATGTGGCTGCAGATGGAGGAGAGAAATCTTCCTAGTGCCTCTTGCACCACCACTTCGCTTGTAAACATGTTTGCTCTTGATTGTCTTAAAGAGAAGCCATGGCTTACCATCATCTGCCTGACTCCGTTCATTTTCACAAATATTTACTGAGAGATGGGATGATAACGTGGACGCATCTTCACGATTGAGGGACCTGGGTTTAAGTTTTATCTCTGTTGCTTGTTTCCTGTGTGACCTAGAGCAAATAATTTAATCTCCTAAAACCTCAGTTTTCCCAATTGTAAAAATTAGAGTTGTATTAGTTTCTTGCATATAGTCTCTTCAGCTCCAGATCTTGCATTCAATGACCACCAAGACCCTTTGTAGCATCAAATTTGCTTCATTTTTTCTCATATAGGATACTTGCGACTTTAAAAATTAATTTTTATTAATAAACTAAAAAGCATCTGTTCTCTCTCTAACAAATGAGAGAAGGAAAAGAGAGAGGGAGGGAAGGAGGGGGAGAGGATAGAAGGAAGGAAGGAAAGAAGAAAAAGAAAGAAAGAAGGAAGGAAAAAGAAAGAAAAGGAAGGAAGGAAGGAAGGAAGAGGGAGGGAGAGAAGGCGGGAGGAAGAAAAGGAGGAAGAGAGGAAGGAAAAATCCTTACATTAATATGACTGTGTAAATCCCCAAACATCTCTGGACTTGAGTTACCTCATCAACAGAATGTGAGGGCAATGTCTAAAAGGACACCACTTTTTTTTCCAGTTGTAATATTAGGATTCTTTTGATTACTTTTGTTAAATGACTCTTTGGTTTTCTCTCAGCCAATTAACTTAAATTTCATAATTATTAGAAAAGAGGGTAGATGTGGAACCCAAAGCTACTTCCGAGACCACCTGATCCAGTGACCTCATTTTACAATTAAGAGATTAAGACCCAGAGAATGACTTGTCCAAGACATATGTCCAATAAGACCTTTGTATTATATACCAAGGAGGTATATAATAGAGTTGGGATTTGAACCCAGGTCCTTTCATTCCAAATCCAACTTATCTTCCAACCTGCCCACATTATTACTTCTTTGTTCCTTTCCTTCTCTAAAAGACATTCATATTTACTCATCCTTTGGGACATCCAGTCTTCACAGCTATATATAATCCCCTTTAGGATCTCAATGCAAAAAAACAGAGATGTCCACCCATCCATCTCCAACTGAGACTCTAGGGCTAATTTTCCCATCATCCATGACTGCAGGACAGTTGCGTCACCGTGTGAGTACCCCTTTTTCTTTGCCTCCCCCAAAGGGAAGCAGCTCCCAGTCAGCACTGTGTCTCAGCAGAAGCTCCAGAACAAAAGGAGCTGCCCCATGGGGGAAGGACAGGACTTCTTGGCAGCTGAATAAGTTAATAAAAATCACTAGGCAGCTATTAGAATGGCTTAAAATCATCCAGATTTTTATAGCTGCCTAAAATGGCCAAACAGCACTTGTCTTTGCACATAAAAAGAACATCTGTTAGTTCCTAAAAGACATGTGTGAGTGTGTAATGCTTCGGCCCCAAGTACATCATTCATCCTAGGTGTGTTCTACATATGTCAGAGTTTCTCTCTCCATCCCCCAGAATCATCAACATCTCCCAATTCCTGCCATTCCTGACCTGTCAGATTCTATTCAGAGAATCATAGAGGTTGGGAACTTAGAGGTCACTTATTCTAAACTCCTTCTGCAGATGAGGACCTAGGGATTGTAAGCTACTTGGCCAAGTATCACAAGTCACAGAGCTGAGTCAAACTCAGATCCTCTTAATGTAGAAGCTCTTTCTATTATTCTATACCAACTTTCCTGCCAAGGAGCCTTGAAACCAAGCATGGAGTCATCATTCTAGGTTAAAATCTTCATTTTAGAGTTGAGGAAACTAAAGCTTGGATTGGCATCTAACATCCAAGATGGGATTAACACCCAGATCCTTTGATACCAGAGACAACCTCATTTGCACTATGTCAGCCTGGTCCACCCCATCATTGTTACTTGCAAATAATAACAACTTCAGTAATTCCAGATTTTGTCATTTTGTGGCTGTCAAGAATCTGATGCCCTTGAAGAACGAGCCATTGGCAGAACATGGTCCTGTACACATTTTTGACGGCTATTAGTCAGAGGGGAAGCTTTTTGTGATTGGTTTCATTTGATCGCAAGCCAGAGTTGGGTGATCTCATGGAAGGTATGTTATAGTGGAGAGTCTTTTTATGTAGTGTTTGAAGTAGATGACTTGTCTTCCCATCCAATTCTCAAATTCTGTGATTCTGTGAAAGAAAGAAGAGGGAAAAGAAAAGATCAGTCTGTCGCTTTGTTAGCAGGGAGGAAACGGCTCTCTTGCCTAGTCTAAGAACTCCATAAGTCATTCTTAATTTGATTTTATGAGTAGGGTGGCAGGCACAATTTTAAAAAAGACTCAGACATCTGGAGATTGTTTGGAAAACTCAAGATTGAAGAAGGAAATGAAGGAAGACATTTTCAGAATTAAATATTAATAATACATCTCATAACATTTCAAGAAGTATTTTTCTCAGCTGAATATTGTTTTAATAAAATGACCAAATTTTTCTCCAAAGAAATGATAATTTTTTTCAAAAGTAGGGGAACATGGGTTCCTTCTCTTTTTTCCTCTTTCTCACTCTTCCCTTCTTTCTTTCTACTTCACTCACTCTCCCCTTTCTTCTTCTTCCTCTGTCTTCTCATTCTCTTCCTTTCTTCTCACCTCCCCTTTCCTTCTTTCCCCCTTCCTCCTTCTCCCTTTCTTTCCTTTCTACTCTTTCTCATTCTCTATCTCCTTTTCTCCCTTCCCTTCTTTCTTTTTCTCCTCTTCCTCCTTTCTTTCAATGCCTCCCCTTTCTCCCTCTTTTTCTCCCCCTTCCTCCCTTTTCTTCTCTCCTCTTCCTCTCCTCCTTTTTCTTCCTCTTATTCTTTCTCCCTTTCCCTCCCTTCTCCTCTTTCTTTCCCCATTCTCCTTTCTCCTCCTTCCTTCTCACTTTTTCACCTCCTCTTCCTTCTCTCTCTTTATCCTTTCCCTCTGTCTCCATTTTTTCTTTTTCCTCTCTCCTCCTCTTTTCTCTTCTCTCCCTCTCTCAATCCCCATGATTGTAGTTTATCTTTACCAAGTAACGAGAGGGGAGTTTTCCCTTTGAATTGCCATCCTCTTTTAATGGGGTCAAAGCTTGTGAAAATGATTATACTTTACTTAAAGAAAACCATTAAGGAGGACAGGATGTTACTGAGTTTCATTGACATCAACCGAGCAGGCAGGGATGTTATGAAGAGTACTGGATCCTGTCAAGTATTCTTTACTGAGAAAGAAAATAAAACTGTTTAAAGTTCCCCAAACCATTGGAAAAGATTCCTGCCTCTTCCTCTCTCTCCTCCACCTGAGGCTTTAAGCCCAAACAAATGAGCAGTTCTTCAGGAAGAAAGTGAAGCAAACAGAGAAAAAACTCAGAAAGGAGATGAGGTGGAAACAATATCATTGACCCCTAAAGAAAATAAAATCAGAGTCGGCCAGGGAATCTGGCAGAGGCTGAAGATATGAAGATCTGAGCTAGAGATCATAGGATTATAGATTTAGTATTAGAATGAATCTTAGGGATCATTTGAATCCAACTCTCATTTTATAGATGAGAAAATATGACAGAGAGGTGGTGTGGTTAGCCCAGAACCAGCTGCCATAGATAGCATTCAAACTTGGAATTTCCGAACTCCTTGTTTAGTACCCTATCTCCTAAGCCTCATGTGGCATATTCCCCATTTGCCATAACCAGAGCCTTAGCCTGGCATACAGAAACCCTGTTTCTGAGGCTGGGCTCGACTAACCACGGGCTGTGTGATCTTGCCTGAGTCCTTTCTGAGTCCCATTTCTTCTTCAGTAAAGTGGAAAAGTATAGAACTTGCACCCTCCCTCAAGTCCCCACTAGGACCTTGACTAGATTCATGGTCCACATCTGTATTAAGTGATACATAATCAGGTTTATTTTCTTTCTAACTTCCTTTCCTAGTAGAGCCAGTATCAATACAAGTCAGAGCTCTCTCTCTGCAGCCCATAGCCTTAGGGCTCCATGATTGAAGCATTAAGAGCTTAAAAGTCTCTACTAGATTCACACAGACACAAATTGGCAGAGGTAGGTTGGAATCCAAGAACTCCTCCCACTAAATCCACCTGCCTTCTACAGAGTAATTACAACGATTAAGGGAAATAATGTCATTTCAGTCATGGCCAACTTCTTCAAGGCCCCATGTAGGGTTTTCTTGACATCAGTACTGGAGTATTTTTCAGCTCATTTTACAGGTGAGGAAACTGAGGTAAACTGGATTAAGGGATTTACCCAGGGACACACAGCTAATATATATCTGAGGCTGGATTTGAATTCAGATCTTCCTGCTTCAGTACTCTATCCTCTGTTCCACCTAGCTGCCCCTATAAGGTCTGTACTTTGCAGTATTGTTGCTGTCACCATTGTGATCCAGTTCTCAGAAGACCCGAATTCAAATCCCATCCCTGGCTCTTATTAGCTATATGATCTGGACAAATCATTACCTCTAAGGGCCTCTGTTTCTCCATTTATAACGCAGGAGGGAGAGAAATTAGATGCCTTTTAAGATCAATTCTAGTTCTTTAGCTGGGTCCTAAACAGAAAGATGCAATGTAAGCATCTTCCCTGATACTTGTGTCCTCCCCAGCAGCCAGTCTCCTTGAGTTGCACCTTTACCTTGGTATACAGTACCTTCCGGTGCAGATTTCTCCTATGTCTTAAAAAAAGAAAAAAATGTTTTAAAAAAATCCCACTCAAGTATTCCCTTGGGCAGACTGGAACAGTCCTGGCATTCATTCTTGTGCTAATCTCTCTCGCCTCTGTCTCCCATGACTGCCAGCTAACAGGACAGGTGAATAAGCAGGTGATCAGTGCGAGGAAAAGCCAGTCCAAACCTGCCCATCATCTCAACCACATTTAGCTCCAGCTCTGCAGTAGTGATGAGGCACCATGGACAGGGAGAAAAAAGGCCAGAGCACAGGGGTCACCTGGGTAACAAATCAAGTTTACTCCAAAGCCTGATAGTTCTGTTTCCGGGCCCTCAGCAAGGATGATATTTAACAGATGGATTTCCATGCCTGAGATTCTCTTGCTAATCACCTCCCATCTCTCTTCACTATTTGCTTTCATCTGTTTCCTGTGATATGCATCACAATAGCTGGATATACTGTGTCACCCCTCCTTCTCCCCAACTTTGAGCTCAGGTCTGTTCTGCCCAGGCTGGTTTCAGTGATAACCAGCTGGGTTTTTTAAGACCTGAGGTCCCCTTTCCAATTAAGGAACTCGAATTGGGGATTTCACAAGCAAAGCCAGTCTGGCTGGAAGAATTCCAGGGTGGAATGCAGCATCCTTGGTGGCGGTGACACTTTGTAGAAAGAAAAATGGCTGCGAAGGGTCTCGGCTCCTGGACACAGACTTGAAGCATCTCTTTGTCACTAGGGGAGTGGAAAGGGAGGGCAAGACAGACTGATTTCCAGACTTGGAGCCTAATGCAATAGCACTAAAAGGGTTTGGGAAGTTTAACAGCATGTGCTCATAGATATGAGTTCATGTGCAATCTCAGATACGAGCTTTGGGACTTCAGATTAGTCACTTCCCCAATCTGAGCCCCAAATTTCTTCATCTCTAATGTGAAAAGGTTGGACTAAATGGCCGCTAAATTCCCTTCCAGCTCTAAATCTGATTCTCTAGATATTGTGATCTAGAAGGATCCCTGGAATATTAAAATTGTTTTTACATGTAATTGGGGAGAAAAGCAATATTATTTTTTTTTTAAAAAGACAGACCTTTTTTTTTTAAAAAAAGAGATCATCATTTTATAGGTGAAGTAACTTGATTCAATTCATTCAATGATCACTTTGGCATTTAAAGCTCTTCTCAATCTGGGTCCATTCTACTTTTCAAGACTTATCCCACATGAGGGTTCTGGAATACAAAGACAAAATCGATACAGTTCTTGCCCTCAAGGAACTTACATCCTACCTGGGAAAGGTACATTCACAGATCAATAAGTAGATATGTACAAAATCACTATATACAAGGAGCTGTGGAAGGGAATGTTGGAGCACTGATACCTGGAGAAATCAGGAAAGGATTTTGGAAGAGCTTGTACTTGAATTGAATCCTAACTACAGTTAGTTTTCTAAGGACTTGTTTGGGGGGTGGGGAGGAAAGCTCTAGTCAAGGACCAGAGTCTGTGTAAAACCCAAGCATGAAAGATAAAATGTCACATATTGTGCACAACAGATAAGACTACTTGGGCTGGGATGTTAATGTATAATCAACTTAGGAAAATGAGTTGGAGCTAGATCATGTATTTAGGTGCCAAATACAAACATTTCTTTTTTATAAGGACATTGGAGAGTCATGGAAGCTTCTCAAACACGGTCACATGGTCAACAATAGAAATCTTTCAACCAACATATGACTGTATTAGGATTATCACAATCCACACTTGAACGTCTCATTAAATGGCTACATTTGCTGCATCAACTACATATCTGTCATAAAAGGAGGAAGGAAGGAAGGGAAGGAGGGAGGGAGGAAGGAAGGAAGGAAGGAAGGAAGAAAGGAAGGAAGGAAGGAAGGAAGGAAGGAAGGAAGGGAGGGAGGGAGGGAGGGAGGGAAGGAAGGAGGGAAGGAGGGAGGGAGGGACGAAGGGAGGAAGGGAAGGAGGAAGGAACGAAGGGAGGGAGGGAAGGAGGGAGGGAGGGAGGGAGGGAGGAAGGAACGAAGGGAGGGAGGGGAGGAGGAAGGAAGGAATATTATAATATTTTTAAAAAGGAATCTGTAAGTGAATAATTCTATGTAGCATATTAATAACTTCTTAGGAAAGAAGAAAAGGATCAATTGAGTGGAAACTCTGTTGCTTCTCAGACAAAATCCCTAGGGTTCCTTTTGTCTGGTTTCATTTCTACAATAAACCAACTCTGTCGACCAAAGAGACAAATGCAGTAACTGGACATCATGGAGATAGTCCTATTTTCCCCCCTCTCTCTGAGGAGGTATGGACACAAGTTTAGGGCCTCTGTTCATCAGATTTTTGAATTCTGTATGTCCAGGCTCAGACATTTTCTTACCTTCAGTCAATCAGATGGAAAGGTTTGTCTTTCCTAAGGTTTCTGTTGGATATGTTTTCCCCACATCAAACATTTCTGAGATGTCAAAGGATCCCAGCTACTGTGAAAGACTTGGAGCCATCAGGATATTACCTGATATCTGATATGGTTCTAGAAGCAGCATCAAAGAGGCTAAATGGAGTGCAGAGAGGAATGGCCGATGAGACACAGTAGACTCTCAAGAGCAATCCTGAGCATCTCCAGCTAAGAGAGACATTCGAAAAGATGCTTGCTTTGGCTTTAGTCTTGGCTTTTTCAGTTATTTGTTCTGTTTTCATTTTATATTTTCTATTTGTGTGTCGCTGACATCAGGTCTAATTTTTATCTGATTTTCTATCCAGTGCTTCTGAATCCTTATTCCAGGGATAAACAAAACAAGCAGAACCCCTCATCCACATTCTAGTTTTCAAATACCTGAAGGTATTTGTCATATTTCTCTCTGGGATTTCTCTTCTCCATCCTCACATGACTTCTGAGTATCGTTCTGGCTCTAAATCAATGAAACCATGAGCTCTGTGCCTCAGTTCACCCACAAGTAAATTGTAAAACTCCAAATTTCACAATATTGCTGTTGGGAAAGAAGGGCTTTGTTGCATTACAAATGTTATTTTAAATTTACTATTACCATTAATATTCCAGTAAATGAAGTAGTGCCAATATATTTCCATGGAAGTTTAAGATTTGAAAGGAACTTCATGTATATTTGCTGATATTAATAATAAGGAAGCTAAGAATAAGGAATATTCTTTCTGATTCTACAACTTTATCCTGAAATATTCTTAAACAACAGGAGAATAGAGGAATCATAATGAACTCAGATGGAATTAGTAGTACAAGCAGATGTAAATGGAGTGATGTAGTAGACAGACAGTGAAAAATGCTACTGTATGCTTATAAATAACCCCAATCTCTCTGTTGCATCACTGACAAATACTAACTTAAAGAAGAGTGAAGGGGAGACTAGTCCCTGTACTCCCCCACCTCATCCTCAGGTAGAAATTAAGGGACTGTTCAATGGAAAATACATAGAATTTGGAGTCAGTAAACCTGGACATGAATCCTTTACAATTCTGGGTGACCTTGGGTAAAACACTTCACTTTCCTGCACCTCAATTTCCTTAGTTATCATTTGGGATGGTTGTTCTAGATGCCTCTGAACTTCTTGCTAGCTCTAAATTTATGGTCTCCAAGGCCATGTTTGGGCACGTGAAATTGAAAGGGCCACTAGTATGTTTGAAGTCAGAATTCAAGCATCTTTTATGATGCTGCAGTCTGCTTTCATGAGGTACAGTTTGCTTTCTATCCAGGTTCCAGTTAAAACATAGCATAACCCCTGTAACTTATGACTTCTCAGATCTGAGTCAATTGATGTTCCTTCGACAGAAATCCTGACCCACTCCCACACAGCTGCTGCCTGCTATCATTCCTTCATTTATAGTTATAGCTTTCTTTCCTTTGAAATTTTAAACTCCCTGAGAATAGGCACCCTGTCACATCCCTTCACTGTGTTCCCCCACAGTCCTGAGCATATCACAATCAGGTAGGAGCTCAGACAGTATTTGGTTCCTTAGATGGCACCATAGTGCACAGAGTGCCAGGACTGGAGTCAGGAAAACCTCAGTTCAAATCTGGCTTCAGACAATTACTAACTGTGTGACCTTTGACAAGTCATTTAATTTTTTTGCCCCAATTTCTTTCTGTAAAATGGGGATAATAGTAGTACCTACGTCCTAGAATTGTTATTCTAGGAGCAAATGATATAATAATTTTAAAGCCCTTACCACAGTACTTGGTACGTAATAAGCATTATTTAAATACAAACTATTATTATTATTATTCGCTAAGTAGAGCAGTATATAAGAATGCTGGCGTCAGGAAGACCTAAGTTCAAATTCAACCTCAAACATTTACTAGCTATGTGACCTTGGGCAAGTCACATAATTTCTCATCTATAAAAAATAAGATAAAAATTTAAAGCAATTAAGTAGAAAAGGAAATGGCAAACCTCTTCCAAGAAAAGCCCAAATGGGGTTGCAATGAGTCATCCATGATTGAAATGACTTAATCAAAAAAATTACTTCTACTACCACTACTGCTGCTGCTACCACTATTACTATTACTGCTACTACTACTACTACTAATAATAATAATAATAATAATTACTAATAATTAATAACTACTACTATTACTACTACTACTACTACTACTACTACTTACTACTATTACTACTACTATTATACAACTATTACTACTACTACTATTATTATTACTGTTACTAATAATAATAACTATTACTACTACTACTACTATATGACTATTACTGTTACTACTACTACTAATCTTACTACTACTACTACTATTGCTGTTACTACTACTACTAACTACTATTACTACTACTGCTGCTGCTGCTGCTGCTACTACTACTATTACCATTTTTTTTTTTATTTAGGTGTTGTGATTCAGTAGGTTCAGTCATATCCAGTTCTCTATGAACCTATTTGGGGTTTTCTTGGCAAAGATTCTGTATTGTCTACACACACACAAGAATCCTTAATTAAAGAGGAAAATGTTGTGTCTTTTAAAAAATAATACAATCATTTTCAAGGACACCCTCTCTTTCACTGAATCATCAATGCAATTCAGTACATATTTATTAAATGGCTACTATATCCTAGGCATTATACTAGGGAGTGAGGGATACAAAGACAAAAACTGAATATCCCTGTTATCAAAGGGTATGTTAGGAATGGAGAGAAGCCTCCCTGCTAACAACAATTTGACAGAACTTACTAACCAAGCAATTATAGAGCAACAGAGTATGTATAGTTCAGCATCCATAACCCCCTGCCTCTGTGAAGAAAACAGAAATGTGTTTTAGATCTTTTTCTCCAGAATCAGTGTTGATCATTGCATTTAATCTGAGTTTAATTGCCTTTTAATGGGTAAATGAAAATAAGCATTGTAGTCATTTTATATTCCATGGGCTTAACTTTCTAGCCTTGGCTCAAATAAGTTCCCCTCCCAAAGTCTAAAATGAAATACCTCACATTTCTCTAGCTCATCATGTCTTCTTCCTTGCTATCACTGTCAGCCTCAGGTCTGAGACAGTTCTGTGGTTTCTACATCCTGTTTCATCATTTTTTCCCCTCTTAATTTTTTTTCATAATTTTCCATATCTCTCCTTTGTAATTTAAATAATATTAATCCTATCTCTGCCATTTACAATTTCCTATCTATCATATAATTCATGTAATTTCTCCAGAATTCAATTTCCTCATCTGAAAAAATTAAAGAATTGAACTAGATGGTTTCTGAGGTCCCTTCCAGTACTAGATATTGGACAAAGTAAGAAGATCTGATTTCCCATTTGACAGTCACTATGTGTTTTTAGAGAATTCACTCAATTTCTCTTGAGTTTTCAGTTTCTCATCTATAAAATTCAGAAGGAGGCTAGATCCCAGAATCCCAGAGTATGAGAGTTGTAGGACATCAACAGCCATATGGTACGGCCCACACATAAAAGGAACTTCCATTATAATTAGGACAGGAATCCTGCTTTTTAAAACTTTGTTTCCTCATTTCATAACAGAGTGCCCTGAGCATAATTTGCAATCATGAGCTCAAACACATTTTTGGTATGTTCTAGATCAGCAGTTCTTTACATATATGTGTGTGTGTGTGGTCTGGTAATCCAGTAAAGCCTAGGAACTCCTTCTTATAAGTATGTTTTAGAATAATTTTTTAAAATGACAAATTTCAGTTAAATGTCAGTGAAAATGGATTTTTTCCCCATTGACATCTATAATAGGATAGATTCATCTATCTATTTATGCTTTGGTCTTGACTCAAGCTCTCTGTCAGAAATCTGTAGTGCAGTCACGTGAGTCCTATGATTTAGAATTGAAAACAGTACCAGGCTTCATCTAGGACCTAAGATTTAGGGGGTAACCTCAAAGGCCATGTACTCCAGACCTCTCATTTTACAAGATAGAAAATTGCCCAGAGGGTAGAATCAAAAACAATGATTCAGGGAAGACTTGATGTTAGGGAGACCTTTCTAAGAGTCAGAGCTGTCCACAAGAATAGAAGCTTTGAAAAGTTCCTTGGAGGGCTGCAAGCAGAGGTTGGTTGGGGTCTGTTTGGCTCCCTCATGTATGGATTAGAGTAGAATAGGTGCTAAGGAGTCTTTCAGTTCTCAAATTCTGTCATTCTATGAGGTCTAAAGAGATTCTCTGATCCAAGATCTAAACTAGAGGGGATATTAAGGACCATCAAGTTCACCCTGTTCTTCATTCTACAGATGAAAAGACAGGCCAGGGGATGGGAAGTGATGAGAGACAGAGAGACAGAGAGACAGAGAGACAGAGACAGAGACAGAGACAGAGAGAGAGAGAGAGAGAGAAAGAGAGAGAGAGAGAGAGAGAGAGAAGGGGTGAGGGAGGGGGAGGGAGGGAGAGAGAGAAAGAGAGAGAAAGGAAGATTGAGAGGGAGAGAGAGAAAGAGACAGAGGGACAGAGAGAGGCAGAGAGACCCAGACAGACACAGAGACAGACAAAGACAGAAAGATAGAGATATAGAAAAAAGACAGACAGAAAGAGATACAGAGATATACAAATAGGAGAGTTGGAAGTAGTCCAGAGAAGAGCTGTGGTGATTAGGATTCAGGGATAGACAACAGAAGAAACATTAAAGGAGCTAACTGTCTGTAGCTCAGCAGTTAAGAAGAAATGGTTCATTGCATAGGGAGGGATGTTTCATGCGTGTATGTGTTTTTAAATGGGCACAGAGCTTGCATGTGTTTGAATGGCCTAGAGGAAAAAGAATATTTTTGCCTGGCAGTACAACAAATATAGCTTGAAGGAGAGGGAATTGACATTGACTGAAGGAAAAGTGAATATGTTATCTGCCTATGAGAGAGAAACAAACTCATTATTTAAAATTAAAGTCTGGCTTATGAATGGTCTTCCACCTGTTGGAGGAAAGGGAAAGGAATAAGCATTTATATGATTCCTCCTATGTACCAGGAGCTGTCTTAAGTGCTTTATAAATATCATTTTAATGGATTCTCACAACAATCATTTAATTCTCATGACAGCTCTTTGTAGTAGGTCCTATATTTCCTTTTATACAGATGAGGAAATTGAGACAGCAGGAATAAAGTGGCTTCCCCAGAGTCAAACAGCCAGCAAGTATCTGAGGCTTGAATTGAACTCATCTTCCTGACTCTGTGCCACCTAGCTGCCTCTATTAATGAGCTACTAATTAACCATATAGATCAGGCTTATGAAATACTGGAAAACTTCACAAAAAGAATTTCCTCTCACTATCCTACATCCCAGTTTTATTTTTAAGCTCTATAACCAACTAGTAACAAGTTTGTTACCCCATACATCCCAGCTCCAGCATCCTTCAGCCTGCCCTCTCCTTCGAGCCTGTATAGGCATCCTGCTTTCCACCTTCCATTCCTTTCCTCCCTCTCCTCTCTCTTCTTTTCTTTGTCCTCTTTCCCACCTTCTTTCTTGCTCTTTCTCACTCTCCCTGTATTTCTGTATCTGTTTCTGTCTGTTTTGCTATCTGAATCTGTCTCTGTGTATCTCTATCTCTCTCTCTCTTTTTTATCTCTGTCGCTGTTTCTCTCTGTCTCTGTGTGTGTCTCTGCCTGTCTCTGCCTGTCTGTCTGTCTGTCTGTCTGTCTCTCTCTCTCTCACACACACACACACACACACATTAGAGATAACAGTACTTCCTTCTGGCTCAAGGCTTTAAAGAATTGTGGTTCACAAAAAGGAAAGCACTCTTCTCTACACAGAGTAGATATTTTCTATAATTTGCTGCAAAAGCTATATTCTCATCCTTACTTTTCCAGTAAAAAAAAAACCTGGTCATCCATGGAAAGGTCTTTAAGACCAGGTCATCTTAAGAGAATGACTCAGCCTGGGCTGGGGGTAACCTTATTCTTTCAGAGGCCTACCAAGGTGATACTTCCCCATGCCTTTTGGCATCACTTATTCCTTTGTCCACTTGAAAGTTATTTTGGTAATTTTATCAAAAATCCTTCTACCACAAGAATCCAAAACCTCATTACTGCCATCCAATTCTATGGTGGTAAGGGAAATTTTTATTTTCCTGAGGAACTGTTGCCACCTTCTACTTGTGTAATCTTGGACAAGCCACTTGCAATATTCATATTGAAATTATCCTGTCTATCTGTTCCACTTTATTACGCATTCATTGTGATGCCAGAGAAACTGAGGCAAGATAGAGATTAGAGAGTTTTAATATTTTATTAGAGAACTTAGATTAATTGGCTGGTTTGGACTCAGTTCTCAAAGACTCCAACTATGAATGAAGAATATCAGCAATTTTTATAGGACTTTAATGATAAGGTAAACAAAGGCAGAAGGCAGAGAACACTGGTGAGCCAGAATTTTTCAGGAATGAACCATAAATTCAATTCTAACAGATTGGGGGTAAGGACCATAAATTCTGATAAGTTGGGAGTGAAGAAGGTAGTCAAGCCAGAGACAGGAAGTCTGGAACAAGAGACATTGAGGGTAGCATCTGGGTATCTGAGATGAGCCATCTGTTTTTATGGAATGCTAATGGTCAGGGCTCCCAGCCCTAATTTATATTGGTCCTAATGGTCAGGAAATGGGGAGAGAGACATAGCATACTAACTCAGGGAAATTGAGATATTATAATTCAGGGAAACCAATGCAGGGAAGCTGAGGTATTTTAATTCAGGGAAACTAAGGCAGAACTATTGTAAGGAAACTGTGGCAACATCTTGTCTCATCATACACTCTATACTCCAGCCAAACTTATGTCTCTTCTTTCTCACACATGATACCCCATTATCTGTCTCTGTACATTTGCACAGACTGTGCCTCAGGCCTGGAATGCACTCTCTCCTCAATCTAGCTTTCTAGTATTACCAGTTTGAAAGTTTAGATCAGTACCACCTCCTCCATGATATGGTATTGCCTGCTCCTTTCTCCATTACTTTGTATTTACTTCATGTATATTTATATCCACATTGTTTCCCTCAAGAGAATGTAAGCTCATAAAAAGCAAGACTACCTTGCTTGTGTCTTTATATCTCCAGTGCTGGACAGAGTACTCAAGACACAGCAGGTATTTAAAAATGTGTCTTGATTGATTCAATAAATATTACTCAAATGCTTATTTTCTTTAAAGCCCTGAATTAGGATCACATGTTCCAGGGATCCAGTAACCCAAATAGTCTCCACCTACAATGAATTTATATTCTACCTAGGTAGATAGTTCTTATTTACATATCTAGATACATGTGTAAGATGAATGGAAGAGAATACAACTGAAGGGGGAGGTGAGTGGAAATAAGAGGAAATTTCACGCAGGAGAAGATGATAGAATCCTGAGCTAATTGTTAAAATGGAAAAAAATGATGCTAAGATTCAAAGCCAAGAAGAGGGGAAGAGTTTCTGTGAATGCTTGAAGATCAAGAATGTCATATGAAAGGATTATCCAGTTCAGGGAATAGCTAATGGTCCCATTTGGTTGAAGACTAGAGCATATAAAAGGGAATAATGTGAAATAAGCTTGGAGTGTTAGGTTTTTGCCAGAATCCAAGAGGCATTGAATATCAAGCCTAAAGAATCATCTTCCACAAGATTTTACTCCTGCCAAGTACTTCCAGCATGGCTTAGTGGAAATAGTATCAGACCTTGTAGAATTCTCTTCCTTTTTTCTTAGCCTCAGTTTTCTCATCTGCAAATTAAACATGTTGGATTTGATGACCTTTTAACTGCTTATTCAATTTAGTTCCATTCATTGAATATCTTTTAAAAGCCTTAGGTGCATCAGGAACTGTCCTTGGTGCTGGGGACACAAAGTTGGGGGAAAAGTGAAATGGGATTCCCAAGATTATATTATACCATAAATCTCTGGTTCAGAGCACCAGCTGAGAGGTATCCAGAAACTCAGTCTTGGCTTGCAGTTCATTGTTCTCTGTCTAGCACAGAACTTAGAATCAAGAAGACTCAAATTAAAATCCTACCTTAAATACTTAACTAGCTATGTAACCATCAGCAAATCACTTAAATTCTCCAAACCCCAATTTCCTGAACTATAAAATAGTAATAATAAGAGCACCTGTCCTACAAGGTTGTTACAAGATTATACATAAAGCTCTTTTCAACCTTGAATCACTTTATTAAGGTGAATTTAATTTCATTATTGGTAGACCTCTGCCTTGAACCACAGCTTCACAGTATTCATGATTCATGGAAAGAATACTGGCCTCGGGATAAAGCAGTTCTAATAACCTGTTGTCGCCAAGTAGTTGTATTACCCTGAGCATATCCTTTGCCCTTTCTGGGCCCCAATTTAATTTCCTGTCAAATGAAGGAGTTGGATTGGATGATTTCTAACTTTCCTATGTAGACTTAGAGAAATCTAAATAATAACTGTCTTCACACTTTCATACCACTAAGCATCAGGCCCCCTGGAGCCCTGCCTGTGTCTTCCCATATTAAGAGTAATTGTAGAAAATAAGGCCTTACAGAAGTATAGTTATTATTAGTTGAAAACCATATGATACTAACCAATTTTAATCTAATTAATCTAGTCTCTTATAGGCCATTAATAGTTTAGTCTTCTGAACATTTTAATTGTCTCAACCAGTGGCCCCACTTTGAAGTCCCACTTCAATATTGCCAAAGCAGAAACTTGAACCCATTCAGGGACATGGGCTAGATCTGTCCTGACAGATCTAACCTATGGTTATTATAAAATAATTGAGATGCAGCATGGAGGAGTAGGGGAAGCTAGGTGGCACAGTAGATAGAGCACCGGGCCTGGACTTAGAAGGACCTGAGTTCAAATCCAGTTTCAGATACTGACTAGCTATATGACCCTAGGCAAGTCATTAAGTGACCCTCCTTGCCTCAGTTTCCTCATCTATAAAATAAGCCTAGAAAGGAAATAAAGGGTAAACTACTTCAGTATCATTGACAAGAAAATCCCAAATGGGATCATGAAAAGATAGATATGACACAATTGAGATAACTGAACAGGGATAGCATGGAGGAATAGAAAGAAAGATACCTTGAAACTTTGAAAAACTTGAGTTCAAGTACTGTTCTGTACACATAATAGCTGAGTGACATATGGAGAATGGTACAGCAGAGACGGCATAGACTGTGGAGTCAAAGATACTGGATTCAGATCCTATCTCTGCCACTTAATACTCATATGATAATGAGCAAGTCACTTTGATAGAGTACAGCTTCTAGGAGAAATATAGCAATAATCTGAAAGTCCCCTAACCTTAGAGTGCTATTGTTCTTACAATCTGTCTGTCAATGATTCTAAGTTTTCTGGATAATACCCCAAATATTGCTGACTGTCAGATAGATAATCTGTTGGTCAGTAATAACCAAGTTGCTGAGACAATACTGAATAGACCACCCATCAAACCTACCTGTAAGCCATAAAATTAGCAAATACGTAATATGAAGCTCTGGTCTCTCTAACTTTGTCCTATAAATTTATCTTCTTTCTCTTGGTTCCTTGCTAAATCCTTTTGGAACTTAGCCTGCTTTAATTGACATCACAATTACAATAAACTGTGTCCCTTGACTTGGAGATGGGTTCAAGTCTGCAAATTCTTTTGAGATACTTTTTGACACTGCTCTGTGACCCCAACATCTTGGGATCTCCTTTTGAACCTCAACAACTTGACTTTCCTTGACTTCAGTTTCCTCCTCTGTATAATTAAATAGTTGGATTAAATTGTTTCTAATGTGCCTTTTGGTTCCAAATTAATATCACTTAATCCATGGATGAGTAACATGACCTCTTATGGGCCCCAAGCAGCTAAGACAATAGTTGCATGGGTGGAGGGATTTTAAACACAATTAATTCCCTTCCTCTCCATTCCAAGCATTATAATCACAAATCCCACTTAAAAAGAAAATGCTATAACTAGTACTTAAAAGCCAAAATAGGGTGGTGGATTAACCTTGTAGTCAGGAAGATGGGTTCAAGAGTTGTCTCTTTGAAAATACTTGACATCTCTAAAACCCTAAATTGAAAAAAATAAAGGCTACAAAAATATCCTGACCTTTACATAATAACAGCAACAATGGAAATGGCATTTATATAATCTTTTAAAGTTTGCAAAGTTTTTAAAATATATAATCTCATTTGATTTTTGTAATAGCCTTAGGTGTTGTTATTCCCATTTTACTGAAACAGAATCTGAGGTTGAAAGGTTAAATGACTTTCCCAAAGTCCTGTGGCTAAGTATTGAGCATACTATTTGAACTTAGCTCTTTTTGACTCTGGGTCCAACAATCTATTGGCTACCCCACCTAGCTAGAGCTCTTTACCTTGAAAAAAATTCTTCCTTCCCAAACATGCCAGAAAGCTGGGTCTCCCCCACTTCATAGATGAGGAAATAGAGGCCTGGAGAAAAGTCAATTACCTTAAGTCTGGATATTTTGACTCTCTGTTCCATAATATGCCATCTTCCTGAGTTAATGCCCAAAACTCCTTAAGAGTTTTTGCTGTCATTGTTTTTTAAAAATATTGCACTACCCTGGCCTGTTTTCTCTCTTAGGGAATTTGCATTTTGGCCTCTTTCTGAATTGAGCTATCATTAATTCCTCAGGCAAAGCTATTTTCTTGCTGCTGTTATCCATTTTTCCCCAAGTCTATTTACAAGATTCAGGGCACTGGCCATGAAACAGTCTGGAATGAGGATATAAATGGTTTGGCAGTCTCTGATTTCACCAGGTTTTGCATTTTTTAAGGGTATGAAGGAATCTCCACCAAACTTTGGACTCAGGCAGTTTTTTCTAGCTGCCTTGAAATTAGTTTCAATTACCCTAAAAATTGCAAAGTGGACTCCATTTCCATTAATCTTGATAACGGGCAGAATGGGCTATAACTCCTTTCTCCTTTTGGGCCATCTTTCTTTGCTCAGTGAACCAATGGATTTGTCCTCTTTCTTTTCTTTTCTCAGCAGCTCCTTTCTTGCCTTTTCAGGATATCTGCATGCCATTTGATTAATAGCACATCCCTGCACATGTTAACAGCTGTGCTGCTGCCTGTTTTCCACTGGTATCACCATCTGGCAGCAGACTTTGAATCATCTGCGAGCTTCAGGTCTTGGGTCTAAGGATTTGGAAATGTCCTTCTTTCTCGTGGCTACATAGGACTGCCTAGTTAGCTGATTTAGACAAACAGAAAAGTATTAGTCTTTACACCATACTTTGCCTCTTACCATCTAATTTATTTCCCCTCTTACCACCTCCCACCCCAAGTTATCCAAATCCCACCCAGTATAGACTCTGCAGAAGCTACTCTCTGGATTCCACCTTAGTGCATGGGTACAGGAACTCTTTCCTTAACTCTAGGACAAGAGTTCTTAAGCCTAAGTCCATAGATCACCCCCCATGGTTATGTGATAAGTTGAAGGTCTGTGAACTTAGTTGGGGTATTACACTTTTATTTCTATTAATCTTTCCTTTTTAATTCTACATATTTGATTTAATGCATTAAAATTTTATTCTAAGAAGGGGTCCATAGGCTTCATCTTTCACAAAATATCACAAGCATGCACTATTAAAAACTGTTCTACATGTTCATTTATTAATTCACTTATATAATCACTCAGTCAAACATTCATTAAAGAAGTATTTATTCACTATTCCTTGGTTCAATACCTTGTATTACCATAGATATTTGATGAATATTTAGTGAATTGAAATAAAAGTATGCCCAAAGTATCATCTAGTTAATTTCCATAGCAGGCATGGGGGGAGTCTTCCTCATTATGGGCATTATTCTAAAGTAGAATGAACTATTTCAAGAAATGTTGGGTTTACCCTTATTGGAAGTCTTCTAGCAATGGCCAAGTAAGCCATTCTTTTCGTGTCTTGTAGAGAGGATTTTGTTATAGTATTAGAACATTAGTTTAAATTCATTGTTCCTTAGTTTACTCCTGTGCAAAAGAAGCAGATGTTAATTGTGGTCCCTTTCAGTTTCAGATTATGGTCCTATGATCCATGGACAAGTCATGCAAAAAGATTTCAGTGACCTCATCAACTTTATAAGATGATAAATCATGGACATTTTGCAGACTGCTATAGGAGGGAGTTTTCACAGCAAGAATTAATTCTCTGTACCCTACATTTCTTTTTGGATTGTTCCAATAGTTCTTCCCCATTCAGAAATTTTGATTTCTAATATTTTGGGAGAAAAATAAATAAATCATGATCCTTTCCTGTCAAAACTCTTCTAATATGTTAATAGATATTTATTTATACCTGCACACTATGCTTTAAATACTATAAAATTATCCCATGTTCTTTATGTCAAATAAAGTGTACAACAATCCTGTGATTTATATACAACAGATATTATTGTGCCCATTCCACAGGTGAAGAAATTCAGGTTTAGAGAGGATTTGTGACTTGTAACAATAGAGTAACAAAGTTTTGTTTTTAAAGTAGGGCAACTAAATGATACAGTAGGTAGAGCAACAGTCCTAAAATCAGGAGGACCTACGTTCAAATCTGGCCTCAGACACTTAACACTTCCTAGCTGTGTGAACCTGGGCAAGTCACTTAACCCCAATTGCCTCAACAAAAAAATAAAGTTCTTAAAGTAACAGTTATATGTTGTGTGCTGGCATTGAGAGAAGATTTTATTGTTCTGTCATTTTGGTTGTATCTGACTCTGTGACACCCATTTTGGTTTTTTTTTTTGTTTGTTTGTTTTGCTCTTTTTTTAAAATTTTTTTTTGCAAAACAATTGGGGTTAAGTGACACTAGGAAGTGTTAAGTGTCTGAGGCCAGATTTGAACTCAAGTCATCCTGATTCCAGACCAGATGCTCTATCTACTGTGCCACCTAGCTGCTCTAAATGAGGAGAGGAAGGACAGGATAAAATATGAAAAGAACCAAGATAAGAGTTTCCCATATATATCCAGCAAGCAAGAATTTGTATCAGGGTTTCTGACGTGATTTCCATTGTACCTTACTCTTCTAAGTACTCTAGTAGCAGCTGCTCTAAATACCATAGGTACCAATATTGCAAGATTAGTTCTGTGTTATCTCCTAGGATTTAAAGTCATAAAGCCACTTCATGTTATAGATGAAAAAAATCCAGAAAACTCCAAAAAAGGGGAGATATCCCCTCACCTTTATATCAGGGCATGCTAAAAGAAATATATCATGATATTTGTTAAAATTCTCTTTCCAACAAAGAAGTACCAGAAGATAAAAGTATAAAGGGTGAAAGAAAATAAGGCAGTGAAGGAAAACAGAAGAAGCAGTTAGGGTACAAAAGGAGATTGGTGCTGGAGGAAGATAACCTAAATTAAACTTCCCCCTTTATTGCTTGCTACCCACGTGAACCTGGACGTGTTACTCCCTAGGAGTAACCTCCCTAGGTCTCAGTTTTCTGAAATATAAAATGAGGGTACTTGAATAATTGTCCTCTGAGATATCTTCCCTCTTTAGATTCATGGACTTCTAAAAAACATTCATTTCCTGGGGATTCACCACTTTTGCCAAGGACCATAGCGCTGACCATGGTGCTGATGTGTCAACCTAATCGCCCAGGTGGTGCAGGAAGCAGTTAAGTGCTCTTTAGGGGAGGATGGAGGTACTGTCTCTCCCAACATTTTATCAGGCACATATACACCCATCAAAGTCAACAGTGAAAATCTTTCCATTTCTCATTTTATAGTCTAAACATCTTAGAATCTGACATTTTCTCAGAGGATTGTGGCTTGGGCTATTTCAGATCATTTTCAAGACCCTATGAAAGAGGAACTGCATACTGTCCTTATATCTGTAGAAAGACTTTCAAATGGATGTATAGTAGAATAGAAAGAAAAGAATGATCTGAAGTAGCACATCTAGGTTTGAATCTTGTTTCTGCAATTTATGAGCTACGTGATTTTGGACAGTGACTTTTCATCTCTAAACCTCAGTTTCTTCATCTATAAAATGAAAACACAGATACTCACACCAACTATTTCATTAGAATTTCTCCAAAGAAAATCCTTTGTCTATTTTAAAATGATATGTAAATGAGGCATTATTGTTATGATATCTCCTCTCCTATTTAGTGTGTATCATTTTCTTGATCAAATATTATCATCACTCATGTTACTCACCTTCTGTTTGTCCTCAGGATTATAAGGTCAGTCTCATTGTACTGTTGCAGATTGAAGAGCTTAGGGACTGATCTTAAGACATGTCACTGGCAGATGGGTGGCTTGTGATGAAAGATGACATCCCCACCACATGTCCAATTCTTCATGGTCCTATTTGGGATTTTCTTCACAGAGACACTATAGTGGTTTGCCATTTCCTTCTCAGCTCTCTTTATAGATAAAGAAACTGAGGCAAAGAGTATTAAAGTGACTTGCCCAAGGTTATAAACTAGTAAATGTCTGAGGCCACATCTCAACTCTGGAAGATAAATTTTCCTGACCCCAAGCCAAGCCTTCTATCCACTGTGCCAACTGGGTGCCCTATTCTTCCACATATAAAGCAAACTACAGAAGGCATCTTAAAAATATGGACTTCAAAAACCATATTTTGAATCTGTTAAAGATTTGTCAATTATAACCACATTTGAAAATTATGGTAAAAGTTCTTTAAGGTTGGAACTATAAGATGATATGAGAGACTATAATGGAGTGGGATATGACTTAGATTCAGAAGAGACCCAGATTTGAGTTGTACCTTGAAGACTAGCTTTGTGGCCTTGGTTATGACTCTTAAGCTCTCTGAAATAGCAGTTCTCATATCCATCATAAATGGAAGTAATAATAACTGCAGAAATTCACAATTTCTGGAATTTCATTCACAATTATTGCTTTGAGGAACAATTAACGATGTGCATGATTCTTTGAAAATTTTTGTGTACTACAGAAATGGCGAGTATGTACGAGAGAGAGAGAGATAGAGAGAGAGAGAGAGAGAGAGAGAGACTGACAGACAGAAAGAGACAAAGAGAAGAGTGGGGTAGAGGGAGAGAGAGAAAGAAAGGATAGGGGAGAGAGAGAGACAGAACTCAGCCTTCTTTTCATGGCAGTGATTAGAATGGGGAGAAAAGGCATTGTCAAACTAGATAATAGCTTAGAGATTGTTCTATCTAATAATCTTTCCTCCTTTTGCATCCAAATCTTATAATTGTTTTAACATTCAGCTGGATGAATGAAGAAACTGAGACCTCGAAAAAGGCCATTTCCCTAAGGTCCTATAGACAATTAGTGTGGTCAAATTATTTCAGTGTGCTTTAAATATTATCAAAGAGATTATTATTGCTTAGCATTTAGAGAATTAAAAAGACAAGTGGGAGAAAAACTAAGTTAGACAAGGAAAAGGCAAGCTTTGCTTAGAAAATCACATATCCAAAGAGCAGTATACTTATGAAATCAGGCGACTTTTCTTCTTTTGCTAGGTGAAAGAACAGAAATTAATGTGCACTGTCTACCTTGTTGTAAACCCACTAATAGGGATGTTGTATAGCATAGTGCAAAGAATGCTAGACCTGGGTCAGAAGACCTAGGGTTAAATTCTGCCTATGATATTTGCTGTCAGTGTGACCTTGAACAAGTCACTTAGCTTGCCTGAGTCTTCATTTCATTATGTGTAAAAAAAATTTGGACTACATGGTTTCCGAGTTCTCCTCCAGCTCCAAATTTTTGATCTTAGAAACATTTGTGGCACATCAGTGTCTGACTTTAGAATGAAAGAGATTAATTAGATACCACAGAGAGCCAGGGAACCACAGAAGGGACCATCAGAGCCTTATTTTTAGTATCTAAGGAACACATAAATGACCTATGTGACTCTGGTAAAGTTACCTCACTTTCTAGGCCTCAGTTTACCTACATCTAAAATGAAGAGATTGGGTTAAATTGTCTCTTAGGGCATCTATAGATCTAGATCTATGATCCTACAAAGTTGGAATTTTCTTTACCTGTACCCAGAATGAGGAGGATGATTTTTTTAAGTCAGATGTCTAATGAAATCAGGGAAAAATTAAGATCGCTAGATCTTGTTCTAAGTTAACGAAATTGGAAACATGAGATTGAATTGGTTGAGCCCAAACAGATGGTTAACAAAGGAATATAGAGAAGCAAAGAAAATTTCAGTCAAAGCCATGGTAAATGAGGACAGAGAATTTGAGAAGCTAAATTAAGATTGATTATCTAATAAGGACAGGAAGTTGACCATATGATCCAGACAGCGATCAGACACTATGGCTTACTCTGTGGGGACATATTACAATTTGCCCACTTCCTCATCCTATGTCCCCATCAGTATGCATTTATCCCCCTCTGCCTCTGGAACAATAATCATATGAATATGGCATTTCAAATGGAAAGGGTATGGTTTCATTCTCAGCCCTGATAACTGAGTTTCCATAACCACCATACTCCTTCAGAGGTGTTATATCCATAGGATGCTATATTTAGGATTTAAAATGACCTCAGAGGCAATCTCTTCTACCCCCCTTATTTTGTTATTGCTTGTTGAGTTTAGTTCAGTCATATCTTTTTTTTCTTGACCCTTTTTGGTGCTTTCTTGACAGAGGTCTGGGAATGTGTTGCTATTTCCTTCTCCAGATCATTTTCCAGATGAGGAAACTGAGACAAACAGGATTATGTGATGTGTCTAAGGGCACATAGCTATTAAGTAATGAGGCCAGATTTGAGCTCATGAAGATGTCTTCTTAATTCTAAGACCACTTATGAATCCACTATGTTACCTAATCGCCCCCTTTATTCTAGAGAGAGAAAATGAAGTTGGGAGAAAGTTAAGTGGTTTGTTCAAGCTTAACCAAAAATCAAGGAATAATGATGAAATTTGAACCTTGGTTCTCTATTCCACTTCCCAACACACTATACCTTGTATAAGAATATAATTTCCCTGAGGGTAGGGACCATCTCATTCTTTTATTTATGCCTCTTACAGTGTCTGGCTTATATAGTTAAGACTTAACAAATGCTTATTGATTAATTAATTGATTGAGGCCATGTGTGGTGACCTTCCCTCTTTAACGTGTTCATCCATCTGTGCTTCTTTTCACTCAAAACTAATATAGAATAATTTACAACAGGTTTGTTTTCTCTATGTTAACCAAAAAGTTTTTACATCACCTATATGAATTCTAGAGGTGTCCCTATGGAATGGTATGGCCATCATCATACAAAGATATAGATTTCTTCTCAGGATAATGCTGTAGGTGATAGCAGGGAATTACCCAACTAAAACTCATCCAGGATCATAGATATAGAGGTTATCTAGTCTAACCCACAAACTGAGACCAAGAAGTGAGAAGTGAGTCCAATGTCAGACATGTACAATGGCAGAGTTATGATTGGAAAACTCGAACTTTATGGTTTCAAGTTCAGTTCCCAAAGTTCATTCAGTCTTTCTGCCACCTTTCTGAAACATGGCACACCTCATACTACTATGTAGGGCAGACCAACATGTCCCATCAGCTGATGAGTGAGCATGAAATGTGTTCATCTCTCTTTGAAAGTCAAGGCACTCTTTTCTCCTTTTCTATCATCAGTCTCTTCTGACTCATCCCAGATTTCTTCCTTCAGGCCCCAGATCAGGTCTCTTCACTTGCTTCTCCATTATGTTGTTGCTGATCCTGATACAGAACAAAATAATTGTTATTGAAATCCCACCTCCCACCTTCACCTTCTCACTCCTGCTTTGGAAAAACCATATCTGACTCCTCTCTGAGCAGAAAGTGTCAGGCCATGGCCTTCTCAATTCAGCTAACATCAACTTGTCTTTACAGTGCAAAGAACCTTAGCTTTGCAATAGGAGGATATAAGTTTGAAACCTTAACTTCCCATATAATATATGACCTTTAATAAATCATTTAAAGCCTCTCAGCCTTTTCTGACTAGAACCCTACCCTTAAGCGAAGCTAGAAGGAAAAATAACCTATAAACATGATGTATGAAACTGGGAGAAAGGGGAATTTTAAACTGAAGCTAAAGTGAGTCTGATTTCTTCAATTTCAGATAGAGCTCACAAGGGACTTCTAGAACGTCTTTCCTAGGGATCTTTACCTGACAAGCTTAGTGCTCATGCCATCTGTCTTGGGTATAGGGGACTCAATATAGGGCAGTCCTCCCCTGCAAATTCCATCTGCAGTTGACTGAATTGGATTTCTGTAGTTGGAAAAGTATCTGAATCTGCCTGCACACATGGTCAGCCCCACATGATCAAAGGCTCTAAATGTATGAGTGTTTGATGTTGACAGATGTTGAGTTATGTGGGGCCTTGTTGCTTGGCTAGAGGAGGGAGTCAGTTATCAAAGGAGATGCTGATGGGCCTTGATGTTCTCTCTGTGTGACACAGAGTTCTGGAATGGAAGTATCCTCAAAAATAGGAAAACTTGAAATGGGAAATGAATTATGAGGCTGAAAGGTCCACTCTACAGGGAGAGAGAAGTTCAAATTAGCTTACTTACTCATAATTAGATTACTGGCAGCCCCTCCTATGGGGCCAGTGGGGTTAAAGAAAAACTGCTGGATTTGGGGTCCATAGATGTGAGTTCAGATCCTGATTCTGGCACTTATCACTTGTTTTATCAGGGGCAGCTTACTCCATTTCTGTACAGTTATCTCTTCTTTTGAAAGATGAGGGCATTGCATTATATGACCTCCGAGATCACTAGCTACAGAATCTTAGCCAAATCCTTTCTCCTTACCACTTAGTTTTTCACTATTCTAAAATGAGAATTCAGGATGAAATGATCCTAAAGATTCTTTATAATTTTACCTAGAAGCTGTCCTAAAGGTAACTCCAAATAGACCCCCCACAAACTTCCCACCCACCAACTCTTATCATGAAATTTTGAAGGTCTCTACAAGAACTGACCTAACCTTTCTTAGCGTCTTCCCAGTTCTTACATTCTGTGTTCTAAACTCCCTCCTAGCCTTGATACTCCATGTTGTAAGGCCTCTCTTAGTTCCTACTTGTTGATTCTAAGATTTTGTTTTAATATATTTCTACATAACCAATGGACTCAAAGATTGACTTTGATCGTTTGGGGTTTAATTAATGTAGATCCCTTATTACAGCCTGCCTACCACCTTTTCTGGGTTTCAGGTAGGAGGTCTAATTAGAATATGTACTTCAGGTCAACTGGATGTTTTACAGGTTACAAGCAAAGAACAGGATCTAATGGGTAACCGCAGATAATGCAGAGTTTAAGATTGAGAACTTCTGGCAGAATTGTTCAGAGAATCTTACCCAGCACCCTACTTGCTCACCAGGGGAGCTAATTAGTCTATAGTTGACCTGTCCAAGGACTTATTTCCACACATTCTTTCCTAATAATGGTTTTTTTAAGGATAATAAGGGTTTGTGAGGCTTTTTGGTGGTGTTCTTTATCAGCTTTGCTTTCTTTTTTCAGTGGTTTCTCTCACAAAGAAGCAAAAAACAACAACAACAAATATATCCTCTTGAGACTGAGTCTCTGCTCTCCAAGCTTTTTTTTATACCATATAAAAGTAGTCACATATATCTCTTCTCTTTTTCTCTTCTCTCTCTCCTTATTCTAAAGGTCTTTCTCATCTCCCTCCCTCCCTTTCTCTCTCTCCTTTTCTCTCTCTCTCACTTTCTCCCCCTCCTTCTTCCCCTGTCCTTTACTCTTTCTCCCTCTTCTTCTTTTTCCTCCTTCTCCTCCCTCCTCCTTCTTTCTCTCCCATCATCTCTCTGTCTCTAGTAATTGCCTAACTCTTACTCTCATTCTGTCTTTCATTGCATCTCTGTCTCTTCCTTCCTATTACTCTTGCTTTATAATTCTGTCTTTTATTCTTTCTCTCATGCTGTTTCTTTCTCATATTCTTTCATTCTCTTCTCTCCTCATTCTCTTCCCCTCCTTTCTCTCTCAAAGACACAACCTGTGCTCACCTTTAAAGTACTTCACAAAGACCTCTCAGAAATTGTGTCAAGAAAAGCCTCATTATCCCCATCCCCAAGTTGGGCTTCAGGTTTGACCCATGCCTCTCTTACTTCCTCTTTGTCCATCCAGTTTTTGCTTATACTTCTCTGAATAAACTTAGAGGTGTCAAAGTCAATTCCTTCCAAATTTTCAGTTGTTTTCGCTTTATCTGACCTGCATGCTTGCAGCCTGTGGGGGAAAAAAAGGGGGGAGGATTTCTCCAGAGAATAGCTGTCCCTTCTTCCTGTGCTGCAATCCTTTATACTGTGTCCTTTCTATGCAGGAGCCTCTGTCCAAGGTAGTGATGTTTCTGCTATTTATTCTTTGGGGTAACAGCATCATTCTGTGGCCATTGGGTCAACTTTATAAGCCAACTCCTTGTCGCAGATGTCATGCATCCTTCTGTGTTTACTTTGGACAGCACAGCTCTGTGGTTCCATGAGACAGCACTTCTCTGTGGTTCCATGAACAGGGGATGGATAAGCTTCACTAAAATACAGGGAAATGACTTCAAAAGAATGATGGCACCAAACTACAGTGGAAAGAGAGCTCCATTTGGAATGCAAAGACCTCTCTCATTTTTGAACTGAGTGAACCACCTCACTGTGACACAGTTACCCCCATGTGTAAAATGATATAATCAAATTAGGTTTTGACTTCTTTTCTACTTTAGCGTCTATAATCCTAAGATCCTCTCTATTTGTTTTTACATTTTCCCAAAAAAGGCCAAGATTGATTCTAGCCCTCTAAATGACTGTAGCACTTTGGAAGAGGCCCTTGGAGAGGTGGCACACTTATTTTGATAATGTTGCTGTTGCTTAAAATATTTCTGGACCTGTATTTGGGAATAGTCTTCCAAGCCACATATGAAAATATGTCTTAAGGTTTGGAAGGAATATCAGGATATTCATGCAAAAACAACTGACCCAATAACTCATCTGAGAGTATATGAAAGATTTTTTGACTGCAATCCTCTCCCTCTCAGTGAGAAGAATGATTCCTTAACCATTTTCTGAAACTGAAGTTTCTTTTCAGTAACTTAGAGATTGATTTCTATTTGGGATCCATTCCTCATGTTGGGAAGGATCTAACCTTGAAATCAAAAAGACTTGGGTGCAAGTCTAATATCCAACATGCTAGCTATGTGATCCTGGGCAAGTCATTTAATCTCTCAATGCTCTAAGCAATTCTCTAAGATTAAAAGTTGTAGAGAAATGATCTGTACTGTCAGGAGGAGTTTCCTCTCTGGGAGTTAATGGTGAAATAATAGCTCATATCTTCATATCTATCCCTTCTTTGAACTTTAAAAAAGTATAATTATATTTCTGATATAATTGATTTCCTTTGCAATCCTTTCTGCTTTATTGTATTCATTTAAAAGCATGATTCTGTGAAATCCATAGACTTCATCAAACTGACTGCCCAAGGGGTATGTGACTTCAACAGATTAAGAACCCATGTTTTGTTGCATTGTTACTTTAATTGCTTATACTGTCCTCCTGGATCTCACTGTAGGTCTGCTGTGAACTCAGAGATTCCTAGTGTTGTAAAACGACCTTTGACTTAGCTCTGTCCTGTTCCTGTACAAATAAGTCCTTCTGCATTGCTCTGTTTTGCCCAAGTTTCTTTCTATCCATCCTGTGAGACCATAGGGTTAGGAAGTAAAAAACTAGGTATGTAATGATAGCATCAAACACAGAAGTGATGTGAGCTTCTCAAGTTGTATGGTTTCAGCACATCTGAAGCAGAAGGAATCACTATTGGAAGCAGAAATGAGACTTGGCTACATTGGGATACCATAGCTGAGGGACTAATTGATAATAAAATCTTATTCAGAAACTTCTACAGGACCAACAAAAGTCACAACACAGAGGGAGAGGGACCACAAGGACTGTTGTGAGATTATGATTATCAATCTCTTGAGATAATTGTTATGAAAATCCTCTCTTCCTTCTTTGCAGAGGTGAGGGGCTATGAATGAAAAACATGGTATGGATAGATCGATCGATAGATAGATAGAGATAGATTGAATATATATATATCCCACTTTTCCCTCTCCTCCTCCTTCTTTCTCCCTTTCTCTTCCCTCCCTCCATTCCCCCTTCCCTTTTTTCTTTACTTCCTTCCTTTCTTTCCTTCCTCCTTTTCTGTTTTCCTTTTTCCTTCCTTCCTTCCTTCCTTCCTTCCTTCCTTCCTTCCTTCCTTCCTTCCTTCCTAGAAGTAAAATAGATTTGAAAAAGAATATATTCAGAAATAAACTCGTATAAAAGCAAAAGATATCAATGAGAGAGAGAAAGAAGAGAGGGGAGAGATATTCAGAGCACTTGGGAAAAAAGTTCCAGTACTAGATTTTTATTCCATTTTATATATAAGGAAATTGAGACCTAGAAAAAAAAACTTGCCCAACTTGAAATAACTAGGAAATGCATCACTTGAGAATAGAACCCAGGATCCCTGACTCCAGGGTGAATATACTTTTCACTATACTATGTTGTCTTTAAACATTATAAATCTATATATTATATATCTAACCTATCTATCTATATATCTATCTATATATAGATAGATAGATAAAATACATCTATATATATATAAAATCTATATATACAAATGTGTGTGTGTGTACTAACTCCTCTTTTATAGCACTTATAATGTTTATTTCTCTCCAAGTCTTACACATGTTTTTCTACTTCCTATAAAACAAGAGATGTTTTGGCAGTGAGATAGTGAAATTTAAAAGCAACACCTCTGTGTCAGATATTTCTGAATGACAGTCCAGTCTTATGGGGTTTGAAATACTAAATTCTGGGAATAAACCCCCTCCCCTAGATGGCAAGCAATCCAATATATATTAAACATGTTAAAATATATATGAAATCCAAAGGGACTTGGACTAACGTTATAATGATTAGTAGTGATATAATTCAGAGATTATGTGATACATTGATTAGAGGACTGGAATCAGATCCAATTTGTGATAGATTCTGACTCCATAACCCAGAGACATTCTAGTATACTACAAAGAACACTGCTCTAAGCTTAGGGCATCTGGGTTCACCTGTTGTATGATCTTGGGCAAGTCACTTGATCACTCTGAATAGCCACTAATGCTTGCTTTGGATCTCTCTGATTTCTGGGCCATCAGGAAAGTTGTTATTCTTCTCAGGGCCATCATTTATAAAATGAAGAAGGCAACCAAACAATCTTCTGGGTCCCCATTGGTCCTTTTGTTCTATGTTCTTGTCTTTTTTCCCTGTTTAGGTTCCATCCAGCTTAAATCCAGTGACCTCATATCATAGGAGAGAGTGTTTGAGTGGAATTGTTGCAGCACCGTGCTCACTTCCTTGAGTAGAAATTGATTCTGCCTTAGGATATAATTGCGTACCTTGCTAGAGGAAAAGGAATTCATTCATTCAGACATTTATTGAACACTTACTGAGTGGAAGATCCTGTGTGACGTGCCAAGGGGAACACAAGGATGAATAAGATGTAGTTGCTACTCTTCCTGAACTCACAATTTTTTTAAGAGATAAGACACGTTCAGAAATAAAGAGAATAACTTATTATACAATAACTGCATAAGACAGGTAGAAAGCAAATGCCCCAAGAGTTTAGAGGAAGAAAAAAAAATTTAATTGACTTCCCTGGGCCTTGGTTTCTTCCTCCGTAAAATGAGAGGGATGGGCTAGACGACCTCTGAGGTGGCTTCCATTCTGACTTGATGATGCTAGGAACTTTTGGTTGGGACACTTAGGCAAGGATTCATAGAGAGGATATCAGATGAGCTATAAAAAGGTACAATTCAGTGGGAAGAGATGGGAGGTAGCAGGAGGAAGGGGGATAGCAGGGAGGAGGGTGTCCCAAGCATAAAGAATGGAGACAATAGTCTGCTCTAGAGAGAGGAAAATAGTTCCTAGAAGTGGCCTGAATTTGGTGAAGACAGCTTATTTTCTTTTGAATTTTAATAGAACATGGGAGCTAGATTTCATTGACATGAATTGAATGAAGAAACTCATTCCCAAAGTGTAGATGGGCACCTACTCTGCAATCTAGAGATTTGCTTAAAATGCAGGAAGTCACAACCAGTAAATATCAGAGGCACACCATGAAACTAGGTACCCAGTCCCAAAGGAGGCAGGCTCTTTGCCCATTATGCCACACTGTCTCAATATTACTTTCTTTGTAGAAAAGAGGCAGTTTTAATAAAGGTATCTAGGTGCCTCAGTGGTTTGATCGATGAGCCTGGAATCAGGTAACCAGCCTTGGAGATAGGAATACCTGTTGCTCTGATTCATTTTTGCAATGTGACTCTGGGAAGGTCCCTTAAGGACTCTAAGGGCTGCAGAGAAGATTTCCAATCTACATTAATAGAGGGAATTTTCCTTACCCACTAGTTCCCCATATTAATACAATCACAAGAGTAGTATCTATTTCTATTCTGATATCTACCATAAGACAAGGAATAACCATAGCTTAAAAAATTATCATAATCACCATCACCACTATCATCATCATCATCATCATCATCATCTCTACTACTTTTTTTTATTTTTAAAGCTTTGAATCTTCAAAACATATGCACGCATAATTTGACAATATAGACCCTTGTATAGCCTTGTATTTCAGATTTTCTCCTTCATCCCCCCAACCCCTCCCCTAGATGGCAAGCAATCCAATATATGTTAGACATGTTAAAATATATATGAAATCCAATATGTATCAACATATTTATACAATTCTATTGCTGCACAAGAAAAATCAGATAAAAAAGAGAAAGTAAATGAGTTAGAAAACAAAACGCAAGCCAACAACAAGAAAAAGAGTGAGAATGTTATGCTGTAATCCACATTCAGTTCCCACAGTCCTCTCTGTGGGTGTACTTATACTATTCTTAGTTTCCACTCTCTGGCCCAGAAGGGAGTTACCAGCAAAGTCCCACAGAGACACCTCTGAAGTGAAGAACCTTCATTAGATATTTTAATTAAAGACAATTGAGCTTTTTAACAAGATAGAAATACTGGCTAAAGGCTCTCTAGCCATCTGAGAGGGAGCAAGGGTTCCTTCTTTGGGGCAGCCATAAGGAGAATTTCTTAATTACAACTGGAATGTCAATGTGCTTCATGCTGTGTCAGTTCATGCTGGAAAGCAGGACCGCTGACCCAGATGGTGGTAAAGGCTGTGACAGGTCACCTTGGAATGTAAATGATCATAAGGGAAATAAAAATACCAGAATGAGCCATGATCAGAATTCTCTTAATGTCTGAAAAGGGAACTTCTCCGAAGAAAGAGCTGACAGTGGTCTCAAATTAAATGTAGCCTTATTATTGAGATTGCTTATGTTCACGAGTCATACAATCATATTTCAAGATGGAAGGAATCTTAGAGGCCATGGAGTCTGATGTCCTCTTTTTACAGATGTTGGAATTGAGACAGAGTTTAACTAACTTCTTCAGAATCACAATTCTAGGAAGTATCTGACATAGAATTTGAATCCAAGTCTTCCCTAATTGAAGTTCAGTTTTCTGAGCACTGGGTAATTCTGCCTCTCTTTCATTAGCAGTGCAGAAATAAATGAAAGCCAATTTTTTTTTCAAAGATTATGTTTACTAGCTGACACAAATGGACCCAGTGAGACAGCAAAAATGTTCCTTGAGGGAGTCTAGCTAGTATGTCCAAGCAGCTCAAAATTGGCTTCAGTCGTGCTACCTCCATCCCCTTCCCCAGTAACCTGAGCAGCTCCAGTTTCACATATAGGACAGCTGGTCACATAGTAAAGCAGAGCACCGTAATTGGAGCCCAGAGGATCTGAATGCAAATTCTGTCTCAGACACTTATTTAGCTGTGTGACCTAAAACAAATCATTTAAGTTCTTAATCTCAGTTTCCACATCTGAAAAGTAATAATAATAAAACTACCTATCTCAGAGCGTTTTGTGAGATACTATATAATACATATTATATATAATATAACATATATAATACAATTATGTATATATACATATTATAATATATAAATGCTTTGCAAAACAAAGCAATATAAAAACTACAATGACAATTATCATTAATATCACTACTATTACTACTACTTATAATCTCTCTCTATGGTGCACACACAATATGCATTGTAATGAATTCCCTGCCAGAAATTTTTGTTGTACTGGGCACACATAGAGAGAGAAACCAAGATATACTCATATATACATACATACATTTATACACCATACATTTCATCCAAATTAGCACCAATGCATTGGTCTGGATAAAAACATTCACTGAAAAGAAAAAGAACAAGAATGTTCATCAGATTCATATAGGGTAAAGTTCTTTACTTGAACAGTTCTGACAGGAGCTAGAATGATCTCATTTAGGGCACTATTGTCCTAATAATTGGTTCTTTTAATTCCCAACTCAAATCCCACCTTCTACTGGAAGCCTTACTTAACTCCTCTTAGTACTAGTGCTTTTCCTTTTTTAATTATTTCCTATTTATTCTTCATCTGGGTGGCTTTTTATGTTTTTGTTTGCATCTTGTCTCCCTCATTAGATTGTAACCTCCTTGAAGTCAAGGACTTTTTTGTCTCTATTTGTATCCTTAGTGCTTAGTTTAGTGCCTGGTATAAAGTAGACACTTAAAAATGTTTATTAAGTACTCTTCATTCTAACATCATTCCCAATTAGCAGTGGGATTTCTATCATATTACCAAATCCTATTATCAATGACAGTTGTTCTAATAATTGGAAAGGAGCAAATATAAGAAAAAAATCAAAAACAGGTCTGAATTGAGGCTGGGTGATTGCATAATGAAGAAGAGCTGATAGTTGATGAATTTGTCAATAATAAATTACCTGATTTACCATTAACTTGTCTGGATGTGGTGAAAAGGAGTCTTATTTGGTTATAGTTGAACTTGGTTGACCTCTGGTTTTCCTTCCAACTCCCACAGTCTTTAACTATGAATTATCTAGTCTTTCTGCTACCTACCTATCCACAGGTTTGTATCAGCGATACTGTCATTTATTCATTCAGTCTCTCAGCGCTTGTTTACCAGATATGGCTACCATGTACTGAGCATTATATGGAGCACTCTTCCATCTTCCGAATTTGCAAGATTCCTTGAAACACTCTTACCTTTCATGGATCCCTTGTGTAGGTTCACTCAGTGATTGACCTCTGTAATGGCAGCAATTCATGAATACATCTGTTTTTTTCAATACTTTGAACTCTATTTACATACACAATCATTTAACTTATTAATCCACCTAACCTTCCCTAAGTAGTTATTAAGCAGCTGTTGTGTGCCTAGCATGAACTGTTAATATTAATAGCTGTAAAGCATGTTAGACCCCTAAATATAGTCTTGAGACCATAGAATGTTACCAGTATATCATCATAGTAAATATTTGCAATTAACAATAAATGTCCCTAACTTTAATCCGAATTTTTTAATTAAATTAAAGTTTTTAACAGATTTCATCGACAAAATTTTCTCTCACTTTAGATGCTGGGTTGTCTTTTAAATTACCGAGGTATGGTTAGCTAAAAATACCTCAGTTATGGATCTGCAGTAATTTTTTAAACTGTCTTCATCTGGAGGAATCCCCAATTTACCATGTATTCAGGCCTCCTCTTCCTGATTTTCCTTTATATTCCCTTCCTCTTTTTTCCCTTTGCTTCTTTTCTTGTTGCATCCTTTATCCTCCCTCTCCCTCTTTTATCCTTCCCTTATCTCTCTTGCCTCTTCTGTTCCTGTCCTTCATGTCACTGGCTTTATCCTTCCTCTCTCCTTTATCTCCTTACCTTTCTCCTTTCTCAAATCCTCTCATCTATGTATAGCTGCTTCTGAAAGATGACCCTTGGGTTTCTTCTACCTTCAGCAATTCAATAAATTGGTATCACAATTAAGAAGGCAGAACAAATGTGCTGTGGGGTCAGAAAGGAAGTACTTGCTAGCAGTAGTCCCAAAGAGTATAGGATTCTCTCAGGCACACTAAGATGCCTTATATTAGCATCTAATACCTGAAAGAACTCAGCTCTTTGGGCTACTATTGCAAAAATGGCACTTAATGCTGTTAGAGAGCTAAACATGTTGGGGGTTCTTTTGTTTTGGAGTTGTTCAGCTTGGAATATCTGGTTACTTTGATGTTTTTCAATATGTAATTGCTTCCCACTATCTTTCCAGAGTTGTATTTTTTCTCCATGGTGACTTCATTGGTTTTCTTGATATTGTACATATAATCTTTGGTTCTATTTAGTCTGTATCATTTAATCCATGCCTTTTCATAATCATCCATGCTCTTCCCCTTCTTCTTCTCTCATAGCACAGTGATGTTTCATTAGTTTACCATAATGTTTTCAACCATTCCCCACACATATTTTGCTTCCAGTTTTCTGTTATCCCAGATGATGTCAACAGTCACATTGATGCCTTCTGAATCCACTTCCTTTTTTTTTTCTTTTCCTTGCTTTCAGCTTACTTTGTCTTGTCTCCTTTGCTAAGAAGACATGCCCCATTTCTGCCTCAATCAGAAGCCAAAGGACCTTGACACAAATATTTATTAAATGGTTACTGTAAGCAGGGTATTATACCATATATGTAAAAATTGAGACAGATATAACCCCTATCCTCAAGTAGTTTATAATTATGTATGTGTATTCTTAAATGTTTCCTTAGCTGCTGATGTTATATAAACATTAAAATCTCAGCTACTGGGAACTTGACTTTCATAAAACTTAAGAGTTATAAACTGTCTCCAAACAGGAAAGCAGCTAGAAACACACACACACACACACACACACACACCCCTCATAGAATAGTACAGCATATCATAATGCATGTATGTCTTTGTCAAAAAGCTGAGCAAGAGGCAAAAGATTTCAAGAAACCAATAACAGATACAGACAAGAAGATGGGATGACTCTAAGATTACATCTATCATCCTTCACTGGGTTGTTTGCAACATCTAAAGAAAAGAATATTTTGCTTGTCTACTGATAGCTTTAAGTGGATGGTCTTTTAATGCAAAAACTAAGCATCAGAGGAAAGTAGATTAGAGATTGGAAAAGACAATCCTAGAATTGCACATGTTTAACCTATATTGGTTAACCTATATGTCTGTGAGAGGGAGAAAATTTTGGAACACGAGGTTTTGCAAGGATGAATGTTGAAAACTATATTTGCATGTATTTTGTTAAATAAAAAGCTACTATCAAAATAGAATTTATAAAAGAAAAGACAATACTAAGGAAAATCAAAGTTAAAAATCACAGAAGAAACCAGTGAAGTGTAATGGGCAACATCAACAACAGCCATAGAAGTAGAGGTCAGCAGTAAGCAACCCAGTGACAGAAGATAGCAACTCTGTACTCTCAGGGAGCATATTTGAACCCCAGGACTACATCCTTTGTAAGTGCCTTCCTTGAAGTCTGAAATCCCCAACACCTAGCAAAGTGTTTGGCTTTGTGAAGATGCTTTTAACAATGTTACTAGATTGAAGTATAAGGAGATAATCACTCACTACTATGGCCTTGAATTTGCTAATTAAATAATTGTTCACTGGAAAATTATACTTTGTCCAACAAATATAACCTAAATGAGTATGAAAACACAAAAATTATACCTGGAGGGAGCCTGTGATTGGTTGGTTTACTAAATAGAAAAACAAAAAATGTGTGGCTTTTGATATGTATAAAAAGGTCAGTCTACTCCTAGGAAAACTGAAAATGAAAGGATAGGAAATAAAGGATGGGAAAGGGTAACAATGAAAATGATAGGAAAGAGGCATAGGAGGAGCTCAGAGTTACTGGAGGAAAAAGTCCTAAAATCAAGTGTATCATTGAAGCAAATCTATAAAATTGATCCCTGTATTTCCCTGATGGATAGTGGGAGGCAGAACACTACACACTTATCTTAAAATAGAAAAGGGATTCATTGTCTGATTTGGGAAGGAAAAGCACAGAATCGTGAAATCAGATTAGTACTGTATTAACTCATCTACCTTTTTTTTTCAGAAGATAGTTATTAGATTTATTTCAGATTTTGAGTCAAACAAATCTGTAAAGTAGCTTCATTTATCAATCAATCATACAAACATTAATTAAGCAGGTATTCCACCGTGTCAAACTATGTAATGCTGCCACAAAGACAAAAATGAATTAGTTCTTGCCCTCAATGAATTTGCATTCTGTTGAAGGAGTGTGTATACATGTATGTATATATGTATGTTTGTATGGAAGGAAAGAGAGAGAGAGAGAGAGAGAGAGAGAGAGAGAGAGAGAGAGAGAGAGAGAGAGAGAGAGAGAGATGCACAAGGGAAAGAAAGACAACTATTAAATTGGAGTGTTTTGGCCATGTTCCATAGTAGTAGTGCCTAATGAATGGATCAGGTGTTGCTATCTCTAGCCCAATGCTTACTGACAAGCACTGGAAAAGAAAAAATGTAGTTTTGATTCCTATCTCTGTCATTTACTAGCTATGAATGAGATACTTTTCCTTTTGGAGCATTAATTTCTTAATGTACTTAATTTCTTAAAAGTAATAAAACCTGTTCTCTTTTTGGCAGACAATTTGCTCAATTTTATTCAAATAGTTGGCCAACTGGGGAAAAATCTTTTTTCTTTAGAGAGATTCCCCCACACCCCTTTAATAGATAAAGCATCTTATATACATCAATGAACAGGAAGAGAAAATATAAAGTAAATGGGGTGAAATGTCTGTTAGGCCCTGATTTTTTTAAAGCTTTTTTATTTTTCAAAATATATGCATGAATGGATTCTTCAACATTAACCCTTGCAAAACCTTGTATTCCAATATTTCCCTCCCTTCACCCACCCCTTCCCTAGATGGCGAGTAGTCCAATATAGGTTAAGCATGATAGAAATATATGTTAAATCCAATATTTGCATGCATATTTATACAATTATCTTGCTGCACAAGGAAAATCAAATCAGACCTGGAAAAAATGAGAAAGAAAAGAAAATGCAGGCAAACAAAAAGAGTAAAAATGCTATGTTGTGAACCATACTCAGTTCCCACAGTCCTCTCTCTGGATGTAGATGGCTCACTTCATCACAAGATCATTGGAACTGACCTAGATCATCTCATTGTTGAGCAGAGCCACGTCCATCAGAATTAATCATTGTATAATCTTGTTGTTGCCATGTACAATGATCTCCTGGTTCTGCTCATTTCACTCAATATCAGTTCATGTGAATCTCTCCAGGCCTCTATGAAATCATTCTTCTGATTGTTTCTTATAGAACAATATTATTCCATAACATTCATATGCCATAATTTATTCAGCCATTCTCCCACTGATGGGCATTCAGTCAGTTTTCAGTTTCTTGCCGCTACAAAAGGGGCTGTCACAAACATTTTTGCACGTGAGTCCCTTTCCCTCTTTTAAGATCTCTTTGTGATATAAGCCCAGTAGAAACACTGCTGGATCAAAGGGTATGAACAGTTTGATAACTCTTTGGGCATGGTTCCAAATTACTCTCCAAAATGCTTGGATCCATTCACAATTCCACTAACAATGTATTAGTGTCCCAGTTTTTCCACATCCCCTCCAACATTTGTCATTATCCTTTCCTGTCCATCTTAGTCAGTCTAACAGGTGTGTGATGGTATCTCAGAGTTGTCTTAATTTGCTTTTCTCTGATCAATAGTGATTTAGAGCACCTATTCATATTACTAGAAGTGTTTTTAATTTCTTCATCTGAAAATTGTCTGTTCATATCCTTTGACCATTTATCAATTGAGGAATAGTTTGAATTCTTATAAATTTGAGTCAATTTTCTATATATTTTAGAAACGAGGCCTTTATCAGAACCCTTGAATGTAAAAATGTTTTCCCAGTTAGTGCTTTCCTTGTAAACTTGTCTGCATTAGTTTTGTTTATATAAAACCTTTTTAACTTAATATAATCAAAATTATCTATTTTGTGATCAGTGATGATCTCTGGTTCTTCTTTGGTCACAAATTTATTCCTTCTCCACAGATCTGAGAGGTAAATTATCCTATGTTCTTCTAATTTGTTTATAATATCATTCTTTATGTCTAGATCATGAACCCATTTCAACCTTATCTTGGTATATGGTGTAAGATGTGAGTCAATGTCTAGTTTCTGCCATACTCGTTTCCAATTTTCCCAACAGTTTTTGTCAGATGGTGAGTTCTTATTCCAAAAGCTGGGATCTTTGGGTTTGTCAGACACCTGATTACTATAATCACTGCCATTTTGTCTTGTGAACCTAACCTATTCCACTGAAAGACTATTCTATTTCTTAGTACCAAATGGTTTTGATGACTGCTGCTTTATAATATAGTTTAGATTTGGTACAGCTAGGCCACCTTCGTTTGCATTTTTTTTTTCATTAATTCCCTTGAAATTCTTGACCTTTTGTTCTTCCAGATGAACTTTATCAATATTTTTTTCTAGATCTGTAAAATAATTTCTTAGGAATTTGATTTGTATAGCACTAAATAAGTAGATTAATTTAGATAGTATTGTCATTTTTACTATATTTGTTCAGCCTGTCCAAGAGTACTTGATATTTTTCCAGTTGTTTAGATCTGATTTTATTTGTGGAGAAAATGTTTTGTGGTTGTGTTCATATAGTTCCTGACTTTGCCTTGACAGGTAGATTCCCAAATATTTTATATTATCAACAATTATTTTAAATGGGATTTCTCTTTGTATCTCTTGCTATTGAACTTTGTTGGTAATATATAAAAATGCTGATGGTTTCTGTGGATTTATTTCATATCCTGCAACTTTGCTAAAGTTGTAGATTGTTTCTAGTAGTTTTTTAGTTTATTTTCTAGGGTTCACTATGTATACTGTCATATCATCTGCAAAGAGTGATAATTTGGTTTCCTCATTACCTACACTAATTCCTTTAATATCTTTTTCTTCGCTTATTGCCAAAGCAAACATTTCTAATACAATATTGAATAGTAATGGTTATATTGGACAACCTTGTTTCACCCCTGATCTTATTGAGGCTCTGAATTTCTAAATTATGACATCCTTCAGTTGCAGAAACATTAGGGATGTGGGAAGGAGGGTTAGAGGAAGGATCATGAAGGAAGGAAAGAAAACAAGCATTCATTAAATACCTACTATGTATCAGACAATGTGCTCAACATTTCACAAAGATCTCATTTGATCCTGCAACAATCCTGGGTATAAGTGCCATTGTTATCCCCATTTTCCAGTTAGAACACTTGTGTCTTACCCAGTGTCACAGTTAATGAGTGACTGAAGTCTTATCTGATGTAAGCTTTTTCTGACTCCACACTCAGCACTCAAACCACCACATCACCAACTTACCTCTAGTGAGACAAGGGCATGCACATAAAGTGTCATTTAAGGGTAATTATATTAAGGTTTGCACTTTCCTATAAACAAAACAATGTAACAGCTTATAACAGCTTATAGTTACAGAAATTAAAGGGGGTGAAACTAATGTTTTCTCCCTTCCTTCAAGTCTAATGGAAAATGCAGTTTTCAAATGTAAGTACTTAAGCTGGGGGCTTGAAATCCAAAAGACTCAACTCCATCCTCAGGCATTTACTAACTACAATCCTAAGCAAGTCTCAGTTTTTAATCTGTAAAATGAGCTGGAGAAGAAAATGGCAAGCCTGTCTAGTATCTCAGTCAAGAAGACCCTAAATGGGGTCATGAAGAGTAGGACACGACTGAAGTAACCGAACAACATTTAAACTAAGCCCAGTTTTACAGTAATATGCAAAATGGGTCTAGATCTATTTTACTCTTTACTCATGAGTTTGTTATAAGGATCCAAGGGGATGCTAAAGTTAAAATGTTTTATAATCTCTCAAATATTACATATAATATGCAGAGAAGGATCATGCGATGAGTGCACAGGCAAACCGAGTCTTTTTGTACTCAAGTGGAAGTCTATAGATAGATAGAGATAGTGATGGTAGGGGCATAGAATTTTAGTGAAGCTGCTGCAGAAGAATTTCAGTCTTTCTCATTGAGTTCATTGATGAACAGTCCATGTCCTGCACAGTTTTACGATGCTGATGGAGCCAGTCCATCCTGGTGACACTTCCCACCATCTACCATGGCAGATATAAGTGAATCAAACACCCTAAGTTTGAAGAGAATGAGAGCAAGCCAACAATTCTTTATTGTTCTTTTGCTGCAGGCTCCCATAAAAGGAAAGCATTACTGATGGAAAATTGTCATCATCTGAGAGTTTTAAAAGGTGCCATACATTTACCTGTTGTTTGCAGACCATAAGCTAATGTATGGATGGGGTTCACACATTATTTTCTGACTGTTTCCACTGTATCTTTTTGCCTGTGCAACAAAAGAACATTTCAGAGACACAGGCTTACCTGAGGACAGCCAAACTATGCTGCTATTAGAAAATTGTAGATTTTGCTGATTTCAAAGCCCCCATCTGTCTTCTCCCACTTTTGCCATCCAACTCATAGATCATAGTTATCAGAAACAACAGACTTCCTGGTAAGGCTGAATCAGGATGGAGCATGGTAAACTCAGTGGTGACTAAAATGGTATTTGAGCACAGGGTAGAGACAGATAAGCAAGTTGTCATTATAAAAGACCAGATCATTGGGAAGATAGGTTGGGTGCAGTCAGCAATCAACTCCACTGCACTCTTCATTTTCCCAAATCACAAAATCTCTGATGTTGGAAAGGACTTGAAAGGTTATTCAATTCAACAAGTATTAAGTATCTTTTTGTGCCACGTGCAGTACTGGGTTCTTCAGAGGAGAGAGGAAGATAAGAAAAAGATAGAGATAAAAGAGAGGAGAGAACGAAAGAGAAGAGAGGAAAGAAGGAGAAAACAGGGGAAGAGAAAAGAGGAGAGAGACAGGGGAATTGGGGAGAGGAGAGTAGGAAAAGGAAGAAAGGAATAGAAAAAGAAGGTGAAAAGAGATATAAAAGAAAAGGGATATAAAAGTATTCTCCACCTCCTGAAGGAGATTACATTCTATTAGGCCACCTAGTTCAACTCATTTCTAAACAAGCATTGCCTATATGTAGTTATCCAGCCTTTGCTTAAAGACCAGCAGTCATAAGGAACCTAGGGCTTCCTAAGGCAACTTATTATACTTGGGACAACTTTAATTCTCAGGCAATATTTCCTTGTGTCAAATCTAAAGCTCTTCTCTGCAACAATTGTTCCTAGTTCTGTCCCTGGGGCCAAGCAGAATAAATGTAATCCCATTTCCCTAGAAGAGGTCCATAAATATTTGAAGAATATCATCGAATATGTTCCCCCATTTGACAGTGAATTCTTTAAGGGCAGGGACTTCTTTTGCTTTTGTGTGCCTACTGCTTAGCATAATGCCTTAGCACATCATGGGTCTTTAATAGATGATTAACTATCTTTTTCTCCTGACCCTATACTTGCCTATACTTGTACTCTAGCAACCAAGTCCCAATCATTTGTCATTGGGTTTGACCTTGGTACAAACATAGCTTGATCTCTCAGTTATGTTTATGCTTTAATTTGATTTTTAACCCTGACCTGATTATCAATACTGCATTGTTAACTCTGTGTCCTGCTACTTACCTAATCACTTAGAAATTCTGGCCCTCTTCTACAGGAATCTGACCTTCTGTTCCTTCCCTCTTAAAGTTCATAGGTCAAATTCTTTTAGCTAAAAGACTTTCCTCTAACATTCAAAGGTTATCTACACCTCTCTATCTATACTAGCAATAGCAGGTATCTTCAATTCTGCTGTTCACCCCTCATATTCATCCCTCATCTCTGCCTTCTCCAATAAAAGATTTCTCATTTTCTCACTTCAGACATAGCACTTAAAAACTGAACTTCTTTGTATAGGAAAAAACAGTTCAGAACTTAGATAAAATTACAGTGAGAAAATCAGTGGAAGACCTGAGTGAATCAAAGGATAGCAGAGCCTTCTAAAGACCTAGGATATTTCCTAGGAGGACAATTGGAAGGAGAAGAATCATAGTGTATTGAACTCCATTTTGGATATATTCCAGATATATCTGGATGTTAACTTAAAAAAGTAGATTAGTTTTCTTTACTTAAGGTATTATCAATTCTCAAAACCTGGAGCCTATTCTCTATTAAGTGGATCAAAAATCTCTAAGATGCTACAGTACCCTTCCTAAAAAAATATGGCTTATCAGCAGCACTCATCTCTTCCATCAGCAAAGATAATTGAATGATACAGTAATCTTTGCTTTACCTTTAGAACATTTGAATTAAAAGATATTAGGATGGACATCCTGCTAGATTGTTCTTTTACAGCATCCTGCACTATCTGAAGACCTAGTTCTTAAAAATTCATTACGTCTATAGATTTTTTTCTTTTCTTTTTCATCTTCCACCTCCTTTCCTTCCCTCCTGCTCCATAGCAATTTACCAGCTGCTGCCATTTCTGAGCATTCTCATGGTGTGCATTCTCCTAAAACCCTCAGTTCTATTCACATGGGGAAGATACGGTTCTCTGGGTGCTAGTCAGCTGTGGCATTGCTAGCCAACCCTGCCAGTCTACTTCTGACAAATTACAGCCTCCCCATGCGTGCATGGCCTTTAATAAAGAGAAGAAAAAAAGATAAAGACATATCTGCAATCACAAAGCAGGTTACCAGACCAGGAGACAGGTGAAGAGGAACTAGGAAACAAAAGGACAAAAAATCTGGAAAGGTTTTATGTCCTGAATTATCCATGCCCTGTAGCTTACATATAGGAAATAAGCTTCAAACTTCACTATTCATTGGATTGCGTGATCCAAGGAGGCTAAATTTCATGTGTAAAGTTTATAGAATTACCAATCTGTTCACAAATTCTGGATCTGAGGAGACAGGATTATTGAGTAATGGATTCTTAAAGTTGTCTCCAAAAGGTTTCACATATTTCCAAACCTATTCCCGCCTCCTCCCAACGGTGAATGTTTTTGAATGCCTTATGCCATCTCACTCAACCAAATTTATTACCAAATACAAGAATTTCTATTTATAATTGGGGTGTGGAGACCCTCAGTTCCAAAATCTTACAATCTATACGCAGACCCAAATTTGGATTTTTTTCTGTCTTATTTGCTGTGGAGCAAGATATTGTTAAACAGAATTCCCTATCCCCCATCACCTCATTAACATCTCCTTCCCCTCAGACCTGTTGGAAGTCAGGATAAAATGTAATCTACATCCACAAGTTTGAGTTGATTTCTCCCCAGCAGGATTAATCTGAAACATGAGTGGGAGCCCATTTGGCAAAAAATAGATAAGGACCACTCTTAGATAGAGCAAGATATCACAGAACTTCCTTTGGGTCTGCTTTTACCTGCCTTAGGCCTGCTTTTTATGTAAGAATAGCAGTCATTTTTACTGTAGTAATTATTTATCTGAAAACTCAGGTTCCTTGTTTTCCATTGTACTAGAGATGGCATCTCTCCCAAGACACTGAAACTGACAGGTGGCCTTTCAGTCCCTTCTCAAATACTGCCAGCAAAATTCTGCACAAAAGAGGACCCTTATTCTAGCTTATTTCAATGGTTCTAATTGTTAGATGCTTCTTGTTGCTGAACTGGAATCTGACTCCTTGTAATTTCCAACCAATCAAATCTACCTTAGTGTTTTCCAACTCCTAAAACACTACATATATACGTATGTATGTATGTATATTATATGCTTATATTTATATTTGTGTGTGTATGTACAGTAACTATTATTCTGCAACCACCAGAGGAGAAGAGAGAGAAAAGGAGAAAGGGAGGAGAGAAAAATAGACAGACATACAGAGACAGAAACCAAGAATTCACTCAGTCTTCTATTGTCTGGCAATCTTTCAAATTCTAAAAATAATAATTGTATTCCTTATTTCATTTCTCTTTTCAAGTTAAACCATAAGCTAGTCAACAAATATTTATTAGCTCTTTGTATGTAAGAACCATCATTCTTTGGATGCAAAAAAAGAAAAAAAAATAGAGTCCCTTCTTTCAAGGAGTATACATTTTAATGGGGAAGACAATCCAAAAAAAATCTAAAAATGTGTATATGTGTCTGTATGTGCGTGTGCAGAATTTTGCATTTTCTTTGATAATGCCAATATTTTCAGCAGCTGGGCTTTCATTAATGTAGATGTTTCCTCTGCTGATGCAAATTACAATTCTTTTTTGACCTAATATATGGCCTTGATGAGTTACCATAGCTAAAAACCCATTGCTCTTTAGCCAGCATGGTAAGCATTGTCATCAGTTAGTGAGTTTGGTCTTTAGATGCCAGTCTTATATTCCCTCACTGGATCTTAATGGAATTTATATGCCAATCATAACTTTTAAGTATCCAGCATCACTTCCATAAAAAGGTAAAGTTTTAGCATAGAACATTAGTCAAAGAGATTGATATTTATACTTATAAACTTTCATTCTTTTTTATAAAGTTTTTTTTATTTTCAAAATATATGCATATATAATTTTCAATGTTATATATAAGATATTTTATATATGACATTTATTTTATATATAAATTATATATTTTCAATAAATATGCACGTGTAAGTTTCAATATTCACCATTGTAAAACCTTGTGTTCTAATTTTTTTTTTCTTCTTCCCTTTCTCCTATCCCCTTCCCCAGATGGTAAGCAATCCAATATATGTTAAACATGTATAATTTTTCTACATATATTTCCACCATTATCATGTTGTACAAGAAAAATCAGATCAAAAAAGGGAAAAAATGAGAAAGAAAAAAAAGCAAGCAAACAGCAACAAAGGTGAAAATACTATGTTGTAATCCCACAACATAGTTCCCACAGGCCTCTTTCTGGCTGCTGATGGCTCTCTTCATCACAAGACTATTAGAACTGGCTTGAATCACCTCACTGTTGAAAAGAGCCACATCCATCAGAATTGATCATCCTATAATTTTTCTGTTGCTATCAGACTTTAATTCTTAAAAAGAAAATACCGTGCACATACTAAACAGAAAATACTCACATAAAATCATTTTGAATGATGTTATCTGAAAAATAGAATATTAGATCTTCTTCTGGGGTGCTTTCTTTGAGTGTGAGAAAGGGGGAATTCCCTAAAAAATTAAGGGATTAGCATGCAAAGTCAAGCTTAGAATTAATTGAGAGTTTTTGTTTTTTTGTTTTATTATTAATTTAGGATTTGGGGAGGTAGGGTTGGATAAAGATGGCTTTTCCTTTTTCCTTTTTTTTAAATTTATGAACTTTTATGAATCTTTTACCCAGGGAACCTTACAATTAGCAACTTTGTAAATTTCTCATTCAGAATTCAGAATTCATTATTAGGATCACAGAATTAATTCTCAGCAATGGACCTTGGAGATCATCTAAGACAAACAACTCATTTTCAAATAAGGTCTAAAGGTATAAAGAGGTAAAAGCATTTGCCCTAGACTACACTCTTGATATATAACAGAGCCTGTATTTGAATACAGACTACATAAAAGTGTTGTCAGTGATGTTTTGGTTGCCAGAGTAGCCCGTACCAAAGCTTGTAACCCTCTTGTTAAATCCATAATATGTTGAACTATAAAATTAATATCACTCTTTCCCATCAATTTCCAGTTTCATTGATTTTACCTTTATATGTGCCATCTCCTAGGAAAAGCTTTTTCCTAAAACTCTGCCTGTTATTCTGTTTTTGGAATTATGTATGTGCTTATATTACAACACAGTGGAATGAGGTCCTTAAGAGAACTTAAATTCTTTTTCCATTATGGCTTTATACAGCATAATATGTAGCACATTGCCCTGTAGAAGTGACCATTAAATAAATGTATTCTAGGCTAGACTGATAATCGAAGTATAAAGTGGTCCTTTTTTATTTGGACATGTTTCTATTTATTGAAAGGGACAGGCAAAAGACTTTTATGTGAGAAATGTTGAACAAAGCGGTGGCAGAAGAGTATTTGGGGAAACAAAAACCTCTGTGAGGACCTAAAGGAAAGCAGCCTCTCAGAAGCAGCCATATGACTGTCATAAGGACTTTGAGGGTGATAGTTTATAATTGTAGGAAGATATAAGTGGCTTAATAGGGAGACATAAATGTCAGAGTGATTAGGATATTCAAATTAAAGTCAGAAAGACTGAAGTTTAAATCCTTCCTCTAATATTCACTGATTTTATGGCTCTGACCAAGTCAGCCAATCTCTCTGTGCTTTGATTTTCTCATCTATAAAATTAGGAAGCTGCAATTGATGGTCTGTTTCTGAAGACTTTTTTCAACTCTAAATAATCAACTCTCTAATCATATGGCATCTTAATAATTATGACATTTGGGTAACTGTGAGACAATTGCATATTATTAACCCTAAGGAGTCTCACCAAAGTGTGAATTTTGGTTTCTAACCATAATGTAAAAGTAAGTCATTACATATGAGGAAGCTTTTCTTTGAAGCAAGAGAGAAACAGAAGCTAAGAAAGAAGACAGAAGAGATGTGAGATACAAAGAGAGAAGCAGATGGTGAAGATAGAAGCAGAAAAAATAAGTGTACGCAAACAAACAGAAATTAGGCTACCCCTTGCTGCTTGAAAAGAACACAACCATGATGATGAGACAAAAGCAGGCTGGTGCATCTTCTGTTCAGAACTGAGTTGATTGGAGCAAAGTTCTGCTGTTCAAAAGAGTTGATTATACTCATACTTTTCTTCAAATAAAACCTTATTGTAAACCAGTGCCCACATATCAGCTCTGACTTTAATATTCTCTTGATCAGACATAATCTACATGTGATATAGCTTTAGAAGAACAAGCATGAACCCTTATCATGGGAAAGATTATTTTTGAGAGCTCACTTGTACACTCCCTTATTATTCCTCCTTGATTATATTGAGAATAATAGTAGAGTATCCTTTGATCAGATGGATTTACCAGAAACTGGGGAATAATTTTGGAAATGAGTTCTAATGTGTCTGCGGGTATTTCATTTCTAGCTTCCAAGAGCTACTCCAAAATCCTTAGACAAAACTTAACTGGGTTGGGTATGGAAAGAGAAGTGCACATGTAGTTTTTTCCATCATCATCAGCAATGATGGAAAAAGAAGCAAAAAAGCAACAAATAGGTCTCGATTCACACTGCAGTGATTATCCGGTTGACTTTGCCTTCTGATTGCCCATTGGTTTGCTGGAGTATGACAACTGCCCAAGAATGATTGAACAAGATTTGGATGAATTATGTGAACAGATTATCCCCAATGTGGCTGCAGTGCTTTAAATTACATTTTAGTCCCCTTCCTCACTCTTACTGCAGTTTCATTTATTTTCATTGGTTCTTTCTTTTCCCTTTATCTTATTTTATTTTTATCTTTTTTACACTCCCTTAAATCCCATTTGGGGAAATTGCATTTGGGAAATTGCTCAATGCCTTTGATGGTCCCAGACTGCTCCTTGCTACAAAAACCCATCTTTTTTGTTTTTAATGCCAGTTTTCTTCCAAGGATATCATAGGGATGTGGATCACGGAATACCATGAGGGTGACCCACAGGGTAATGGAAATTCAATTTGATTCAATAAACATTTATTTAATTCCTACTATGTGCAAATCACTGTGTTCAGTTGTGGGTGTGCTAAGAAAAAAAATTACATACCCCCTGCCTCCAAGGAATATATAATTTAATGCAGGAATAATAAGACATGTGCAAATAAATGCTCATTGACTGGGGAATGACTAAATAGGTTGTGAGACATGAAGATAATGGAATATTCCTATGCTGTAAGAAATGATGAATGCCATGAATACAGAGAAGCCTGGGAAAATCTTCATTAACTAGTGCAAAGTGAAGTAAGAAGAGCCAGAAAGACAATATGCAAAGTGATTCCAACCACATAAATGCAAATAACAACAATCATTCAATTGGAAGAGAAGAATGAACAATTACAATGACAGAGTTGGACCCAAAAAAAGAGAAGTGAGAAAATAACTTGCTTTACAAGATTGTGATTCTTACCCACTGCATACAACATTAGTTAGTTTTTCTGGATTTTCTTTTAACTTTCTCTTCTTTTTTTTAAATTCTGCATTATAAGAATTCATTTTGATTAAATAGGTAAAATAATTTACTGAAACTTCACAGCTAGCAAGTATCAGGGCCAGAAAAGTAAGATAACTCTTTTGACCATTGGAGAAAATCATGGTAAATAAGACGTGATATGGATTAGGAAATTGTAGTTTTTATTTTGGAGAATAATAATAGATAAGCCTAGCAAGGTAAAGGAACTATAGATTGTGAAGAGCCTTGAATTCCAAACAAAAGACTTTTGAGGTAAACTGAAACATCATCATCATCAGTCACTTGGTTAAAGCATTTATTAAGTGCTTACTAGGTACCAATTACTGTGCAGAATACTAAGAATACAAAGAAAAAGAAATGAAAAAGAATTAGTCTTTACCCTCAAAAAGCTCCCATTCTGATGGGTGAATCAGCATATAAATAATTTGCTATGTACCACCAGTTATGTACTTTGTAGAGGAAAGACAATCTCAGAGTGAAAGTGCTAGGAGCTGGAAGAGGATGCAGCAGAAAAGGTTTCCTACCAAGTTGGAATTCATCCTGAATCATGAAAGAAAGCCAATAAAACTAAGAAGAAGTTAGAAGGATGTTATTCCAAGCAAGGGAAATAGGTATGCAGAGGAAAGGGAAATTGAAGGTCATGTCGAAAACAACAATTAATCAGGAGCTATTACGATGTTGAATAACTTGATGAGAAAACTTTCTCTACCAAAGTAGATTGGTACCTTTTCTACAACTTAGAGACTTGGAGTATATCCTGAGCCAATGAAAACTTAAATGAGTTGCCCAGTTTGTCAAGGGCAGTCCTTTAACCACTATGCTACACTGCCTCAAAAAGAATAATAATGGGTCAGATTTACCCAGAACACTAAGAAAAGTTGTGTAAACATTTAACAAAGTAGGAAGCAGCCACATCAAAGATGATGATGTTTCCACCATCTATCACACAGGCTTATAGCCTCTGACTATGTATGTAACTATATCAATATAACTGCCCATACTAGAGTCTCTGCTTTAGACAGAGACTGCCTCTTTTTGAGGAAAGCCATGAGAAACACTTAGCCACACCTATCGAGGTAGGACTCAGAGGTCTTGTTTAATTTTCCATTCCCTATTCAGTGATTACTCTCTATCCTCTAGGTAAGGAAGAGCTGAGAGAAAGATGGAGTGGAGGGAATAGGAAGAGGGAGAGGGAAAGAGAGAAATTCATCCATAATTTATGAACAACCCGAGAGTCTGCTTAGGTCAACCTGTGCATGAGCATGTACCTTCCCTCCTCTCATGGAACTGGTGTTTTTGTATTCCTCAGTGCCAATGCACTGATCCAGATGGGCAGTGAAATTAAGGAAATTCAATATCTGTTGCTTCTCCTCATAAGCTAAACTCCAGCTAATCTTAGAATGATGCAGAGACACAGATTCTAATATCATGACACTTGGGTTTATGATCTGTGACTACCATGTATGTGACTTTGGACAAGTAAAAATTATTTCTCAGAACCTCAATTTCCTCATCCAAAAAATTAAAAGTTTGGACTAAATAGTCTGAATCCCTGTTTACTTCTATATCTAAGATCCCTTTAAAACTCTGAGTCCTATAGTTGAATAATTCTTAGTTCAGTTAAATTCACTTTAGGAAAGAGAGAAAAAAGGAGAAAGAGAGAGAAACAGAGGGGGAAAAAAATGCCCTGACTTAAGTATTGGGCCTACAAAGACAAAAATAAATCAAACTCCCCACCCTCTTATAGTCTATCGATGAATTCACTTTTTTTTTTTTCAGAACAACTATAAAAATTTGGTAAATAAAAGCTGATTTTAAAGGCAATCACAATTTTGCAGGTAACTTTCCAATGATCATTCTGAAAGTGCCATGAGTTGGCATATGGCTAGTTTACTGTGAGACATTTACAGTGAAGTTCACCAGGGGTGAATAGTGCCCTAAATATCATCTAAAGAGGGTGCTGGGGGAAAGAGAGAGGGCTATTTAGCATGATTCATCATGGGAGAGTATGAAAAGCTTGAGAAATATCACCAAGGAGATGGCCAAGATGAGTATGGAAGTCATCCCAAAACAGAAACTGGTTTGGGGAACCAGGTCAAGAGATTTTCAAAAGTTACATAACAGGTCTCAAGCCCATAGGTCCAAGAGAGGGATTTAAGTATTCATGATGATAGGCAAGTCACATATATAACTTCCTACAGTTCAGGAATTTATAACTCAATACCCTTGTCCTCTCCTCCCCCACTAAAGGATAATAAACACAAAGGAAAATTTATTATCTTTGTTTTCATTAACATCTCACCAAAATCTAGCATTTTCTTCAATTATTTAAAAACATTATTGTGAGGAGTCCATGAATTAACAGACTGCTAAAAGGGTCAGTGGTATTTTAAAAAGTAAACAATCTCTGCAAAAAAATGCTATAGACTTTTCTTGAGCACAGCCTTAGTCCTGTGTTCCGTCTGCAATCATTTATGCTTGGCACTAGCGAGGTCCAGACCCTCATTATTAAACTTTTGTCATATTTAATGCTTGTCGAGATTTTTCTTAATCCTCTTACTGATGTCCCTGCTATTAATAGAATAGCATTTTCCCTTATACCTCTTCTTGCCTTCAATTTGAGCAAAGAAACTGAGGCAAAAGAAGCAAGGATATAAATTGTGTGGGGTTTCTGAGCAAGATAATGAGAAACTAGGATTAGAACTCTCCTCCTCTGTGTTCCAAGAACCTTTGAGCCATTTGATCCTCCTAAGGATTTAGCACACAACTCTTCAATTTAAAGGTGGCCTTTAGCAAGCCCTTGACAGCTGTGCATTTGGGTTTTCCATTAGTAACTTGGAATACCAGAAAGAATTATTTTGAAGACTCTAATTTCCTCTTTTCCTGCTATTCTTTTCACCCTCTGTCTTTATTGTGCCATCCAAATTATGAATATTGTACCAATTTTCTCATCTACATGCACTAAGATTGAATGCCTGAACACAGGAAAGAGTCTCAGGAGAGGCCACAATACCATATGTGGGGTCAACGTAATCCAGGGCAATTCATTCCATCCTAATTAAGTTCTTAATAAGCATTAGGACCTATATTGTATATGTGCTGTGGATTCAAATGGGGTAAAGGATACGAGGCTAAAAAGTCAGGAAGACCAGACTTTGAAATCTACCTCTATCACATATCATCTGGCAAGTAACTTAACCTCTCTCAGCCTCAGTTTCCTTATCTGTAAAATAAAAGAACCTATTTCCTATAGTTGTTCAGGGGAAGGGAATTTGTATTTATGTTATACCTGCTGTTTGCCTAGTACTTTACTATAAGTTCTTTATAAATGTGATCTCATTTGAGCCTCAAAACAATCCTGCAAGATGCTATTATTATCTTCATTTTACAGTTGAAGAAACTGAGGCAGACAGATTAAGTGACTGGCCCATAGTCACACAGCTAAGAGGGTCAAATGACATGACACATGATGATACCTTTCAAACTTTGAAGTGCTTTTTAGAGACTAGCTATCATCATCATCATCATCATCATCACTGTTTTATGATGTGTATACCTAAGCAGGGTATGATACAAAATAGAATGTGATGGAGGAGGGATTTTCATGAAAGGTTGGGGAATTCCTTAAAAATATCAGGAAAAAAAAAAGAATAAGTAAACATTTATAAAGCACCTCTTGTTTGCCAGGCAAGAGGCTATAGGGTGTGGTGAATAGAGAGCTGAATGTTGAGCTGGGGTACAGAATGCAAGTGATATTTACAGAGACCAACATGTCATCTTAGCATATGTGAGTATAGCATTTTAGAATTACTGAATCTCTGAGCTTAAAGAACATGAAGAATCTCCTTTTTGTATAATGCTCCTATTGACACACCCTATGTTCTGAACAGACTGGACTCCCTCCATTCCTCCCACAAAACTCTTCCCTCCTACCCCCCATTATGGTACGTTGGTTCAGGATTCCCCTCATGCTTGGAATGCCCTTCTTCACTTCTATCTGGAAAACTCTTTGCAGCCCTTCCCCTGCCAGATTCTAATGTTCTTCCTTGCCCTTAGCCACTTGCATATCATGACATCACCTCTCTGAAACAAACAATTTGCATTTACTTTGTACATATCTGTATTCTTTTCCCTAGACCCAAAGACCCCCTCTCCTTAGAACATAAGCTTCTTGAAGGCAGGGGGTCATTGTATTTTTGACTTTGTATCCAAACTTTCTAACAGTCACAAAGCATTTATTGACCGTCTGTTTTATGGCACAATCTATACATTTACTTTGTACTGATTTATATTCTTTTATCTAGACACAAAGCATCTACACGCTCTCATTAGAACATAAGCTTCTTGAAGGCAGGGGGTCATTGCATTTTTGTCTTTGTATCCAAAGTTTCTAATAGTCATAAAACATTTCCTGTATGTCTGCTTTATGGCACAAGCTATGCCAGATCCTATAGGGAAAATTTAATAAAAAGCTCAACCTTCACCCATGCATAAATCCCCTATGATTGCATTACCCGACAAGTGGCTATCCAGCTTCTGCCTAGAAACCTCATTGAGTAAACATTAGTAGGCTATGATGTTTTATGGGGTGAAGGAAAGAATGAAGATCTTTTCCAGTTGAAAAGTCTGGTACTCGACGATGTTGTAAGAAAGTTTCGCTATTCAACTTTATACAGTACTTCCATCTCTCCCAGGCAAAGGACCAGAAAAAAAAAAAAATGTGTATGCAGAGATTTATACTCACTTGACTCTTTGCTCTTATCCTTTTTGATTAAAAAATACATCAAGACATGAGACAGATAGAAAAACCCATAAAACTTGTTTTACAGCATCATAAAGGCCCACTGCTTGCATTCTTAGCATTATCTGATACAAGGCGAGTAATTGAAGATGAAAGCATGTTGCTTGTGTGGAACTCTCTTGAGAAGATGGCAAGAGAGAGTCCCTGGGCTTTGTGATATCATCCAGGGCTTGACTTGGGCTCACTTTTTTATTTCATTTAATTAGACATTGCTCAAGAGGTACAAACTTAATAAGGCTGCATACACCTTTACTCTTGCCATCCACCGGTCTACTTGTCGCTCCTTAATCCCTGTCCTCAAATGATATTCAGTGACTTCAGCAGCAGTCCAAGAAGTCTCACAGTGGAAAATTATAAGGATGACTGTTCTCTCTTTTCTAGCTATATCCCTATCATCCAACCCTGGGCCTAACATATAGTGCTCATTGAAAAGATTCTTGTTGATTGATTGATGTCACCTAGATGGGAGTTCTGTTGAAATAAAAAGTAGAAAGTTATTTTCCTTTCAGGAAAATAGGTAGCAGATGATTAAGTGCCAGCTTCTCTTTTCTCCCTGCCCAAGAGAGTTTATACGAAATACAAAGTATTCTTGTCCTTTTAAGTTCATTCACAATTTCTATAATTAGTAATATGAGGTGGATAAATGAGAGGGGAGGACACAGGAAGGAGAAGAGAAGAGAGGAGTTGATGGAAAGAAGGAGGGGGGGGAAGGAGGAGGGAAAGGGAGAGAGACAGACAGAAAGACAGAGATGGAGATAGAGGGAGGATAAAAACCTTGGACTGTGAGTTGGGAAACCTGAATCCAAGTTTCAGATTTCCAGTTCCTGGGTGAATGATCTCAGCTAGATTGCTTAACCTTTCTGACCCTATTTTCTCATTTTTTTTGGGCTGAGGCAATTGAGGTTAAATGACTTGCCCAGGATCACATAGCGAGGAAGTATTAAGTATCTGAGACTAGATTTGAACTCAGGTCCTCCTGACTTCAGCACTGATGCTCTATCCCCTGCACCACTTAGCTGCCTCCCTATTTTCTCATCTATAAAATGAACAAGTTAACCTAGATGATATCTGGGGTTCTTTCTACAACTACTTGACAAAATTATAATTTTGACTAATATGTTAATCTAGTTTAAGTCCTTTAACTTTGATAGCTTCATATTAATAGATACTACCTTCAGATTTCCTGGCATAATGGAAAGGAAGACAATAAATCCCCCTTCCACTAAGGAGATCTATCCATAAATGTATATCCTTCCAATATGGGTGGTTCAATTTTATTAACAAGACATGTAATAATACTGTGGCGCTAGCTTTCTATTGTTAATAAGGCTAGACCACCTTTATTCAAAATAAATTTGTCTCTTAAAAAAAGATAAAGGGAATCTTTTCTGCTCTGTAGTTCTCTCATAAAGCTAGAAATACAGAATCTACAAGGCTTGCTCCCAATCCTCAGTGGAATTCTCTATAGAGAGCCTAACAGGAATATAAGATCCTTCAGTGTGATTCAACTAGCATGGAATAACTGATTGGGACTTTTAAAAGACACACTTAAGCACAAACACACACTCTTATTTGTCTCCATTTCTCGTTCATTCTCCTCCCTTCTCCCCCCAGTTTTGCCTGACAGGCAGAAGAGTGACAGAATATCCCATAGTAGGAATTTGATAAACATTGAATTGAATTGGTGTGGCTGCCTCCAAAGAATATTAGCTCTGGATTCAGAGCCAATATTGAACTCAAATTGCATATTCATCAATATCTATATGGATGCAAGCTACGTAAATTAACTTTTCTTGACCTCAGTTTCCTTATCTGTAAAATGAAGGGGTTGAATTCAATAACCTCTAAGTTCCTTTCTAATTCTTGATCTATAAAGTTTTTTTTTCCTGATTCTTCCAGCATTATTAAATGAAACCTTGTTATCTAATTAACAGCACAGTGTTCACATATGGCACTTAATAAATTTAGAGCTTAATAAATATGTTTTCATTCATTAATAAGTGTTTATTAAGTAATTAGTCAATTAATTTTACATCAGAAAGTAGATGATAAGCCATTTCTTTTAGTAGTCAATTCAAAATAGTGGGAACATTAAAGATGTTATCATCATCATCACCATCACCATCATCATCACCATCACCTTCATCATCATTCTTACCATCAGCATCTTTTTCAGATCATTTATTGAACCTCTATTTTGTGTAAGTGCTGAGGACACACTATCATGGGGACTTGTGATAAAAATATAAATAATTATATCACGTAAACTGTGCTAATAACTGAAGAAGATAAAAGGAAGAGAGATGATTCTCAAATAATTGTCACCATTGAGAAAACTTTCTTTTAAAAGTAGGGCTTGATCTGAGTCTTTAAGGAAGGAGGAAGCTTTAAAAATGGCCATTAGGTGAGAAGAAAACAGGAGAACAAATGCTCAAAGGTAGAGATTTGTATGTTATTTTCTTGGTTGTGGTATGGAGACCAGTTTAGCTGAGATGATGAGTTCTTGCCCCCTTATTACAAATCTCAGTTCAATAATCATTATTTGGAAGGTGGCTCACAATAATTTGCTTTTCCCAGTCTCATAACCTTTCCCTGCAGTCTCATTTCTTAAGTCTTGAATAAAGGCTTTCTTGATGGTCTGGTTTAACAGCTCCCCCTAGATGATGTTCCACATAGTCCCACTGTTAAACAGAATGACCCTATGTTTTCTCAATGGCATTTCCTCCAAGCAGTAGCTTCTTCTGCTGTTGGGGAGGGTGATATGATGGCCAATCCCTGCAGGGGTAAAGTGGGAATGAACAGCCATTTCTTGTTAGAGATGAGAGTGTGAATACACCAATTATGCATGTTGGATGTGATGTTGCTTAATGTTCAGTGTCCATGTTAATGATTTAAATGTTTAAGTGTTTTCTCTGTTTGTGGAAATAATCCTTAACATTTCTTGGATTCAATCATTTACTAGATCTTATAATTCTATCCCTGCAACATGTCTCAAATCATTTCCTTCCTCCTTCTTTTCATTGCCATCACACTGTGACAGGTATTTCCCTTGTATTCACATAATAACTGCTCTTCCCACTTCCTCTCTGTTCTGTTCCAATCTGTATTCCATACTGTTTTCAGAATAAACATTTTGATGCCACATAGTGATAAGGTCATAGAATCTCTCTCCTCAAAAATCTTCAACGCTACCAGTTTCTTCCTGTGTAATGGTCATGCTCCTCTGACTGGTCACAATGTTTATAGTATCTTAAATGGAAAAATAGAAGGGACTTCGGAGACCATATAGATTCATTTTATATATATTTATAATCTCAGAGATTTGCCTGGGACACTGACACATTAAGTGACTTACTCAGGGTCTCACAGCCAAAAAGTATCCCAAGAAGACCTTGAACCCCAATTTCCCTTAGTTACTATTGACTTCATAATCTTTTTAAAGTATTGATACACTAGCAATTAGTGTAGAGAAGGGAACAAAAGCATTGCTTCTCCTAACTTCTAAGTGGCAACATGGATAAAGCACTGAATTTAAAGTCAAGAAGACTTGAATTTTAATTCTATTTCAATTACTTACTAGATATACGCCCCTGGGTAATATTTAGGTTCTTAGGGCCTCAAGTATCTTATCAGTCAAAAGAAGGGTTTGGACTTGATCTCTGCTGTATATTTAACTAAGTGATTTCATGTTTGTTCAACTTTGAGTTGAAGCATTACTATAGATCAAAGGCCAAGAATCTAGAATTAGTGGGTACCTCAAAAGTGATCTTGTCCAATCTTTCCTTTTATAAATGAAGACCCTGAACTCTAGGAAGGTCAAATAACTTGCCCTAAGTCAAAGAAGTGTCTCATAGGTCTAGTCCCATTTGGAATAAGAGTAGATGATGACATCTATGAGGTCAAATCTGTTTCCAAATCTCTTCTACATACATTTGTTCCTTATTCTCCCAATGACCTGGTAAGATAAATAGTATAAATATTATTCATTAAAGAGAAGAAAACTAAGGCTCATTGAAGTTAAATTGCTTATTGTTGGTCACAAGACTTCTTCAAATCTAGGTCTTTTCTGACTTCAACCACTGTCTTTTTTTTTTCTGTGCTGCCTGAATAATCTAAATTATTGAATCTATAAAATGTATCGACTCTCTATGTGTTCACCACTGTTAAACACTATTGGTATTCCAAGGGAAGAATCAGACTCAGTCCCTACCTGAAAGGCCCTCCCTCTGATTAGAGAAAGAAGATGTACACAATACATAATGAGAAAACAGTAGTACAAAATTAAGGACTGAATTGTATGTTACCTGCAGTCAGTGTTGCTGAAGTTCCAAGATTTGAGTTGGGTTAATTGAGGAAGAGTGTGCAGAAGACTGGGCCCTTGACCGTGGCCTTAAAAATAGAAAGCTTTGGGAAGGTACTCTAGGTGGGCCTTTAAAGAAATTGAATGTGAGGAGGATGCTTTATAGATTTGAAGGATCAAGTAGAAAAGAGATATTGAGGATAAAATCAGTAAGGAGGCTTAGAACTGAGGTATGAGATAATGAAGTTTGCTATGAGTATCTACAATATGGCTATTGGAAATAAAATAGAAATGGGGGAATTGGGGCAGAACTCAGGGAGAAATGATTAGGTAGATTTGGGAAATTTTTAGAAATAACTATGTAGAAATATCCAGTAGGAAGGTGGGGAGGTAGCACTCTCTCAGATGAGAGGTTAGGTCAAGCATTGTCTGTTGGGTAGCTGTCAGAAAGAGGTGATAGGAGAAGATGAAATGGATAAGCTTAAGTGACACAATATAGAAGAAGGAAATTAGAGGATCAAGACAAAGTTGTTACACTTAAAAATGAAGATTTATTTTTGCTTTGCCCTTCTCTTAAACTGCCTTTGCTGGGTAGCGTTAATTGTTAACTTCACGATGTCTCCCTCTTACAAATATTGTGGTATTGTGGAATATACTACATTTAGTTCCTGACACTCTATTTTAGGCAGTACAGGAATAAACTGAAGAATATTGTGGCTAACCAGAATCGTGGACCATGTTATTTCAGGAGTGGTTTAAGGTAAACATAATGCTACCTATAGTCCAAAACATATTAACTGGCCCAAACCAGATTAAAATATAATTGGTAAATATTTAACAAAATAGATAAAATGCAATAAAATTTATAATAGTTAACATGTGACTTTCTAAGTCTATATGTTACCTATAGGCATCCTTAGGTATAGTTTTGTGGCTCCCGTTTCTATTTTAATTCGACTCCTCAGCTTTAGGGAACTGGGGATGTTTATCCTGAATAAGTGAAGACTTGGGGAAGATTTATTAGTTATCATCAAGCACTGGCAAACTCATCATTTGAAAACAAGTTTAACTTTCTTCTTCTTGACTCCTAAGGGCAGAACAAGAAACAGTTTATGGAAGCTGTGAAGAAGTAAATTTAGGCTCAATCCTAGAAGCAACTTCTTGACTATGAGGTATCCAAAAGTGGATTTATAAATTAGTGGATTTCCCATTTTAAGTAATCTTCAAACAGAGCCTGAATGACTGTCCACTCATGAGGAATGTTATTATGTGAAGATTTTTTTGGAGATATTAGTTGAAAGAGACACAGATATATCTCCCAACTTTCACATTCTGTGATTAGATGATTCTATCATAGTTTTTAGATAGCCCCCAATTTCAATTCCCTCCAACAACTATAGTCACTCTCCCAAAGAGAAAGGTTTCTGAAATACCCTTCAGTGATATCTAGGGACATACTGAAGGCCTTCCAGATTGCTACTGCTCACTAGAATTATAAAGAGACCTTCCATTTCTGGGAACCAAGCAATCCAGATGTTGAAACCAAAGGGCCATTCTCACCTCACTACTTTTTGTCCATATAATGTTAAAATTATCCAGAGAGCAAACTGCAAGTAATGAAGTCTGGGTCACTCCCCATCTGTCTCACTAAATGCCACTTGGAACGAGGGCCTTTTCATTTGACAATAAAATCAATGAATGAAATATTGCAGGGTTGGAAGAGATGGTGTGCAGAATTCATTATGGAAACTGTGTTCCAGCAGAAGGCAAAGATTGTCCCTATTCCACCTTCCTTCCTGTTAACATCGACTTGGCTACCTAATGAAACTTTCACCTTCTGTTATCCCTTCACCTATTTGCTTTTAACCTTTAACCCTTTCAACAACATTCAGAAGTCTTCCTGGCTTCATTACTCTATCTTTTCTTCCTCTTTATGAATGGGTCAAGAGATGGTTTTCTTTGATTCTTTTTTTTAACTTTCATTGTTTTGTTTTTTAATTTGGAATTTTTACTATTTAAAGAAAGCCATTAGTTTAATCTCTGTTTCTTTCAGTATCAGGGTAACCTTTCTATGGATCCTTTTTCAGTTGTTAATATCCTTTCAAAAATGTGGCTTCTAAAATTAAACATATTCATGATGTATCCTGACTAGGGCAAATATTAGATTGATATCATTGCCTTATTACTTTCTTTGATATGTATTAAAACTAAATTTGTGTGTTTACATATACTAGTTATATATTTTCGTATTTCCTGCGCCATAAAAACACTATGGCTTGTTAATAAGTTCAAGGATAACACAGATATTCTGGCTATCAAGTGCTTGTGTTGAAAAAGAAAGCAATATTCCAGTTGAATCAATATAGTTTTCGCCTCAGTTAGACCACATCACGAATATCGTATTTAACTATCAACACCATGGTTTTAGAAAGATGTTGACAAGCTGAAGAGGATCCATACAAGGACAACCAGAATAGTGAAGTAAATGGAGATCAAGCCAAATGAAGCTTAGGTGAAGGAACTAGAATCATAAGTTAGTTTGTAAATGACTACAATCCTCAGATTATTTCCACATGCACTACAGAAAACTTAATACTAAATACTGATGAGAATAATAGACTTTTTTTGAATGTTGCTTGGCTCCTTTGTCAATGAACCTCTGGCCAGTGATGGTAACTGACCTAAAACTAGAATTCTCAACAGAGCAACAAGAAAATGGCCAACTTCCCTCTTTCTCCTCATTTCATTTTATTCCATTCACTTTCCCTACCCTCTGAGACCTCTCTGTTCCATTTTATCTTGGAAATTTGTTGATCTGGGATTATATTCTCTGCCTCATTAGGTGGCTATAAATGGTCTCTTGGTGATCCATGTGGAGAAAATTTGAAAAGAACTTGATCTTTTCATCTTATCTCTGCCTGGGGAAAGGTCGCAAGGTTTAGCCTATGGTGTGGTAAATAGGCTGCCAGACTTTGCAAATAGTAGCAGTTACATCTGATGGCTATTGTCTTATGTTGGTCATAAGTGTCATCAGAGTGAGTCAACATTCTCATGGAAAGAGAGCAGTCCTGAATCATTATGTAATGTTGACATTAAATCAAAGGATGTCTTAGGTCTTACTATTCCAGCATCTCAGATTAAAGAAATCAAACTGGACAATGAATATGTCACTCAAAAAGCTTTTACTTTTTATGTGATATGTATGATCATCTTTATTTCCAAAAACAATAAAACACCAGTTATAATAAAATTGTAATAATAATAACTTATTTGCATTATTTATTTTTAAATAACCAAGCACAATATCACAGCAGCAGCAGCATCAATTACTTCTTCCTTCTCCATCTGCTCCTATTATAAAATTTTAATAAGCATTTATTAAGATTCAACTATAATACAAAATATTATACTTGTTGCTAAGGGTCATACAAAGATGAATAATAAAAGTGACACATTTGTAGAGAGATTTAAGTTTGCAAAGTGTCCAACGCAGGGTTACATAAATATAACTACCTCCATTTTGCAATAAGAACTGATTGGATAATTGATCTAGAACCCGTAGGGACCATAGTGCTTAGCATAGAACCTAGCACATGGTAGGTATTTATTGACTGATGGACTGACTAGTCCAACTACCTCATTTTAGAGATAAGGAAAGGAAAACCTAGAGAAGTTCATATAAATAATGAATGGCAGAACCTAAATTTGAATTCAGGTCCAGTAATTCTAAGTTTAGCATTCTTTCCACTGTCCCACAAGGTAAGTCCCAAAGAAATAAAATATCTTACTTTAAGGTAACATGTTTAATATGTGTTAGAACTACAAACTAGACTAGAGGTCTTTTAAGTCAAAGACTTAAAAAAAAAAAAAAGCTTTTCAATGATGCTGACAAAATGTATTATCATTTCTTTCAATTGTATTATGTCATCAGGTAAAAGTGGTGATATAAACAAATGAGCTAGAGCACCATGTAAAATGTAAAAAGTAATTAACATGGCTTCTGTCATGGTGGTCTATGAGTTAAAGGGATGATAATTTCCAACTAGAAAATAATGGAAGATATCCTAGAAGATGTGATTTTTATGGATGGGCAGATTTTCTTTCTTTTTAGTTTTCATTAAGTCTATTTTTGTAAATCCTCCCTCCTTCCCAAGACTCCATCCCGGACTCACTTCTTTTTTTCTCAATGTATTATCTTCCTTAATGTCTATTTTTGTCATTGCATTTCAATATAATTGGTTTTCTTTATAATCCTATTTGATTTAATTCATTTAAAAACATAATACTGCTGAAGAGATCCTAGGCTTCATCAGATTTCCAGAAAGCTTAATGACACAAAAAAGGTGAAGAACCCAGGGTATAGAGGAATATTCAAAGTAGATAAAAATGGGGGAAAGTGTCAGCTTATATTGAATGATATTGATTAGTCCACTACAGTTGAAACATTGAATAAGGTAACATGCTTGGACAGAAAACAGGTTCTGAAAAGCTTGCAGCCCAATCTACTGGCCTCCATCCGGGACACCTGGTTTGGTGGTAGCCTTTGCTCCCCATTCTTTTTTGAATTGGTTTCCATAAAATTAGCTTGTAGATTCTGGATAGCAGAATGAATTTCCCTTGCTCACAGCTGTCCCCTCCAGTGAACAGACTCTTCGAAATGTTTCATAAAGAAGAGATTGCACCTAGAGTTCTCAGGTCCCTGTAGGTCAGAAATTGTATAAGTAGCATAGAATTAGAATCTCTTAGGGTCTGAAAGATTCCATTTATAAAAAACAAGGTTCTATCCTTTCCAAGATGTCTTTCATAGTCTGACACTTCAATAGGAAGTTAATTGAAATGGAAAAGATCAAGTGCAAGATAGTCCCAAAACAAAATGACTTTATAAAACATCTTGTATTATTTTGTGCTTTCATTATGCAGAAATTTGGTGGGTATGAGCAAGCCAGCCTCTTTGTAATGTTGAGATGCTGAGTTTGTTGTTAGCATAGTGATAAGCCCCAAAGGTACCTTTTTTGGGCAGAAAATAAAAGGACCTATAAGTATGAGAGGGGGAGAAATAAAAAAAAAAAAGGAATATATTCACTACTCAAGGTGAATGAAGCAACAATAATGGACAAAGAAAAGAAGGCGAATTAACCAACTTTACTTTAAGGGGGTTGATCTTTGGAATGAAAAGTGTAGAACCAAAAAAAATGAAAAAAGAATTTATTCAAGATGAACACACACATACACACACACACACACACACACACACACACACACAAAGCAAAAGAGAATCCAATTGTCCTTGATTCAATTAAGAATTTATTCAGCACACATTTCCTGCAAAATTACCTAATGTGAACAAATTGGGTGTCATAGAAATGTGTGACAATAATTGCAGAGCTGTAATCTGAGATTTTGGAGAACTCTCTGGATGTTAAAAAAAAAAAAAAAAAAGTGATGAAATACTGGGCATGGCCAAGTATCCTGACTTTGAAAAGAGGTCAAGAAAGTGAACATTTCATTAAGTACAGGCCAGGAAGCTTGATTATGGTTCCTGGACAATCTCTATTATTCATTATTTTGAAAAGTTTTTATTGATACCTTTAAAAAATGTCACCAGAGTATCCTATTGTCCCCCTCCTTCCTAGAGAGGCATCTTATGAACCAAATAATACTTTAAAGGTAAAAAGGAGAGGAAAAAATCAGCATAATTGGCTAGAATGCATTATTAAAGGAATTGTTTTTGAACTTCTAGAAGTGGAATCTACAGGAAGGGTATTCACAGTCCTACTTTGCTGTATTCTAGAAAGACCATGGAGTAATTGTTAGACTCAGTTCTGTGTGTCAATTTTTCAAATATTATTCTTTTTAAATTATCTATTTTTAAAAAATATTTTCAGTCTTATCCATAGCCAGAGAAAGAATTGAAAGAGTCTAAATGAAGATCAAGGCATACTATTTTCCCTTTTTTTTTTCCTTTTGTCCTTTCTTGTGGTTTTTACTTTTTGTTCTGATTTTTCTTTCACAACATGGTTAATGTAGAAACATATTTTATATCATTGTGCATATATCACCTATATTAGATTGCTTTCCATCTCAGGAAGCCAGCAAAGGAAGGATGAAGGGACAAAAATTTAGAACTCAAAGTCTTTCAAAAAATTAATGTTGAAAATTGTTTTGAAATGTAATTGGAAAAATATAATACTATTTTAAAATTTTTACTTTCAGTTCCAAATTCTCTCCCTCCTTTCCTCTACCCATCCCCTCCCCTTTGAGAAGGCAAGAAATATGACTTCTACTATACACATGTAGTCATGTAAACTATATTTGCACTTTATCTGAGAGAAGGAAGGAAGGAAGAGGAAAAGAAGGGAGGAAGAGAAGAGGAAAGGAAGGAAAGAGGGAAGGAAGGAAGGAAGGAAGGAAGGAAGGAAGGAAGGAAGGAAGGAAGGAAGGAAGGAAGGAAGGAAGGAAGGAAGGAAGGAAGGAAGGAAAAGAGACAGGGAGAGAGAGAGAGGGAGGGAGGGAGGGAAGGAGGGAGAAAATATGCTTCAAACTGAGTGCCTCAGTTTGCTATCTGAAAGTGGGATTTTTCATCATGAACCCTTTGGATTATCACAGATCATTGTAAAGATCAGACTTGCTAATAATAAGTGATTTTCATTATAATATTGCTATTACTGTGTGCAGTGATTCTATTCTGCTCACTTCTTTTTCCATCAGTTTATATATCTTCTCAGATTTTTCTGAAACCATCTCTTTCATCATTTCTTATAGTATAATTGCAATATACATATATATGCATATATACATATATATATATATGCATGTGTATATATATATATTTTTTTTTTTCCTTTTCTCTTTGTGGTATAGACCTAATAATGGTAGTACTGAGTCAAGAGGTTGCTGCTGTTCAATCTTGTTTTATTCTTCATGACCTCATGGACTAGAGCACACCAGAGTTTCCTCTATATATGATCTCCCAAAGGTTAACTCCTCCTCTGAGAGAATGGGATTGTGGGATATCTCCCAGCATGCTCTCTGGCCCTAAGACCTTCAAGGGAGGTGTGAATTCAGATATCTCATACTAAACCCTGAAATTTCCCAAATGTGTGAACTCCAATGAGTACTTAAATACTTGTTGCTAATATGAGCTCTCTAAAGGTGTGAACACAAGCATTGTTTCTATCAGTTGTACTTAGTACCTTGTTTCAAGTTCTGGCCCATAACATCTTCTCTGGATCAGTTCAATCATACTGAACCAGGCTAAATTAGATAATTATTGTCTCTATCAACTCTAATGACTTAACATTATTTCTCAAAATATATCCGAGTTCAATATTTATTGTTTCTATAACACTATCCATCTCATCCTTTTGCCTTCAGTCTTTTCCAACATCAGAGTCTTTTCCAATGAGTCCCATCATCTTATTATGTGGCCAAAGTATTTAAGCTTCAGCTTCAGTATTTGACCTCCCAGTGAATAGCCTGAATCAATTTAAGTATTGACTTATTTGACCTCCATTGCTGTCTAAGGGACTCTCAAAAGTCTTCTTTAGCATGCAATGTGAAAGCATCAGTTCTGAGGCACTCAGCTTTTCTTATAATCTAACTCTCACAGTCATACATTGCTCCTGGAAAAAAACATGAATTTGACTATACAGTCTTGTGTTCACAAGGTAATGCGTCTGCTTTTTAATATGCTGTTCAAATTTGGGGTATACACTCTTTAATAATATTATTTCATCTATAGTTATAAATTTAACATTCTTTTGACCATAGAGTATTTACTTCTGAAAAGTCTAGGATGAATAAGCCAGGACCAAGAGAGCTGAAGGTAAAGAGCAGAAGGCCCTAAATAAAGAGGGAAGGACAGTTCATCCTAAATAATGTAAAAGAATCTGTGAACCAATTCTAGTTGAGGGGAATCTGTAGGACTTATTTATTCATCAGGTCTCAGAGGTACTTGTTGTAATAGTAGCAGCAGTAATTTATTATTAATTATTATTATTATTGTGTTTTCCATTGTGCCCATATCTTGTACATTCATAGTACTTCATTCAGTAAAATGACAGAATCAGTAGTAAAGGGAAAGGGAAGAAGTCTTTGAATTATATAGAATGAAAGGAAAGTTAAAACAAGAGGAAGGATGGCCTGAAAGTGTGTTTTGGTCACTTTAAACTAAATATTTGCATAATTTTTAATCTCAAGGGAAATGCCTTTCTTATCCATCTTTCTATTCTACTAACAAAATGGCCAGCTTCCTGTACTCACAGCTTCTAAATGTGACTCAGGCATATCCACTCACAGCCAGAAACTCACCAACCTATTCATTTCTCTTGGCAGCATAAATCCCTGCAAAGGGGACAAATGTCTACATAGTTAAGCTTCCGCCTGCCACTTTTACTAAACTGGTGACCTTTTCCATTTGGAGCCTGTGACAACAGCCTTTTAACCACCGTGACTCACCTGGGGTGTATTCATGCCATCCTGACATTAAAACCTTTGCCAGGAGATTTTCAGACTGCAGCCCTGCAATTTACCTAGGGCAATAGATATAGATATATATTTTTTCCCCCTTTTCCCCTATTTCTTCTCTAACTTTTCATTTCTCTTCTTCTTCTCCTTCTTCTGTTCTCCTTTTCTTCTACCTTTGTTTCCCCACATATACTTCTTTCTCTTCTTTGATTTCCCTTTCTCCATTTCCCCTTAAGCCCTTATACTATTTCCTCTTCCCCATCTTCACATTCCTCATTGTCCCCTTGTATTCTTTTCTTCCCCCTTCTCCTTGCTTCTCTTCCTCTTTTCCTCTTTCCTCTTCCCTTTGTCCTCTTTCTCTTTTCTTCTTTACCTTTTCTCACAACCATTTTTCTCTCTCTTGGGTTTTCTCCATCTTATTTTTCTATATATTTTATCCCTTTCTTCTTTCTCTTTCCATTCCCTTTCCCATTTGATCTTATCCCATGTCTTTTCTGAAAAGACAGAGAAACTTGGAATCACTCTAAATTCTAGATCTAACACTTTCTTTTTTTTTTTAATAACTTTTTATTGCCAGAACCCATGCCAGGGTAATTTTTTACAACATTATCCCTTGCACTCACTTTTGTTCCCACTTCTCCCCTCCCTTCCTCCACCCCCTCCCCCAAATGGCAAGCAGTCCTATACATATTAGATAGGTTATAGTAGATCTTAGATATAATATATGTGTGCAGAACCAAACAGTTCTCTTGTTGTACAGGGAGAATTGGATTCAGAAGGTATAAATAACCTGGGAAGAAAAACAAAAATGCAAACAGTTTACATTCATTTCCTAGTGTTCTTTCTTTGGGTATAGCTGCTTCTGTCCATCCTTGATCAATTGAAACTGAGTTATAGATCTAGCACTTTCAATCTACCTGATAATGGACCATATGATAGCTGTTATTATCCTTCAGATCCACTGAAAGGAACAGAGAGGGAAGGAAATATGAAGAACAGCTTTTTAGCAATGGCCTCCTTTAAGGCTATACCAAATTGTCCTAAAGTTTGCTGTGTTTGTGTAAGAGATTTCCACACATTCTTTTCTTGTCTCTAGATTATAAGATCTGAGATAAAGAGTTCCAAGGACCCTCAGAGACCATCTGACCTAATCCCCTCATTTTACAGGTTAAAAAAATCTCCTAGTAGATGATGATGGACTGGAATAGGGAGAGATTTTCCTGAGGCAGTGAAACCAATCAGAAGATTTTTGTAATAATCCATCATAAGATAATGAGATCTATAACCAAGGTGGGGGGGCAATACCAGAGGAGAAAGAGGGCAAATATGAGATATTATGAAGGTCAAACCAACAAGACTTGACAATAGATAGGATATGAGATTATAAATTTGAGTGAGAATTGGAAAGTGACACTAAGGTTGAAAACCTGAATGACTAGGAGGATGGTGTTATCTTCCACTGCAATAGAAATAGGAAGAGGCAAGGAGCAAGATAATGAGTTCAGTTTTGCATATGTTGAATTTAAAAGGTAGATGAGATGGTAAAGTTGAAATACCTAAGAATCAGCTGAGATGGAGATCAAAGATTAAGAGAAACATTAAGACTGGATAAGGATATCTGAGAATCTTCAAAATAGAGATGATCAGTGAATCCATAGGAGCTGATGTGATCACCAATGGAAGTAATATAGATGGTGAAGGGAAGGATGGAAAAGAAAGGAAAGAAGCATTGGGTATTACTTACTATCAGTGAATGTGACCTGAGTGGAAATCAAGGAATAGAGACTGAGAAAGACAATCTAAAAGATAAAGGGGGGACAGAGAGGCAGAGAGAAACAGACAGACAGATAGACAGAAGGGGACAAAAAGTAATAGAGACAGAGAGAAACAAAGAAAAAAATCAGAAACAAGAGACAGGCAGACTGTATCAGGTAACTACTTGAGGCAGGGAGGTCAATTAGAAAGCTTGTCTTTATTCTCAGAAGATGATCACTTGTACTAGGAATTCCTCAATTATGCTGTGACTGGCATGACAGTGAGGCTGGGTTACATGGCAACATGAGCGAATGCCACGGGGAATTTTGTTTATGCCTAATTCAGCTAAGGAGAATCACTTATCACCTCATTTATCAGTGTCAGTGACTCTCCTAGAATCTTGAAATCAAGTATTGGTTGTATCTATAGAGACAACCTCATATTGCAGGGGAAAAAAAATAATGTGATTTTGGACACCAAGAGATCAAAGCACTAATGAAAGCTGAAGTTAGAGAGAGAAATAAGAATTATATTTCATCGCTCTGCCTCAGTTTCCTTATCTGCAATATTATGCTGCCTGATTTATGCATCGACACATCAGGGAGCAAACTCTTCTATAAATGTGGTTTTGCCAGATAAACGAAAATCTAAATCTGCAAGTATAACAAATTTTGGAAGACGAATTTCAAGTCTCAAAGCTTTGTGTTAATTTAAATGTCAACCAGAAAGGAGGTGGTAAAGGAGGAAGGGGTAGACTCTGGAATTCATAGTTTTAAAAATGAATTTATTCTTAAATGAAATTATTTTTACATATAATTGGGGAAAGATAAAATACTGAAAAAAACTGTCAACTAGGTGCAATGAAAATATTTGAAAATCCCAAACTTGCCTGTTATTTTAGGATTATAGGAGCATAGATTTTGAGCTAGAAGGAACCTTAGAGATTCCCAGTCTCCTGATTTTACAAGTGAAGGGACTGAGGCAAAAAGACATTAAGATCCAATGCATAAATCTCTGACCTTGTGGAACTTCCCATTTATGTGGGATAAATGACATATGCATAAAGAACTTTAATAAAAAAATAATAGATAGCAAATTCCTGAAAGAATGGTATACTGTATGTTCTACTAGGTCTCTGGAGGGAGAGGTTATTGTTACTTGTAAGGATCTAGAGGACCAAGGATAGTGCTTCTCGGCAAGCTTCCCTCCTTATTCAATTCAAACATTCTGACTTTACATCTAGGACTTTAACTTTAACCCTAGATAGCAGATAATGGCTTGGAGGTTGGAATAGCTCCTTTGGACCAATGTTTTGGGAATTAAATATAAATTTCTGAAAAAACTGAACCAGGTTACTTTTTAAAAAATACTAGGCTATTAAAGCTAATATATCTAATACCTTTTATCATATATATAATATGTATATTTTATATGTGGATGTATATATATATATGCGTGTGTGTATGTGTGTATCTCTATCTCTCTATGTACAGAGAGACAGAGACAGAGAAAGACAGACAGACACACATACAGAGAGAGACAGAGAGACACAGAGAGAGAATAACAAGAGTGCTAGGTGGCTTAATGGATAGAGTGCTGGGCCTGAAATTAGAAGACTTATCTCCTGAGTTCATACATGGTCTCAGACATATTCTAGCTGCATGACCTGGGAAAGTCACTTAACCCTAATTTGTCTCCGTTTCTCCATCTGTAAAATGACCTGGAGAAGGAAATGGCAAACCACTATGGTATCCTTGCCAAGAAAACCCCAAATGGGGTCAAAAAGAATTGAATATTACTTTAAAAGAAACAAAAATACAAAGGGGAAGATTGAACTCAGATCTTCAAGTACAAAAATTCTTGTAAATCCAAAAGTATTTTTAGCCTTTCTTAATAGGAAAGCTAATCTATAAATCCAAAATATTCTTAGAGAACAGAAAAGAATTCTTCATTAATATCTTTGAGCAGAATGCCTGAATGATGTAAACAAAGGATGTTTTGAAAATAAAACTTAAAAAACATTCAAGCAATCCAGATGGGTTAAATTTCTACTTGACTCTAGGCCAATATTATTTCCCTGATATAATAGCCCCTGCCTGAGAAGGGCTGCCTGCTGCAAAGTAACTGGGGAGTATAGTGTGATAAAAGCCAGCTTGGAAAGAAGCCCAAGAGTCTTGCATTCCTCTGTAGATTTTCCCATTTCCTTAGACCAAAGATCATGAAAGGAAGAAGAGAGAAATCATTATTTGAAACTGAGGCAAGAGTTTTAGAGCCATAAATTAAGTTAATGCGGACTCACTCGAGGCTGGCTAGAAGAAAATTTGCTCTTGGTACTTGGCAGATGGAAACATTAACAGGATGTTTATTGGATTTTTCGATGTTTTTTTTTTCCCTGAGTTTCAGCCCCCTCTCTTTCTTTCCTCCTTAAAATGACTGTTAGAACATGATACCCATTGGGGTACTACATTTAGGACTCTCAAATACTCTCCTTAGCATTTCAGAACAAGTTCTGTATCAGAAATGCAGCTGGCATTAACTCAGAAAAGCCCTCTCTTCATTGACTCAGCCCTGTCTAATGGTACCCTCAGTACCACTGGAGAAACCAGGTCTCCTGACTGCAGGCTAGGAGGCCTTGTAAATTGAGTTATTACATTAAAAAAAAACTTTGCAAATTCAAAAAACTAAGGATGAAAAGGCATCAGGTGGCAGGAATCCTTCAAATTTAGGAAAGGCCAGTCAATAGGAGAATCATACTGGTAAGTTGAAGGCATATGTGATCTTTTTTCTTTCTTCTGTCCTTGGCAAAGGAAAAAAATCCAGATACAGGAGTCCTGAGAGTTCAGGGACCCACCCAGAGGTGCAAAAAAGACGACCTTTTTGAAGATGAATGGAAAACAATCCTAGAGAAGCCTCTGCTTCCATTTGAAAAGAAAGCCAAAGGCAGAGTCTTGAACTCCATGTGAATCTCAGTTGAATTGTACAGAATCCTGAGGGATTCATTAATAAGTTGAAAGCAGAAGAAGCTAGAGAAAAATGTCAGTCACCTATTTACTTATGATAGTTGGGGGCCATATATGGGTAAGGGGTAGAGAGGGCTAGCAAATCTGGTCAGGGATCCTAGAGCTGAGGGCAAGTCACAGGGAAGTTAAAGGAGGTTTGTGGCGAGTCAGATTTTTTAAAAAGTATTCTTTTCAAATTCAAAGATAGAGCTAGATTATGTGATAATTGATCATCTCTGAAGTGAGTAAGGTTTTAAAATGTGATTATTTAGTTAGTTTTTCAGTCATATCCATTTTGATGCTCTTTGGAGTTTTCTTGGCAGAGATACTGGAGTGGTTTGCAATTTCCTTTTTCAGCTCATTTTACAGATGAGGAAACTGAGGCAAACAAGATGAAATGACTTGCCCAGGGTCTCACAGCTAGTAAATATTTGAGCTCAGATTTGGACTTCCTGCAGCACTCTATACACTGTGTCACTTAACTGCCTTAGTATTCCATTACATCTGCATTTATATCTTATATAAATATAATTTTCTTTTGTATTTATATTTTGTTTTGATTGATAGAAAGGGGGAGGGAGCACAAGTAGATAGAAAAGGAAATTATTAATTCTGACTGTTAATCACACCTATCAGTTAACAAAAGCCTGGCCTGGTTCCTTAAGTTATTATAATATAAAAGAAAGAGCTCTTGACTATAATAGGACCAATTGCTCAGTTACTCATCATTTCTGTGGCTTTGGGCAATCTTCACTAATTTAAGACATATTTACTAAGCCATTACTGTGGATTTAAAAAAAAACAGGTTCTGCTCTCAAGAACCTTACATTTTACTGATGGGATATAACAAATAAACATATGCTCAGAAATCTGAGGATCAAGAAAATACTAAAAATGAGTAAGAAATGAGAAAAGAACCTACATGTACAAAAAATATTTATAGCAGCCTTTTCATTGACAATAAATATATTGGAAATTGCTCATCAAATGGGAAATGGCTGAAAAAATTGTGGTATATTACTGTAACAGAACACTATGATGCAATAAGAAATGACAAACAGGCAAGATTCAGAAAATTCGAGCTAATGAGAAGTAAAATGAGAAGAACCAAGAAACCAATGTACATAGAATCAGCAACATTATTATGTGATATTCAACCATAATTGATTCAGCTCTCCTCGGCAATACAATGATCCAAAGTACAAGTACAAAGGGCTCACAAAAAAATGATATCCATAACCAGAACTGATTGACTCAGAGTTTAGACCGAAGCATTTTTTAAAAATTTACTTTATTCTTTGTTTTTTTTCTTTTGATCACTTTCTTCTATCACAGCTGTGACTAACATGAAAATGCATTTTACATGATAGCATATGTAAAGCTATATCAAACTGCCTATCATCTTCTCAAGAGGGAGAGGAGAGAGGGAATGAAGAAAAAAATTTGGAACTCAAAATCTTATAAAAATGAATACTAAAAATTTTCTTGGCATGTGCTTGGGAGAGGGGAGAATAAAATATTATTTTTTTAAAGAAGGTAACATTCTACTGGGAGAATGGAAAGAGTGAGGCATACAATATGTATATGGAGAGACAAGACCTATGATTTCATTAATATAATAAACTCCAGGTGAAGAAAAAATAAAAATGAGCAGGATTATAAATGGAGACCACAAGCCGAAGCTTAGAGGAAAGTAGAGAGAGTCTAAGAGGTGAATATAATGCAGGGAAGCATTCTAGGCAAAGTGACCCCGCAAAGACAGTATAGTGCAACATGGAATGGGGAGCCCAGGAAAATGCAAACATACCCACTGTATTTAAACACAGATTGCAGGAAGAGGAACATTATGAAATATGTCTCTAAAAGTTGGGCTGGTCTTTTTTTTAATTAGCTGATGTTAATGTTCAGATACTTTTTGTATCCTGTTGCTGAAAATTTTTTTGCAATTTATTTTTAGTACATCAAGTTACAATAAAGTTATTACTTATATAGGGAAAAAAAGATGGACTGGAGCTATATTGTGAAGGGTTTAAATGTTAGATGGAGAATTTTGCATTTTATTCTTTTGTTGTTATTTATCCTTCACAAATCCAGTGAACTTTTATCCACTTTAATAATTCCATATTTAATAGTTTTTTTTTTTAAATCTCTCTTCCATTGGGTTTTATAACACTATCATTCTTTCTCTACCCCTCAAACTAATCATTCATTTTTTCTTGGGTCAAGGTGCATATATAACTATGGTTGATTAGACCAATATGAGCTTGGAAGACTCTTCCACAGCTGGGTTACAAATAGTCCTTATGAACATTTGGAATGGAGATGGTTCTAGATTTGTGCATCTTGAATTTCTCTTGAGCTCCTAGCTTTTCTTTGATGAAGGCACACCATGCTGGATAGTCCTGTACCAGTGCCTCCCATGTCTTACAATTGATACTAAAATTTTTCAGAGAGACCTGAAAGTGTCCTTATTAATCACTTCTTCTGACTTCCATGTGAGCACTTGCCTCATATGGGTTCTCCAAAAATTAGTCTTATAGCTAAATGTATGTTTAGCTTTCAGAGCAATGTGGTCAGCCCATCAGAGTGGTATTCTCTATAGTAGAATTTGAATTTTTGGCAGTTCAGCCCCAGAGAGGCCCTCAGTATGTTTTATCCTAGAGGCAATAGGAGGTTATTGAAGTTGATGTAGATTTGGTTTCTAGGAAGATAATTTGTAAATTGTGTAGAAGGTAGATTAGAGATGGGGGTCTGGAAGTTTATGTCCAGTTAAGAGGTAGCTGCTTAAGGAAAAAGACTGGAGTTGAGTTTTTGAGATGCTGTGTGTTGTGACTGACAGAACGCTAGAGCTGGCGTCAGCTAGACTTGAATTCAAATCCAGGGTCATGTGCTTACTGGTCGTATGTCTCTGGGTAAGTCATTTAAGCCCTTTTGCCTCATTTTCTCACCTGTAAAATGAGAATAATAACAATATCTACCTCCTAGGACCATTATAAGGATAAAATGAGATTAGATTTTTTAAAGTACTTTGAGGGCTTAGAATGCTATATAATATATATGGTAGATCATGTTATCATCATCATTATTAAAATGGAATGGATTTGGGATATGCTAATGGCCCAAGCAACACTATCAAGTTGTAGACTGCTGTTCTTACTACACACACACACACACACACACACACACACACACACAAGTCAATAATAGCCTCTAGGGTGTTGACTTTATAAAGTCAGGTCGATAAAGTCATGAGAACCACAATGATCCAGTGCTTGTGTGGCATACACAAAATAATTTTCAGATAAGGTTAGAAAAACACAGTTTAAAGGCCCATCACCCATGAACTAAGTTGTAGTTAGAGATGTTGTAGGGGGAAAGTAGAAGGGAGAATGGAAGGTTAGAATTGCATATAAGGGAAAGAACACTCATAGAAATACTGCTTTTGAATCCTCTAAGGATTGGTTAAATTCCTTCCTACCATTTTCCTTCTTATAGATATTTGTTGGGATCAACAGTCACACCCACACTCATTCCAGGAATGGATTTTCTTTTGCAAAATTTAGTAAATGGCAAACTGACATTGTTCTCTTTTCTTCATTATAATGCTAACTAGCAATCTGGCCATCATTCCTCTAAGTACTTGATAGTTATTAATGTCCTTTAACCTCTAGTACATTATCCACATTTCCTTTTTACAAATAAGGAAAGTGAGATTCAGAGAGGTAGTAATTTGCCCAAGATCAAATGGAAAGAAAAAATGCGTAACCCAGTTATTTTTTATCTCTATGTATGATATTCTTTCTAGGACTCAATTGTTAAAGTATCATGGAGTTATAAGTAAGAGGAAAATGACCCTAGAATATGTTTTTTAGGGATCAGCTAGTCTTTATCTTGCTCTAGCTTCTATTGGTAGAATTTCATCAGCACAGAATGAATATGAGCGGGCTCTCTAGAACATTCCCTTCATTTCTCTGTTGTCCATCCAACTGGTTCTTTATCATCCAACCTATTACTGTACCTTTAGTATCATCAAACCTTTTGAAAACATTCCCAGAGAGAATCAGGATGTTAATCAAGCCAGTGAGCTTAGAAACTTAGAAACCCACATGTGAAACCTTCTCATGAAAAGAGTATTGAATTCAGAATCACAAAACACAAGTGAAGATCACTACTCTGTATTAGCTATATGATTGATATTAGGGAAGTGAGATATCACAGGACTTCAGTTTCCTCATCTGTAAAATAAAGGGTTTGGACAGGATGAACTCTTAAGTTGCTTTCCAGCTCCATGTCTCTAGATCCTATGGTTATCTGAATAATCCAGCCATAGACCAAACTGTATTTTACATGATAATCAGTCATCCACTTAGCAGCACTTTGTTATCTTCCTTGTTGCCATATAGGTACCAACATCTTTCAATCCACAACTTTCACTTGGAGGAGGAGAGGAAATAGGGGTAATAACAGTAATAGTAGAAGAAGAACAATTATAAGAAGTAATAGTAATGGCAGCAGCAGTAATAATGGTAATAGTAGTCATAACAACAACAGAAGAAGAAGAAGAAGCAGTAGCAGTAGTAGTAGTAGTAGTAGTAGTAGTAGTAGTTTTCCATCTCCTTGTCTCTGATCCTATGGTTTTCTGAATAATCCAGCCATAGACCAAACTGTATTTTACATGATAATCAGTCATCCACTTAGCAGCACCTTGTTATCTTCCTTGTTGCCATGTAGGTACCCACAACTTTCACTTAGAGGAGGAGAGGAAATAAGGGTAATAACAGTAATAGCAGAAGAACAATTATAAGAAGTAATAGTAATGGCAGCAGCAGTAATAATGGTAATAATAGTCATAACAACAACAGAAGTAGTAGTAGTAGTAGTAGTAATAAAAGTAAGAGTAGTAGTAGTAGTAGAGGAGGAGGAGGAGGAGGAGGAGGAGTAATAGTAGTAGTAGTAGTATCAACAGTAGTAATAGAAGTAATCAGCAGCACCAAAAGCACCAATAGTAATAGTAGCACCAGTAATTTTACTACTAGTAGTAGTGATAATAATAGTAATAGAAGTAATACTATTAGCAGCAATAGTGAGTAGTAGTAATTGCAATAGTAGTAGTAACAATAGTAGTCATAGAAGTAAGAATAGACTGGATGAACTCTAAGTTGCTTTCCAGGTCTATTTCTCTGGTCCTATGGTCATTTGAATTATCCATTATCTAACTTGCTGCCATGTAGATACCATTATCTCTCAACCCACAACTTTCATTTGTAGGGGAGGGGAAAAAGTAGTAGTTACAGTACCTCATTTTACAGATGAAGAAACTGAGGCAAATACAATAAAGTGACTTGTCTTCATAACTCCAGACCCTTGTTCTTTCCACTTAGTTAGCCCAGTACTGTGATATATAGTCAGCCCTTAATAAATACTTTTATTCATTCTGGAAATGGACAAGATTGATATGTACAAATTTAGATGGCTACTCACCCAGAAAATAGATTTGCCATGTCAGAATCCAGATGGAAATCTCAAATTAGGAAGGTTTCCTTCAGAGAGGAAGATTTCTCTGACTATAAGGTATCTAGTAAAGTTTGTCTAGCAGGTCCCTTCCAGATCTAAATCTCTGATCCCCCACAGGCTTGCCTAGGCTTTCAACAACTACACATTCAGAAGTGGTACCCAGAGCCCTCTGATTAATAATCTTTATGTCCATACCTAACCTGGTCCTAGCATACTCCTACTGATTTCACGGTCACCTTCCTGCTGAGCATCGTCACGCTGATTATCCACTGACAGCTCAACCTTGGAAAGTCATGGACAAATCACATTTCTTCCAAAAAAACCCAAACCAAAAAATCTTAGCCCTTCTTGATGATTATTCATGGGGCCCCAGTGCCAAACTCCTAATTCAAGATATTCCATGACAGCTAAGTGATGCACAATGGAAAGAAAAAGCATTGGGTCTAGAGACAGGCAAGCCTTCCTTTAATCCTTAGATATTTCCTAGCTGTGTGACTCTGGGTAAGCCATTTAACCCCTGTCTGCCTGGATTTCCTCAAATGTCTGCTGGGGATAATAATATCCCTTCCCTCCCAGAATTGTTGAGAAGTTCAATGAGATAATATTTGAAAGTGCTTACCACAGTATCTGGAGCACAATAAGTGATTAATAAATGCTTATTCTTTTCCTTTACTGTGTGGCTCCAACTTTGATTTCCATATACTATTCCCTTTCACCCTGGTTACAAGGGATGACTGATTTTCATCCCATGGATCTAGATTTCCATCATGCTCCCAATCCACTGTGATATGGGACATTAGAGGACCTCTCTGGGCTCAGTTCTTTATACTGTGAAACAAAAGGGTCAGATGTCCATAATGGAAAACATTCGGATATCATGTGGGGCTTCCTCTTACAAAGCAGCAAGAGTCCTACTTGACTTCCACAGCTGGGATGGGAGGATGCTATCATGATGGCAAGGTAGAAGCTAGGGCCAGCTCTTTTTCCCTAGTCTGGCTGTTAGCAATGATGTATGAATAAGCCAAGATGACAGCTTCATTTTCATAAGTTAACTTGCGCCTGGAGTAACAAAGAGGGAGAGACACGCGCTTAATCATAACTTGGGGCCCTACACAGAAAACAATGACAAAGGCTTTTTCGTTAGTCATGGTGCTTTATTGCCATAACTCTGAAGAAGGCGAGACAGCCAGGAGAGAATATTGAACAAGCCGCTCATTGTGGCAGCCCTTAGCATCTCCTGGAGAGGATTCCTCCCGGCTTCTGCCTCTTAATGAGATTGTAGTCAAAAGATTCCTTTACATAATAGGTATTACTACAAGAAGAAGCAAGATGCTAGACTGGAAAGGACAGGGATTAACCTGTCACCTCTGAGAACAGCCATAGAGTCTGTATATGTTAGCTACCATCTCTGCCATAGAACATAAGTTCTTTGAGAGTAGGAAGTATTTTTGTTTTTGTTTTCTTTATGTTCCCATCACTTAGCATAGTGCCTAGCAAAAGTGGCTAATTAATGTATATTGATTGATTGCTAGATACTTGATATCTCCCCTGCTCCCATAAGTTCTTTGTGCTCAGGTCCTAGACCTGATTTTGTCACTAAGAATGGTTCCTAGGACATCGTAGACACTTAAATGTTTGCTGTTGTTGTCTCCCCTGATAAAGTGGAAGCTCCTCGAGGACAGAGCCTGTTTTGTCTTTATCTTTGTCTTCCCTGGTACATAGCAGGCATTTAATGAATGCCCACTGATTGATCCACTCTGAGATATAACGGAATTTGTATTCTTTTTAGATTCTAGAAATATCCTGACTATGGCAGAGAATATTGGAACTATCTCTTTAAAGCCATTTCTCCATCATTCTACTTTAAGAGGCACAGTGGCTGTTCGCCACAACCACTGTTGATGATTGGTTGGTTAGCTCATGGTTTTTGTGGTTCATCAAAACCTCCAAATTCTTTTTTTCTTGGGATGTCTTTCTCATTCTGTTTTTTTTCTTGGTAATTGTTCATTTAAAAACTATTGATATCACAGTATAAATTGTTTTCCCATTCTTCCCTCTTCACTCTGAATTAATTCATACAAATCTTCCCAGATCTCTCTGAAGTGGGGGTCCAAATCCCATCTAGTGTGCTAGCAATTGGACTTGGAGTCAAGCGAATCTAGATTCAAATCTCACTAGTTGTATGAGCCTGGGAAATCACTTAACTTCTCTATGCCTTGGTTTCCTTAGCTGCACAATAGGAAAGGGATTCATTGGCCTCTAAGATCATTTCTAACGCTAAATCTACAATTGTATACTTAGATGGGATATGTAAATTGGATCTACCAAGATCATCTCTCTAGAGCTGGTTGCAGCTTTCCTAGAAAGACAGCTTAGTCTTTTTGTACTTGAAATAGTTGTTAATCCACTCCATTTGGAAATTTTTGGTCACCCATTGGGTTGTTTCACATTGTAATTGGTTTGGAGTATGAGTATATGTATGTGTTGCTGTGTGTGTGTGTGTGTGTGTTTAAGAAAGAGAAGGGAAGGAGAGATTCAGAGAAAGGGAAAGAGACAGAGACAAAAATAAAAAGACAGAAGGAGAAGGGGAAAGAAGGAATGAGAGTAAGAGGAACAGAGAGATGGTGGGGGGCAGGGAGAGAAAGCTTATGAAAGTGATCAGATAAAATGATACAATGGATGGCGTATTTTCTTTCTGCACCTCTAATTTATGCATTTGTGCTGGGATAATAATTTAGCTCCAGGCTCAATAAATTGATCAAATAAATTATACCAACCTCACACACCATCATTTCACTGAGCTGTCATTGAGCTGAAGAGATGCTATATCACATGGTATAGTATTCCAGGATAAAGGTGGAAGGATGGCACTGTTTCATTTGCATTCATTGGATCTAGGACTTCAGATTGCTCCCAGCTCCTTCCCTGTGCTTTCTAATCTTCCCTATTTGTAGAATTCTTTTCTTCATCTTCTCAGTTGCACCATCTTTATAATCGTTTAGGTTTATAACTTTGGAGTCATCTTCAAGTTTTTGCCTCACCCTTAATCCTATACCCATATTTATTTAGTGACTTATTAAATCTCCCTCTTCTGCATCTTACCCATCCACCCCTTCTCTCCATCTGCACAGTCACAATCTCAATCAAGGTCTCCATCACTTATAGCATGGATCATTGTAACATCTTCCTAATTTGTCTCCCAGAATTATGACTGTCTTCATTCCAATCCATCTACCAACCAGTTAATAAACTTTATATTCTTGAAGCACGGGGCTGTCACTCTTGTTTAAGAATTTTGAGGGGCTTTATATAGCTTTTGTGATAAAAGACAAATTCTTCTTATCACAGAGCCAACCACTCATAGTAAGGCTTCAAGTTACCTTTCTAGACCTGTTTCAACTCTATTCCTAGTTCTGTTTACTAGACCCATACAAGTCATTCTATCTCCCATCTCTGCTTTTATACAGACAGTCCATCATGCCTTTAATGTTGTTCCACCTCACCTTCATCTCTTGAAAGACTGAACTCCTTTCAATGCTTCTCCCCAGGTCACTTTCCATACAAATATTGTCATGATGACTTCAATCTGTCCTCTCTCTTCCCACCCAAGTTACTTCATAAGCACAGTACATTTACTTATCTTTATTCTTGTTATTTCTTCCCAATTTGAGTACAAGTTTCTTGAAGGATATTACTATGTCTTGTTTGTCTTTGTATGTCAATCACATAGCACAGTGTTTTACATATAGTATTATTGAATAATTATTGAATCAACAAATGGACACTGTTATGGTAACCTTCTGGGTCCTGGAGGAGATGGTTATCTTAGATTGTAGAAGAATAGGTATGTATTTGAGGATATATAGCATAAAAAAAAAGATGTTAACTTCATGTCAAGAGATGGTTTGGAGTACATAATATCATGAATTAGGGATTTTAAAAGACCTTAGATAGAAATAATTTATTTTTTTAAGAATGGGGAAACTGAGGCTTTGAGAGTAAAGTGACTTACCTCTAGATAATAAGCATGAGAAATGAGATTCACATCCTGGTCCTCTAACCAGAGGCAGCTAGAGGGTGCCATAGTACATAGAGCACCCAGTCTATAACCAGAAATTCTTTTTACTGAGTTCAAATCTGGCCTCAGACATTTTCTACCTATGAGACCCTTGGAAAGTCACTTAACATAGTTCAGTTTCTTCATCTTTAAAATGAGAAGAAAATGGAACTACTCTTGTATCTTTGCCAAGAAAACCCCATATTGGGTCATGAAGAGTTGAACACAAAGGAAAATGACTGAACAATGGAACCAATGCCAATATGGATTTGGATCTATCATGTGACACATTTTTATGATCAGACCTCCTGGTCTTCATTTCCCTCATCTGTATAATTAAGGACCTTGACTAGGATCTCTCATCTTCTTTCCTCTCTGAATTTATGATCTGGTGATCCCATCACTCCCATCCTATTGCTTTTTCTACAATGTATAATGACATTTCTCGCAGTCATGAAGAAGTCTCTTCCTTTCTATAACCCTTAGTTTCCTTGTCTCTAAATGCTGATAAGATACTTGCTTTCCCTGCCTCAGGGAAATAAAAAAAGCAAAACTGCAAATTGTCACAGAAATGGACCCTATAATTGTTACACATTAAGATCTCATCTCACTGTCCGAAGATTGTCATGGTTTATGAAAATGAGATAGGGGGGGGGGGGACTTTGTAATTTCAAAACACTTGATGAGATTGAGCTAGTGTTGCTTGTTGTTGTTGTGTGGTCTGCACCTGTAATTTCATCAAATGAGGAAGTCTGCCATGTGACCCCTTCTCCACATCTTAAAGTTATAAAGAATAGCCTTTAGCTTCAGAAACGATGTGATATACTCAATCATGACTCACACAGAGAATAAGATTTGTTTTTGTTGTTGGGTCATTTACTCTTTGTGTGACTGACCCTTTTGAAAGTTTCTTGGCAAAGATACTGGAGTAATTTGCCATTTCCTTTTCAGTTTAAAGATGAAAGAATTGAGGTAAATAGGGTTAAGTGACTTGCTCAGGGTCACATAGCTATTACGTATCTGAGGCCATATTTAAACTCAGGTCCTCCTGTCTCCAAATCAGTTACTCTATCCACTCTACCCTGTGCCACCTAACTGCCTATAGGTTTCATAGGTTGGATTTAAATCCAGGTTTTCCTGACACTGAAACTGGCTATCCTTCTACTACCTGATATATTTGTTATTATTGTTATTATTACTAGGAAAATAATAATTATTTTCCTAGTCTCTCCTTTGCTAATATTTTTCCATTCTTCTTACTTATATAGGTCAACAGGTTTTGGGCTTGGTGGAGAACCAGAGTGATTGGTACTTGGGAAACCTATGGAAAAATCACCGACCGTGGCCTGCCCTTGGGAGGGGCTACAACACAGGTAGGCCCCAAGATTCTCAAGATATTCACAGTGCATGAGGCCATGTCTTAAAAGTTTATTTTGCATCTCTTTGTATCATGATCCTGCAGTCCAGACACTGTTATTGAATTTGAAGCTAACTTGGACATTCAAAATTGTCTATTCCAACTGTTTCATTTTTTACTTCTGAAAAAAATTGAAGCCCAGAGGCAAAAGAAGCTTTATAGTGTCATTGAATTATATAATTAAAGGTAAAGGGAGTATTATAGACCATCTAGGTGAACCACTTTATTTTCCAGATTTAAAAAAAAAACTGAGAAAGAAAGAGAAAGAGACTTTATGTGATTATTGTGTCATAGATTTAGCTTTATAGCCATGATTTTATGATTCTTATATATCACTATTAGAAAATACAATACCTTGTTCATAGTAGGTGCTGAATAAATGCATGTTGGATTAGAATGAATTGAAATGGATGATTGATGACAGACTCTACTTTGGATTCTGAACCTCAGCCCCTATTCAGCCCTTGATTTTTCCATTCTTCCAATAGGCATTCTGAATTCACCCAAGAAAGGGCAGGCGTACATGACACTCTAGATGGCAAATTTGCTCCTCTTTGGTAGATGAGATTACAACATGATGTGAGTCAGAAAAAAAACCAGAGCCAGATTCATCTTCAAGTTGAATGCATGTACTTCATGCTTTTGTCCAGAAGTATATGAGTTTATCTCACTGTACTGAATGAGTTAGGTTGGTCACATGGAAGAGTAGCTAGAACCACATAGTTGGAAGGCAGGAAGACTTGAATCCATATACCAATTTTAGTACATAATAACCATGTGATCTTGAGCAAGTAGCTTAACCTTCTACCTATGGTTCCTAATTTATCAAATGGGTGGGTTTCTAAGGTCCCTTCCAGTTCTAATGCTACAGTGCTATGGGCCTGTTTTATTTCTGAAAAATTGTGTGCTAATTATATCTATCTCAGGCAAATCATATTAAGAGTGATATCCATTTAAAGGGATTTCTGTAATTCCTTTTTAAAGCAAATTTATTCCCTTAGTTATTTTTTTTTTGCTTGTTTTTCTCTTTTTCCTGAAATGAACTGTTTTCATAAAGCAGGAGGCACCCACCTTTTGTTAGGGAGGGAAACCTAGAATGAACCTTAGAAGAAACATTTATTTTCTTTCTTCAGCAGCAATAGTAGCAGAAAATGTCAGATAAAGATATACTGCCTTGCCTCCAGGACAACAGCATTGGGGTCAGAGCTGTCCTCTTAAAACAAAACCAAAAAAAAATTGGGGCATCAATTCAGTTCACCAGGAGGTGGAAAAGGATGCTGTGTAAGTGGCAATTTATTGTATCTGATGAGACACCCTTCCCTCCCTCGGTGGGAGGAAAATGCAAGGAAGGTACCAGGTGGGAGACAAAGGCACATACCCCTGCATCTAAATTACCTCTGCTGTACACTTGATATGCCATTGTGCCTGAGTTACTTCCCTCTCTACCGATAACAAACGGGCAGAGCACATGGCAGAAGCTCTTTTTAAAGTGATGTGTCCATTTGAATAACCCGGTGACACTGAGTAGTCATTACAAAGGGATTTATGCTGCCTCGAAAGGGATTGGGTTTGATGAAGGGGATTTGTTATTAGAGAAAAGAATAGGGCTGGACTTCTCAAGATGAGACAGCCTGGGCTGTAGATTTTCATGGACAGTTTGGAAATTATTCTTCATATTCTGCAGAAACACCTCAGTCACCTGCAAAGTCTAACCACATGACTTCCTCCTTGTCTACAAGGGATGTCAACAGAGGGGTTTGGTTATAGTGGAGAGAAAACCAGATGTGGAGTTCCAAGACACTTTCATGACCTATTTCTACTGTTGTACCATTTGCATGACTTTAGACAAGTCACTTAATTCCCATTAAATCTCAATTTCTTCAAGTACAAGTAGAGAAAACAATAATTACAGAACTGATTTCAGAGAGTGGCTACATGAATCAACTAAAATGTATGTGAAATGTTTTGTAACCTTAAAGGGATACATATGTGTTTATGTGTATGTACAACTTCCCATGTGTCTCAGTACTTATGATATTCTTCATTTCTTGAAGGAGAATCTTTCTCTCTAAATCTGGTACTTTCTACGCTGCCCAGAACATTTTATTCTAGCAAAATGTGAGATTTAATCATGAGAGGATGTGCTGTGATGTATAATATTCTACTACATTTGTGTATCCCAGTTTATGTGGCCATTCCCTAATCTATGGGTATCTAATTAACTTCTAGTTCTTTGCCACCATGGAAAGTGCTGATAAAAACAATTTGTTATATTCAGGGCCTTTTATTTTAGCTTTGACCTCTATGAAGTGCATCCCTGGTGAGGGAAATCTTTGGGACAAAGGTTGGTACTTGGAATCACTTTCCTCACGTAATTCCAAATTGCTTCTTGGAATGGAGGGACCATTTCACCCATCAACAATTCTTTTGTGTACCTACCTTTCCACATCCCATCCTTTGCAACCTTTGCCAGTTTCCTATGCATGAGGTGAAACCTCAGGTTGTTTCAGTTTGTATTTATCTCATTAATGATGATTTGAAGCAATCTTTCCAGTGTCTTCTAATAGTCTGCAATTCTGTTGAGAATTGTGTATTCATATCCTTTGACTGCTTATCTATTGGGGAATAGCTTTCATGATGGCTTTCAAAGGGCCATGTAAATAAGTTATTGTTATTATTACCTACCTGTCAGGGTCATTCTGGGAATCGAGTGAAATAATGTATACCAAATGCTTTGGAAACCATAAAGCCTGACATTAATGTGCACTGCTATTATTTTATGATCTTGGGCTTTAGCACTTGAAAAAGACCTTAAGTAGTGCCTGCATTTTACAGAAGAGGAAACTGAGATTCTCAGTTTGTTCAAGGTGATCCCTTGTAGCAGAGCTAAAATTTGAACCCTGGTCATGTGTCTAAATTCAATGCTCTCTGCTACTCTGATCATGTTATTTGGTTGGAATATAACATTCAATAATGAGAGAATAGGATATGATTGACAAGAGTCCCCCAGACACAACTACCAAACTATAAGATTGCCAGCAGAATTCCTTAGAAGTCAACAAGGACCTTCAGACTGGAGAACCTAATAGGGCACTTCTCTAAATCATATATTTAAAAATATCAAATCAAATACACAGGATTACAAAAAAGACCAACTATACTAAAATACAGTTCTCAATTTTTTTCTAATAAATATGTGCATGGACCTCAGTTTCGAGAACTCCCAATGTAGCGTATCCCTCTTTTTTGCAGAGGAGAAATATTGAAGCCCAAGGAAAGAGTACTGCTTACCAAAGAATACTTAGTTGTAAGTACAAGAGCCACAATTAGCCCACAGGCTCTCTAGCTCTGAATCCCCTGTCTTATCTATTCTATTACATTGCCTCTCCCTGTCTGCTGCTACAAAACTGGGATACACAAAAAGAGCTGACTGGGATTTTGCATGTTTATGCTTTCTTCTGGATGATGAGCATAGTGAAGCCCTGGTAGAAAATGGCATTTGCCTTCATAGATGACATGACCTTCCCTTGCCATTGCTGTCTGAGCTCATAGAGAGGTCCAACTCACCTCCCTCTTGTCATGCTTTGAGCCTTAACTTTTCTTACTTCCTTCTTGGGTGAACTTGGAAGACAAAGAGAAGAATCAGATCATCCCAACAAATTCATTTCCAGTCAAGTCATTCCTAACTTAATTCTATCTTGGCCTAAACCACTGGGCTAAGTAAAGAATAACTGCCAATTAAGCATTCTTGGGCAGAATTAGCCAGAATACCCATATCATGGCAGATGAAGCCAAGAGAAGTAATGAAGTGGTTAAAGTACTGGGTCTGGAATCAGAAAAAAACCTCAGTCAACTGCAATCTCAGATACTTACTAGCAAAACTATTGGTCATTAAAGTGTTTAATTTTTGTGCATCTTATATTACATGAAAAAGCAGTCTGAATTTGGATTACTGCAGACTCCATTTTTGACACTAGAGGAATGAGAAAAGGTAGATGACTCAGATCATCTAGGCAAAAATCAAGTCACCAGGAGTGTCATCCTCTGGACTAACTCAGATTAAGGGTCTCCAAAACTTTACTTATATTGTAGAGTAGAGTGTTATTACTGGCTTGTCTGGAAAAATCTGCTTGCATTCCTGCAAGAGAGAAAATCCAGTGATAAATAAAAATGGGGGTTGGGGTAACAGTAGCACCTACCTCAGAAGGTAATATTTATGAAGCACTTAGCAGAGAGTCTGGCACATACTAAGTGCTGTATCAATGTTAACTGATATTATTATTATTAAGAAAGTTAATAACTAGGTAGTGCCATAATGTACAGAGCACTAGTCCTAGAATCATGAAGACTCATCTTCACAAGTTCAAATTCAGCCTCAGATACTTACTAGATGTTTGACCCTGGGAAAATCACTTATCCCTATTTGCCTCAGTTTACTCATCTGTTTAAAAAATGATCTGGAGAAGGAAATGGCAAATGACTACAGTATCTTTGCCAAGAAAATCCAAAATGGGTTTATGAGAGCTAGTCCAAAATTTGGAATCCTGAGATGAGACCTAGATTCAAATCTCAGTTCTATGACCATAGACAAATGACTTAATCTCATTGGCCCAGTTTCCTCATCTTTAATATAAGTGGATTGGACAAGAACAGGCTTTTCAACTCGGAACCCATGAACTTAAAGAAATCAATAGGGTAGTTTCACTTACAGTCTAATATATTTATTTCATCCACTTAAAAACATGATTCTGAGGTAGAGTCCTAAGCTTTACCATATTGCCAAAAGATGCAGGATACACACCAAAAAAAGCTAAGAACACCCAGATTAGGTGATTTTCAAGATATCATGAACCCTAGATCACTCCATCTCTTACTCACTCCCCTTCCTAACCTCAAACCAAGAATAAACTCCAAGATCCTAGAGTTCAGATACCCTTTATTGCACAGGATATTATAGTCTATCCTTTTATCATTGTTCATGCCATACTGACATATGTCATATGAGAGAAATGTTAGTAAGTAATGATTTAGTACCTACCATGTGCCAGACCTCGTTTTTTTTATCTTTTTTATTAAAGTTTTTTTTTTTAATTTTCAAAACATATGCAAGGATAATTTTTCAAGACTGACCCTTAAAAAAACCTTGTATTCCAATTAACCCTAACCCCATCCCCCTCAGATGACAATATAATGTCATGTAATCCAATATATGTTAAACATGGTAAACATGGTAAAAATATGTGTTAAATCCAATATATGCATACATATTTCTACAATTATCTTGCTGCACAGGAAAAATCAAATCAAAAAGGAAAAAAATGAGAAAAAATAAAATGCAAGCAAACAACAACAAAAAGAGTGAAAATATTATGTTGTGATCCATACTCAGTTCCCACAATCCTCTCTCTGGGGGGTAGATGGCTCTCTTCATCACAAGGTCTTTGGAACTGGCCTGAATCACCTGATTGTTGACGAGAGCCATGTCCATCAGCATTGACCATCTTCTTGTTGCCATATATAATGATCTCCTGATTCTGCTCATTTCACTTAGCATCAGTTCATGTAAGTCTCTCCAGGCCTTTCTGAAATCATCCTGTTGTTTCTTACAACAATAACATTCCATAACATTCATATACTATAACTTATTCAGCCATTCTCCAACTGATGGGCATCCATTCAGTTTCCAGTTTCTTGCTACTACAAAAAGGGCTGCCACAAACATTTTTGCAAATGTGGGTCCCTTTCCCTCCTTAAGAGATCTTAATCTCTTTGGGTTGTAAGCCCAGTAGTAACACTGCTATGTCAAAGGGTATACACAGTTAGATAGCCCTTTGGGCATACTTCCAAACTGCTCTCCAGAATGGTTTGATCTGTTCACAATTCCACTAACAATGTATTAGGACCCGAGTTTTCCCACCTCCTCTCCAACATTCGTCATTATCTTTTTTTACATAAAAAATTAACAAAGTTTTATTTAAATGTTGGGTTCTAAATTCTCTTCCTTTCACCCTCTCCCCTTCTAGATAAGACAAGCAATTTTATAGTGACTTTACATATGTCATTATCTTTTCCTGACAATTTAGCCATTCTGAGAGGTATGTAGTGGTATCTCAGAATTGTCTTAATTTGCTTTTCTCTGACCAATAGTGATTTAGAGCATCTTTTCATAAGACTAGAAATGGTTTCAATTTCTTGATCTGAAAATTGTCTGTTCATATCCTTTGACCATTTATCATTTGGAGAAAGGGCCAGACCTTGTGATGGGCGTCAATGATACAGAAACAAAATGAACAGCCCTCACCCTCAATGAACTTAAATTTTACTGGGAAGAAACAAGAAGCACACAATAGATGAAAAATAAAATGTGTTTAAAGTAATTTGGAAAAGCAAAAGACCTAACAATAGAGGACAGGATGAAAAAAGGCTTCCTGGAAGAGGAATTGATTCTTAGAAAAAGGTAAGGACTCTGTGAAGTAAGATTCAGGAGGATAAGGTCACAGACTTTGGCACAGCCTGTTCTCATGTTCAACGCTTAATTGCTTTGATTATGCTATTTGAACTGTTACTAATGAGTATTTATGGAGAATCTACTATGTGCTGGACAATGCAAAGGATGAAAACATCTTACATTTTGGAGGTATTTTAGAAATCATCTAATTTAATCTCTCTTCTCTTTCTTCAAGGCTTAGCTCAGGGGAATGTCTTCAAAGCACCCATAATTCCCAAAGGAGATCTTTTCATTTCTCCTTTGCCTCAGTTTCATATAATAACAATAATAATTGTTGTTGATGATGATGATGATGATGATATTTATATATTACATAAATATAATATTTATATCATATTATATGTAGTAGTATTTGACACTGTACTAAGTGCTTGACAATGATTATTTCATTTAATTCTCAAAATCCTGGGAGATAAATACTATTATTGTCCCCATTTTACAGATGAAGAAATCAAGGCAAACAGATTAAAAAAAAAAAACTTGTCCAGAGCCCCTCATTTAGTATGTGTCCATTCTATACATATTGTTTCTCATTCCCCCCAGTAGACTATAAGCTCATTGAAGGCAAAGGCTGTTTTGATTTTGTCTCAGCAGCCCCACCACCAACACATTGGACTAGCATTGAGTGCTATGATATTCACCCTGCAGACATTATTTTTATAGCATCTCTCCATCAGATCACCAAGATTCAGATCCATGATGATACTAAATTCTAATCCCTTCATTCACAGTTTCTAATTTCTATTTAATAATTCTAATTCCTTATCCATTCTAAATTCAAAGCACTTTCTAGTAGATCACTGAGCCTTTCTGTGAGAGCCAAGAATCACAGATTAAGAAAAAAAAATACTCTTGACTACCATCAAGTCTAAACACCACCCCTACCTCCCCCATGCCTTTCTCCCTGACAGATAAAGTATAGAGAAGCTAAGGGGCTTGCCCAGATTCACACGAGTAGAATCAAATAAGGGATTTAGATTGCAGGTTCTCCTGATTTCCAATCCAGCAACCCACAGCAATGTGACATAGTGAATGACGATCTGGTCTTGGAACTAGGAACATTTGATCTTTATTTCTGCCTCTGAAATCTGCTGTGTGTCCCTGGTTCAGAAGCTTAACCTTTCACTGTTTTCAGCAACTTTCTACAACTATTAGTTGCTGAAGAGATGTCAACTTGCATTAGTGGAGAAATTTCTTCCACCAAGAGTTTATCAATCAAATCACAGATCTGATCCCTTGTTTTTGTTGTCATTCCATCATATTCAGTCACGCCTGATTCTTTGTGACCCATTTGAAGTTTTCTTGATAAAGATATTGGAGCAGTTTGCCAATTCCTTCTCCAGCTCATTTTACAGATGAGGAAACTGAGGCAAACAGGATGAAGTGACTTGCCCAGTGTCTGAGGCCAGGTTTGAGCTGAGTCTTCCAGACTACAGGGCCAGCATTGTATGCATTGCACCACTTAGCAGCCCAATCTAATCCCTAACCAATCTTAATCTCCTCCATTCACAAAATATTTTTCATTTACGTATATATATATAGTTGCATTTAATCTTTACTATAACCCAACAAAGTGATTATCCCTATGGTGTTGATATAGAAACTGAGGTTCAGAAGAGTGATGTCAATTGTCCAAGGCCCCTGGACTGGTAAATATCACTGCCATGGCTTGAAGTCAGGTATTCCAAATTCAAATTCAATGTTCTTTTTAATGCGCCATGTTGCTGTTTGTTGGAAATGTTCAGAGTGAAAACCATTGGCCTTTATTACCATTAGTGAGTCAGACCAGAGGTATCAAACACACTGCCACCTTGAAGCAGATTAAAATCTAATTGGGAAATGTTTAACAAACATTTAACAACATAAATAAAAAAACACAATAGAACATAATATTAATATATGGTTTTCTCTTTCAATATGTGGCAACAGGAATCCTTCTATAGGGTTTAGGGACTCCAGTTTCTATTTTAATTTGATCCCACTAGGTTACATGAGAGAAAGATAGTCATTTCAGGAGTAGGGGAGGAAGGAGACACATAATTTATGAATCACAAAATTTAGTGATAAAAGGGATCTTTAAGGGCATCTAGTCCAATCCCTTTATTTTTTACATGAGGACATTGAGGTCAAGATGTCAAGTGATTCATGTTTAACTTATATGGCATTGCTTGCTTTCTTGGGGAAGGGGGAAAGGGGGAAAGAAGGAGAAAAAATTGGAACATAAGGTTTTGCAGAGATGAATGTTGAAAATTATCTTTGCTTGTATTTGGAAAAATAAAATAGTTTTAAAAGTTTTGAATTTTTTTAAAAAAGAAGTCAGGTTATTTCCCTGTAGACACACAATTACTAAATGACAAAGGAAGCATTGAATCACTTTTCCACTGAATCAGGATCACTGATTCAAGCCAGAATGTACCTTAGAGAAAATCTAATTCAGTTCCCTGATTTTATATATCAAACTAATGATATGATACAGAGAAATAATTCCTCAAGATCAACTGATAGTAACAGAAGCCAGATTCAGATTTATAACAAGCTGATTCCAGCCAGTTCCCCCCCCCCCCCAATCGGGCCTCTGTACCTCTTCAAATTTCAAAGGTGTTCATGAAAAACCTTTCATTTTATAAGCTAGCGAGCTCACCCACACAGGCCTTTCCTCCTAGCCCTCCTCCCTCCCTTTTTAAATCCCTTTCCTGGCTTTAGAAGGGTCTTTAAAAGAAAAATTATTGCTACTCTTAATTTCTTGTCTTGGAGCCAAGTTATTCAATCCAACAAGCTGTTTTAACTATTGTACCATGACTCTTTCCTGGCCCATAATAAAACTTGGCACGCGACCTTATCGAACATTTTACAGAAACATCGGCTCCAGAGTGTTCCGCCTACCCTATTTCTCCTTAGTGTCTCTGAAAAAGCCCCAAAGAAGGTAGATGTTTCAAAAAAGAGCCCCCTCTTATCTGCTTTGACTGGGTGATTTCTGAGGTTTCTAAGCTGCACCCTAAGATTTTTGTCTCTTTTCATTCATTCCTCAGCAGATTTCCTCATTCAAATACTTTTTTTTAGCCATATCTTTCTTTCTTGAATAATCTGAATGGGGGGTAGGGAGGGAAAGGCAGAAAGAAACCTGTACATTTCACTTTAGATTCCAGAGTCTGACAGATAACACCTCATCCTATCCTGAAAAGAGCTCTGCCTTTTTCTTCTCCTGCAAGACCCTACTCACTGGCTTTTCCTGTGTCTCTTTGGATTTTTTAATCCTTCTTCCTAATACACAGTGCTGGCCTTATTCCACCCCTGTTCAAATCTCTTAGCAGCCAAATCCAAATGGTCTTTTCTCAGTTCTCATTGCCCATGACCTTCCTACACCCTTTGACACTATTAATCACTCTCTCTCCTTAATACTCTCTGATACTCTCTAAATACTCCTATTACTTTCTAAATTTTCAGAACACTATTCTCCTAGTTTTCCTTCCAGACCTCTGACCACTCCTCAGTCTCCTTTACCGACTCTTGACAGATCACCTCTCTAACTATTGGTATTCTGTCCTGAGCCCTCTCTTCTTCTTCCTCTGTGTGACTTCACTTGATGAGCTTATTAGTGTTCATGAATTTAATTACTATCTCTAGTGATGATTCTCAAATCTGTCTGTCCTGCCTTGACCTTTCTGGTGACCTCTGATCTTACCTCTCCAAATATTTTTAGGCATCTCAAACTGTCCAGTAGACATCTTAACTCAACATGTTCAGAAATGAACTCATTGTCTTCCCCCTAGACCCTTCTTCTACCACCTTTCCTATTAAAGCTTATCATTAACCCCTAACCCATATCCAAGGGGTTACCAAGACCTGTTGATTCCAATTTTACAGCATTTCTTGAATATGTCCCTTTCTTCCCTCTGACACACTTTTCTCACCATAAACCTGGATTATTCTAATAGCTGTAGTCTCTTCCCACTTCAATCCATTCTCCATTTAGCCACTAAAATGATTTTCCTAAACTACAGGCCCATTCATCTCTCTTTCTTTCTCTCTCCCTCTCTCTCTCTCTCTCTCTCTCTCTCTCTCTCTCTCTCTCTCTCTCATACACACACACACTCCTTTGGATAGCTCCTTATCACCTCCAGGCTTAATACAATTCTTAGAAGTCAAAGCCAATCATACTTTGCTCCATCCTACTTTTCCAGTCTTCTTATATACCTTACTACCTGATGAGTACTCTGAGTCAATGACATTGCCCTCATGGCTGTTCTGCAAACAAGACACTCTACCTCTCAGCTCTGGATGTTTTCTTTGGCTGCTCTCCCTCCTCATTTCTATTTCTTGGCTTCCTTGACTTCCTTAAGTATGAAATAATAGTCCATCTTCTACAAGAAGCCTTCCCTAATCCCTCTTCATTCTAGCTCCTTCTCTCTCTGGATTATTTCCTTTTTCTCCTATGTATAGCTTGCTTGTGCATTTTTTACATGTTGTCTCCTCTATTTAATTATAAGTTCCTTGAGGGAAGGGCCTATCTTTTTATATCTTTTTGTATCCCCAAGTTTTAGCACAGTGCCTGACACAATTGTTTGTCCTTCATTCTTAAAAAGAACCATGGCATTGGGAAATTGATGCCATGGAAGGCTGGACACTTTGCCTTCAATGACTACCTATTGCCTCTAAGCTAGGGTAAAATATATACTCCTTAGTCTGACATTAAACACAGTCTTTCTGAACTTCTCCATGCCATGTTTCCTTACCCCTTTAGCTTTCCCTTTCTGTCTTATACTCCAGTTTCTGCCCCAAGACTTTAGACTCCTTTAGATGAGTCTAAACACTCTTTAGGTGTGAGAGTATCTGTTATCTAATAACTGGAGCCAGACCCACCAACAGCCCAGGTTTTTTCTACTACCTTGGTTTCTGACTCTGGCTCTGGCACCAGAGTCAGGGCTGACCTATGTTTTCCCTTGTATAGGAAACTCCCTAGTAAGGAGTTCCTTCTGCCAATGCAGGTGGGTACCTCCTCTGCATTAGAGTCCCCTAAATCACAGCGATTTTAAGGTGCTGGTAAAGGATTATATAACCAAAGTATTTCAGAGTTTGGGCTTAAATTTGGGTCTTCCTGGCTCTATCCATTAATTGATGTGTCTCAAACATTTACATAGGGAAGGAAATGAACAAATGATTGTTGCTTAAGCATGGGACAGATCCAAAACTAGGAATACCTGGATCTGGTATCAGGAAGTTGAGAAGGAAGAGAAGGAAGGAGAAAGAGATAGAGAAAGTTAAAGAGGAGAAGGGGTAGAGCAAGGGAAGAAAGGACAGAAGGAAGCAAGGAAGCAAGGAAAGAAGAAAAATCAAGATAGAAGAAGGAGAGTAGAAAAGGACAAAGATAAGGATAGCCCCAAGAGGGGAGAGAAGAAGTAGAGGAGAATGAGGAGAGAATACTGAAGAGAAAGAGGAAAGAAGAGGTAGAGGAAGTGAGGAAAAGAAGAGGAGAAGAAAAATCAGGAGAGGAGAAAGATAAGGATAACAACAAGAAGGGAGAGAAGAAGCAGAGGAGGAGGAGGAAGGGGATACTGAATAGAAAAAGGAGAAGAGGTAGAGGAACAGAGGAGAGGAAGGAGAGAAGAGGAGGAAAAAGAAAAGAAAAGGGGTAAAGAGAGGGAAGAGAAAGGAAGAAGGAGAAGGGAATAGAAGGAGAGAAAGAGGGGGAAGAAAAGGAAAAGAAAGAGGAGGGAAAGAGGAGGAGAAGAAAAAGGAGGGAAAAGAAAAAGAAATGAAGAGATGGAGGAGGGAAGAAAAACTGGGGAGGAGGAGGAATGGAGTAGAGGAGGAGAAAGATGAGGACATTAGGTGGAGGAAGGGAGAAAGAAAAGGGAAACAGAGAAGGAAGATAGGGGAAGAAGGAGGAGAGAAAGAGAAGCAGGAGGAAGAGAGGAGGAAGATAGTAGGGGAGAAAAAGAAGATGTAGAGGAAGGGAATAGAGGAGAAGAAGATATGGGAAAAGGGAGATGAAGCAGGGAGGGGGAAGAGAAAAAAGAGGTTGTTGTGAAGTTAACATCAAATAGAGGCAGCCTTAGCTTTTCATGTGGACAGTGTCTCTTACACAAAGGAGAAGGTGCCTCAGGCCTTGGAAACCATAATCCATTTGGAAATATGTGAAAATGGAACAGACTCATTTACTGAAAATAAGGGAGCCTGGCCCCAACACGAATGCATTAGGGACTTGTTGCCACAGGCACCGCAAAATCAAGTGTGACTGACTAGCCATAGAGCATTCAGCCAGGAAACCTGCTAGGGAGGGAAGCCAGAACATTTACCAGCATCCACTCTGCCAGCTATTGTTTCACCCCCCTGGGCCACAGCTAGTATTAGACCAGGGGAAAGAATGACCAGAAGCTCAGATCACTGTCCCCTGAGTCACTGTTCTTAGCTTTGAAATGGAAAAAAAAAAAAAAAAAAAAAAGGAAGGTGGGAGGGGAGGAGCACAAACCAAAGTCAGGTGGAAAGCAATGATCATCAACTGGTCATCATTTGTCTTGAACAAATGTGATGTTTTATTTTTTGCCATCTCCTGATTTTCTTTAGGCTGTCTCACACATGGAATGTGTGCTTTTTGCAGGAATATCCTAAGAATCTATGTAAACAGGCTCTAATTAGCAACAGTGAATAGGAGAACCAGAGAGTTGTCACTCCCTCTCCTTCTCCATTCCAGGGATTAATATAAGTACCTTTAAGGTATATATTTATGTATGTATGTATGTATGCATGCATTTATTTAATTTATTAATTATCGAGGAGGTTAGAAATAATCACAAAATATCATTGGGTTAGAACATGAGAGGGAAATAGGCATTCCAGGAGTCAGGAAGAAGAAGACATGTCACTCTTGGGATCATGGGATTTTATAGGAGACAGAAATCATAGTAACATCTTCTCCAATACTTTTATTTTATACACAAAGATGAGAGGTTAAGTGATTAGCCATTTACCCCTGGCTAAATCGAACCACTTAGCCATGAATGGACCTCCAAACTCATCAGGGGAGAAGGGTGTTAAAAGAAGCATATAGAATGCTGCCCTGGCAATTCACTAGCTCTAGGAAACTCTAGATGATGATAGGTTCTTCAACTAAGGTCAATGATATGGGACCACATCCCAGATATGCATTTGCCACAGCAGCTCATGGTAGTGATGGATCCTGTCCCCTTTCCCCACCTATTGTGTGACGTTGTTTATAACTTCTGTCCATAAGGATTAGAAATCCATGTCCAGCCTTACCTCTTATGGTTCTTTGTTGTGAAAAATAGAGTCCTGTCCATTTTAGAGCCAGTTTGTCTGTCTATCTATCTGGTATTGAACTCAAGTAGAAATTGGGGCCACTAAACCATACATATATATTTTTTTTGACAGCATATTGACTTAGAAAGCCAAATATTAAAATTGTCTGTGTTTTTTGTATTTTTCTTAACTTTGTTAAATATTTTCTGATTACATTTTAAGCTGGTTTGGGTTCTTGAAAATATTGTGAGCTACCGGGGGTGTTGACATCTGTGGGAGAAATCAGACAGACAGACAGACAAAGACAGAGAGAGAGATGATAAATAGTTGATAGATACATAGATATGATGTGAGTGGATTCTGTAAAAATTGTGTAAAATAATCACTGAAACTATCCCCCCTTTGATCTGCAAAAGAAGATTGGGAGAGTCTAGAAAGAAGGCACATCCTCCCAGATTGAGATAAGCAGTATCATTCAAGGGCAAATCAACCCCCATTGATCTTTGGGAAGTCCCATCCTCATTCAGGAAACTCTAAAGCCTTCAAAGGGATTTTCATTCAATTGCGAGATCTGGGCCTGGCATTAATAAGTATCTAGGCTGTGGACATTGGCTTTCTTTTCAACTGGTAACTTCAGACTCAGATTTCCTATTAAAGGGCAATTTTAAACTCATTTCTTTACAGAATGTCCAAAGCAGGACAATGTCTTATCAAGGAACCTGTCTTTGGCATAGTTACCTGTCAGGACTCCTGCCCGCTGTGAAGAGACCCTCTTCTCAGCAAAAAACCTTTTGTTACTTCTCTGCTAGGACCTTAGCACTGAGGAAGTCAGTCTCCTATCAAAGCTGACTTCTGCAGAGCCGACAAAACTTCCTTTTTGCATTAATATTTCAAGTTCATGAATTCTTTCACATTGAACCTGTGCCTCTGATCAAAAGGAGATTCCCACAACTCTCTACTCTGCCACTAGAACATCATCCAATAGATAGAGACAGACAGACAAGACAGAAAGACAGGGTTGATAGATAAACAGACAGATAGGATAGATAGACAGGATAGACAGATAGATAAACAGAGAGACATTGGGGGATGGGGGCTTTTTTTGATAGTGAGCATCCTCCATTAAAGTATTACTCCAGTTTATATTAGCATGTAGGATCTTTGATGTGAAAGACTTTCTTTTTGTATTCCTTTGTATTCCAGCTCTAAGTACAGTGCCTGGCATATTGTAAAGGCTTAATAAATGCTTGTTAAGTGAGTGACTGATTTATCATGGTGCTGAGGTTGGCCCAGGCTCTCAAAGTCTGTGCCAGAAGATCTTGGAGCAGGACAGTGTAGTAGAAAGGGCAACAGCTTTAGAATCAGTGGTTTAGCTTTAAATTAGAATTCTATTTCTTACTTGGATCTTGGGCAAGTCAGTCCATCTTTCTTTTCCTCAGTTTCCCCATTTATAAGATGTAGACATTTTGCTTGATATTCTCTGAAATCTCATTTAGCTTTAAGTCCTATGATTCTGTCTAGCTCTGGCAAGGTAGCAAGGCTTTGATTTCAAGACTAGGGACAGATTCCATTTCTATTGTCCAAGAATCTGCCTCGCTAAATTCATAAAGGAATAACATTAGAAGATTAGATACCAAGTGATGAATATTTTGGCCATTGGAACTTATGAAAGCACTTATTTACAGAAAAGCTTTTTGTGACCTGCATAAATGGAAGGGTTAGGCACTCCAGTAAAGACATAGATCTTTTGATTAAAAAAAAACAATGGGGAGAGGGAGAGGAGCAAGACTTAACACTGATTACCATATGCATAATCTGTGCTTTCACCAAGGACAAATCCCATTAGCATTTCATTTGAATTTAACAAAATGAACCTATGTCCAGCCACTAACTATTGTGGTCCTTTATTCTGAAAGGCACAATTCTGTCCACTTTACATTTCAGTCTTTCCGTCTATCTATCTATCTATCTATCTATCTATCCATGCATTTATCTATCTATCAATCATTTCTCTGCTCTTATCTTTCTGTCTGTGTCTGTCTCTCTCTCTTTCTCTCTCTCTCTCTCTCTCCCTCTCTCCCTCCTTCCTTCCCTCCCTCCCTCCTTCCTCCCTTTCCTCCCTCCCTCCCTCTTTCTGTGTCTGTCTCTCTCTCTATCTCTGTCTCTCTGTCTCCTCCCTCCACCTTGTGCATGAATTAGATCTGAGTGAGGCAAAACTTGCTTTTTCCTTCAGAGACATCAGAATCCATTGGCAAAACAAAGGGCAAGATGACTGGCAATGGCCCAGGATGCCATCACTGCCATTGTGATTTTGATATGTCTGAGCTTCAGATTTCTTATCTGTAAAATTAGGAGATTGGTGAGCTCTCAATCCCTTCTAGCGCTAAATCTATGATTCTATGATTCTTCTGAGAAGGGGGACCGCAAAATGACATTGAGTTCAAGTTCAGCTTTAGCTGTTTGACTCTGATCAAGTCACTTAACTCTGCCTCAGTTTCCTCAACTATAAAATGAGCAAAGAAAGAAATGACAGACTACTCTAGTATCTTTGCCCAAAAAAATCCTAAATGGGATCATAAAGAGTAGGACGTGTCCGAAATGACTGAACAAGAACAACATGACTTTCCAGCACTGTGTTACTCTACCATGGGGCTTGAATTACAGACCTGTTGAGAAGTACCCAAATAACTTTGGGCAGATCATTTAAGCTCTTTAGTTCTCAGATTTCTCATCAACCATCAAGTCAACTATGTGCCAGTCAATATGCTAAGTTCTGGGGATTCACATATAACCAATTAGAAAGATACTTTCATGTCTTATAAAGAGCTGACACTTTAATTGGGGAATACAGCACACAAAATATCTGTAAAATGAAGAAATGGCAGGTCTCAATGGTCTCTCATGTCTCTTCCAACTCTCAGTTTGTGGTCTTTCACTATATCCCTATTGAAATCCACTTTTCTCCGATAATTGGTCCCATTTCTATAACTCCCAATTTCTTTAGATAGTTTTATGGCATAGTTGACATTTGACAATAACAGATGAGTAAGGTTTGACTCTTCAAAATGACACGTTGGCTTCTGCAATTGCTAAGGTAGGGCTACAACAAATGACCTGTTCCTCAGTTTAAATCATTTCTTAAAAGATTTAACATTTGCTCAAACACACATAATTCTATGAGAAAATAGCTATATTATGCCATGGCTATTGGCTCTCATCAGTAACTTTCTGGAATACCCAAGTGATCCAATAAGGAGTCCAAGAATACTCTTGAAAGGCAATTTGGTGTAGTGGATTACTCGCTAGACCTGGAGTCTACAAGACTTAAATTCAAGTCTCACCTCAGATATTTGTGAGCTATCTCACTTTCCCCTGATATACCTCAGCTTCTCCTTTATAAAATTAGATTAGACTCAGTGGTCTGCAAAACATAATCTAGCTCTAAAACTATGGTTCCCATTCAAATGGTCAATACAGTACAGATTCTAAACCCCTTAATCTGAACTATTTTATCAGCCTTTTGTCTCCTTGCATCAAGTATCTTCTCATATCAATCTAAACTCCCCTTATCTATAAAAGGGATTTTTTCCCCTTTAAACATATGTCTGACCATGCCATCTATCCTCCTCTAAAAACTCTAGTGGCTCCCTTTGTCCTCAAAGATCAAATGTAAAATCCTCTTTGGGCCATTTAAAACCCTTTACAATCTGGTTCCTTTGTATTTCTCCGACTTCTTATGCTTTACTTCTCTATGTACTTTTGAGCTGATGTATTTTTACTGATCTACTTGCCACTGAAATCCATTGCATTGTCAAATGTTTCATTATCAGCAAATTATGTGATTTTAGCAGTGAAAATCACTTTAAATTCTAAAAACCATTCTTCCTGACTTGTAGCTGAAACTTTCCTTGTTTTTTTTTTTGTTGTTTTTTTTTTTTTTGCCTCCCCAAAGAGGATGGAGACTTTCTAATTCTATCCTGAGCTCTTAGCACAGTCCTTTGCACATAGTAAGTGCTTAATAAATGTTTCCTTCTTATCCATTTCAGTTCTCTGACATCCAAAATGCCAATGCTTAATCTTTCCATCTGTTCTTTGATCTATAGAACTTACATTTCAGGTTCCAGACATCCTAGAGAATGAAGTCACGTGCATCTTAAGAAGCATTGCTAACAATAAAGCTAGTGGAGGTGATGAAATTCCCTCTGAGATTTTAGAACTCTAAAAGATAATGCTATTAAAGTGAGGCACTCAGTATGGCAGCCAATTTGGAAAATACTAAAGTGTCCACTGGATGGGAAAAGATCAGTTTACATCTCAATTCTAAAAAAAGAAAATGGAAAAAAAATGTTCAAATTACTGAACAAGTGCATTCATTCCATATGCCAGCAAGGCTATACTTAAGATTCTGCAGGCTAGGTTTCAGCACTATATAAACTGAGAATTAACAGAAGAGCAAGCTAGTTTCCAAAGAGGCAGAAGAACTAGAGACCAAATTGCCAACATTCACTGGATTATGGAGAAAGAATAAGAGTTTCCGAAAAACCTTTCACTATATGGATGTCAACAAAATGTGGCAACTTCTGAAAGAAATAGGAGTACCAGATCATCTTGTTTATCTCCTGAGTAACCTATTTACAAGCCAAGAAGAAACAGTGAGAACTGAACATAGAAATATGGAAAAAGAATGTGGTTATATTGTAGCTTTATTTATTTAACTTATGTACAGAGTACATAATGTGAAATGCAAAGCTGGATGGATTAAAGTGGGAATTATGTTTGCCAGGAGAAATATTAGCAATCTCATATATGCAGATGATGCCAAGTTAATGGCAGAAAGTGAAGAGGAATTAAGAACCTCTTGTGAGAGCGAAAGAGGAGAATATAAAGTTGGCTTCAAGCTTAACATTAAAAAACTAAGATCTTGGCAACTGGTCCCATTGCTTTCTGGCAAACAGAGGGAGAAGAAATGGAAGTAGTGTCAGATTTTATACTCTTAGGCTCAAAGATCACTGCAGATGGTGACTGCAGCCATGAAATTAAAAAGACAGTATATGCTCCTTTGAATGAAAGCTATGCAAATCTAGACAGCGCACTAAAAAGCAAAGATATCACCTTGCAAACAAAGGTCAAAGTTATGGTTTTTCCAGTAGCAATGTATGGTTATGAAAGTTGGACTAAAAGGAAAGCTGAGTGTCATAGAATCAATGTTTTTACATTGTGTTCTGCAGAAGACTTTTGAGAGTCCCTTGGACAGCAAGGAGATCAAATCAGTCAATACTTAAATTAGTTCAGGCTATGCAATGGAAGATCAAATACTAAAGCTGAAGCATTTAAGTTTTGATCACAAAATGAGAACATGGAACCCATTGGAAAAGATTGAAAGAAAAAGAAAAAAAGATTTTAAAGAAGGGAAAGGGACCTGTATGTGCAAGAATGTTTGTGGCGACCCTTTTCATAGTGGCAAGAAATTGGAAACTGAGTGAATGCCCAGCAGTTGGAGAATGGCTGAATAAGTTATAGTACATGAATGTTATGGAATATTATTGTTCTGTAAGAAACTACCAGCAGGATGATTTCAGAAAGGCCTGGAGAGACTTACATAAACTGATGCTGAGTAAAATGAGCAAGACCAGGAGATCATCATGCATGACAAAAACAAGATTATATGATGATCAATTCTGAGGGATGTGTCTCTTTTCAACAGCGAGATGATTCAGGTCAGTTCCAATGGTTTTGTGATGGAAAGAGCCATCTACACCCAGAAAGAAGATTGTGGGAACTGAGTCTACGTCACAACATAGTATTTTAATTCTTTTGTTGTTGTTTGCTTGCATTTTGTTTTCTTTTTCATTTTTTTCTTTTTGATCTGATTTTTCTTGTGCAACATGATAATTGTGGAAATATATGGAAAAATTGCACTTGTTTAACATATATTAGATAACTTGCCATCTTGGAGAGAGGGTGGCAGGCAGGGAGGAAAATTGTAATTTAAAATATATTGGATCACTTGCAGACTGGGGGAGAGAGTGGAGGAATGGAAGGAGAAAAATTGGAAATACAAAGTTTTGCAAGGGTGAATGCTGAAAGCTATCTCTGTATGTATTTTGAAATAAAAGCTATTAAAAAATTTAAATGCTAGAAAGTTTAAAAAAATAGTTCACAGAGTCTAGGCTATTTATGATCTTCCCTACTCATATACCCATCATCCCAGACCCACTCCATTTCCATTTGACATTTGGAGTCCCTTGTTCATTGTAGATAAATTCCTTCTGAATCTTAAACCTCCCATAAGGAGATTCTTTTTAAATTCTTGAATGAAAAGAAAATTAGCTTCCTCCCATCATGCAAGGGCAGAAGTCAGGGTCCTACGGGGGTAGCAGAGAGCCATAAGTGGACATCCACAAAACTTCACGGATCATAACTTTTTTGTCTTTGAGAGTATTTTTTTTAAATTAAAGCTTTTTATTCTTAAGACATATGCATGGATAATTTTCAACTTTCACTGTTGTAAAACCTTGTGTTCCCAAATTTTCCCTGTCTCTACTGGATCTGTATCCCAAATACAGATCCTGGATCTGGGGTATACACAGTTTGATACCCCTCTGGGCATAGTGTGAACTTATTTTTAAAAAATTGACAACAATACTATAATTGGATTCCTTTATGATTTTATGTTTTTTTTAATCTTATACATTAAAAAAATAAATACCGAGATTCCACAGACTTTATCAGATTGACTGGCAAAGGGGACCATGATACAAGAATCCTCTGTTAGAGAAAGAAAGGACCTCTGAAATCATCCAGTCCAACTCCCTTATTTACAGATGAGGAACCTGGTGCTCTGCCAGGTAACGTGTTTGCCAAGCTGGCTGATTCCCACATCCATGGATTCTCCTTCTCTCAGCCCCCAAAGAGGGAAATAAGTTGTTATGTTTGTTTCCTAAAACAGATCTGAGTTGGGAGGGCAGGGGGTGTGAGAGATGTTGAGGGGAAGGAAAAGAGGGAGAAGTGAAGAGAGGGAAAGGAAAATGGGATGGAAAGAGAGGAAGAGATGGAGGATGGGGAAAGAGAGGGAAATGAAGTTGTAAGGAGGAAGAGAGAGAGAGATGGGGAAGCGAGAGGGAGTAAAAGGAGATAGAGACAGGGTGAGAGAGAAAATGGGAGGAAAACCAAGGAAGAGATAGGTGAGGAGGAAAGAGAGGGAATGGAAGGAGATAGTGGAAAAGGTGAAGAGACAAAAGTGGAATGGAAATAGAGGAAGAGGGAGGTGAAGGAGAAAGAGAGAGGGAAAGGACGATTTGGGGAAGGAAGAAGGAATGGGAAGAGACATAGAGGTGAAGAAAGGAAATTTGGAGAGGAAGAGTAAAGGAAGATGGGGGAAGGAGAGGAAGATGTGGGAGAGTGAGAGGGAGTTAGAAAAGGAGATAGTAAGAGAGGTGAAGAGAGAAAGAAAAATGGGAGGGAAAGAGAGGAAGAAAGGGAAGAAAATGGGGAAGTGGGAGAAGAAGATGGAGAGAAACAGAAAGGTAAAATATAGCTAAGTTCCCCTTCCCAGAATGGTGCTCCCAAGAAGAGAATCACCAACAGTATATCAGAGTGGTGTCTCCAGGGTGTCAAGGTAGCAGACATGGAAAAAGGGAATCAGAAGAATGAGTTCGTGGAAGAGTAGAAGCTTCATTTCTCATCAGTATGTTAGACTCAGACCTGCCTGGAGGCAGAGGGTTGAACCTGATGCCTTCTTATAGTCTGTCTGACCTTCTCTTTCTCTGATTCTAAGAGCTTTATAATTGTATCTTAAAGGTCTTCGATAAAAAGAGGAGGTTGCCGGGAACCAGTGGGTTCATTTGTCACCTGTCACTTTACACACACACACACATACACACACATATACACACACAGTCATTATATAGAAGGTGGTAATTTTTTCCCCTTTCATCTCTAGGTCCACCCAACTATTAACCTCTTGGCTTGTCATTATTATTAAGAGCCAGCTGGGATAATTGCCTACCTGTAAGGGTTTTTTTTTCCCCTTCATTTAACTCAGAGTGGGAAATTATTTTGAGCAGTGACATTTCAGCCCCCCACCCCCTGTTAAATATGATGTTCCTTGAAGGGATAATACAGCTTGACTCCACCTCCCTCCTTAATTCTCTGTTCGCCATAGAACAGCAGGCAAGTTAGTAGGCAAGAGAAAGGGCAGGCCAGGCTGTTGCTTCAAAGAGCCAGCCTTACTAATTCTATAAATTATGCAAAGATGATTGATGAGGGTCACCAAACTATTTTCTCTCTGGCCTGTTGGCTGCTCCTTGTGCATGGCATAGTGGAGTGCATAGAACACTAAATGGTATCCCCAAGACTGTTCAGTTCCCTCTTCTGATACTTATTAGCTTAGGAAAAGTCCCTTCACCTATCTGATCCTCAGTTTACTCCTTTGTTAAAAATAATTAAAATGGAGAGAGATTGAATTTATCCCTTCTAGATCCAAATCCCTGAGCTTATAGTCAATTCCATCTCCCATCTATGTACCTTTAGATAACTATATCTATGATGCAAACCTGTTTCTTCTACCTCATCAAATCTTTGATTTCCTTTAAATTACAGTGAGGACTGAGAAAGTCCTCCCCATGAAGTCTTTCACGATTCCCATCAGTTATTACCCTTGCCAGTCTCTAACTATACAGTTTTCTTTCTCTGGGTCCTCAGAGATTTTTGATGAAAAGAGGGAAAGTAGGTTCATCTATTAAATAGTGGTAATAATAGCACCAGTTCAAATCCTGCCTCAGACAGTCCCTAGCAGATAATAGCCTCTACCACTCAGAGTATTGGGAGGATGAAGTGAATTAACATGTGCAAAACTTCAAGCACTATATAAATGTTAGGTATTATTATTATTCTCTTATCTAGATTTACAAAACACTTTTAGTTCAATAGCATAGTCAGGTATCACAGTCTGTGCCTTTAACTACAGGAAACCCTCCACATGGGGATTTCCTTTTACTGATGGACAGCTCCCTTTAGCACTGTGAGTTCGAGTCACAGTCATAGAAGCACATACTTATCATGTGTTAGAGGCAGGGCTTCTTGATTCTACACTATTATATTACATGCTTCCTTGGTGTAGAGTACCCCTATTTGCAGATGAAAACATTGAGGTTCAGGAAGTTTAGCAGACTAGATAATAAATTAGTAGATTTCTGAGGTAGGAGGCAAACCCAGTTTTCCTGTCCAGTTGATCATGTTTAATAGCAAGATCTGTCCCTGAAATCTGGTTTAGTGAAAAGAATAATTGAGGGGGCTGAAGCTGCCTGCATAGAATCTGAGTTTGAATTCTGACTCCACCCATGTTGCTGTGTAACTTTAGATAAGTCTCTGTGTCTCAATTTCTTCACATATTAAGGCTGAACCAGATAAACTTTAAAGTCCCCTCTAGCTCTTGAACTGTGGTCCTAATTAATAACTCAAAAAAGTATTTGTTAATTATCTACTATATACCTGGCACCAGTTAGGGCACAGAAATAAAATGAGAACAGTCTTTGTCCTTGACGAGGGAGGCAATAAATATACATACATTTATATACAAGATACACATAAGATGAAGGAAAGCACTTTGTATGTTGTAAAGTGTGTGAGAGTTGTTATCTTTCTTCCTGAAAATGATTGTCTTAGATCTTTTGAGCCCTCAGGAATGATCCATCTTTATCCAGATAGCCAACAGACTTTCATGCCTCCTATTAAGAGGAAGTAGATGGCTGATTAATGGTGCTTGACAACAATAAAAATCCTTCTTTGGAACCTTAGCATGAGATTCAAGGACACAGAATATCTTCTTTTAAGGTAGAAGTGGTCCCTGGAAAGAGGTTGGTGTCCTGCTGGTGTCCAACTTCTTAGAGAATGTAACACTAAAAGTGAGTGCAATTTTAAAAGGTAATTAATAACTTCATGACTCATTCATATGAAAAAGATTACTTGAAGAATAATAAATAATAAATTTAATAAATAATGTATAATAATAAAATAGAAAAGTAAGCCAAGAAATTTCTTACGTTTGACTTTATTATTATGGGTTTTTTTTTAAATTTCAAGCATCTATTTTCCTTTTCTTTTCCCTTCTCTTCTCACCTCTCAATTTGGAAAAGAAAAACAAAACCACACAAATAATTATATATATATATTTCAAGCAAAACTGATTGACTGTGTCCATAAAATATGTCTTAGTCTGCATCTTAATCTGTCTGGCTAGAGATCAGTCAATGGCATCATCTGTTATTGTGGATGCATTAATCAGAATTAAGTCTTTCAAAGCTGTCTTCACAATTGCAGTGCTATTGTATAAATTGTTCTCTTGGTTCTACTAGCTTCACTCTGCATCAGTTCATATGAGTCTTCTTCTCTGACGCCATTCATTTCATCATTTTCAGCAACACAGTAGTATTCCATTACACTTGTATACCAATTTGTTCGACCATTTGTCAATTGATGGGAATCTCCCTAGTTTCCAGTTCTTTGCCACCACAAAAATAGCTACTGTGAGTTTGTGTTTGATACATATAGGTCTTTTTCCTAATGTATGAATTTTGAATAAATGATAATATGTTCTTGAGACTACTGACATAACAGAGAATCACTAGGTACTAAATCTAGACTAATTTAGTTTAATTCTTTTATTTTACAAATGAGGAAACCTACATTCCTGGGGGCCCAGTGGAGAGATGACTTAATAGCACTGATTTATAGCAGAAAGAGAGATCTTAGAGACCATCTAGTAAAACCTCCTTATTTCACAGAAAATGTATTTCAGGGAAGTTAAGTGAATTCTCCAAAACCTGGCCTAGGGGTCAGGATGCCGGGTTCAAGAAATAACTCTGATCCTTAAAGACATTGTTATTGATTTTTAACCAAGTGACTTAGTCTTTCTGATTCGTGTTCTATAAAATGGGGAGGGAGGATTGGCTTGGATCATCCAAAGGTTCTTTTCAGTTTGGACATTCATTCTTTGATCTGACACAAATGGCACCCACTTCACATTCAGTGACATCAAAATAATGATCATGATAATGAAATTCATCATCCTCATCCTCTGAAGTCTCTGGAGATGGCAAAACCTACTTGGACACTATGGGATATGCTGTGTCTCTCACTCCAGTTTGGATTCTGGGAATGATATAGTAGAAATCCAGGTTCCAATCCCAGCCATGTTAGTCCCTAAACTCTTTGATCTCAGACAAGTGACTCAATCTTCCCCTCTCTCAGTTTCCTTATCTGTAAAATGTGTTGACATAGGCTAATTGTATGATTCCATAAAAAAAGTCTTAAGAAGACCTCTCAGAAGTCTGTTAGCCCAACATTTCAGCATAAGCCCCAGCAATGCTCAGTCATCCATACACTTTTACTTCTTTTGTCCAATGTAAAAGACTTTATTTTGTGCAGTGTAAGCAGGCAGACTGTTAGGGAAGGGAGAAGTCATTATTTTATAGTTTTTCTTTTGGGAAATTTAAAATTGCTCTTTACATTTTAAGTTTTTAATTGTCTCCCTTCCTCTCTCCAGACCCTGCACTAGAGAAGACCATCATTTCACACACACACACACACACCATACTATGCATATGTTTATCAGTTCTTTCTCTAGAATCATATAGCATCTTCCTTCAAAGATCTTTTGCTGATTTGAGAATTTATCATATTCAGAATAATGTAATCATGTGCAGATATTTTTAAACAATATTGCTGTTACCATATATGACATTCTCTTAGTTCTGCTCTTTATTATTTCATGCAAGTCTTTCCATGTTTTTCTAAAGTTAAACTGTTCTTCAATTCTTATTGTATAGTAGTATTCCATCACGATTCCACAACTTGTTTAGCCATTCCCTAGTTGATGGATATCCCTTCAATTTCCAGGAGGGTCATTATTTTAAAAATCAAAATCATGGTACCTCATAGTCAGTCTCAGATCTTTTTGTTTCATTCTACATTCTACTTCATTCATTCAACTTGTGAAGTTTCTAAAGTTCCTTGGCTATATTCTGAAATTCTATTGAATGTCTTGTCTTCCCCTGCTGCCATAAATCTCTCTGCCTCTGTTCTTTTGTCTCTCTGTCTCTTTGTTTCTCTTTCTCTCTTCCTCCCTTCTATCTCCCTCCCTCCTTTCCTTTCTGTCTCTCCTGTGCTCTTTTTCTTCCCACACTCTTCTTCTTCCCTCATTTCCCCACTCCCATACACACACACACACACACACACACACCAGTGGATTCTGTCTTGTTGCAATTTGACAATCTCCTTCTTGGTACATACTTACCTTAGCCTCTCCCAAGCAGCCACTGCAGAAAACACTTGATTCTACTGGAAAGAGACAGACCTGAGAATCCTTAATAAATTTTCCATATCCAATTGTCTGCATAGAACAAGAACATCTGTGTTCAATATGTACCATTTCTCCTCACTTATAATGAATTGAATGTGAAAGCCTGCCTGGTCTCACTGGAGAATTCCTAAATGATTGTATCTTCCAGCAAATTGATATTTTTCTGAGCCTAGGCAATTCTGTGTCTGGGTGAAACCCAGAGGTCAGCCAGTGATTCAGTAGCCAATTGGTCCTAGAATGTACTAAAACTCATTCCATTTCTAACTCTCATTCCTTTTCTAACCCTGGATTCCCACCTCACTGCTTTTCTCACTGACTGACTTTATGGGATCTGTGTTCTAGTTTTGACTTCAGTTTTGTGCCTCAGTTTCCTCATTTTTGTAAATGATGGTTTCTAATTGTGGTTTATCCCTCCTACCCCATCATTTCTGGATTTTAATTTGGCAACAATGAGCTCCTCTGACTTTAATTGTCCTCTTTTGGGGAGTGATTCCAAGATCTAAATAGATAGACCTAGTCTCAGAACCCTGAAAGATGCTCAAAGCCCCTACCTTCTATCAGAGCATCAAGAGACTTGGGGATTCAGAAGCAAAAGACCTGGGAGGACATCTGATTTCACTCCCTCATTTTCTGGACAAGGAAACTTTTCTTAAAGCTCAGGACTAAGCAAGTCTCTCCCCTACTCTATAAACTCTAGTGACTAGCTATTACATTTAGGCTCTTTGGGGAACATTAAAGCCCTCTCAATCTGGCCCCTTTCTGCTCCACCTCTGTGTGGATATCTGTATATTACTATCTCCCATGAACTTCTACCATTATGGTTCAGCCATGTTTCTTCCCTCAGGAAGCTCATCTCCAGCATCGTGTCTTTGCATTGGCCATCCCTCATGCCTAGAGCACTATCTCTCCTTGCTTCAACCTCTTCTTCCAGGCCTCTTTCCATATTCTTTTTAAATACCTCCTGGAAGAGGCCTTTTCAAGGCTCTACTACCACCATTGCTTTCCTTCTGAGATCACATACACTTTGTATGTGTTTTGCATACATATACCTATTCACTTAACTTCCCATAATTGAATATAAGTCCCCTGAGGGTAGAATTCTTTTATCTTGTATCTCCAATATTTAAGACATTATAAGTGCTTAAAATGCATTTTGATGATATGTATGTATATGTGCATATACATATTATATATTAGTATTTATTTCATACATATAGATATATATCATAAAGTAAATACAAAGAAAGAGAGAGATACTAGCAGCTAAATGGACGGGGAAAGGAAGCTCCATTTGTTCTGTAGAAGAAACTAGGGATTTGAAAAGTGAATGCTTTCCTGGCATCAAGTTCATGGCCTATGCAAAGAAATAAAGTTAAGAAGTAGAATATATATATATATATATATATATATATATATATATATATGCCGCGTGCAATGGCATTTTTGTTGTTCATTCTTCATACTCAACAGGAACCGATGACATTACGATGTTGGGGTCAAGGTAGCGGGTATTCAACTGTGGTTGATCAGTCCAATATGTTCTTGGAAAGCTCTACCACAGATCAGACACAAGTAATCCTTTTCAACATTTGGGATGGAGGAGTCTCTTGATTTACACATCTTGCGTTTTCTTTAAACTACTTTAATTCTGCTTTGCTTAGAACACAGTGCTTTCTTTGACATGGGCGCAGCATGTTGGATAGTCCTGTGCCAGTGTCTCCCATGTCTCATAATTGATACTGAAATTCTTTAGATAGACCTGGAGAGTGTCCTTGTGTCATTCTTCTGACCTCCATGTGAGAGATTGCTTTTTTTGAGTTCTTTGTAAAATAGTCTTTTAGGCAAGTATACTGTTGGACATTTGGAACAATGTGACCAGCACTTTGGAGTTGTGCTCTGTGCATTAGAATTTAAATTCTTGGTAGTTCTGCTAAAGAGAAGAACTCATTTACAAGAAATTTAAAGCAGGGCAGTTTGGCTGGATTATAGTGAGCACAAAGAAAGATAATTAGAGTCTTTCCCATCCAGGGAAAACATGGAAAGAGATGAGAAGGCAATAGTGGCAAAGGAGCCTGAGGCTGGTTCTAAGAAGGACTTAGCCTCCACTCACATTATTTCTGGATGATTTTCATTCTGGCTGCCAGGGAAGTAAGGTCTTCTGCTTTAAAGTTCATCGAGGTCTTAAGTTTAACCTTTCCCGCTCTCCTTGTTATATAAGGATTGTTCTTCTCTTGGCCTGCTGAGATGATTTCCAATGAGACCAATGGGGAAGGAAATGAAGGCCCTCGGAGCTCCACTTTTTAAAAGGTTTGAGGGACCCTTTGAACTCCTCTCTATGTAAACCTTCAAAAACCTTGCAAAGTCAAAGAAGGTTGAGGGGAGCTAGGGGCATCTGTTTTCTTTCCCCACTTGGTCGCTTTTGAGAAAAGAGAATGGGGATGGAGGAAAGCAAAACATAGATGATAGAAATTTCTCATTTGTGTGATCAAAAGTAAATCACTTGTAGAATCGGCAGGAGATTTTAAATTAAGTGGTTTTAATAAACTCACCTTTTATGGGGCCGTGGATGAAAGAGGAATATGGGAGCCTCCAAAAAGCAAGGAGTTTGGCCTAGAGGATCATTTTCACAGACAACAACATTTCCCTGATCCTTTCCCTTTATTTCCTCAAACTGGATGCTCTGGCATCATCCTCATGATAGGAATGAGAACTGAAAGGTGGTGCAGTATAGGGGATAGGGCTTCAGAGTCCAAATGTTAGGAAAAGCTGGGCTTCAGTTACAACTAAGACTCTTGATAACTGGTTAAATTAATTTGTGTCTCAGTTCCCTCATCTATAAAATGAGGTTGGATTTAATATCCTTTATTGGTCCTTTTCAGCCCTAAAATCTATGATCCTGTCAACTAACATTTCGGAAGACCCTTTAGATAGAAATATTCTATAGTTTAATGGATAGAATGTTGGATCCAGAATGAGTTTGAGTCTTGTGTTAGACATCAATTGTCTGTATAATTCTGGCAAGTCACCTAACTTCCCCCAAATTTATTTTCCTCTATTTCCTCAACTTCACAAGGTTATTGTAAAGACAAATTCTATATGAAGAGATTCACAGCTTACAACGTTAGCTAAGATTATTATTGTTATCATCATCATTATTGTGAGTGTCATTACTATTGAGTAGTGTGATGTGTTTCTTTAAAAGGCCTTTCGGATAAATGGGATGAAGGGAACTTGACTTTGGTGCTGAGCCCACAGAGATCACATCTAAGATCATTGGCACTTAAGAAATTCAGTTGGATTGGACATTAACAAATTCTGGTTACTTGATTTACTTACCACTGGCTTGCTCTAAGACCTAGTTAGAGGAATTCATATCGCCAATCTTCCCCTCCCTCAACATGTGGCCTACCCCTTGGTTTTCTGAAATCTCTCCTCCCTGGATGATAGAATCTTTCCCTCCTCCTGACTTACCCACCAGCTGCTAAGTTCTTCCTAATGACTCCATTTGGGAAAAGAGAGCATGGAACTCTCATCTAAAAATGAAAACTTTCACCACTGGACCAGATGTTCATGGCAGAGCCCTTTGATTTTTTTTTAATTCTCATTTGGCTCTTTGCTCTCATTCTGACAGCCAAAGGTGAAACCTTCCAACCACTCCATTCTAGTTTCTTTCACTTTATATTCCATGTCAAATTTAAATCAAGATTCCCTTAAGGGAAGAGAAGGCCTCCTGAGAAATTGAGAGTTCCTTAGACATCAAATGATTAGAGAATTTTAGACTCTCAGAATTAGAAGAAGTCTCAGAAAGCATGAAAGTCCACCTATTTCTGACCAACAGTTCCCTCTGGATCACACCTGTTAAGTGGTCCTCCAGACTCTGCTTAAAGTCACCCATTGAAAAGGAATCTACTATTATCCCAAAGCAGCCCACTTCCCCTTGTGCTGGCTTTAATTGTTAAGAAGTGTTCCTTACATAATTATTTTGATGCCTTCCAGTTATCAAAAATTAAGATAATAAATCCAGACCTAAAAGTACCTCAGAGACAATTAAATTCCACCCTCTTATTTTAGAGAGGAGGTAACTGAAGATCAGGGAGAAGTATCTTGTCCAAGATCACACTAGGTAGTTGGGAGCAAGGGGAGGATGTGATCTCAGATCTTATGTCACCAGGTCCAATGTTCTTTACTTTTATTCTATATATATAGATATAGATATAGATATAGATAGATATAGAATAATAAATAAACATATTTAATGATGATGATGATTATAGCAATAATAGAGTATCCAATTCAATTATTTTCTCTTCTATGAAGCCTTCTCTGAATTGACCTCCCTCAACAAAAACTGGTCTTTCTCTACAAAATTCTCTTACAACTTTATTTTTACCTATCTTGTATTTATAGAATTTTATTTCATCATAAATTTTATTCATTATTATTAGTAGTGATACATATAATAACACAGCTGGTAATTATATAGTGCTTAACAAATATTATCTCACTTTATTCTCACCACAATCCAGATGATAGGTCCTGTTATTATCTCCATTTTGCAGATGGGGAAATTGAGGCACAAAGTGCCTTGTAGCTACTTAGAGTCTGAGGCAGGATTTAAGTTCAGACCTTCCTGATTCTAACATTACATCCACTATACCACCCATCTTCATCTGTTCACTTCTGTTGTTCTTAGTTTATGCTCAGGGGTCAAACAGAACATATTTTTGTTTTGATTTCTTTCATTTCTCCCCTCTTAAACATGACAGCTTTTTCCACACTTGAAATAGCTCTTATACCACTTCGACAAGTTAGCATGAAATTTCATCAGTTGACTCTCAGAATGAGTACAGCATCTTTATCTTATCAAAGTGGAAACTGAGGCTTAGAGAGTCTCCATGGCTTTTCCGGAAGTCACCCTCCATTCAACATGTCAGAACTACAACTTACATTTGCTGTACCCAGGCTCCCAATTGGCTCATTGCTTCCTACTCCAGCTCCCCTTGCTAAGCAGCATCCTAATCTGACTTGGACCACGTATTCCACAGCTGAATTTCAGCTCTTTCAGGTTGAAAGGGTCCAATTTAAGATGCAGCCATTTTCATTAGTGTAACTAGTGTTCACTTGGAAATCTGGTTCTTTACTTTGCATGCATGCCCATAATTCTCCTTCTTTCTAGTGGGAATTATGCAAGTTCACTGAGGGATAATTAGGCACCTTAATGAGGAAATGTATAGTTTCTGTAACTGTTATTTATTAAGCTTTTATATAGTGCTTTATATTTTCAAAGCACTTTGCAAGCATTAATTAGTTAATCCCCCAGCACGGTGGGAGGGAGGTCAATAAATAGTAATGGTTATGGGAGTTACAGAGATGGGTTTTTTCAGCTGCTCCACAACCTGGGTGCAAAACAAAAAACAAACAAAAACGGACATGGAAACAGGAGGAGTCTTGTTGATAAAGTGGTATGGATGCCATTGGATTTAAGAGCATAAACAGGCTTCAGAGACTGCCTCAAATAATAATTTATGTTTATAATTTTACATCTGTTCCTTGTTGTTGTTCCCCCTTTCTCTCCCAGTGTATCACTTAGCAGCCACTTGGAATAACCCCAAGGGAGCTCATAATCTCTGGTTGTGACACCATCATCTGAAGGCTAGAAAAAGACTGGGAAAAAATAAGGAAACGGGAGCTCTTCTAACAGTCAGCACGTTCCATTTATATTGGCAACAGATTTTTCTAAGCTGTTAATTTCATCTATGACTTATGGAATTTATGGCACAAGGGGACCTTAAAAACCATCTTAATGCGAAGATTCCAAATCTTGTACTTTGCTGATCAGGGACCCAAAAGCCACAAAGGGGATGGATTGTCTAGTTACACAGCTGGTAAATGAAGGAGAGAAGTGGATCCCAGGTTTTCTAGCTCCAAATCTGGTGTCCGTGCTGACAGAATCAATCAATCAGTAAGCATTTATTAAGTACCTACTGTGTGCCAACCACTGTTCTGAGCAATGAGAATACAAAAGCATTAGTTTGTTTTCAATAGATCACAGTCACTTTTGAGTATAACCAGACCAGCCTCTACTCTAGAATTGAATTCTGCCTCATAACAATGAAAAAGAATTGCATAATAAAGACCCATGGAATGAGCTCTTCTGCAAGAGTTTGCATCACTCTTCCCTGGTAGTCTCCCTCCTCTCACAAGAGAGGAGGGATAGATATTTCTGTTTCATTATTTATTCTCTGGGACAGCATCTGATTTCTCAGTCACTTGAAACTTAGCTCCCTCTCTTATATCTTGATCATGTTGTTGGAGTTAGCAAGTCTATTTCTCTTCTGGTTTTTCTCCTGCAGGGATCTGCCCTCTGCATTGGTTCACACAAATCACAGAATCCTAAATACAGAGCTGGAAAAGCTCTGTGGTCCAACCTCCTCTTTTTCCTAGAAGGAGAAACTAACTCCCAGAAATATAAAGTGATTTTATAGGATCCAAAATTTAGAGCTGGAAGTGACCTTAGAAATGAAGCCCAGTTCTTATATTTCTTGATAAATACACATTTCTCCATGGCATTCATATTTTGGGGGAAAAAAAGCATAAAGACTATGGAAATGATGATTAATGATGATAATTGATGGTAGTACCTGGATTCAAGTCCTATCTCTAGCACATAACTGACTAAAGGACTCTGGTAAATCAATTAATAGCTCAGTGTTCTGGGAAGCTTTCCAATACTACAAAATATAAAAGTTTGCTGCTTGCCTCAATGTAAGAATTTTCCACACTGAGAGATAACCCTACTGATTTCAGAGTGGTAAAATCAGAAGCGTGCACAAAATAAAAGCAATGACAACAAAATTCACGTTAGCACAGAATCTCAAAATTATAAGAGACCATCTAGTTACTTTCATTTGTACCTGCATAGAAATCTCCCTAACTGACAACATCCCTGAGAAGTGCTTGTTCAGTCTCTACTTCAGAAATGCCAGTGAAAAGAAACTCCACGATTCCTTCAAGCAACAAGTGCCATTATTGGTCAGTTCTAATTATCCAGAAAGGTTCCATTCCTTCAACTCCACATGATCTCCCAAACACATTGTCCCAGGGTCTGCTGTCTTGGAACTTTGTGCCTAGTTTTGTTTACTGGGATCAAGTAGAAAGTCCATTTCTTATTGAATCCTTATATCACATTAATGCTCTACAAAGCATTCTGCTCATGAAGACCCTACTATATCATTCAGACAATTCAGTTTAGAATTAGAAGATCTGACCCCCTGTTCCTGTCTTTTATAATTCTGGATAAGCCACATAAGGTTTCTGTGCCTCAATTTCCCTATCTGTAATGTGAAGAGGTATCCCCCAATATCATTTTCAGTTCTAAATCTCCTCTCATATAATCCTTTGAATTAAGAGGAACCATGAAACTTCCATACCCTTCTTCACCAGGGTGTCACTGATGCTGGAGAAAAGGAACTGGACTTGGATTATATGGTAGTCTTGCTTCCCATGTTGTAATCAATTTTCTTGTTGACAGAATTAGAATAATAATACTTGACCTCCTGTCTCACAAGGATAAGTGTTTACAAACTGTAACTGCTAAATAAACGTGAGTTATTTTCATTAATATTCCCCAAATTCATTCTTCTGTATTGCCTATATTTAGAATACATCTGTATTTAATTATAGATTTATGAGCAAAGAAGAATATTTTCATACCTACCAGTCGACTCTCCCATAACTGAACATAGCCTCTGTTTGTTTTTATTCTTTGTAAGAGATGGGTCATTACCCCTTCTGTGGTTTGCTGTCAAAATGCAGCAAAAAAGACTCGCCATCTGATAGAAATTCATAGGGGATAGTCCTGGTATTTTGCAGAATCTGGTGCAGTGGGGAGGAGGAACTCTACCTTCTGTTGACCTTCAGCCCAAAGCAGGACATCATGAAATTGTTTAAAAAAAAAAGCAAACGTGTGCAAAGGCAAAGTCCAGCCTCCAGGTAGGCTCCTGGAACTGGGTTCAGGGCACCGCCTGCTCACCAGGTGTCAGGTAATACCCCCTTATCTGGGCAGACACAAACCATGATCTCCACTTGGCTTACCAGAGGGCGATTCCAGGACTAGATTGACCTAGCCTTCTCTTTCCCTTCTGCTTCTCATATATTCTTTGTGCTAGAAAAAGGAGATGACTTAGTATTCTCCAGACATGCCTCAGACTTTCCCATCTCTCTGCCTCTACTGATGTAAACTCTCTACCTGATATGCTTTCCTTTCTCTGCCTCTTGGGTCCATCTTCTACTAAAATCATATCCATCCTTCAAGGCCCAGTACAAAGTCATCTCTTCTCTGGTTGGCTTCCCTACCCTCCTCACTCAGAAGTGATTTTTCTCCATGGAATTCTCCTTCGTCCTCTCTCTAGCACTTAAAATATTTGATTTATCATTTCAGATGGATGCAGTTCAATTCTCATGCTAGACTATAAGCTCTCTGGAAGGCAAGGACTATTGGTTTTGTACTGTATAAGGAAATACTTTCTAAAAACGAGGACAGTGTCAATGTGGGATGTGTTTTCTTAAGTTTATTAACAAACATTTAGTAAATGTTACATTTGTGCTGGAACTAAGATAGTAAGACAGAAGTGAAACATTCCCCATCCTCAAAGAGCTTACATTCTAATAAAAAGGAGCAAATGAGGAGGGAGAGAGAAAAAGGAAGAGAAAGGGAGAGGGAGAAAGAGAGAGAGGAAGGAAAGAAGGAAGGAAGAAGGAAAGAACGGACGGAAGAAGGAAGGAAGGAAGGAAGGAAGGAAGGAAGGAAGGAAGGAAGGAAGGAAGGAAGGAAGGAAGGAAGGAAGGAAGGAAGGAAGGAAGAAAATTAATCCATAATTATCCTAATGTTTAAGAATTAATTGACTTTGGGATCTCTCATTTTCTCCTTTAACTCTCTACTCATCCTTTCCAGTGTCTCCACATCCCAACCCTCCCCCTCCTACACTATGCTTTTGTCATATTTTCTTGTGACCTAGACTATAATAAGTGAGAAATGAAAAATAAATCAAGTTGCCTGTCTTTCTCTCCCTCATGCTGCTGCAGAATTCTGCCCAGCTGGGAGTTTTCTATGACTTTGTCCAGTCTTCTTTCCAGAGGGCTCAAGCAATGAGATTTTCATGGTTTCTCTTGCAAAGCTGCCCTGTAGTCTGATACATCTCAGACACGAGTCTGTTTCTTCATCTTTTGTTTTTTTATCATCCCAGGATAAGTAGCCCCAGGATCCTCCTAGTACATATAGTAGGTGCTTGATTGATTGATTAACTCCTTTTTCCCATAATGCTATCAGGATATTTCTACCATATGGCATTTATATAGCCCTAATGTATGCAAAACACTTCACATTTATATCACTGAAACCTCAAAATATTTCTGAAGGACTACAGGCATTATTATTCCCAGACTACAAGGGGGGAAGCTGAACGTAAGAAAGCTTAAATCACTTGTCCTAACTCACTTATCTGTTAGAGGTCAGAAATGAATTTAGTTCTTCTTTGGACCAAAGTTGATACTCTCCACTATGCTGTGCTTGCCCCTTACATCATAGGAAACTTTGCTAGATGTGATCAAATAATTCTTCTTTTACATTTTTGTTTCTAACCCACAAAATGCTTTCTGATATACCTTGGGCAGGTCACCTAACTTTCTCCTCTCACCTGGGCCACAGTCCCCATGAGGTTGGCCATCTGACCTGCACCCATTGTGCTTGACTGCTTGAGACATGAATGCCCCTCCAAGGAAAGGCATGACCAACTGACCTCCTGACATTCCTTCTAGAGCTTTATTTGTAATTACAAAATAGTTAGAACCGTTCCTCACAATGTCTTGCTCTTCTAAAATACCTACTAGGAGAGGCATCCAACTAAGAGAGCATCCAACTAGGAGATCCCAGGCTAATTGTCATCCTTTACTATTAATTTGCTGTGTGACCTTGACTTGTGAGAGCTTGAACTCTCTGGACAACATTTTCTTCTCTTTAAATATGATGGTTTAAAACATAAGGTTCTGTGTAGCTGATCCTGTGATTTAATCACTGACACGTTCTTTCTCCATCTAGGACTTTGCCTGCACTATTTTTTTTTTTTTTTTTTTTTTTTTGTTTTTTTTTTTTTTTATTTAATAGTCTTTAATTTACAGGATATATACATGGGTAACTTTACACCATTAACAATTGCCAAACCTCTTGTTCCAATTTTTCACCTCTTACCCCCCACCCTCCCTAAATGGCAGGATGACCAGTAGATGTTAAATATATTAAAATATAACTTAGATACACAATAAGTATACATGACCAAAACATTATTTTGCTGTACAAAAGAATCAGACTCTGAATTATTGTACAATTAGCTTGTGAAGGAAATCAAAGATGCAGGTGTGCATAAATATAGGGACTGGAATTCAATGTAATGGTTTTAGTCATCTCCCAGAGTTCTTTTTCTGGGCATAGCTAGTTCAGTTCATTACTGCTCCATTAGAAATGATTTGGTTGATCTCGTTGCTGAGGATGGCCTGATCCATCAGGACTGGTCATCATCTAGTATTGTTGTTGAAGTATATAATGATCTCCTGGTCCTGCTCATTTCACTTAGCATCAGTTAGTGTAAGTCTCTCAGGCCTTTCTGAAATCATCCTGTTGGTCATTTCTTACAGAACAGTAATATTCCATAATTTTCATATACCACAATTTATTCAGCCATTCTCCAACTGATGGACATCCATTCAGTTTCAGTTTCTAGCCACTACAAAAGGGCTGCCACAAACATTCGTGCACATACAGGTCCCTTTCCTTCTTTATAATCTCTTTGGGATATAATCCCAGTAGTAACACTGCTGGATCAAAGGTATGCACAGTTTGATAACTTTTTGAGCATAGTTCCAAACTACTCTCCAAAATGGTTGGATTGTTCACAACTCCACCAACAATGAATCAATGTCCCAGTTTTCCCACATCCCCTCAACAATCATCATTATTTTTCCTGTCATCTTAGCCAATCTGACAGGTGTGTAGTGGTATCTTAGAGTTGTCTTAATTTGCATTTCTCTGATTAATAATGACTTGGAGCATCTTTTCATATGACTAGAAATAGTTTCAATTTCTTCATCTGAGAATTGTCTGTTCATATCCTTTGACCATTTTTCAATTGGAGAATGGCTTGATTTTTTATAAATTTGAGTTAATTCTCTATATATTTTGGAAATGAGTTTGCCTGCACTATTTACTAAATGTATGGTATTGGACAAATAGCTTTCTGGTTCTCTCTGTCTCTCTCTCTCTCTGTCTCTCTCTCTCTCTCTGTCTCTCTGTCTCTCTCTCTCTCTCATTTCCTCCCTTTCTTCTCTTCTCTCTCCCTCTCTGACTTCAGCTTTCTGACAGGCAGGTTGTGACAAAAGAAAATAATATTTATATGTTTCTTTATTGGGGATGGGAGGGATGTTATCTTATGTTAAAACGGAAAGATCTCTGCCATTGGAATTCAAGATCCTGCCTTTGTCACTTATATTCTTCATAATTCTGTGCCAGTCTTGAGAATCATTCTCTCAGCCTCAATTTCTTCATCTGTAAGACAGGGGGATTAGAATAGGACATATCTAAGGCTCTTCTTGCTCTAAGTACTTCCTGTGTGTCAATCAATGGGCTAAACACTGGTAATACAGAAACTTAATCAACTGTGACATGTGCGTCACAAAGCGGGCCTGGAGTCAGGAAGATCTGAGTCAAATCCAACCCTAGACACTCCTTAGCTGTCTCATCCAAAGTATGTCATTTATGTGCTATTGCCTCGATTTCTTCAAGTGTAAAATGAAAACATAACATCGCCTACTTTTTCAATGAGATGAAGTTTATGAAATCAGCCTCCTGACTCTTCCATGAACAAGACCCTCCATCCCTTGACTCAGGCATTCACTCTGTCTGTTCCCTCATACCTGGAATGCTCTCTCTCCTCCCCTCTTAACTACTGACTTCCCTGGCTTACTTCAAGTTCTAATTAAAGTCCCATTTTTATGGGATGTCTTGTGTAATTTCAGTGCCTTCCCTCTGTTGATGATTTCTTTGCTTGCTTTGTATGTGTTTATTTGCATGTTTTCTCCCCAATTGGATTGTAAGCTCCTTGAGGACGGGAACAGTGTCTTGCCTTTTTTTTTAATTATCCCCCAACACAGTACCTGACACATAGTTGGTGCTTAATAATGTCTATTCCTTCCTTTCCCTATGAGTGAATCTGTGGTTTGATCAATATGAAGAGTTCCCAATGTGGAAATCCCCTTTCCCGCTATAGATCTGTAAAGGCATCTGCCATGTAATTTATGGTCTTGGCTGATTTCCTGGGGCAATATGAGTTTAAATTTTTTGTCCAGACCATAGAGTATTGCCAAAGACAGGTCTTAAACTAGGTCTTCCTGACGCTAAGGCCATACCTCTATGTATGATCCTATATTCTCATGTCTCATAAATGTGATATAGATATAAAATATATTACAGTGCTAATTGTATGACTAAAATAAAATAAAATAAAATAAATGACTAAAAGTAATGACTAAATTAATCTATGAACCTGTGCCCCTCGCAATATGGACTTACTACCCTTTTAATAAGATTTGTTAAACTGGAGAGGGAGAGAGAGATACCCAGACAGAGAGATAGAGAAAGAAACACACAGAGAGATAGAGTGAGAGAGACAGACAGACTGACAGAGACAGAGGAGGGACAGAGAGACACAGAGAGAGACAGTGACACACAGAGAGAGACTGACACACACACACAGAAAGAGACAGTGAGAGAGAGAGAGAAACTGAGAGAGAGAGAAAGAGAGAGAGAGAGAGATCATAACCTTGCATAAAATAATTTAAAAAAAAACTCACTGCTCAAGGCTAGAGACAGACATTACAATTCCACTTGAGAACTGGATTCTCCCTAAGTGATGTATTGGTCCTCACAGAGCATGTAAACAAAAGATGTGAGCAGGAGAGGGATGGACAGAGATGGTCAGCAAAGAAGAGACTTTTTTATGATAATTGAACTGTCTGTATTCTTGATCAGTTTGGAAACATGGATCTTTCCAATCATGTGGAATCCTCTGGTCCTAGAGCACAGGAATAGTCCTGGGGGAAAAGCACAGGATTTGGAGTCAGAGTTCAAATCTTAATTCTACTATTTACTCCCATTTCAAATTGCACAAGTCATTAAACTTAGCTGGGACTCAGTTTCCTCAACTGGGAAAAGGAAACTTATTGGACCAACAGTAATACCAAAAAGTCAGTAGATAGAGGGCTAGGTATAATTATATAATTATAATAATCAGGATAATTTGAGTTCATATCCCATCTCAGACACTTATTGACTACGTATCCCAAAGCTAGTCATCCAATGACATTCTGCCTCAGCTCAACTTTAAGTAGAAAGAAAAATGGCACCTACCTCACAGGATTGTTGTGAGGATCAGATCCCATACTTGAAGCTTATTCAGAAGACTGAAACCAGGGAGATCACCCTTGAACATTAGAGTTTAAAAAGACATTGGTCCATTTGTCATATTCAGGGAATCCCAGTTAGAAATCTCTGTCATTGTGTGGGTTCAATTCCATTTGGAAATCAAGATTGTGCCATAGAACACAAGGAGTCATGAGTTCAAATCCCACCTCAGATACTTACTAGTTGTGTGATTCTTGGGAAGTCACTTCACTTAACTTCTGTTTACCTCAGTTTCCTCATCTGTAAAATTGAGATAATAGCCCCACCTGACTGAGGAACAAATAAGATGATAATTTTATAGTACTTAATACAATGCCTGACATATAGAAGACAATATGGAGATGTTAGCTATTATTGTTACTATTTTACCCTGTTTACCTCAGTTTCCTCTGTAAAATGGGAATAATAATAATAGCACTTATCTCCCAGAGTTGAGGTGAAGATTAAGTAAGGTAATAACTATAAAGTGCTTAGCAGAGTACCTGACATATAGGAAACATTATAGAAATGGTGGCAGTGATGATTTTCATTGTTGTTGTGGATTATTTTTGTTTCTGGATTGAGAAAGGATATTGATGTTCCCAGAAGTAAGCAGAGAAACTTAAGAATCCTGAGGGCTCTATGAGTTTTGACTATGGAAACTAGAGTTAGCCTCGAGAAGAAAAGACATTAGTTGAGTGAAAAGAATGAGATGTGATAGCTACATTTATATTTTTCAAAAAGAATCTAACTTATTTTTTCTTGGCTTCAGACCAGGACTAGGAACAATAGGTGAAAATAGCCAAGGGGAAAAATGCTGGATTGGTCTAAGGAACTATCTCCTTAAAAGCGGTACAGTACAAAAATGGAATGTGCTGCTTCCACTTAAAGGGAAGTTGAAGAGGAGAGAGCTGAAGGTTGAAAGGGAATCAGAAAAATTTGGAACAATCACTGGGTAAAGAGTTTGATGAGCAAGAAAGATTGCCAAGCAGCGGTGGAAGCCCAGCAGGAGTCAAACGTTTGGAATTTGCTTTAGACCCAATCAACTAAATTGAGTGGCTTCCTTCCCCGTCAGTTCTCAGTGGCCTGAGCCTGGGAATAGGAGCAGTAGAAGCAGCCATGCTGGGGAGTTGCCAGCACTGTGGAGAAGTGAGAAAAATGTGACAAAGGACAAGAGGGAGAAGGGTTTTAGGTTTTCGAGACATCAAGGCATTGTGTCAAGAGTACTGGATTTTACTTCAGAAGACCAGTCTTCCGATTCTTACTTTATATTATTAACTAATTAAATTGTGTGACTTTGGACCAGGTGTTTACCTCCACTGTTCCTCAGTTTCCTCGTCATTAAAATTAGAGGGTTGGACCAGATGTCCCCAGAGTTCTCTTCCAGTTCTAAATCTGGGATGTTTTGAACACATTTGAATTGTAGATAATAATTCCAGGAAAAAATTAAGGTAGAAACAAAGCAGATGTTTGTTAAGGGGGGAAAAAGGAATCAGAAGTTCTCAACCCACCAGAGTGTGGCCCAAGTCAGATTAAAATATAAATGAAAAATACTTAACAAAATCAATAAAAATAAGTTGATAATATGAAAATGAAGGTTTCTAAGTTAATATGCAGCCCTCAGGGATCTGTAGTTTAGTGGCCCCCATTTTCTATTTGACATTAGTGACTATGGGTCTTTAAAGTGACTTTAAAGTGACTACAAACTCCCATTTCTGATTATGGTAGGCCTATCTTCCAGTTATATCAGGACTGAAAACTCAGTAGAATCAGTATCAGGACTATAGATTTAGAATAGAGAGGATCTTCCTGGTTCAAATACCTTATTTTATAGAAGAAGAAATTAAGGGTCCAGGAAATCCATATTATCCTGGGTAACAAATTTGAAGCCAGGTCTTTTGAATTTAAATCCAGCACAAACTCAGTTAAGAGACTATAGTTAAAGGATTCTGCAGGAGCTGAGATCTTAGCAATGGTGGAGGTCTCATATGAACTCAATCATGAAGGATGAACAGAATTTGAACAGAAAGATAAATGACATCATTCTTGGCAAGGGATTGACATGAGTCAAGAAAGAGGAGAAGGAAAATACAATAAATAACCCAAGGATAGTAAATAAATTAACTGGGGATTGTGTAAAAAACTAATGAGAAAATATTTGAAAGGCGGAGTGAAGCAAGATTCTAAAGAGTCTTGAATGTCAGATAGTGACACTGGACTTCTTTAGGGAGTTTGGGCAAGGAAGGATTAGCATGGAAGTTTTCTAAGCAAGAAAGGGACAATATAAAAGAGATTATTTTGGAATTCTGATAACATGTGCCAAATGGATTAGAGAAGGAAGATACTGATTTTAGAATTACCATAATAGGTTATATGAATCATAAAGAAATACTTCTATGGGACTCGGTTTCCCCATCTATAATAGAAAGGGATTGCACCAGATGCCTGCTATCTCCGATCCTCTGAGAAGTAACAACCATAGTCTCTCCTCTGCTTAGTCAGCATCTATTACTTGGTTGGTAATTGCCTAGCCTTGACATCAATTCTCAGCTCAGCCTCCAGAGGCTTCTGGATCTGGTATTGTCCTTTATAGTGTCAATTGACTATTCTATCTTTTTTTTTAGAGGGGAGTGGGTATATATCCCTCCCTCCATCAAAATGGAAGCTTCTATCCAAACTAGTGAGAATTCATTTTATAGAAAGATTTAATGAAACCCTCTTAGGAGTGTTTTACTGGAATCCATTTAAGTGAATCTGTTGAAAATGAATTATATCACTGCATTTCTCTCGTGAGCTAACTTTGCCATTATGCTCCCTTTTCTTCCACCCCCCCATATGGCAATTAATCCAAGAAGAAGGCATTTTAACATAATATTTTACTCAACCAGTTCTTCCACCCATCCCCCATCTCCTTCCTTCACTAGACGTTCCATTTCTTTCATAAATGGGATGGGTAGCTTTACCACAAAGCAGTGAGACTAATTTGTGCAAAGGATTTATAAGGAGAATATTGAATCAGCTGAAACTTCAGTAATACATGTAGAGTGTTCTAACCTAGAGGAAGGAAGGAAAAGACCAGTGAGGCTTGGGCCAGTTTGGATGGAATAAAGGGTAAGTAAAAGGTGATTATGGGAAATATAAGATAGGGAGGCAATAGCTTGTCCAGAACTTTGAATCTAAATCAGGCACGAGGAGGCACGAGGAAGCCACCAGATACTTCTGAACAGGTTTTTCCTATGAAACCAATAACCATCCTCTAGATTTCTTTTTGTGCGTTTTTTTTATCCAAAACATTTTGCACTCTGGAGAGCACCTAGAGCAGGGCAGCAAGGGGATGAGAGAATAGATAGGAAGATAAGCCGCTGCTCCAGTGTTCTTCACGATGTTGAAGGGGGAAGCATCCCCTCAGGAAGACTAACCCAGCCAATGATGTTTTTAAGCACATTGGATTTGGAGTCAAGAAGATGAGTTCAAATCCTGCCTCTGTGACTTCATGGCTCCATCAGAAAAAAAAATCATTAAAATCATTAGAACCCTTTGAAGTTCTGTTTCTTCATTTGTAAAAGGGGTTAATAATAGCCCCTGGCTCACTAGGCTCTAGTGTTGAGTTGAATTTACAATGCTTTATACATCTTAAAGCATTTCATAAATACCATCATTACTGTTACTATTTTGTTTAGTAGGCACTAAGTAAATATTTTCTGAATGACTGATTGTTAAAGTTGGGGTAGGACCATTTAACTAGCTTCCTCCCAGAACTATTGTGAGGAAAGCCTATTACAAAGGTTTAAAGTATCTTATAATGTTTTGTGAGGTACCTGATTTACAGTTGGTGCTTAATGAATGCCCATCTACTTGTTGCCTCCATGGATAGGCTTGATATTGTCAGCCTAACTCCCATTGATTCCCATGCATCTCTCTCTTCCCCACTCTTTTTTCAGGGGTAATCCTGTTGCTTCTGGATAAGCTACGTAAAATGAAGTGGGAGCAGATGTGGAGGCTGACTGCAGAGAGGGAGCTGATGAGCATGCTTTCGACCTCATTGGCTGACCAGGTGAGAGTAGACCAATTACTGGCAATGAACACCAAGGCTATTCTAATGTTTTGCTTTGAAGACTGAATTCATGGACTAATAGGAACTAAGATTTGAAATTGGAAGGCGTGTGTAGGGTGCATTATGAAGACTTTACACATTTGACCCACGTGACCTGGGGCATAACAGTCATTCTCAGGCTGGGTTTCCACATCTGTAAAATGAAGGAGTTAGAGGGGACCCCAAGAGCCACCTCATTTAGACATCTCATTTTATACATAAGAAAACTGAGACAGGTAAAGTGGGGTATTACAGACTAGATGGACTCTGAACTTTCTCCTAGCTCTAAGTCAAGATCCTAAAGTTCTATGATCAGCTTTTTAAAAAAAAAATTCTGTGACCATCTGTTTTCTTTTTAAATATTTTGTTTTTAATTACATATAATACCATTATAATAATTTTCACAGTTTAAAATATGTTATAAAACTGAAACAACTTTAATTCATTTTTTTACAATTTTGAGTTCTCTTTATTTCTTTTTCCTCATTGAGAAAGCATTCAATTTGAAAAGGGTTATACATGTTCAATCAGGCAAAACATATTCCCATATTAGTCATGTTGTGAAAGAAAACACAGAGATGAATAAGAATAAGAAGAATAAAGAATAATAAGAATAAAGAATAAGGGTTTTTAAAATAGATCTGCATGACTATTTAGGTATTTGCTTGAGACAAAGGGATATCTGAAACTTTCTTCTTACCATCCCCTTGATTTTGATCTTCCAAGGGTCTTGGACCACATAAAAGCATAACTCTAATGTTGTTGAGCTGCAGAAAGCAGAAGATTAGGAAATTAATGGAAATGTCATAAAGCCAGATTTTAGTTCAGCATTAGGAAAATTCATTAATTACATCTGTCCCCAACTGGAATGGTTTGGCTGGAGCACTGGGGAGGTCCCCCCTCTTTGGAGGTCTCTAAACTGAAATTACAGGAAGATTGGGGAGGGAGGATATGTTAAAGAGTATATTATTTTAGGGTGTGGATTGGATTGGTGAACATTTAGTTTGCTTCCAACTCTGAAATCACCAGTCTGCCTAGAACAACAAAGATCACAGCCCTCTTACACCTTACTTACAGCATTCTGTAGTTGAAGAAATTCTTCCCTCAGTGGATAGCAATGAGTCTCTCTGACCTCAGTAAGAAGGGCACCCAGCCGACAGGTGCACATATCCTTTCCTGGATCCACACGCAAATATTTAATTTCTCTGGTTCTCAATTCACCTATAAAATGAAGGGGCTGGACCAGATGACTTCCACCTCTAAGTCTATGAACTTTAGGAAATGTTCATTTGTGGATATTTATAAATTCACAATAACATGTTATTATATACATGTTACATAAATTGTTAAATGTATTGTGATTATAATTTACAATTACAATTGAATATAACAATATGTAAATAATATACATGTTAAAAATTAAATTGGGGATGAGGACTGAGAAATCATCCATAGTCACCACATTTAGTTGAATCCCAATGACTTGACTTTGTCTTGAAAACCCAGGGATTTAGATCTTCAGTTAGAAATGGAAAGTTTCTTCATTCATCTAAGACTCTGGAGGCATATGATTCACCTTCTGGTGCCACCTGTTAGAATTTATTTAATGAGTTTAGCCATAAGCTTGTGTCTTAGGGAAAAATCCCAAAGGGTTAAAACTTTCCTTGATATGTCTGAACTTGGTCACTAAATGGGAAATGTGTGCTCCCAGCTCCCTGTCCTCATGGAATCCTTAGTGTATCTATCACAAAACTCCCCAAAAGACCCAGAAATTTCTGCAGAGACTATTTCTGCACTTTAATGACCAATCAGTAATTGCCCTGAGCCATTCTTATTTCTTTAATGACCAATCAGTAATCATTTATTATATGTTTACCATGTTCTAGGCACTATGTTAAGGACTAATAATATAAAGACAAAGAACAGAATGATCCCCTATCTTTGGAAAGCTTAGATTGGAATATAAGAATTCAATGTACAATTATATACAGAATAGGAGTTTTCAGGCCTATTTCCCAAGATGAAAGGGGAGCTCAGTAACAGAGTAAGGCCTCTTTTTCTTCATTTAGCATTATTATATCCCTGGTTCTCAAATACTCTCATAAGGACAGGGTCTCAGAATTAGGCCATTTTAAAGACCTAGCCCATGGCTACCTCATAAAGGTTTTGTCATTATCATCATGATCTTTGCCTAGTGTTGGAAGATTGACTCTCAACCAATGAAGCTGTATGGAGATCACCTGTAAAGTATAAGGTATCAGTATACTCTTACATACACCATGGGCATCAAACTTAGCCCTGGGAAGGCTTCCTAGGGGTTACTGTCCCAAAGGAGAGACATAGATAAAAACTCAAAGATAGGGAAATACTTCAGTGCAACCAAACTCTTCCCCAAATCCTCAAAACCCAACGTATGTATTCTAAAAATCAGAGAAATGACAAGATTTCCCAAAAAAAGAGAAGCAAAACTGTGCTTCTCCTCTTCCCTAAATCCACCACTATATTTTACTCCTTTGCAGCTCAGCTGGAGCCCATTAGATGCTGCTCCATATAATAGGCTGACAGACTTATATCTCCCTGGTACCACTGTCTCTCTGCTACTACTGTTCCAGAAACTGGCAAGAGAAGTGAGGGGGAGTATAGCATAGTGGAGAGAACACAGTACTTCAAGTCAAGATTGGGTTTCAGGGCTACCACAGACATGTACTGAGTTAGTCATTAAATTTCTCTGTGCCTCAATTTCTCAGTTGTCAAATTGGAATGGCTTCTAAAATCCTGAAAGCTCTGAAGCTATGATCCTAAGATTTCACTTAACCTCCTGAGTCTTAATTTCCTTATCTAGAAAATGAGGGTACTGAACTAGATGAAGTCTAGTGACCTGTAAAGTTACTTGACATCTATGAACTCTTTAATTGTAAGCTCTTTAATGGCAGAAACTAATTTTTTCTATCCTTTCTTTATATCCTCAGCATGTAGCACCGTGCCTTATACATAGTAGGTGCTTAATCCATACTTATTGACTCAATTTTCTCATATATAAAATAGATGAATTGGACTGGATGAATCCAATTTGATGATCCTGATTTTACCCCTGGGGACCTCAATTATCTATCTCTAAGAAGCAGGGCTTGGATATGATGGCTTGTATTGTCTCTTTTGATTCTAAATCTGTAATTGAAAGTCTATTCTGGGGAGGCACAGTGATGAGATGGCTAAAATAATGGGCTGGACTTGACTGATTGTTGGCCTGGTTGTGTCTCCTAGGATATTTTCAATGCGGTCATCAAGCAAAATCCATTTCTGGTGTACCAGCTCCCCTGCTTCTGGAACGTCCAGCTGTCTGACCACACTCGTTCTGAACAGTGTTATCGGGATGTGTCTGATCTAAAGGTAGGGTGACTGTGGGCCACGATGGCAAAGGTTCCTTCTCTTCCTCCCCTAAACATTTCCCTGCAAGTAAAATGAAAGGTTTTCTAGTGAGAAAGCAAAGGAAGATAGAGGAGGCCTTCAGAGGGGATGAATGGACATACATCTGTGCAGCCAAAAGAGAGAAAAATCTGCTTTTCTTGCATTGTTTATTTTTCCTTTGTCATTCAGGAATCTTGATACCCTCCACCATCCCTTTGTAGCTTATGAGCACTAGGACTTCAAGGTCTTCTTTCCAATAGTGCTTCTTGATGTTTCTGCTCTGACGAGTCCCTGCTCATTCTTCTCCTGGGGTCTCCTAGAAATGAGGTGAACACACAGAGAAATCTTCTATATTAAAGAAGAGCATCATTACAAAGGTCTCATATAATTTAAACATGAAAATTAGATAGATGGATAGCTAAACAGACAAATGAGAGATTATGAATAGACAGATGGATAGGTTGATACATAGATAATAGATGGATAGATAGGTAAATTTGAACGTAGATTAATAAATGATGGATAGATAGATGTAGATGAATGATAGAGACAAATATGTAGACATCTAGATAAATAGACAGGATTTAAACTCAGTTCTTTGTAATACTAAATCCAGAAAGACAGACAGGATGATAGGAAGAGGGGAAGAAAGGAGAATGATAGGGACAGAGAGAGGGAGAAAGGAAGGGCAGGAGAGAAAGATAGAGAGAAAGAGATAATAGAGATATACTGAGGAAAGGAAAGAGAGAATGAAGGTAAGGAGGAGAGAGTGAGAGTGAGAGAGAAGAAGGAGAAGGAGAAAGATTAGAAGAACAAGAATAAGAACAAGATGAACAAGAACAAAAAGAAGAAGAGAAAGAAAAGGGAGAAGATGATGAAGAAGGAGGAGAAGAAGGAGAAGGAGAAAGAGAAGAAAGAGGAGGAAGAGGAAGAGGAGGAGGAGGAGACAATGAAGATAACAACAAGAGGAAAAGAGGGGACATATCATTCCCTATCTACCTGGCACTATGCTAAATAGGGGTAATTAAAAAAAAAATAAAACATGCAAGCCAATCTGTATTTGTAACAATCAGAGCAAATTCTCTTAGTTTATAATTATATCACATTTCACTATGGTGCAATGAACAGAATGCTGGACAGCAATTCACAATACTTGGTTCCAAATTCCACTCTACCAGTGTGTGATCTTATTCAAGCCACCACTTCTCTGATCTTTAGTTTTCTCACCTATCAATTGAAGGGTTGGGACTAGATGACTGATGTCCCTATGACCCACTGATTTATTATGTGACTGTAGAGCTAGGAGAGAGACCAACAAGCCAAACCTCTAAAGGCCAATGGAGGTTGTCACTTCACCAAAGTCACTAAAGTAGTAAGTGGAAGAACTAGGGTTCAAACTTCACATTCAATGTTCTCTCTCACTATACCATCTGCCTTTCTAACGTCTCATGAGTGCCCTTAGGCTGGAAAGTGAAATGTCCTGCCCCTAAACCCCACACAATATCAGCTTTTAGAACTCCCTCCACTTCCTACCAAGGTTTCAGAGTCATTTGGCAAGCATCCAAGAGAACCCCTGCAGACAAAATTCATTAGCCTTAGCGATTAAGTGAGAAAATGAGGAGAGGGCAAAGAGAGATGTAAAAAGGGCAGATTAAACCTCCTGGCAACAAGGTCTCTGAGGTTTTATCCCCTTGGATTTTATGATGATTCTAAACCCCCTATCACAGTATTATAAAAACCCTGTAATTCTGTCAGCACCTCTGACCCACTGACAGTGTCCCTGCAGGTTGTACACAGATGGGTTGATAGAAATCTCACCAAAGTGACCAAAATTAAAGGAGCAAAAGGTGCCTAATTCACATCCAGGCTCTCAGAAGGAAGGATTGGTATACCAGGAACATCAACCAGGAGTCTGATGGTTAATGTTTAACAACCAGCTCTCCTAAAAGACAGGCCTTTTTAAGTTTAATTGGCATAATTGATATTTCTTCCATCACTTTCTTAAGTCTAAACAATCAAAGTAAATAAATCAAAGTCTGATTTGTTGTGTTTGCTGATTTGTAAAGTGTAAATGCTCACACTACAAATTTAACAATCAAGTGATTGCCAGTTTAAGCTGGCTCAATCATATCCTTGACTGGAACCTAACCAAGAGTGAGTAGAAAGGAAAAAAAAAGATTTTTAGAAACAGATGTAAAAAGAACTTTAAGTCTTGGAAATAGAGAGTTAAAGGACTTGGTAGCATCATAAGAACTTAAAGAGAGAAGAACTCTAGATTTTGAGTCAGAGTTCTTGAATTCAAATCTCACACCTGCCCCTGACTAAACTGTGTCCCTTCCTCCCCCCCTTTCCTAAGTCTCCATTCCCTACTTTGTAAAAGGAGAGGGATGGACTGGTTAAGTAATTTTTTAGTTTATTTTTTTTTTATTTTTCAAGTAACAAGCTTTTAAAATTAATCTGTTCCTCCCACCATCCCTTCATTTTCCACTGAGCAAATTTTAAAAAGCAAAATAAAAACAAACTCTGACTTAATACGGAAATGCATAATTGGGCAAAATAAGTTTCCATATTAGCTATATCCATTAATATAGGGCCTTTTCTGCTTCTTAAATTCATACTCCTTCTCATGATTTAGCATTGCATTCATCAGAAGTCAGCAGTCTTTTGAAGTATTTGTTAGTTTTATTTGTGTGTCTATGTCTGTATCTGCATGTGTGTCTGTGTCTATGTCTGTGTCTATGTATAACATGGCCATCACTGTTTTAATTGTTCTCTCAACTCTGCTCTCATTGCTCCTCATTAATTCATAGAGTTCTTCTTAGTTTCCTCTGAGATGAGGGCTGGATAACTGCTTAGGCACTTTCCATCTCCATATCTGTGATCCTATAACCTTATTTTATTTATTAGGACAGTTCTATATCATGCAAATTAGTACAAAACTCATTGGAGAAACGACTTTCATTGGGATTCTTAGTGAGGCAAGAAAACAGAACAGTAGGCAGGTTTAGAGAAGCATTCAAAAGAACTGGAGAGATTTTAACAGAAAAATAGACTCGGGGGAAACATGATAGCTTTCTCTGGGTACACTAAGGGTTGTCACATGAAAGAGGAATTGAGCTCATGTCATCTTACCCCAGAAGGACAAACCAGAAGCAATGGATGGGAACTGCAAAGTGGACAATTTCAACTTGAGGTGAGGAAAAACTTCTCAGTAATTAAAACTGCCTCATAATGGAATGAGCTGTCTGGGTCTTAAAGCAAAAGGTCATTAGTCTAGGGTGTCATAACAGGACTTTATTTTGTATATGGATTGAAGGGGAGTAGCTAGGTATCAAAGTGGTTAGAGCACCTGGCCTAGAATCTGGAAGATCTGACTTCAAATCTGGACTCAGACACTTACTAGCTGTGTCACCTTGGATTTAGTCATTGTCCCAAAAAATTAGACATGACTGAAAATGATAAACAACTAATGTAAACTTTGGCAACTCAACTCTATCTCAATTTCCTCATCTATAAAATGAGTCAAAAAAAGAAATAGCAAACCATTCAAGCATCTCTACCAAGAAAACCTCAAATGGGTTACAAAGAATCAGACACAGAAATTACTGAACAGCAAAGTAGATCAAGTGGACGCTGAAGACCATTCCAACCTGAAAATTATGTGATTCTCTGAAAAATAAAACTGCAATCCATATGAAAATTGCTACATTCTCTTATGGCATCTCCAAAAAAGGAAACACCATTGGTCAAGTTTGGAAATTTTTTGAACATACCAATATTTCTATAACTTCTGAGGAAGATGAGGAGACAGGTAGTCTGTCACAGCCAACTGGAATGCAATGAAAAATGAAGCAAGAAACCCACTGAATAATGGGTCATGAAAGTGATGAATTGGGAGTTTGATTTGGGGAATATTAGGAAAGACGATGTGGATCGTAATTCTAGTTGAAGAGATCAAAAATCTAGCTTGACTCCCCAGATGTACTTTTATTTACCTTAGGTCTAATAAAAACCACATTTCTTTAAGCCCCAGGAATCCATGACTTCAATTTGTTTCACCTTTGATGTCCTTAGGAGAATTCTGAGGATTTCATCATCCCAATGCCCAAGGCTATGACCAGTCAACTTGAAGAAGGCTCATGTTTTTTGACCACTCTCTAATTCTAGTCACTCAGTCAATGGTCAACAAGCACCTACCATATCTGGGGCACTGTGCTAAGTGCTGGAAATCTAGTGAGAAGCATTCTTAGAGGAGAGTTCTCAAGACCTTGTGCAAATAGAATTTAAAGCTTTTGATCTTGAACAGCATTAAAGAGAGGTATCCAAAATGAGGAGAAGAGAGCAAGCATGTATTAAGCACCTACTATGTACCAGGCCCTATGCTAAGCACTTTACATATTAATTCTGAATGAGGGAGGGAAATTATGGCTAATGACATACTAATGATAGCTAATTATTGTATAATTTTTTTAAAAAAATAATCATGATATAACTATTATGTTTTATAATTATATATTATAATATAGTACAGCTAATCATACAATTATGGCTAAAGTTATTAGCTAATTATGCTGCCATCCTCTTTGTGATCCAAAAACATGTAGAGTATTGCATTCAGTGCCATGAGCCATGTTTCAGGAAGGAATTGACAAATTAAGGCACTACTAAGCAAATGACAACCAGGATAATAAAGGGTGTCAAATTCATGACATTTAAGGATTCATTCCAGTAATTGGACACATTTGCCCTGGAAAAAAAAAAAGGCATGGGAGTTCACAACAGCTATCTCTAAGGCATCTGAAGGATGGTCTTGTGAAAGAAAAAAAAGTGCTAGACTTGTTTTAATTGGCCCTGAGGATGGAAGCAGGACTAATGAATCGGGTTTTCAGAAATATAGAGTTGAGTTTGATATAAAAAGGAAAAAAAGCACTGAAAATACAAAACACTACTTTCCTAGTTGCCCCAAAGTAAGATGACAACTTGTTGAGAATCTGAGAGGGCATTCTTATTTGTGATTTGAATTTGACTAAGTGATCAAATTAGGATTTCTTCCAACTGAGAATCCTACTGTCTCCATTCTTTGCTTATGGATCCTTTTTAAAGTCTTAGAATCTAACTTTCCATTGTTATCCTCTGATCTGTCTCTCCTCACTAGACAATTCCTTTAACCCTTTGCTCAAAATTTCTGAAAATGGAGTCAATTGGGTTTCATACCTCAAAATATCATTCATTGTAGAAAAGCTCCCTAAATAATACATAAGATAGAGAAGCAAATGGGCAAGCAGAACTTGTCAATGCTGTATACTAAGCAATGTTGTGTTTATAACTTTGTTTTCGTTCATCATTTTCTATGAGTCTGACTCTTCGTCATTCCATTTGGAGTTTTCTTGGCAAAGATGTTGGTCAATTTTTTTTTTTGCTGAGCCAACTGGGGTTAAGTGACTTGCCCAGGGTCACACAGCCAGGAAGTGTTAAGTGTCTGAGGTCAGAGCTGAATTCAGATCCTCCTGACTTCAGGGCTGGTGCTTATCCACTATACCAACTAACTATCTGCTCCTGCAATTTTTATTGCTTTCTTCAGCTTTTTTTATACATGAGGAAACTGAGACAAAAAGGACTAAGTAACTTGTCCAGGATTATACTAGTTGTTGTTCATCATTTTTAGTTGTGCCTCATCCTTCATGACCCATTTGGACCTCTTGGCAAAAATACTGAAGTGGTTTGTCATTTATTTCCCCAGGTCATTTTACAGATGATGAAACTGAGGCAAGCAGTGTTAATTGACTAGTCCAGCTTCACACAGCTGTTAAGTATCTGAGGCCAGATTTGAACTCAGGTAGATGAGTATCTCTGAGTTTAGACCAGACTCTCTGGATACTATGATGCCAAAATTATTAGCAAATTAGATATAAAATTATAACTTCTCCTCTTCCCCCCCCTCATTTCTAATAATCTTCCCCATCATTATTTCTTTGGTGCTTTTCCTTTTTTGTTATAACCACAAAATGTTCACTTTTCCTGTATCTTTCCCAAGATCCCTTTACATTTATCCTTTTTTTATTTACCTCTTGCAGCCTTGGGGGGGGTCAGGGAGGGAATAAGGTCCCCTTCTGTCACTTACTGTATTGAGTCATGGTAGCAGAGTGATTAAAGCATTCAGTTAGGAATAAAAACCAACTTCAAATTTTTACTCTTCTTTGTACTCTGCGTGACCTTCTCTTGTCTGAGTCTTGGTCTCCTCATCTGTGAAATGTCTCACATGACCTCTCAGGTCCCTTCTAGCTGTAAATCTTTGCTTCTGTGCTCCCAGGCTCTAACTCACAGGTTTTAGGTATATATGCTAAGCATCACGAATTCTGATCATGTATCCTCTGGCCAAGAATTGCTCCAGTGTGAGTTCAGAATGGTCAGCACCCAGCTGTGGACAGCTCCCAGATGGGTCCCTCTTTGACTAGGTCTAGCCAATGACTAGAGAAGCTAGACAAATCACCTAGATGTGAATTCTAGACTAGGAAACCAAAAGTCAAGAGGAGCCTTTGGGTCCAGCTATCAGATCTCCTCTCTGGAGCCAGACATCCTGTAGCAACAGAAAGGGAGCAGTCTGTGAGCACAATCTAAGTAATTAGGCAGAGATTTGTGACAGGAGAACAAAACTGATATGATAATAATCACAGCCCATATTCATATAAATTGTACAATTTACCAACTGCTTTTCCCATAGCAATTCCTCGAAGCAGGTAGGATAAATATTATTCTTCGCATTTTAAAAATGAGGGAACTGATGCTCAGGATGTTGTCACACAGTCACTGTTCATAGACGTAGCTAGGGGGTGTCCAAGCCAAGAATCAAACACAAGACTCCCAAGTCCTCTTTTCCCTGTACAATATTATAGTTAGGTCGAGGTTTACTTTAGAAGAGCTGAACCAGGCAGGAGAGGATGGAGAAAGAATAAATTCTAAGTCAGTCGTCTACTGTCAACAGCTGGGGATCCAAATTGAATGGGGGTTGTGGGTAAAGGAGAAGAATGGAATATGGTGCCTTATATAATCAAGGGTTTCCACATCAAGGATGGTGACTAGGGGGTGGAAGCTAGCTGCATGAAACCCCAATCTTATGCTCACTACTGTGTATGGGCAGATTAACTTAATGGGACTATACTAAAGAGCCAGAGAAGAAATCTTATCTCAATTCTCCCCAGGTGGGTTGAGTAGCTGCTTAAAAGTATAGAATCTTATAATATAGAATTGAAAACAACCCTAAAAACACTCAGATGCAGTCATTTCATATTAAAGATGAAAAATTGAAGCCCAGAGAAGTGAAATATTATGAAAATAGAAAGACAGACTCCAAGTCAGGAGAAAGCTGTGTACAAATTTTGCCTTTGTCATTTATAATAGCTATGTGGCCCTGAGCACATCATTTACCAACCCTAATTAGCTCATTAACTAACCTCCCTAACCCTAATCTTTCTAACCTTCAATCTCTTCCTACTCTATAAAATGAAAACTACAATGCCTGTAGTATCTATATCTCGTGGAAGATGAGGGGAAAGCTCTTTCCAAATCTCAAAAATGTTAGAGACAGAGAGATGACAGTTGACAGAAGACAGACACATATAAGAGAGAAAGGGAAACAGAGAAAGAAATTATATGTACATATATACACATATATAATATAAAATATTTATAATATAAATATAAATGTATATTATATACATATAATATAATACATAGTTTCTATATATTATATATAATATAAATATGTAATTATATAAATATAATATAAATATATAATATATTTAACATATAATATAAAATATATAAAATGATATATAAATATAATGTAAATGTATATAATATAAAATATGTTTATATGTATAATCATTAATTTAAGTTTATATGTTTACATTAATTTATATATAAATTAATTGATACAAATGCATAAAATAAATATGTAAATATATATGTAAAATAAATATGTATGGTCATTATCACCATCTCACCAAAGGTAACTTAGCTAATGGGTATAGCTAGGGTTGGAATCCAGATCTTCTTTCTTCAAATATAATGTTTCTTCCACCTGTGTGTTACTGAGGCCAAAGACATAAACTGACCCAAAAGACCAATTTGGGACCAATTGGTGAATTTTTAACATTCAATAAAATGTCAGGAATCTCAGTTGGATTCTTGATGTCAAATCCAGTCCAATCCAATCCAACAAGCATTAAGCACGTACTATATCAAAAACACTATGGTGATTACTGTATAATCAATCAAACATTTATAAAGTACTTTTTTATGCCAGACTCTGCTAAACTCTGGGGATACAAAGAAAGACAAAATTACAAGTCTCTGCCCTTGAGGAGTTTCCAATCTAGTAGGGGAGATGATAGGAAAACAACTATGTATGTATAATATACATAGATTGGAAAGTAGTCTGAATGAAAAGGTATTAGCAGAAGAAAAGGAGAAATGGGCCAGGAAAATGCCTTCCATAGAATACCAGATTTTTTCCAAGTCTTAGAAGAAGCCAGGGGAACTAAGAAGCAGAGGCTAAGGAGCAGCACATGCTAAAAATGAGCAACAGCCATCACAAAGGCAGAGCTTGGGGAGACTCCTCATGAAGGAGGAAAAACAAGTAAGCCAGTGAGTGGATCATTGACTTTGTGAGGGAAGTAAAGGATAAAAAGATTGCCAAGGTAGGAAGGAGCCAGGCTTTCAACTGAAACAGAATTTCTAATTTATCTTGGAGGTAAGGAGGGGGTCTTTGGAATCTATTTAGTAGAGGTGAGGAAATCATTGGCCCACTATTTAGGAAAATTGCTATGGCTTCTGCAGGAGTGCATAAGGTTACAAAGAAAAAAATGAAAAAGAAGTTAATGTACTATGGGAGAATTGTATAAACATTGTGTGAAAAACATATAAACAATTAAATAAATTCAGGGTGTTTTGGGGGCACTAACAACTAAGAGGCATCAGGAGTATTCAGAAAGAGATAGCCCATGGGTTGATCCTTGATATAAGCTAGAAATTCTAAGATGCAAATATGGGGAAAGACATCCAGTCTAGGGATTCTTAAGATGCAGATTGAGGAAATACATCCAGTCCATGCTTGTGAGATGGCCTATAAAAAAATCACAGGAGTCAATGACAGACTATCAAGTTCAAAAAATAATGTCTAAAATATAGTGTATATGCAGAAAAACAATGTAGAGTAAGCAAAGAATTCTCAAGTGCAACCAGATTGTGAAGGGGCTCAAAGGCTAAGCTGCACAGTTTGGATTTTATCCCAGGTTGCATAGATAGGACTGGAATCCAGATCGTATGCAGGGATGATCAGTGAGGAGTCACCGATGGTTCTTTCTTAGGTAGAGTGACATGGTCAGAAACATGCTTTAGAAAAGTTACTTTGGCAGATGTATAGAGGATGACTTTAATCCTTCAACCAGCCAACCAACATTTATTTAACACCTATTTTGCTCTGGAACTATAGATTTTTGTTGTTCAGTCATTTTTCATTCAAATCCAACTTTCTGTGACTTCTTTTGTGTGTTGGGGGGTGGTATTTCTTGGCAAGAATACTGCAGTGGTTTTCCATTTCCTTTTCAGCAAAGATCCAAAAAAATCTATTTCTAGCTCCCAAGGACCTTATATTCTTTTGGGAGCAAAAACATTTATGCCAATAGTATACACTCCAGGCATAGGAGACATGCTGTACAAAAGCACTGAGAACTAAGAGGTGGATTGAGTTATGAGAAGACCCGGACAAGTGTGATACAGCACGAGTAAAAATGGATAAACCACAATCTGTACCTTTGGAATAAACACCCCATTAATGAGACCACAGACCTATTGGAGTATTTAAGATGAAAGAGAGAAGTAGATTAGAAACAGAAAAGGCTGGAGGCTGATATGGAATTTATGGTAATAGTCCAGACAAGAGGTGATAAAAAGCTGAAGTAGGGGGATAGTTGAGTAACTGATCATAAGACTATGGGGACCTGACATGAGATGCTTTGGCCATAGATCAGCAAAGAATTAAATATGGATTAAGAGAAAAGGGGAGGTGTCCACGTTGGCTCTAAATTTGGCAACCTGGATAATTGGAATACCTGACCACCACTGAACCTCTCTGTGACCTTAAGCAGGTTTTTTTGCCCCATCTTGTCCGTACCACCTGAATACCTCTATCGTATACCTTTAGAAGAACACAGCACTGATCCTTTAGGTAAAGTTAATGAAGTGCTTTGAGTCCATTGGCAAGGGGCAGCAGATGAGTAATTCCTCCCCTAACCTTTGTTCTGGCATTCACAAGGGAGCTACATAGGGACAGGGATCAATGAAGATTATTACTGTGTTTCCACTTCTTTCTTCCTTTCCTTCTGTAGGCGCTCTGCTGGGAATTCTTCACACATAATAGAATCCAGTTCAAATTGATTTTTTTTTCCATTTTAAAGCAACAACAACCCAAAGCATTAAACATGATGAATGATATCAAGTGTGGTTTGGTTCCTCTCCCTGGGCCATGCATGGTGCCTCCCTGCCCTTAGCTGTGACAAGGGCATTCATTTTCTGCAGTGCCATTCTTCCCTTTGTGACCCCCAGAAAATAACATCATCCAGGACGTTCCACTTGATCTAGCAAGAGGTGATGGAACAGGCCACTGATTCTTGGCAGTAACCTCTCTGTGCAAACACTCCAGGCAAGAGGACGAGAGGTTTGGATCCTTTAGGTTGTTTTCTTCTACCTTTTGGGTAATGAGGCATTTTTGTCTGGGAACAAATTCCAATTATGGCTGGACCAAGTAAATGGTGGTAGAAATGCCAGTGAAAAAAGATAATGGCTTATAGGGCCTAAACAGCAAACTGCAGCTCCAATGAGTCCTCCTTGCAAGATGCTCGGAGTAGTTATCAAGGACGCAGTGTCTATTTACATAGCTACAGTCTGGCGATTGTCAGCGATTGGAAAGGAAGTGGGAGGAATCACAGAATCACTGAATCTCAGAAGGAAAGGACAGAACCACAGGATTGGAGAATCAGAAAAAGCCTCAGCAGCCAGCCAGTTCAAGCCCTCCCAAAGTGGGATTCTTGGTATAACACACCAGACTCGTGGTTATCTAGCTTCAACTGGAAGTACTCCCTAGTGAAGATGTGATTTTCCTTGTGGATTTGGGTTCTTGTAGAATATCTATCTCCCCTTCCCCAGACACTCTTATGTACCATGCTGGGATGCAAGCTGTCTAAAACCTTCATCCCAGAAAACATTCAGAGTATGGAGAGAACAGTGAATCAGTGTTACCAGGTCAGCCATGGCCATATTTCTGTCACTGCCACCTGAATCCTGTCCTATTTTCTTGGGCACGTCAGTGTAAGAGGTCCTGGGACCCCAGCTAGGAAATACAAGTCCTTGACAGATTGAAACTTCTCGGAAAAAATGAAGAATAGTTCCTTTTGTTTTTTAACACAACCAGTGATGCTGGTGATGGTGATGATGGTAATGATGATGATGATGACAAATAGCTAACATTTATTTGGGGTGATTCAGTAGATAGAGTTCTGGACTTGAAATCACGTAGACCCATCTTTGTGAGTTCAAATCCAGCTTGATACTTACTAACTGTGGGACTCTGGACAAGTTATTCTATTGACCTCAGTTTCCACATCTGTAAAATGAGCTTGAGAAGGAAATGACAAACCACGCCAGTATCTTTGCCAAAAAAACCCTAAATGGCATCACAAAGAATTGGACACAATTGAAAAACAATCAAACAATAACAGAATGTTTATATGGCACTTTAAGGTTTGAAAAGTGTTTTACAGATATTTCATTTGTTTTTCACATGTATATGTGTCTTATGTATATAGACATTTCTAGATAGATAGACATTCCCGTTTTACAGATATAAAAACTGAGGCAAGCAAAAGTTAAGTACCTTGTTAAATCACACAATTACTAAGTGTCTGAGACTGTATTTGAACCTAAGTTTTCCTGTCTCCAAGATCAGCATTTTCTCCAGTTTCCCTAGTAATATTTATTATATGTCTATACATTATAAACATTTTCTTTAAGAAAAAATAATTAGGTCATGCTAGATGTGGAAAATACAAAACAATATCCTTCTAAAATGATATGCATTCCATTTTAGCTGATAGAAATTAATACATTACCTTTGTGGGATTTATTTCTGAATTAACTGCCAAAATATAATCGGAACACTGAGTTATTAAAGTGCCACATTAACACAAAAACAAAAGAAAATAGAGGGGAATCACATCATATACATTAAAAGCAAGTCCAATCTAACATATAAACCAATGACTACAAAAAAAAGAGAAGAGTGGCTCACAGGATGGAAAGATAGCATCAGAACTTGGAAGCAATGAGTTCATGCTCTGTATCTGATACAGACTACATGGGCTTTGGCAATTCTCTTCACCTTTCAATGCCTAAATCAACACCCTAAGAGTAAATGGTGACAAAAGGTGGATTTTCTTCTATAGGAACTCTCCTTACCAGTGAAATATTAGGTCCAGTCAATACTTTTTCCTCCCTTCCTGCCTCTCCTCCAAAACATGATGCCAAAAAATTGAAATTAAATAAAGAAAATTATAATGACACTGATTGAAAAAAATGATATAAATCAGTCGTCTCAGTGAAAAGGCCATAAAGACATTGAAACTCTTAGTCAACACAATCTATTTGTCATACAGAGAGCTATAGCTGCCAAGGGCAAGAACAGTTTACACTGGTATTGTTAAAAGGGTTACCTAAATCATACAGAGATGAATGATGGAAGATGATGAGAAGTAGCACCCCATGAAACAAGAACATAGAACAGAGGAAGGGAACACTTAGTGAGAGGCCCAGCTAAACATCATCATCCAGCAGGCATATAAGGATAAAATGGAAGTAGGGGAACAAACAGATAAAATATGGAAGAGGTCTGTAAAAAACATAAAATCTTTTCACATCAAGGACATTGAATCACCCCCATTTGAGAACTAACATGATAATTCCAGATATGCTTCTTAAAACAGCAATTTTTAAAAAGATGAAAAAAATCAGCTGGTACAGATTAAGTGTATATAGAATGGTATTCTTAAAGCAAAGTAATTTTGGAGATGATGAGGGTCCAATTTTCAATGTGTCTGAAGGATACCTCACCCATACATCAACTCCCACTTCCAACTCCACCTCAAAAACTAATATCAAGAACTACCAATACATGTGCCTACTTTCTCCATCTGCGTATCATTTTTCTTAAAATAAGAAATTTTGTAGAATGAGCTACATCAAGGGATCCTTGATATGATTATTAGAAGTGAATGGATAAGTTTTAATAAGTCGTGTTCTACAATAAATCTCATCATGTACAGAATTTGAGATCACATTTTGCTTTTTACTAATCAACTTTTAAAAAGAATTTGATCTAATACGATCAAATACTACATTGAAAACTTGTATATGTCAGAATCATGCATGATTTCTTTAAAGATATCATTGAGATAGCCTTGTTCATTGACCTTCTGATCCTTAATGTCACACAGCACATAAAGCAGGGAGACCTTCTTTCCAAAGGCATTCATCAGCATCTGGATTTCTAAAGGAGATCCAGCATTAAGTTCAAGAACAAATTACCTATAATGATGATGAAATCCTCCAAAAGCCTCTTTTTGAATGATTCTACTGATTGCAACTAGACTGTAGACTTTTGTGATGGTATTTATGACCACTCAAAAGAGTTTTGACTAACTATACAATTAAAAACAAAAGGAAAAAAAGATCCATCTGTTGTTCAGATTTTGGTCTGCAGTTGAATGGCTAACCTATGAAAGTTTGCTCATCACTGTCTATCTGCAGAAATGTCTATAGCTGTGTTTATATTAAGATGGATGAGAGAGATTTGAATAGAGAAATGCATAGATAGATATAGATGAATGTTAATGTAGCTAATAAGTAGAGATCCTAGATAAAGGTGACTAATGGAATATAGACTATAAAAGATGGGTAGAAAAATATGAGCAGATAAATGGACAGAGAGATAGGAAATTAGATGAATGGATGGATAGATAGCTAAATGGATGGATGGATGGATGGAGACAGATTCCTTGGGAAGGCACTGCAAAGAGCAATATCTCTTCCTGAAACTGAATGATAATGAGAGAAGTAGTTATATCACATTTCAGAAATTATAAAGTTTTTTTTTGATGATCCCAGCTTTTGCTTGAAATATACAATTTTTTTAATCATCAGTGTTTTATTTTTCTGGTGAAGTTGTATGACTAAAAAACATAAAATGCTACAATCTCCAAACAATTCAAGTTCAGGATCACTAAAATAGCAATGGAAAGGCTCACAATAGGGAGAAAAAGACTGCAACACATTAAAAACAAGTAATGGCACAGAAGTGGAGTAAGAAGTATCTTCAAGGCAACACGTGATCCAAAAACATGAGCTAGTTACATGGCAAGAAAAAGAAATGATCAATGAATGACTGCTATATTATTTTGGAATTCCTCATAATGTCAATTGAATGAAAAGAAGCCTTTCCACCTCTTCTCCTAGCATATCAGACAGACCTCTATTGTCAACTGATGGTACCACAAGAGTGAGAATCAAAATGAGAGTCATAAAGAATCTTGAGATGCTCGTTTTGTTACAGGCACTATGATAAGTGTGGGAGAACACAAAGGACAATCAAAATTAGGTCCTTCCCTCAAGGAACTTCCATTATAATGTTAGAAATAAGCATGAAAATAACTAGATCTATGCAAGATGTAGAGATAGTAGATAGACATTCATCTCAGAGATGAAAGCACTAAAATATGAGCAATGGTGGGAAGACAAGAAATGATTCTTGCATGAAAAGGGGTTTGAGAAGATGGCTAAAGGAATCTGAGGGGACAGAGTAGGCTAGAATGGGTAGGTTGAGCTATGCAATATAGAGGTAATATCTACATTAATCAGATCACAAATCTATTGGAGTATTAGAGCATTAATTAAAAGCCTTAGCATTATAGCCTTTCCATGTGGTATTATATTACTCTTTTCTATTAATCCCATTATCCAGCTACAATTCCATCTCTTTTTTTAATGTGAGACTGTCAGAGAGATCTGATGCAGATATGGTGGATATTTTCTTGTAGACTCTTCTTAACTCTTCCTTCTCTTCAAAATCATTCTCAGTTGCATTGTTACAACTCAATTCTTGAAATCCTGCCAACCCTGCTAATGTAATTTTCCCTTCAGCAGGAGAGAAGCTTTGGAGTGCATTTCCACCCCATCCTTAAGTCTTCTTTTCGAGACCCATAGCAAAAGACTCTACAGTGAAAATAAGTCTACTAAATTAAAAAGAAAATCATCAGAGAGCCATTTCAGGATGGGGGTAGGAGAGTGTTGGAAAGGACATAAGGTCAGACAAAACAAGGGACATTGCAAAAAATTGAAGCCCTTATTATGAGCCATCAAGCCATCAGATAGTTCTGAACAATTCTTGAAAGAAAAATGAGAAGATACATTAAAAAGTGGAAGGGATTTTCGAGGAACACACCCTCATTTTAAAGCCAGAGAATATGTGACCCATAGAACTTAACTGACAAAGGTCATAAAGTTGGTAAATATTTAAAGTGGTATTTCAACCCAAGTCTTCCTTAATTCTAAGTCAATCAATTGTCCCATGTTCTTAACAGGGAAAAAGCTCTTAGCCTTCCAACAACTGGCTTACACAACCAAGAAAACATTTGAATTACTGAAAACAGAGCCCCATGGGATACCTGGAATCACCTCATTACTATTTTCTGACTTAGGGTTATCTATTTCCAAATAGTCCTTGAAGCCCAGTGACTTGAAAATAAGATTGGTCCATCTCAGCTCATTGGCTTTTACTTAGAACCTGTCCCTCCAGCTCCTTAGGACTGTAACTAACTTTGATGGACAAGAGCAGGTACCAGGATGCTTCAGAAGAAGCCCAGGCTTTCATTCAGCCAGCCCTCCAGTCTTGTTATTAGGCCTCATTCCCAAGTTTGAAAGGTTTTTTCCCCCAGTGTTCTTGAAGAGGTTAAAGAGTTTCTCTATTTTTCCCTCCTTTTTAATCACATTAACATCACATGAGATCCTGCCATGCTGGATAATATTTAACTTTCCTGGACGTTAATCAATTCCTTTCAACTTTCCCCGGCTCGTTTCAGGCAGACTCAAAGTCTGTGCATACATTGAAGCCAGACAGATCTCTCAGATCCAATTAGGTCACATCTTAGAGGTCCAAAGGAACATATCCTCTACTCTCCAAAGGCCTCATTCAGAAAGACCAGAAGGTTAGCAGGGCACATAGAAATCATAAGATCAGAAATCTGGAGAAAAAAGGGATTTTAGAAGCCAAGCAAGCAAACCTATAATCTTAACAGTTGAAGATTCTGAATCTGAGAGGTTAAGTTACTTTCCCAGGATGACGAAGATGGTTACTATCTGAGTAAGGATTTGAATTCAGATCTTCTTACTTCCAAGTCCAGCATCCTAGACTCATTGTGCTACCCTCACTCCCTTAAGTGATTTGTCCAAGGTCATAAAGCTAGTAAGTGGTAGACTTACAGCAATGGAATTGAAATTAAGAGGATCTGCATTCAAATCCTGATCTAGACATTAAACTATTTCTTAATCTTCAAATAAATTCAGTTTCCTCTAAGGTGCCTTTCACCTTTAAATTGATGCTCTAATGACAGTATAAACATGTGCTACTGGAGTTACACATGCCCATCCTAGCTTACATATATTATTTTGAATGTCAACAAAGTGCTTTCTTCACAGCGATTCTGTAAGATTGTCAATGCAAATATTATGAGAAGGTTTTCACAAAGAACCAGAGAGGCAAGTTAATACCCAAAGCAATAAGCCTCTATTTATTTAGTTTGCTTGTTTGTTCATTCATTCATTTATTGGTTTTTTAAAATAAACCTGTGATGTCATCAGTGTAGAGAACTCTGGCAAGAAATTCTCTCAAACAATGTAGGTTAGTGCTTTCCCTGCAGCTTAGATGTACAGAAGTGTCTGAGCCATTGAGACGTTAAAAGCCTTGCCCAACTTCACACAGGTAGTCTATCTCAGAAAAAGAGATTCTGGATTCCAAGGCCAGCTCTCTATCCACTAGGCTATAGCACATCTCGGGTCTTCATTATAATGTGCTTCAGTAATATGAGCCAAGGCTCAGAATCTAAAATGAGACGCCAAAGCCAAGGGCAATAGTACCTTGAAGGTGATGGCTAGGCAGGGATAAATGAGGGAAGGAGAAAGGGCATCCATAGGAAAAAGGACACAGGCATTAATTGATGGAGTTTGAGCATTTCCAAAGCCTTAGATATATTGTCTTGAAGTGATGGGGTTCAACAGTGGTCCTTCAGAGTTATCATCCCTGAGTATTTAGCATCCCCCATTCCTGCTAAGTTTTCCCATTTCTTGTTATATATTAAGATGCCTGCATCCTTTTTCTCTGTAACAAACCAGTTCAAGTTTCCTCTCCTAGTCAAGGTCTTTTTTGGTACCAATCCATGTTCCCCCTCAACTCAACTCAGCCCCCCAAGGATGGAGAACTCATTAGGAATAAGTAAGGATCTAGGAAAGAGTTAATTTTTTTCATCATGGACTACTTGGCTGCCCACTAAAGCCTGGGGATTCCCTTTTTAGAAAAAAAAAAGTTTGTAAATGCATAAAATTAAAAATTATATTCAAATACAGTAATTAAAAAACCTATATTAAAAAAAATTCAGTCCAATCCCACCACTGGAAGAAACTTCAAAGGGTAGCTAGTCTAAAGCTTTCATTTACAGATGAAGAAACTGAGGTTTCCTTCATATGCCCAAGGTCCTCCTGCCAGAAGAAGAATCTGAATCCAGATCACATAACTCCAGAGTCAGCATTCTTTCAGCTGTATTACACTATTGCCTGCCTTACATTGAGCCCCAGATTGCTTTCCTATAATTTCTATTTCTTGCTTAATCTTTCAGATCATCGCTTTTCATATATTTGATGTCTCCCCTCTCACCCACCCTTCTTGTCTTTTCTTCTCAAGGTTATACCTCACCAATTTGTTTGCTTTTTTAAAAAAGGATTTTCTCTTATAGCATATGGAAACCCTTTGAGCATACTTAAGTGCTGTGGAGCTCTAGGTCTAAGATTTAATTTACTTCTTGCCTTCAGTTCTTAGGATGCTACAAGACACTCTAGCCATGTCTGATCATTTCACCTCTTGTTATGTACTTTCCCTCTTTCAAGAGAGAGTAGAAAGCAAAGGGCTTGACCTACTAATTAGCAAAGTAGGGTTCTCATTCTCAGGTTCATTTGATAAGAAGGACCTTAATTTAGACAATATTATAATATGGATAACAGTAATCTAAGGATATATTGATTGGATTAAAAATAGAGCCTGAGAAGGCAGAAGTTCTCCCTGGCATCTCTCCACTGCCCAGTACCTACTGCAGGGCTCTTTGCATTGGGAAGATATTTGAGAAATATATTCCTGAAATGAGAACTCCAAAGATTAGAGGTCAGGAGCTTAGAATAAATTCACTTCAGCAGTATTTATTGGTTGGTCGGTTGGCTGGTTGGTTACTCTCGAAGAAGAAGACCAAAATGACATTATTCTGTTGACGTCAAAGTACTTTGTTAATCAGATCAATACAATCTCGGAAAATTTTACCACAGGTCAGACACAAATTGTGCATATGAATGTTTGGAGTGGAGATGTCTCTATTTATTAAGCACTTATTGCATGCCTAAGTACAGAAAAAGAAACATCCAAAAAAGTTCCTGCTTTCAAGGTGTTTATACTCTGCTGTGGAAATATAGCACATCAACAGATACATTTGTGCATGATAATTTGAGGAGGAAGGAAATGACCATGATTTGGGGCAGCTGGATGGAGCAGTGGATAGAGCACCAGCCTTGAAGTCAGGAGGACCTGAGTTCAAATATGGTCTCAGATAAACACTTCCTAGCTGTGTGACCCCGGGCAAGTCATTTAACTCCAATTGCCTCACCCCAAAAAATAACCTTGGGACTTAGTAAAAGCTTCCTGTATGAGGTGACATATGATGAACTGTAAAAAGAAACAAAATCACCAAATCTGGAAGTCCAGAAGGGACTTAAGCAGTCATCCCCACCACTACATTTTAACTGGTGGATATGAAGATGGAGGGCATTCCAATTATAAGGACATCGAAATACAGATGGGATGTCATATTCAGGAAGCAAGTTAGTTAAGATTGGATGGACAGTCTAATGCACTAAGGAAAATTATGGACAATTAGGATAAAAGAGTAATTTAGAGATGTATTGGCAAGAAGCTTACATTGTATAGAAGGCAAAATATGATGTGCACATTAATGGAGCTCAAAGCAATATTTATAGGCATCTTGTGCTGTTGTTCTTGTCATTATTTTATTTATTCATTCATTATTTATTCATTTTTTCTTTCTTCACTCATTCATTCATTATTGATTTATTGATTTGCACTGGGTTTGTGATTTCCTGGGCAGAAGAAACTCTTTATGAAGATACTTCCTCTACCCATGCAAATAGACATTTCTTCATAATGAGTACTTTTATTCATATGGAATAATAATAACAGCAATAACAAATCATATTTGTATGGGATTTTAAGGTTTACAAAGCACTTTATCCTGTGTAGTGAAAGGGCATTGCATCTCAAGTAAGAGAGTCAGGATTAAACCCCCGAGATCTTATACTTACTAGTGGCTTGACCTTGGGCAATCATTTAAGATCTCTAGCCTTGTTTCCTCACCTGTAAAAAGAGAGAGTTGGATTAAATGATCCCCAAAGTACTTTCACCTCTCAAATCTGTGCCCATATTTTCTTGTAACTTCCACCTTCTTGTGTCAATTTGTTCCACAATAAGGGAATGGGGAATGACACAGGTTCTTTCATATCGAATCTAAGATTGACCATATTTGTAGAAAATACTTTGCAAACTTATTCTATTCTTATAGGTAGGGCTAATGAAGGTGGCAAAGGTCATCCCTTTCCCTAAGTCCTCACCGGTTCTAAAATTAAAGGTCTAAAAACTGCTGAACATGTTTAAGTTTCCTCACCTTTATAATAGGGATATAATGTCATCATACCTGCCTTCCAGAGTCTATAGGATTGTAGCCTTGGATGCAAAAGAGTCTTAAGGAGCACCCAGTCCAACCCCTTCATTTTAAAGATGAGGAAACTGAGGCACAATGAGACAAAGTACCTTGCTCCAAGTTAAAAAGTTGTTAAGTGTCTAGATTTCATCTCAAGTCTTCCTGACTCCACTAAATATCCAGGAAAATTCATTTGAGACTCTCTGAATTTGCCAAGAATAACTTTGCAGCTTCCTCCTCCATGGACCTCTGATCCATTTTCTCAGATTTTATCACTTCTTAATAATATTTTCTTTCCTAATTAACACAAGATTCTATCTATTATGAAATAGAAGTTTCAGGCCGGAGTCTATCCTCTTGTTTTCCTCACCATAAACACAGGATTCTAAACACAGTTGGAACAAAAATATCCTAGACAGGAACAGAGTTCTTATCCCCCATTGCCCCGGCCCTTGAACTTCAGAGAGAATCACCTACCAGGTGGTCTGTCCTCCCAGTTGGTATACATGACTCTTAGTTAGGGGAAACCAAGGTTGTGGAGGGCGGCTGCAGAGCCTCCTCCCCCTGCTGCCTCAGCACTTGGCAAGTGCCCACCATTCCAGTAGAGACGTGATCCCGGCTGTCTGTCAGTGACATTCTGCCTGTGTATAATTATTTTAATGGATGCTGTCCAATCTCTATGAGCCCTGACTGGGAAGTGTCCCCAGGAGACATTTTTGTTCTTTCTCCTATTTAGAAGTCACAAGAGAAAACCCTCCAAAAATGTATATATATAAGGTGCCCATTTCTTTTCCAAAATAAACACCATGACATTCCCTGAAGATCATAAGATCACAGATTTAGATTTGGAGGAAACCTTACAAGCCATCCAGTCTATACACACGTAACCATTTTATAAATGAGCAAACTGAAGCCCAAGAAGTTTAAGATATTTATACAAGGTCATCCTGCTAATGAGTATCTGACACAGGATTTGAACCCCTCGAGATGACTCCAAGTCCAACATTCTACCATGCTGTCCCTCAAAGAGATGAGAAGTGATTACATTATCTGCTTTTTCCTGAGCATTCATCAAGAGCTTCCTTGGCACTCTTTTTTCCAAAAGGAAAAGATGAAGGAGGAAGGGAAGGACAGAGGGAGGGAGAAAGGAAGGAAAGAAGAAAGAAAGAAAGGGGAATGAAGGGAGGAAGAAAAGGAAGAGAAGGAAGAAAGGAAGGAAGGAGGAAAGAAGGGAGGAAGAGAAGGAAAAAAGAAGGAAGGAAGGAAAGGAGGGAGGGAGAAAGGAAGGAAGGAAGGAAGGAAGGAAGGAAGGAAAGCAGTAATAAGTATAAATTAGATTGCCTTTGTCCAGTATGTTTCTAATCAATCTTCCCAGCCTTTTTTTTTTTCAATTTATCAACCCTTTTCAGATCAGTCACTTCCCCATATTCAGCATTCCATTACTTACCTCTAGTTACTCTTTTATTCCATCCCTCATTATTGGAATTCATTCCTTTAGTCTTTAAAAAACATTTTTAAACACTCATTATGTGCTTTGCTTTAGGGACAAAGAGAAAAATTAAGCAATTCTCATGTCAGTTTCTTCCATGATGACTTGCACACAATCAGCACATAATAAGCATCCACTGAATTGTATGTCCATTGCCATCCAGGACCCCTTAAGCTAGAAATCTCACCAGTCAACTCAGCTGTCATTCAGCACTGCTCAGAATGAGAAGTATGTTTTGGGAATAGGAGTCTCTGGTGGCTTTCTCTACAGTAGGGATTTTGATTTCTAGACTAAACACTGAAGATTTATCTATTATTTATGTCCTTCTTGAATCAGTGCAGCAGAGTTTAGTGGCTAGAGAGCCAGCTTCAAAGCCAGGATGATCTGGGTTCAAGTCTTATTTCTAACCCATAACTCTGGGTAAGTGACATTATATCACACACACACACACACACACACACACACACACAACTCCCCAAGGCTATAAATTTCAGAGAAGGTATCAGTTTACATTGGTAGAGAGAAATTTCTCACCAGCTAGTTCCCTGTACATGTGAAATCCTGAGTCCAGCAGCTGTTACTGTCCCTTTCCCCCTACAGAGGACTTGTGGTGACTTCAAATTGAAGATATGAACTAAATAGGACACTTATAAGTGAACAGAAGTAGGGAAGTTGTTGTCCTCAAGTACTTTGGATCATCTTCATATGAGCTCTGAAATTTGACTCTCCAATTCCTACAAACAAAGGCAAAGGGGAGATGCACCAGTTCCTAACCTCTGAACAAAAGAAGCATGCAAATTCTCCTCAAGAAATAAATTATTTCCCAGGATTACATTCAGGGAAATTTAATTCTGCAATTCTTGATGTCAAGGATTTAAGATAATATGATGGACAATAGTCTACTGGACAGTCCAAAGCTCATTTCACTGAGCTTTGGACTGTCAGCCAAGAGATCCTGGGATTAATCCTTGAACCTTAGGACAATGCTGGGTGGCTACAGAGAATTCACTAGATCTCTCAAAGCTTCAGTTTCCCCACTGGCAAACTAGGTTGAATAATACTTGCAGTACCTCTCTCTAATGGTTATTGTCAGGAAAACACTGTAAATTTCAAATGATCTTTGGAATGGGACTTGAACTTGTAATTATTATGATTAGTCAGACAGTCAACACATATATAATAAAGATTTACTATATTCAATCTACATCCCATTCTGGGCTTGTCACTACCCAATGAAGAACCTAAGAAAGGGATAAATGATAACAGACCTGGCTCTGGGGCAGGAAAACAGTATTCATATCTACCTTTATAGGATCTTGGGCAGGCTTCTTAACCTCAATGGATCTCAGGTTTCTGATCAGTAAAATGAGGGAAATTGGACTAGAGGGTCTCCTAGATCTCCGTCAGGTCTTCTCCTATGGTCCAGTGCTTATTCCAATTCTAAATCTATGAGTCTAGGTATCAGTGCAGGAAATGAATTCCAAGGTCTCTAGAATGAAAGAAAATGTGATATAATGAGGAGTGCTGATTTGGTATCAGACAGCCTGGTTAATTATGTAGTTTTGTAGTTTTCAGAAAATAATCTTTCTTCTCAGTGGCACACTTTGCTCACCTGTAAAAGGAAAGGATTTAATTGGATGATCCCTAAGTTTCCTTTTACCACAAATATACTAGGATTTTGGGTGTCTTATGGGATTAAGAACTTACTTATTTGAACTTCTTCCCTTTAGTTTCTCCTTCCTCTCCTAGTTTTTCTTGCCCATATCTCCCAAATTCTCCTTCCTAGAAGTCAACAAACCCTGCCCCTCATAGAGTTACCCAGAAGCACATAGAGGGTAAGTCTTCTTAGGCAAACTGGTGAACTGTGATTTCCCAGAAAATATAGAACTTGTTTTTCATGCTTAGTATTTCTCATTCAAACTTTAACAGCTATTACTAAAAGTCCCCTTGATGGTAAAGCATCATTCTGCATTAAGTTTATTTTATATGCTTAAGTGTTTGTAATCTGTTCATTTTGGAAAGCTTGCTTTGCCCCCTTTATCTTCAAAAAAAAAATCCCTAAGAATCATATCATGCATAAATTGTATCTTATCTTCATAATCTTATCAACCCTCATTATGTGAGCATAGAATTGCCCCCACTTTTTTTTTCTATCCACATTACTTAACACAGTACTTTACATATAAGTGCTTAATCCATGTTTGTTTATATTTCCCTCATTCATTCATTTGTTAGAAGGAAGACCTGACCTAAGGTTTTCCTAACTTCAAGGCTTCCTCTTTATTCACTATCCATGACTGTCACTACTTACATTTAAATGATTAATTTCAATGTATAATATATCACCATAATTCAATAGTCATTCCCTCAAAGTCTTCAACAGGTTTGTCTATTTAGTCACTTTCCCTCTTCTATAGAAAGGATATAAGGGATATATACATACATATATATATATATATATATATATATATATATATATATATATATAAAATTTATTTATTTTTAATATGCTTTCTTTTCTTCCAGGTCTGCTTTTTTTTTTTTTTTTTTTGCTTTGCATTGTTTTGTCTTTTCAGATTTCCCTGTATGCTTCCAACCTTCTAGTTTTAATTGCATGACAGTTTTTGATTATGTTAATATGCTACCTTTCTTTGGTAGTCTGTAGCATCTTATCTTGTTGGTCAACTAGATAGTTTTCAGATTTTTCCATTATAATATGACATATATGCTCACCTAGAAAATATATTTGCACCTTTCTTATATGATTGGTCCAAAATGATTCATTGACTGAAAGCAACTTATTATCACTCTGTCTCAGTGCCAGCACAGTACCATGATGTTCCTTTTATCTAGAATGCTCTCCCTTACCTGTTGTTTCTATCCAAATAATAAAAATAACAATGAACAACTAGGATTATGTAGCCCTTTAAAACTTGCAAAGTGTTTGATAAATATCCTATATATTCTCACCACATTGCAAGGTAGGTGCTATTATTGTCCCCATTTTACCAATATAAAAACTGAGTGACACAGAGTTGAAGTTATTTACCCAAGATCTAAGAGTCTTGTATATCTTTAAAAGTCCAACTCAAATCCCACCTTCTCTTCTATGAAACCCAAGTCCTTTGGGTTCCAACTTTCCTCTGCAGATTTTGCTGCCTATATAATCTATATTACTGAAATCCTCACTTCTGGTAAATCTCTGATTTCACCGATGTGGATAACGCTACACAAGGAGCTCTCCTGGCCATTGCAGATTGGCCCTTTCTCTTCAGCTTATCACCTGGATCACTGAAAGGTTAAATAAATTATCCAGAGTGACACAACCAGTTTCAGAAATGGATTTGAATCTAAGACGTTCTGATACTAAGACCAGCTCTCTATTCACTACACTACTTTGTGTCTCTCTACCATGATTTATTTTGAGTTCATATCTTGTCTTCCAAGCTAGAAGCAAAGCTTCTTTGAGAGGAGGAATCATATCTTCTATCTCACTGCACTTATAGAATTCACAAAAATGTCAAATAATCAATATTCCTTGGTTAATGAAAAGGGACAAAGATAATGGTTGGGGTCTGTGAGGATACCAAAAATAACATGACTTTTTTTTTCTCTTCCCACCTCCCAGGTGATCCATTGGAACTCCCCAAAGAAACTCCGTGTAAAGAACAAACATGTTGAGTTCTTCCGAAACCTGTACCTGACATTTCTGGAGTATGATGGGAATTTGCTGAGGCGGGAGCTATTTGGCTGTCCCAGTGAGGCTGATGTCAACAGTGAAAACGTAAGTGAGGCTGGCTAAGGTCATTTTCCTTCCCAACCGTCTTCCCAAGTTGAAACAAAAATGTATCTGACTCTATGTTTAAGAAAAAGAAAGAAAGTAAAAGAAAGAAAAAAACGTCTTGATTACTGCCCTTATCCCAAAGTAAAATGAGATGCCTTGGGAGGAAGCAGACTCCTCTCTTCTCAAAAGTCTTCAGGAAAATATGGAATGACTCCTTGTCAGGTTATGTAGGACAGGATCAGGTGTCCAGTGGAGCAGATGACTTCAGAGGTTCCCTCTAGCACCAACAATCAAAGAAGTTATGAGAAGTCAGATTTGATATTAAATTTAAAAGGCAATAACAAAACGGCTCAAATTGTTTGCATCCCTTTCTACCTTTTTTTCTCTTCTTTGCATTTTTAATCAACTATTTTGTTGATGCTCTTTTTGCATATCTAAAACTGCCCTCCAGTATCTTTGGCAAGAAACCCAAATAGGGTCATGAAGAGTTGGACACAATTGAAATAACTGAACAATACAAGACAGAAATATAGACAGACAGATAGACAGACAGCTGGCTTTTTTCTTCTGCATTTTTAAAATTTATTAACACTAGTAGCATGGCAATAGATGGCACTAAAACATTTATGAGAGAGGAAAAGCAGGTGCATTGCAATGCCAAATGAAATCATTTTTGTTAGGTGAAATTTGGGATAGAGTGAGATAATGAAGATAATAGGATGTGTACCACCATGACAGAGGTTTAAGAAAGGCTTGTGGCTGATTTGCTTCCTAAACAATGAAAATAAGTTGAGCAGATTCCAGTGAGGTTACAGAATCAAACACTTCTGCATCTTGCTTAGCCCAACTCCTTTCTTGTGATAAAGATGAGCAGGATCTCAGAGAAATGGAATAACTTTCTCATAGTCACACAGAAAATCAGGGGCAGATCCAAGGATAGTAATTGAGTCATCAGATTTCTCATTTGGAACCATTTTCACAAGCCTTAGCATGTGAGGAAAACTCAAGGCTATCTTCACACATGTTACAGAACTGATCTGCTGACCACTGTCAAGCAAACTCTTCCTTTGATGATTTTTCCTTAGGATAAAAAAAGTAAATAATGTTGTCTCCCTTGGCCAAATGGCCAGCCTTGTGGGAACATCCATTGTCTTTCTGTTTGGAAGGTCTAGAGTTTATCAGAACCCCATAAAGATGGTTCTTGTGTGCTAGTAATGAAAAGGAAGTAAGCAACAAGACAGAGAGAAGAAACAAATAGCTTAGATAAAAAGCGAGTGGTTCAAATAGTCATCTAAGGTGGTAATCAAAACATATATATATGCTAGGCTTTTTTTGTTTCTTTTTAAATGTTAATAGTATTACATTTTTCTAAATACATACAGTTTTCAGCATTCATCTTTGTAAAATATTGTATTCCAAATTTTTCTCCCTTTCTCCCTACCTTCTTCCCCCCCAATACAGCAAACAATCCAATATAGATTAAACATGTGTAATTCTCCTAAACATATTTCCATATTCATAATGCTTATGCTATTCTTTTAAAAGACCTTACCAGCGTCAACAAATCCAAAAGACTGAGCAGGAAGCATAGGATCATAAAATTTAGAACTAGAAAGGGCCTTAAACATCATTTAGACCAATGGTGTCAAACCCAAATAGAAATAGAGGCTATTAAACTATATATAAGAATCCCTGCAGGCTGCATATTGACCTAGAAAACTATCCATGTTTATACATTTCTTTTTTTTAGTCATACATCCACACATTAAAATCAGATAAAAATTACATTTTAATATAGTTCGGGTCATGCTCAGAAATGTTGTGGACCACATGGGGTTCATGTTTTTGACTCTTCTGATCCAGACTAACCCCTCCATTTGTCAGAGGAAGTGCTGAGAGATAAAAATGCCTGGCCTAAGGTCACTCAGCTCATAAGTGATATCACACAGGGTATCATTGGGAGAGCCAAGAAACAGACTTTAGATCAGTGACCCACTGTGCATGAGTACAGCCAATCAGTGAACACATGGTGTGGCAATTAAAGGTTTGAAAAAAATCATTTCTGGGTAATTTAATCATTTTATTAATAAGGACAGCATGTTTATAAATAAGATGATGGTCATTTGACATTTCTCTTAGACCAAAGACAATCATGGTGGGCAGACTCCAGGCTTGTATGTTCTTTTGGAAGAAAAATGGCAACCCAGGTTAACAATTAATAAGAGATTACAACAAGGGGTTGAGAGTGACATCATATCATCTTTGGACAAAGACACTATTTCTATATCCAGACCACCCACCAGTTTTGAACATTCTAGTCAAAGAATTTATGTTCTTTCCAAGCTTGTGCCACAGATGTGCCACAATGGCCATTCTATCTAGGTGGGGTCTTGAGTAAGAAAGTTCAAACTTATTATCATCAGTGTCCTTCGAGAGATTGAACTTTTTAGAATTCGAACTTTAGAAAAGAGGGGGAACTCTGGATCTCCCCAAATTGATAGTCATTAACAGTCATTTCCATCAATAGCAAGATGTTGGTGACTGACATGACCTCACTCAGTGTCTCTGCTCAAAGTAGATGTCTTTGATGGTGAGGGGGTGCTAGCCCTGCCCCATCCTCCCTCAACTACATAGTTCTGTCTGTGAACTCAGGATCCAGGGACCAAAATTACCCATCTGTCAGCACTGGCACATGAGAGTAGTTGACCATGAAATTCCTTTAGTTGACCAATGATGACCATCATGAAGCTGACCCTTACTAATGCACATGTGACAATGAGCCTTTGCCACCCATTACTCTGGTCATTATAGAGGTTTCTGGAGCTCCTGTCCACTGCAGGGATTACCCACTGATCCCTTCTTAGAGTCTATTTTTCAGGAGAATTGGGGAATAAGAAAAAGTGTGATTGACCAAGGACTATTAGGCTTCAAAGCCTTTTAGATTCTGCAAAGCTCTTCGAGGTTTCATGAAAACATTTCGTTCCTTTGATTTTGCTTAGTTCCCTCTCCCCAATCAGTGTTTATCATCATCGGCCATCTCTTAGTGTTCATTGGACCATTTTTCAAAAGCTAAATGAAGACTTTTCAGCATGACTTTTTCCACAGGAGAGCCTCAGATAAAAAGCCTGGTCATCTCAAGTCATTAGTTCATCTTTCAATTATGTCAGCAAGTGACTAAAATTCACTCGGCATCCTGCAGAGGAGCGGGGCTCATTGCAGAAGCAGGACTGGCCTGCTCAGGGATTCCAAAGCCCTGGACCCAAATTCAGGGTCTTCTGCTTATGCCCTCTATGGATAGCAAACAAATTACTTCCTTTTTGTGTGCCTCAGTTTCCTTTTTTTTAAATCAGAGTTAATAAGTCTGGGCCTGGCTATATCATAGAATTTGGAAGGTTGTTGAAATTCTACTCATCCATAAAGTTCCAGTTCAAATACTACCTCCTCTCTGAAGTCTTCCCTCCTGATCCTCATCTGAAATGATCTTTCTTTCCTTACACCTTCATGTGCTGCTTTGCTTTTTCCTCTCTCTTACTCAGTTTCCATTATCATGTGATAGTGCATAAAGGTCTGGGTTTGGAGATATTCAAGCTCTGAGCTCAAGGTTTCCCTCTGACATATAATGACAGAATCACTTGGGATAAGTCAGTTAACATCTCAGTGTCTCCAGATCAGTTTTTTTAGACTTTAAATTGCAATTCTATGTTGTTAAAGGACATCCACTACTACATATGAGAGGAAACATGCCATAGTGGATAGAAAACTGTCTTTGGATTCTGGAAATATGAACTTAAGTCCAGGTTCTGACAGATAGAGGCAGCTGGGTGGACTAGTAAATAGTGCCAAACTTGGAGTCAAGATCTAAGTTCAAATCCAGTCACAGAAAGGCAGAAGGGAGATTCACTGATCTCAGTTTCCTCATCTGTAAAATGAGGATAATAATGGCTCCTATGTTGAAAAATAAAATGAGGTATTTGTAAAGCACTTTGCAGACTTTCAAATGATATGTAAAATATCATCATCATCATCAGTAATATAGTGGCTGTGTGACCCTAAATAATTCTCTTAATCTTTTAAAGTCTCACTTTCCTCATCTGTAAAGAGGGAATGAGAGTCAGAAACAGAAACCAAGATCTGAATCAGAAACACCTCTGATGTATGTTGATTGACTGAATGACTCTAGACAAGTCATTTACCTCTTATGTGTCAGTCATTTCAGTCTTCACAACCCCATTTGGGGTTTTCTAGGCAGAGATATTGGAATGGAATTGCCATTTTTATTTCTACCTCCTTTTACATATGGGGAAACTGAAACAAATTGGATTTAGTGTCCCCCAGGCCCAGGGGTCACCCAGCTAGCAAGTGTCTGAAGCCTGATTTGAACTCAGAAGCTTCCTAACTTCAGGCTCAGCTAGCTCTCTATTCACTGTGCCATTTAACTGCCATTTAAGGCAATTCTTTAAGAATGTAGAGGTAGACGGTGTTCTGTTTTGTTCTGTTTTCCTTTTCTGTTTTTTGTTTTTCTATTTTTTAAATAATAATAATAAAGAGAAAATGATAATATGGAGGGAAGAATGTAAAGGTGGAGGATGAGAAACAGATGACTTCTAAAATTATGTTCCTTCTAGCCAGTACCCCAACACAACTCTAGGTCACTCACTAGGTACTCCTTATACTAATAATATCATATAGATGATTAAATATGTGTATCGAACCACAGAACTGTGGAAGGGAAAGGAAGAACTATTATAGGAATACAGGAGGTCAGGGTAGCCAGGTGATGCCATAATGCTCAGAATGCCAGCCGTAGAGGCCAAAGAGTTTAAGTTCAAATCTAGCCTCAGGCACTTACTTACTGTGGCAAGTTACTGGGCAAGTTTACTGAACCCTTCATCTGTGAATATGATGAAATGGCAAACCATTCCAGTATCTTTGTAAAGAAAATCCCAAATGGGGCAATGAAGAGTCATCCATGACTGAAAAAATGACTGAACACACATGATGCTAAGCACCAATCGTTGCATTTCTGTGTATTAGGCTGTTATTCCCATTCGCTGAATTGTCAAAACATAAGATTTATAACTGGAAGGAATCTGAAAGCCTCATTAATCAAGCTCCATTATTTCACAATTGGAACAAACAAAAAACCCCGGTCCCCAAAGAATTGAAATTACTTTTCCAAAGCCACCCAAAGCATAGAGGGAAAAAGAACTGAGTTTGCAGTTTGAGGATTTAGTTTGAACGTCAGCTCAGCTATTTCATACAGTGTTTCTTTGCACAGATCACTCTGCAGTGCATCTTGGTCTTCCTTATTTGTAAAATGTACATCACTTAATATTGCTAGATATCATTGATTGGATTCCATGATCCAGAAGGTCCCTCCGTGTTCTAGATTTTTGAAGGTGGCAAAGCTAGACCCCAGACTTGGATGAATGAAGCTCTTATCCCCTCCCACATCCAGCTTCTCCTCTCCCCATGCTTATATACCTTTAGCATCCCCTGTGCACTAAAAACCTGGGAAGAGAAGACTCTCTCACGTCACCTGATTAGTAGCGGGGCTAGAGATGGTGTTTGTAAAACATCGCCTTTATGGGGTAGCATCTCCTTGGGAAGTGAGCCACCTGGTCCTTTGCAGAGTGTCAAGTGTCATCTGGCTACCACAAGCTAAGGGAAAAGGGGAGCATCTTGGAACCCACCCAACCCCGGATGCTCCCAGCTTGCGGGAAGAAGTCATTACAGCTGCTACGACTGCACAGATGGTGGCGATTTTCAAAGAAAGACAATTAGGGCCACAGCTTATTGGGTCTGGGAGGCAAAGTGGTAGCTGTGTATGTGGGGGGAGGACAGCTGCTCTTGCAGCATCGTCTTTCATGTACTTGGAATGAACACAGAGATGTGTGGTGATGGGAGAGGTACATCATTATTCCCATGTCATTTCTTCTTTTATTCCCTAAATAACAAAGGAAAAGGTCCTTGAAGGTTTAGATTCTTGTCCGAGTTTTAACATCAACTCATTCTGTGTCCTTGAAAAAAATCACCTCATCCTTATGATCCTTGATGTCCCCATTTGTAAAATGAGGGCGTGTTGTGTCATACCTCAATAATAATTGTAATAACATCTGATAGCATTTAAAGGTTTGCAAAGTGCTTAGTATATATTTGGGGCAATTGGATAGAATGAATAGAGCACCAGTCCTAGAGTTAGGAAAACCTGAGTTCACATATGACATCAGACATTTGCTAGTTGTGTGACTCTCAGCAACTCACTTCACCCTGTTTACTAGAGAAGGAAATGTCAAACCACTGCAGTATCTTTGCTACAAAGAAGTATACACAATTAAAAATGACTAAACAACAATTACATACATACACAGTATCTTATAGTCAGTGCAGTTTACAGGGTGTGTGCATATTTATATATTTGTATGTATGTATACAAATATAGAAAAAATAATTGTCTACTCCCAGGTCATTAATGATACCTGCTTTTTAAAGAAATGTATCATGGGAAAGGAGATGGGAATATAGATGGGATAAGGGGGAAAGAACCCAATATTGGTAATCAGAGTATTCAGGTCCAGCTCTGTCAGTTGTGAAGACCAAATGAGATAACATATCCTATATGTATAACATATATAGACACACACACGCAGGATACATAATTACATACCTATGTTTCCATGTAGATGTCGATACACATTAGCTCATTTGATCCTCGCAACAATCTCTTGGGAATAGGTGTTGTTATACCCATTTACAGTTGAGGAAACTGAGGGAGGAATAAGTGATGTTTTCTGGGTCCTCGGACTAATAAGTCTCTGGATTTGAATTTGGATCTTTCTGACTCCAGCTCTTTCTTTATCCACTGAGCCACTCTCAAGCCTAGAATTCAGTGTTTTTATGTATACCTCATTAAGGGACTTCCTATTTTGTCTGAGTAAGTGTATACAGGAATTGTTTCTCTTCTGGACAGAAAACCAGAGGATCTTCCCGCTGTGAGATTGTATTTTTTTTTGACTAGTTAAAAGAGGCCATTCTTTGCTTTAATTCTTACCTAACCTCAATCACTGAGTGGGTGTTCCCTCTGTCAAACTGTGATCTGGCTTAAAAAGGCCAAGATCTCCCACTGCGACCAGAGCTATGTATAGTTGTTCTGGGCTCTGTCTTGCCACTGGACCCAAATGCTCTGGAGGAGAGTGAACTTAATGACTTTGGACAGCCCTCCTTCATTCAAATCCAGTTCATTTGCATGTCATGGCATTACCTCCACGACATCATGGCTGTCTTCTAGAATAAAAGAACAAACAATAACATCAACAGCTGCACTCTTCAAGGCGGGCAGGGGCTAGGAGATTAGGAGGTGGCAGGAGTCTGCATCAAATGACTTCTAATATTCCCACCTGCCTCTAACCTTTCTCAGTCTCCCTTCATCAAGCAACAAGCTCATCCTGGTTGGGTTGTATGTGTATAATTGTTGGGTTTTTTTTTTTTTTAAAGAAAGACCGCAAATTTTCATCAAAACTAAAGTATGCTACTGATCCAATAATATCCCTTATTTCTGACTTGTAGGTCAGTTTTCATTAACAATTCTTTCCAGAATTTTAATTCAAAGGGAATTGGCTATGGAGACAGTTGAAGATCCATCAATGGTGTGTTTAGAAAATGTTCCATTTGCTGCAGTTTCTCTTGCCCCTGGTTGATTTCCTGCCAATTAGGAGACCCATAGTGTGATAGAAAGTGATCTTTTGCCCAAAACTGGGTCATGTGAAACAGGCTTTTTAGCTTAAGAAACTGGCACGCTTGACTTTTAGGCTCAGAGCAAAGATTTAAAGCATATTCTTAGTCTCCATGTCTTCAGAGACATACTCAGGTATTAATTCTAGAGGAAGAAAGCTTAGGTTCAAAAGAAAATGACCTTATTGGAGCCATAACCTGAATTGACCTTCTGGTTCCATTTGAAGAAGGATATGAGTAAGTTTGAGGCCTTTTAGGTTAGGGTAACAATGATGGTCATACAATCTTACAGCCAAAAGGGAATTTTGAGATTATCCAATCCAACTCCTTCATTTTTTTAGAAGAGTAAATTAAGGTCCAGAGAAGGCCAGTCACTTACCCAAGATTGCCCAGCTAACAACAAAGCCAGAATTTAACCCTGATCCTCTGATTTGCATAATCTTGAATTCATGACAGAAGAGGATTGAATTAAAGACCAAGAGATAAGAAAGCATAAGGCAAAGCATGACAACTGCCCCATAGATCTGGAAGGACTTGTACAGATGAAGAGAGTTTTACTCAATCCCAGAAGGCAGCAGTATAAACAGCGGGAAGTTATTTAAAGAGAGATTTTGATTTGATGTCCAGAAAACACTTCCTAACAATGTTGTCAATCATGTCTGACACTTTGTGACCCCATTTGGGGTTTTCTTGGCAAAACTATTGGAATGGTTTGCCATTTCCTTCTCCAGTTCATTTTACAGTTGAAGAAACTGAGCAGGATGATATACAGCTCTAGGATCTTCCCGACTCTGCCTACTGCAACACCCAGCTCCCTCTGAGGGAAAAAGAGATTAAGTGACTTACCCCAATTACACTAATTCTAATAAATGTTTGAGGGCAGATTTGAATTTGGGAAGATCCATAATCCTAATTCCAAGTATGGTACACTATGGCACCCCGTAGCTGTCCTTACAATGAGAGCTGACCAAAAGTAGAGTGGGCTACCTAGAAAGGATGCTTCATTTTGAATCAGTTCACAGAGGTCTTCCCATGCTAGATCATGCAGGGAATAGAACTCAGAACTTTGAGTTGTAATCTTCTCTCTGACTCTATATGTGTGACTCTGAACAAGTCACTTAGCCTCTCTTTTCCTCAATTTCCATATCTGTCAAATAGCGATAATAATAGCACCTACCTAAGGATTGTTTTCAGGATCAAAGGAGTAAATTACTTTGCAAATCTCTAACTGCTATAGAAATGCTAACTGTTGTTCTTACTTGCTATTATTAGCATCACTTTTCTTTCTAATCAAAAGATTGAACTAAAAAATAAATACAAAAAACATCATTTCCATACACAAAGCAGAAAACAAAACAATTACCTACAATGCCATAATTCTCCAATTCATACTGCTTGCTTTATAGAGATTATTTTCCCTAAAATTATACATAAATGTTTTTAGCATTTATTGTTTTTTTTTAATTTTTCAGTCTTCCCTCACTTCTCTCTACCTTTCTTTAGACAGTAAGCAATCTGATTTATATATGTACAATCATATTATATACTTTCTTTTTTTAAAGTATATGTCTTATTTTATATATATGATATATAATAGTATATAAAGTATATATTAGTATATAATAATATAATCTCTTCATTATATTTTTAAAAATATTATAATTGAGATTCATCTTAGTATATATAATATATAATAGTATATAAAGTATTATATATATAAAGATATCTGTAACATATAATAGCATATAAAGTACATATTAGCATATAATATCATTATCATACCCTCTTGATTGTATTTTTTTAAAGTATTACAATTTACTGAAATTTATCTTAGTCTAATATCAGCTCAGTAGTGAAGCTCCTTGGTTTTGATGCTGTTTTTGGTTTCCCATTGCTGAGGCCCAATTCACAGTATCCTAGAATCCCTGCCTACCTAACAGCTCCTAAATCTCAACCAGAATCTCTATTACAAAACAGTACAATTCAAACTGCAGCTAGACTTCTGGACAAAGAATGTCCTGCTTTCCTGGGCTGCCCACTCCACTCTTGGACAATTTAAACTGCTTAAGACACTTTTCTTTATTTCAAATCTGAATTTATCTCCTTTCAAACCATCTCCATTCTCCTGAGGGCTCTGGCCTCTGACACCAAATTTAATAAATCAAATCTCACATCTATATGACAACCTGGCAGATGTTTGGAGGAAAATATAGAATCTCTACTCAATCTTCTCTTCTTTGGGTTAAAAGTTCCCCAGCTCCTAGGACACATCAATCTGGAAGGAATATCAGAGGTCATCTAAACTAATCCGCCCCCCCTTTTTTTTCTTTTTATATTATTTATTTTCTTTTTAATTTATGGAACAAAACAAACATTTCCATAACATAGCATAATAAAAAATAATGATTGCACATGAAATTGTAGATTCATTATTTACAACTTGCTATTCCTTTTAAATATATCATAAAGTTACCATATAAATTTCTTTTTTTCCTTTTTTTCTTCTCTCCCTTCACCTCCATCCTACAGATGGCTACCATTAATTAGACTGAAATATGTATATATATGCAAAATCATTCTATACATCTATTTATCAGCTCTTTCTCTGGATGCATATATCCTTTGTACTTAATTTGGGTATTTATAATAATCAAAATGTCTCATTCACTCAAATTCATTCTTAAAACAATATTGCTCTTGATTCTGCTCATTTTACTCTTCATTATTTCCTGCAAGTCTACCCATGTTTTTCTGAGATCACTGAGCTCATCATTTCTTCTTTCAATAGTATTTTATTTGTCCAAATACATGTAAAGATATTTTAATATACATTTTTGTAAAACTTCGTTTTCTAAATATTTCTCCCTCCCTCTCTTACTTCCCCCCTCTCCAGACAGCAGGCAATCTGATATAAGTTAAATATGTGCAGTGCTTTTAAACATATTTCCATATTTGTCATGTTATACAAGACAAATCAGACCAAAAGGAGGAAAAAACACGAGAAAGAAAAAAAAAATACTGACTCTCAAGGTTTTTGGTTTTGTGCTCAGATTTTAAGAAATTCTCATTTTTAATGAGAAATTTAACTGAATATATTCATTTCCTTCCTAAATTCATATTTAAATATTTTCAAATTGCCAAAGAAAAAAGAAAAACAAACAAACAAAAAGATGGAAATATTCTGCTTTGACCCACAGTCTGTCTCCTTAGTTCTCTCTCTGAATATGATTGGCATTTTCCATCCCAAGTCTATTGGAATTTCCTTGAATTGTTGGAAGTCATCATTTCTTCTAGCACAGTAGTATTCCAAGACAATCATATACCAACCTTCTTTTTTTTTAATTTAAACTTCTTTTTTAATTTTCAAAATTTTGCAGCTCCCTTATTTTCCAGGAAGGGAAACTGAGGCCCATGAAAGTGAAGTGACTTAGGTTTATAGGGTCGTAGATCTCAAGATGAAAAAGATCTCAGTACAATGTCTTCATCATATTGATGAGGAAACTGGAACCAAAAGATTCCAATAATCCCATGATCTCTAGTTCTTATACCCTAAACCTTTCAAGCTTGTCAGTGTCCTTCCTAAATAAGAACCCCAAGAGAAAACAAGATGTCCCAAATGTGGTTTGAGTGGGACAGAAGACCAGAAGCTTTTGGGATCCCTGTCCTGGTCACTCTGCTCTTAATCCAACCGAAGTTGGCCCTAACATTCATGATCATTCATCATGAGTTTAACTCTTATTCTGCTTATACTTTGCTAAAACCTTAGGTCTTTTCCCCAGGTTTTTGACTAGTCATACCTCCTTCATCTTCCATCCGTGAAACTAATTTGTTGAATCCAAATGTAAGACTTTATGTTTCTCCCTATTCAATTGAACCTCCATAGATTCAGCTGGATATTGTAGCCTGTCAAGGTCTTTTTTGTCCTAACTCTGTGGGCTAATGGATGAGCTATCCTTCCAATATTTCTGCTGTCCCGTTTCACCGACTGTAGTAGATGGTAGGTAGTTCTTTTCCTTTGCAGTGTGGGGGACTTGACTGACTTTAGCTCCAGGCTCTCTGACCCACCATCCCTGGGCAAGACTAGATGGCTTCCAAAATCCTTATGCCCTGGCACCTGTGTTCCCTTGGAGCATTGGACACATTGTCATTTCCTTAGACCCTAAAGATTGAAGCTCTTTATCTTGGCTCTATTGTGAAGAAATGTTCCAAATTGGCATTCTCTTGACTTCCAGGATCACTGGGCAGCCACATCTCCTTACATCCCCTACATTAAACCCATTGAAAGAAAAAGACAAAAACAGCGACCATGGTTCAATTAGAAGTTAAAAATAAGACACATATAAGCCGATTCTCTAAACCTTCCATTGTGAGGCTTGGCAAGACACTGCTCGGAACAGATGGCGCTGTGGAAACAGCTGGATCCCAGAGTAACACCATAGAAAAACCTGAATTCATTAAAATTCTCGGGTGAGAGCAGCATGTCAGCAGCTATTTGTGCACTTTACATCCACCCAGGTCACAGGAAAAATAGCTCCTCGTGTCTTCATACATGTTTACCACTGCTTGGTTTGAATATTACAGGAAGGAGAGCTCAAGTCCTGAACAGCCCACCTGGGTGAATAACAGTTTATGTCAATTAAGAAGGAAAGAGGGAGGGAAGGAAGGAAAGGAGAGGAGAGGTGAAGGTGGGAGAAGGAGAGAGGAAAGAGAGGAAGAGGAGAAAAGAAAGAAGGAAAAGGAAAGTGGAAGCTAAAAGGAAGAGAGGGCAGGAAAGAAAAGGGGGGGAAAGGGGAAGGAAAGGAAAAGAAAGAGAAAAGGAAATGGGAGGAAAGGAGAGAAGAGGGGAGGGGAAAGAAGAAAAGAAGGGAGGGGAAAAAGGAAAGGTTAGAAGATGGAAGAAAGGATGAATAGAAAGAAAGGAAAGAAGTCACAGAATATTATAGTTTTAGAGTTGGGAGGGAGCATAGCATTATCTGGACTAATCCATACCTCCCTGTAATAAGAGGTCACCTAGCTTCTGTGTGAAAAGTATTACAGGCTTTATTTTCCTATACCTATATTAGTTGAGAAAGATATCCTACTCCAGGTCTTGTCTGTATAATTTTATTCCTATTATTTTCATTTCAGGAAAATGTAAGCCATCTGAAGACAAGAACTGGTCTGCTTTTCTTGTCATTGTATGTCCAGAATCTCCAAACATACATTAATTACTTTTTTCATGGGATTTGTGATTCCCTTGGTATAGAGAGCTCCCACTGAGGGAGGACTGTAGGGGTACACTGTTCCATAACTTATCACCTTTGAGCAATGCTAGGGGCCCTGTCACTGAGCCCAAAGTCAAACAACTAGCTCCAGTTAGAGAGAATCAGGATGAGAGGACAGACCAGTTTTGCTGCCTCTGAGATAAGTTCTCCATTAGCCACCATGCAGTTCAAAGAAGTCCTTCAATAAATATTTATTGAATTCTTGAATTGATCCATTTAATTCAACATACATACCCCGCCACCCAACAGCACAGCCTACTATGCAAAGCCTCCTTTCTCTGCAGATGGAGGAAGGGAAGACTGATCAAAAAAGAATATTAAATATAAGGGGTCATGGATGGAAAATCCCATTGGAAGGAGAAAGTGTTTTCTCCAAAAGTGAAATCCCCTAGAAATGGATGGCACCGGCATGACACCCACCAACATTCTAAGTCTAGATGCCACAGGGCAAAAAAGAGGAGGAATGTAGCCCACGGCATGCCCAGGTTCAGAAGCACTGAATGGCTTAATTATGCAAAGTCCCAGATTTCCTTGATTTCAGAAATGGAAAGCTAGAAAAACATTGAAATTAATAGAGAAAAGGGAGACCCATCTTTCTTTTTTTCCACTTAATATTTTACTTTTCCCAAATACCTGTAAAGACAGTTTTCAATATTTATTTTTGGAGAATTTTGAGTCCTAAATTTTCTGCCCTTTCTCCCCATCCCAAGAGAACAAACAATCTGATTGTATACATACAATCATGTTAAACATATTTAAGGGAGACCTTTGTTGGCTAGTGCTTCTCTCATTCATTTAATACTTCAAATCCCTCCAGATTGTGAGAAACACACACACACACACACACACACACACACACCATTCATTTATCCATCCACTCATTCATTCATGAACTTAATATTCTTTTAATCAATTAATATTAATTCCGTCAATCAATTCAATCCTTCAATCAGAAAAGATTAAATCCTTAAGATGTGCTGTATATTGTTCTTTCTTATACTTCACTGATAGGGTGCAAGCAAAGATCTCCTGTAAGAGGTTCCATCTGGGCTGAGCTTTGAGAGAACTTGGGGGTTCTAGGGGATGGCAGTAAAGACAGTGTACATTCCAGGTATGAGGGATAAAGATCACATTGGTGAGAAATGTAATGTCAGAATCCAGGGAATAAGATGTCACTAGACCTGTACTCTGGGCTTTTTTAGCTTGATGGGATGATGATAAAAGGCTCATAAAGTGATAGAAAATACTTTGAAAGTCAAGTTCAACCTTCTTCATTAAAATGACTTGTCCACAGTCACATTAACTTACAAGTATCTGCAGCAGTATTCGAACCCAACACTTCCCCCAAACTGTCATACTGCTTCTTTGGACATTATTCTCTGTTGACAGTCCTTCTCAAAACCAGGGTCATTTCCACAGCAAAAAGAGCCATCAGGAGTAAATTTTAGGAGAGGGAGATAGAAAGATCAACAAAAAGTGAGTTCTTTTTTTACTCTACTTTCGAGAAAAACAGAACAGTGTTGAGTATATCTTTATTTCCCATACTTATACAGTGTCTGGAACATAGCAAATGTTTGTTGTTTTGTCGATTAGATTTTTCTTGTCTAGTTGTATCTGATTCTTCATGACCCCATTTGGGGTTTTCTTGGGAAAGATTCTGGAATGGTTTGCCATTTCCTTCTCCAGATATTTGCCCATTGATTAATTGAATGCTTGTAGGTACTTGGTTATTTACATGTTGTCTCCCTGCTAAAAATGTAAAGCTCCTGGAAGGCAGGAGGTGTTTTTGTTCTTTATTTGTATTCCTAACAATTAACATAATTCCAAGAAAATAATAGGTTCTTAGTAAATGTTTTTTGATTGACTGACGGATGGTGAATGGTCTTCATTTAGTCAGGGAACAAATTATCCAGAGTTCTCAGAGATGGCTGAACATTAAATGAAATCCAAAACAAAATGTTGTCATGGAACTTGTAAGTGTTTTGTAGACTCTAAAAGGTTTTGAAGTTTAATGACACTTGGGCACTTGAGTTTTCTCTCATCCCCAAATTCTCCAGAAAGACTGACACTAAGAAAGGATCACCGGGTAATCCCTGCAATGAACTGCAGAATGACAGCAGAAACGGACAAGAGTGAATCATTGGGGACACACTCACTAGCTCTAACTAGCTTTGTGCCCTTTATCTGTTGACTGTGCAGTTTCAATGGGAGTCTTTTCATAAGAGGAACCATTTTTATCTTTCTCTGAATTCTCCCTCTTAACAGTGTTTGGTACATGCTAAGTGATGAATGAATGCCTTTTGGATTGATTTAATGAATTAATTTGGGAACTCACTTGACCTTAGAGTCTCTGTTTTTTCTTCTTTTAAAAAAGGAGATAGGACAAGGTGACCTCAAAGGCTGTTTCTAGCTCTAAATAGATGATGCTAATACAAAGTGGTGCAGTTGATCGAGTGCTAACTCGGAAACCAGAATGGTTTCTTTGCCTGAATTCAAATCTAGTCTCCTATACTTCCAAGTTGTGTGACTAGTCATTTAGCCAACTTTGCCTCAGTTTCTTCCTCTGGAAAATGAGGTGGAGAAGGAAATAGCAAACCACCCTAACATCTTTGCCAAGAAAACAAAAAAATGAGGTCACAAAGAATCGGCCACAACTGAAAAATGACCAAACAACAATACAGATTAGTGTGATGAGTTCAGAAGGAGTATACGATGCCATGAAGTCAGATGAAGAAGCAGAAACCTCTGGCTGAAAGAAATCAGGAAGGATTTAATGAAGCAGGGGGCTTCTGAACTGAGCCTTTGACCTTTATAGATTTAAATTTGGAAGGATCTGAGAAATCGTCAGTGTTAACCTGCTCGTTTTATAAATTGAATAATTTGTCCAGGGTCATACAGATGAGACCAGACTTGAACCCAGAATGTCCTGACTGCCCGTCTAGAGGGCTAAAGTACCTGATAAAGATGAGAAAATCAGCCTTCTGGTGTTAAGAATCACCCAATGTTCTGCCTATCACAAAGCCCAAGGTAAATCTAGGCCAAGCTTTTTCAGATGAAGAGGGAATAAAAACAAACTGCTTAGAAGGCCATTTCCCCCTGAGTTGAAATCTCCTTGGGCCACAGCTGGCTGCCCAAAGAAGTAATTTAGCAAATGCATTTGATCTCAGGAGAAATCTGTCTTTTGTTTTTGTCACTTGCTCATCATGTGCCCTCTGCTCACGGCTGTCCCTGAGTCATGTAGCGTTCAGAAACCATTAATGGAAGCACTCACCTCAGGTCCCGTGTCTTCTTAGAGAAATTGCTAGGACCCGAGGAAAAAAGGACAGAGCTTTGAAGAGCCAGGATTCTGGAGATCACAATGTCCAAAGAGTCCAGGAGAGACATCTTCAGATGTCTGCTTGCCAAGATAAAGACACAGTTTTCACCCTACCCATGGAACTGGAGAACATTGGGGGATAATAGGGGAAGGGGTAAGCTATAATAAATAAGCATATTTCACATTCTAACGGACTTTGAGGCTTCCAAAATGTTCTATGTACATTCCTTCGAATTAGAGTTCTAGAGCAGAAAGAGACTTTTGAGGTTATTTCATCACCTTCATTTCACAAATGTAGATATCAAGAACCAGAAAGGTTAAGTTATCTGATTCTCACAAAAGTGAATTGGGTTTTTGGTGAGGGACCCGGATACATATTAATACCTGCTCCAATTACTTTGCTCAGTAAGCTTGAGCAAATCACTTAATCCCCCCTTGCCTCAGTTTCCCCCTCTGTAAAACGAGAGGGTTGGACCAGATGCCCTCTAAGTCCCTTATATCTCTAAATCAGCATTTCTATAAATAACCCTATAAAGTAAGTTACCATTATCATCCACATTTTAAAGAAGAGAAAACTGAGAGTGAGATTGTTATTTACCTAGTATAGAGTTAGAAATCAACTCTATACTATATAGAGTTAGAAATCAAAGCCAAGTCTTCCTTAATTCAAGCTGAATTTGCCTCTTGCCTCTCTAATGAGCAGCCATTCGACACATTCACACAATGAGCAGAATTTAGAATCCCAGGAATTAATTGTTGAGTCTCAACTCTGCTGCTTCCTACTTGTGTGACCCAGGTAAGCCAATTAACCCCTCTTGGATGCAGTTTTTTCCACTGTAAAATGAAGTACTTAGTCTAGTTGGCCCCTGAAATCTCCTCCTGCTCTCAATTTATGATCCCATGGGCCAGTGGAATTGGGGCTAGATATCTTACTCTCTTCTCAGTTGTTTGAAAATCTCTTTCAGATGGAATCTTGTTCAGAGAAAACTCTCCTTGTATTCCCAATCTCGTTTCACTGAATATTCTCTTATCTTTTGTTTTCTTCATTCAGGCTTTCATTCTATGGTCATTAAGGTACCTAAACCACTATTCTGGGGGACTGGGTTTCAAAGGGGAGATAATGTAGTTGAGAAAATCTTTCATCTTGTGTGACATTGAATAAGGCAGTTCTGGCCCTCAATTTCCTCATCTGTAAGAGCACATTGGTTAGATAAGCTAAGTTCTAAGGACCCTTACAATCCTAAATCTGAGGTTCTACTATTCAATAACTAAACAAATGTCAGCCATGGGCACAGAACAAGTACAAAATAAAAAACAAAACAAAACAAACAAACAAAAAAATAAATAAATAAAAGATCTTTGCTCTCAAAGAGCTTATGTTCCTGGGATAGGATGCAGCATTTAGATGAATAACAAGGGAAAAGCAAGATAAGTTAAAGAAGGAGGGATCGCTAGCAAGGAGGGGAAATAGATAGAGGCGGAGCTGAATTGTAAGGGAAACTAAGGTTTCTAAGAGATGAGGGACAAGAGCATTCTAGACAAGACAGAGAACCTGGCAAAGGTGCAGAAGTAAGTCAGTTTAAAGAATAGTAAATAGTCCAGTGTGGCTTAAAAGCAGGGTACATGATGGAGAATGATATAAAATCAGTCTAGAAAAGATGCAAACCAGAGAGGTTTTTTTAAAAATTGTATTTCTGTTATTTAATACAAGGGCAGCTAGGGGTGCCATAATGCTTCAATGTTCTGGAGTCAGGAATTCTCATCTTAGTTCAAATCTAACCTCAGACACTTCCTAGCTGTGTGATTCTGGGCAAGTCACTTCACCCTGTTTACCTCAGTTTCTTTCTTTGTAAAAATGAGCTAGAGAAGAAAATGGCAACCTATTCGAGTATGTTTACCAAGAAAACTCCAAATAGAGTCACAGAGTTGGACACAAATAAATAATGAAATAACCACAAAATTGTTTAATTCTTTTTCCAAGAAATAAGGCTTGCTTTGTAATAAATTAGTATAATCATACAAAACAAATCTCCACATCATCTGCGTCTGAAAATGTAAGTGTTCTGTGCCAGTAACAATTTAATGAGAATTTTTAAAGAAATTTTATTTTTAAATTCAGTTCATTGCAACTGACTGATACATTAACTGTATATGTTTGTCTCTTTGCAGAGTTCTACATTCATAGTCGCCCCCTCTTAGGAGATCTATTTCCTCATTGCTTCTTTGGAGCCAATCTCATTCCTAACAATTATACAATATTCAGTTTCCTTTATTTTCACTTTCTTTTTTAAATATTTTTATTAAAATTTTTACATTTTTGATAGTCATTGTGTATATTGTTTTGTTCCAGGTAAAAGTTTTTAAATGTCGGCTTAAGGCATTTTGTTTGAGGAGCAATTGGGAGCTATCAAACATTCTTGAGCAGAGGAAGGAGAGAATTAAACTTTAGAATGTAAGCACTTGAGGTAGTACTTTAAAAAAAAGTGCTTAGCACAGTGCTTGGCACATAGTACATGCTTTATGAATGCTTTTTACTTTTCTTTTCCCTTTCCCCTTTCTCTTATAATAAGGATAGTTTCATTTTTGTACTTGTCTTTCCCCTGGTTTTTAATAATTGGTACCTGGCACTTAGTAGGTGCTTAAATGTTTATTGATTGTGTTGAAAGTGATGTTGATTCGGTATTCCACTGTTCCCAGTCCTGATTATTAATCATTGTTGGGGAAGGGGCTTGTGGGGAAGGAGACACTAAATCTGCAATTTGAGTATTATCTGCTCTTTGTCACATACACATACCTGCAAATTGCTACCTTGGGGAAGAATTGAGATATAAAAGCTCAGTGTCTTCTGCTGAGATGGTCCTATCTGCATTGCCTTTAACTTATCTATAAAGCTGGCCCTACCTTAAAGTCATTGTTAATCTTCAGTGATCAGCCCATCAATCTGTTGCTTCCTTGATGTACTTATAATAAAATCTTTTTAATTCTCTTTGTCCTGAGTTTTGCCTTATCAATCAAGGTGAAAACCCAAATGAAGATTTTTTTCCTTTCTGGGATTGATGGAATGATAAATGCTTGATGATTGATTGATGTTTCCCTTCCTCCTTGAGGGCCTGAGTTGTTTTGTTCTTGTCTTTATAACCCCAGCCCCTAGCTCAATATTTGGAATATGGTAGACACCAAGTAAATAATTATGGATGGGTTGATTGACATGAGTGTCAGGAAGATTAATTTAGCTGCCATATTGGAAAGCGAATTAGAGAGGGGAGATGGGAGGCAGAGAGGCTACCTCAGACGTCCAGGATGCTGTCACAGTAGTAATGACAAAGAAGGTGGGAGGGAATGACAAAGCCTCTTGCCTGAAGAAGCTACAGGGCAGGAGGAGAAGCTGGACACGCACGCAGAAGTACGATACAACTTAGAACATGATGAATTCAGTGAAGATGATAGAAGAGTATGAGACATACAAGGAAGGGGAGTTCCCTTCTGTCTGAGAGACTTCCTGATGAAAGTGATATCTAAAATGGGCATTGATCCAGGCTTCTAGTAGTTGGACCCCCATCCTTATCCAAGCTCAGAAATACTCCCTTCCTCAAGTAGGTCTCCATTGCGCCTTCATGCTCACATACAAACGTATGAATATTTTTTCTCATCCTTTTCCTATGAAAAAACTCTGTGCCAGAATGCTCCCAACACAACAGAAAGAGCTTGTTCTTTTGCAAGGAATCTTGCAGATGCTTAATCTGTAACATGGTACATAATTGCTTCTGCTCTTTTGCATGAGGGAGGTGGAGGGGGGAGATGTGCAGGCGAAGGAAGGAAGATAATCTAAATTGACTATTTCCTCTTGGGAGAGGAGATTATGGTTCCCAGGCAACCCATTTTGATTTCCTTGGGGAGACTTGGAGGTCCAAGCCCAGGCTCCCATCTATGCCAAGGAGCCAGCCTCAGACCTTGGAAACAAACATCCCCTACTGCTTCTTCTCTCTTGGCACCCAAAGAGATCCTTGAATTACGCCATTTTCCCAGGAAGGGAATCGGCAGGAACTGGTGAGATGAACCATTCAGTCTGTCACTTTCCTTTTGACCAGAATGTGAGAAAGTTGCACAGAATCCATCTTTGCAGCCTTTCCTCTAGTTTCTCAGGATCTTTGGATCACAGAAGTGGAGATGGAAGTAACCTCAGAGGAAACAACTTCAAGGAAGTGAGCTCATCTATTTAAGCACGCTTGTTTTATAGATAAAAAAATGAGATCCAGAAAAGCTAAAAGATGTGTTTGAGAAGACCCAGGTGGTCAATATCAGAGGTGGGGTTCACTGATTCCACAGCCATTGGCTAGTTAATTGTTTTCTTTCTTTTCTTTTTCCTTTTTTCTCTTTTCTTTCTTTATTGTGTGTATATAATATATCTATTTATGTATATATATACATACACACCTATACACTGCTGCCTTTTGCTGCCATTTAATACTTGTGTGATATTAGACAAGTCACTGCTTTTCACTAAATTTCTGTTTCTTCACCTCTAAAATCAAGGTAATAAGTTCATGATAAAGAAGCTCAGAGTTCAATATTTCCGGTTACTACCTGACTTGATTTTTCAGTCTGCACTGTTTGGTTTTATTTATTTAATTATGATGTGTGAAGAAACAAGTTCAAACCATTTTCTTGTTACTGTAATTTTACAGCTGTCACAGGCACACACAAAAAAATCCTGATTGTAAGTGTCAGCTTTGTTTGTTCAGCTCCAAAACTAACATCTGTTAGAGGCCCTGAGTTTAAATCCCACCTTTGTTATTGACTAACTATGTATTCTAAGATTTCACTTTGCTCACCAATATTCTTTTTATCTTTTATTTTTTTTATTTTTAATAGATTTTTATTTATAAGTTATATGCATGGGTAATTTTACAGCACTGACAATTGCCAAACCTTTTGTTCCAATTTTTCCCCTCCTTCCCCCCACCCTCTCCCCTATATGGCAGGATGACCAATACATGTTAACTATAGTATAGTATAATTTAAATACAAAATAAGTATACATGTCCAAACCATCATTTTACTGTACAAAAAGAATCAGACTCTGAACTATTGTACAATTAGCCTGTGAAGGAAATCAAAAATGCAGGCGGACAAAAATATAGGGATTGGGAATTCAATGTAATGGTTCTTTTTATCTTTTAAAGATCTAATGACACAGTTTCTTTGAGGATGATTCTCCTAATTTTATAGAGCTTAGCACCGTATCTGGCACATAGTAGGAGCTTAACAAATACTTATTGGCTGAATGACAGATGAAGAAACTGAATTTTTGAAAAGTAAGGTCATTTGCCCAAGATTATCTAATGGATCATATTCAAAGGCAAATTGGGAAACCAGGTCTCCCAGTTAATTACTTCACCAACAATGAGGATCGATAGGATCAAAAATTGAGAGCTGAAAGGACTTTTAGAGGTATGCTGGATCAATGCTTTTGTTTTCACAGATGAGGAAACTGACTCCCAAGTGCTTTGCCAAAGTAAATAGTAAATAATTATACAGTAAATAGGAAATAATTATACACACACACATAAACAATATGTAATGAAATTTCGGCACAATATAAATTTGGAATGTGTGTGTGTTTAAATAATTCAAATTTAACATGAAGTTCCAACATTGCTCTGCTTCTCTGTGTACCTTTTTGAACTCCCTTCTATTTATTATTTTTAGTGATTCATTGACATCCTTTTTAATTCCTTTTTTAAGTATCACTTCCACTACCTCCTACTCGATTCTCAAATATCCCTCCTTCCCAAGAAAGAAAAAAAATTAGCACCTTGTCTTGTAACAAATTAGTATAATGATGCAAAACAAATTCATATATATCATCTGTGTCTGAAAATGTAGGTCTCCTTCTCTGAGGTGTCTATTCACTGAGGAACTAGCAGCAAGGAGTACAGAGGGAACATGGGAAGTTAGGTCAGAGGAACTAGGGCTCACACACCTGCATTATTCCTTGTGACTCAGAGTATGAGACCAGGCAACTGGAGAGAGAGACTGCTGGGTTCTGAGATGCAGAGGAGATTAGAATGAGCAGAAAGGCAGAGAAAATCCATTTGGGGCTAAAGCGCTGCAGGGAGCTCATGTATTAGAGAGACTAGTAAGAACAATAAGTGATACAGAGTTATCCATTCATTAATACATTTCTTTGTTCCCTTTGCAGGGCAGTTTTATTCATTCCCTCACTCATTCATTCCCTCTCCCATTCAACAAGCATTTTGAAAATGACTAGTGTGGGCTCTGTTTTTACTCTAGTTTTTTTCCAACAAATATCTGTTAAGTTACTAGTTTGTACAAAGGTTCGGTCTTCCTGTTGCATTGACAAGGAGAGCAGTTTCATTGACTTAGTTTTTAGTCAGGACCTGAGTTTAAAATTGTTTTCAGAGACTTACTAACAGCATGACTCTGGATAAATCACTTAATTGCTGTTTGCCTCAGTTTCTTCCTGTGTTAAATAAGAATAATTATACCTACTTCCAGCATTGCTTTGAAGATTAAATGAAGTAATGATTGTAAAGCTCTTGGCACAGTTTTTGGCATATAGTAAATGCCATATAAATATTAACTATTGTTAATTATTAATATTAATCATTATCATAGCATCTTCTTCCTTATTTTTCTCCTTGTTTTCCTTTATCTTTTTCTTCATTGTTACTGTTGTTATTATTTTTATATTATATTTATACACACAGACACACATATATATATGTTTATATGTTATATCTTATTATGTTTCCCAATAGAAAGTGTCCTGATTTTCAAGTTGGAGGATCTGGGTTCAAATCCTGAGTCTTCAATTTATTGTCTGTGTGACTATGGTCAAGTAATTTCCTGTGGCTAGCAGTTTTCTCATTTGTAAAAGGAGTGTGTTGAGTCCTTCCATCTTCATGATCTTAGGAGGCATTCAAGGAGACAGAAATCATTTTCAACCTGAGAATTCAGGGAAAGTGTCCTGTAGATATTGCATCTCAGCTGAGTCCTGAAGAAAGATTGGAAGTATGCTATATAGAAGACTGAGGAGAAATGTAAGATGTTTCCACCTACTCTCCCAGGCTTATTTCACAGCACTTCCCCTTCCCACCCACTTCTTCTCCTCCACAGATACATCCAATCTATGTTCTGGTCAAATCAGCCCATTTTCTATTTCCTATCATCATACTTCCTACTGCCATTCCTTTGCCCAAGTTATACCCATGCATAGAATGCCTTCCCCACTTACTTTTTTAAAATCTTGAGATTCTGCAAGACTCACTTTAGATTCCTTCTCCAACATGAGGCCCTTCTTGATTTCTCTTTCCATCCCCAGGCAGGTTTTAATGTTCTTATTTATAAAAAATAAAAATAATGTGGATAGAGCACCAGCCCTGAAGTCAGGAGGAACTGACTTCAAATCTGCCCTCAGACACTTAACACTTCCTAGCTGTGTGACCCTGGGCAAATCACTTGGCCCCAACTGCCTCAGCACAAAATCTACAAATAAATAAACAAATAAATGAATAATAAAAATAACTTTTATACATACACATGCATGTGTACATATGTGTACATATAGGTACACATACATGCTTTTGTCTCCTCTCAGGAGAATATAAAAATAAGAAATTTTAGGGTTTGGTTTGGTTTTGTTGATATATCCACTACCTAGCATATACTTTATACCCAGCAGGTGCTTCATGAATTGAATTCAATTAATTACATTGAAAGTGGAATGAATTGGATTGTATGGAATCCATCAGAGAATGTGGTTTCAAATCTTGACTCTCCTATTTGAAGTACCTGTGACTTGGAAGAGGTCATTTCCCTTCTCTATGCCTCAGTCTACTTATCTGTAAAATTAGGAGGCTAGACTAGATTACCTTTCAGGAACCTACTAGTTTGAGATTTATGATGCCATGTTCCCTTGATCAATCTCGACCTCTTGAGAAAAAAATAAGGAAATAAAAGTGGGTAATTTGGGGTCTATATTAAGTAAAATGTCTTTTTTTAATAAGTAGGAGTTTGTAATTATATACTCCAACATCAGCCGCATAGTTCTGCAAAACTAATTCTACCCTGCTTTCTTTATCTTCATTATCTCCCACATAAGCATAATAGACAAGTGGGAAAAGCTTTAGATTTTGAATGAGAAAGCTCAAATTAAAATCCTGGATCCCTGGGTCTTACCCCTCTCCCCTTAACCTCAAGCCTATGAACCGATAAAGTGAGGGGTTTGGATTGGAAGATCTTTAAACTTGTCCATCTCTTTCTATCTCTGCTTGTTAGCTGCCTTTTTTTCCCCATAGAAAGGGAGAGCATCAATAAAGGAGAGAATTTCTTTTGTTTTTGCCATTAAAAAGCAGGCATGGAAACTTATGGAATACTGTGGCAGATGGCAATCAGCCTCACAGGCCCCAGAGTGTTCTCAGTCGCCCCCAAACTTCATTCTCCATGTTTCTTTTTTGCAGCTCCAGAAGCAGCTTTCCGAGCTGGATGAGGACGATCTGTGCTATGAGTTTCGGCGAGAACGCTTCACAGTCCACCGCACTCACCTCTACTTCCTGCACTACGAATATGAACCCACCTCAGACAACACCGACGTCACCCTTGTGGCTCAGCTCTCCATGGACAGGTATGGAGAGAACCTTCCCACTTTCCCAGAGCTTCCCTCCCTCACCTCAACTTCAACCAGATGGTGAAACAGTAGAAAGATCACAAGGCCACAGGTTTGAATGACATCCAAGGCCCTTCTTACCAGAACAACTTTGGGCCTAAGTTATTTAGTGTAAACTAAGAGATTGAGACTAGATGGCTCCTAATAAAGATATTCCTTCTATCTCTAACTCTATAACCCTGGAAACCAATTTAAATACTCACAAAGTCTTATGATGTTGATCTTTGCATAAAAAAAAAAAAGAAACATAGAATGATCTTTGAGCATGTATGCTATGCAAACATGAGCAAAAAGAGCTGGTCTGGATGGATGGATGGGTGAATGGAAGGATAGATGGATAAATGGATGCATGGATGGGTGGATAAGTGGATGGATGGATGGGTGGGTGGGTGAATGGAAGGAGAGATTGATAAATGGATGGATGCATGGATGGGTGGATAAGTGGATGGATGGATGAATGGGTGGGTGAATGGAAGGATAGACTGATAAATGGATGGATGGATGGGTGGATAAGTGGATGGATGGATGGGTGGGTGAATGGAAGGATAGATTGATAAATGGATGGATGGATGGATGGGTGGATAAGTGGATGGATGGATGGATAAATGGATAGGTGGATAAATGGATGGATGGATCAATGGATCAATGTATAAATGGATGGAGATATACATTATTAAGTACACATTTCATGCACTTAAAATGCACTTAAGTATATTTTCTTGAATGCATCATAGCATGATCTGTGCCAAGCACTGTACCAAGTAATTGGGAATGTGAATACAAAAACAGAGACCATCCCCGTTCTTTAGGAGTTATTCTAGTAGGGAAGGTAAAGTCAAAGGAGACAACATATATAGTGGAATGGTAACCCAGGGAAGAGTATTTGGGTTTGGAAAATTAGGAAGATGGTGAGTGGAGCCATAGGGAACTAGATTGATACACATTTTTGAGTAACAAATGCAGTATTGATTTGATTATGGTTTCAGAAGTAGCAAGCAGAGTAATACCAAAAGGGGTGTGATAGGAAAGCAAATGGTGAGAAAATGACTGTAAGCTGTAGCATGTAGTAAGATGTAAGCTAACTTGGATGTCTAGAATTGTACATGACCCTCATCCATCAGAGATGGGGAGTCTAGAATGGGGATTCTGAAGATGAAAGTGTTAAGTGCTATAGGGAATGTTATCCATTGTCTAGGCAACCAAGGTTACTGTAAGAAGATGGTGAGAGAGTAAAATGAAACCTGGTGACATGTGAGTTAGATGCAGTGGGCTACTAACCAGTCAGGAGAACAGGGTTCCTATTGTCTCAAACAAGAAGGCAGAGAAATTGAGACATTGGGACAGAACAGAAGCAACTCTGTCCAAAAGCATACACTTTAGGGCCACCTATCCACTGCACTATCTAGCTGTTCCTACAAGTTTTAAAGAGCAGACACCCTTTGTCAACAAAGATAAGTAATTACATCCTTGACAACACTTTTTGAATCCTTCTTTTTGTCAGGCTTTCCTAGGTTGTGATCATGAGAACCTGGCATTCACGGACCTTAAGACCCTGACATTTCTCTCTCATACTTTCACCAGCATATATTCATACAAACATACAAACATACCCCACCCCCAAAAGCCCACATTAAAACGAAACAGTGAGATTGAGAATAAAGAATGATGGTCTTTTTAGTGAAAGGAAAAGTTAAGAGAATAAATAAGGGGAATTGGAAGCCCTTTCAGTTGTGCCATTCCTATTTCAGTGGAATAGATAGTAGCTTTCTATCATTCCCTAGGAGTTTTATTGCAACTAATGTACTCATCCAAAGAGACAGAGGAGAAACAGAGCACTTTGTTGTTGTCCTTCATTTAGTTGTTTTTCATTAATTTTGTTTTGCTGCTCTCTCAGTTAGTTTCTTGGTTTAGGATCCAGAATATCCAGGGAAAGACAGTAGAGAAGTCTTGTAAATTTGGTCTTGAAATTACCAAGCCCTTAAGATTTCTATTGCTTTTCAATCCATCCTTCTCCTCAGAGGTTAAGGTGGGAGCTGCAGCACAATGAAAAGACTACTGAGCCTGTTATCAGATGAGGTGGGCTCAAATCCCACCTGTGAGTTACACAACCTTGATGACCCAGAACAAAATGCTTAACCTTCCTAGGCCTCAGTTTCCTTTCTGTAAAATGAGGTTATTAGTCTAAAAAATCTCCAAGTTCCCTTTCAGCTCTAGATTTATAATTGTATGAATGACAGTCTTGTTTTAATGGGGAAGAAGAGGAATAATTTTGGGGCAGCTAGATGGTGCAATGAATAAAATCCTGCCCCTGGAGTCAAGAGAACTTGTGTTCAAATCCAGCCTCCGATACTTACTAGCTGTGTGACCCTAGGCAAGACATTTAGCCCTCTTTGCCTCTGTTTTCTCATCTGGAAAATGAACTATAAAAGGAAATGGCAATCAACTTCAGTATCTTTTTCAATAAAACCCCAAATGGGGTCAGAAAAAGTCAGCTACTCATAGCTGAATAACAACAAGGAGGAGGAGAGTAAACTCCTACATTGGGAGTCAGAAGCTTCTTATCTATACCTATCTCTCAGGGTGCTTGTGTAGGTAACTCCAGTGAAATCATGTAAATAAAGAAATTTGCAAATGTTTGGGTAAATGATACCCACCCATTTTTGTTGTTCAAATTATCTCTCGCCCTGCAGGGTGAGCTCCCTCCCAGTGTGGTTCATGGTTTATCCATCTCTTACAGAGTGAACTAACAGCACAGGGCCTGGAATTCCAAGGGACTGGATTCAAATGGTGTGACTTTGGGCAAATTATGAGCCTAATCATCATTATTCATATTTTTTTTTCAAGGGGAAAAGGAATAAGGAAGGTTTGGTATAAGGAAAAGAACATAGAACTGAGTGAAAATACTTCAATTTTAGATGTGTTTCTCCTTCTCACTTGCTCTGTAATCCTACACAAGTCAATTTCCTCCTCTAAATCTTATTTTTGTCATGTGAATGTGTAAAATGAGGCAGTAGAAGAGCTCCATTAAATTCAAAAACAGTATGTTGTAATGGAGAAGGGAGAGAGATGGGGCAGTATTTAGAACACTAGACCTGTAATCAGAAAAACCTGAGTTCAAATTCACTTTAATACCTGTGTGACCATCCTAAACAAGTTACTAGATCCCTGTCTACCTCAGTTCTCTCTTCTGTAAAATAAGGATGATAATAGCAACTCCTTCCCAGGATTATTGTGAGAATCCAATGGAATAATATTTGTAAAGCACTTTGCAAACCTTAAAACATTATATAAGGATTAGCTATTAATAGTATTATTATCATCATCATTATGTGCTGAGCCTGGCGTCAGGAAGACCTGAATTTAAATCTAGCTTCAGACCCAGTCTGTGGGATCCAAAGCAAATCGCTTAAGCTGTTTGCCTCAGTTGCCTCATCTGTTAAAAGGGGATGATAATAGCCCCTAGCTCCCATGGTTATTTTAAGGCTCAAATGAGGTAATAATCACAAAGGGCTTAGCGCAATGGCTGACACATAGTAAATGCTATCTAACTGTTGTTGTTGGCAAGTATATCTTGCTTCTGCCGTAAATACTAATTGTGTGACCCTGGGCAAGTTAACCAGTCTGTGCCCGAGTTTCCTTGTCTATAAAAAGAGGAGTTTAGACTGGATGGTCTTTACAAGTACTATCTGTGACCCAGAGATCCGTTGTCCCTCCTCCCTTTAATGTTCTAAGACTTGGTGGTTTTCCCAGAATTACTTGTCTCCCAGGTTGTTGGAAGGAAAGTTCTTAGGAAATCTTTCAGTTCTAGAGAAACCGGGAGTTGTCTGTGGGAGCATCATGTACTCTCGGGCCTGCGAAAACAAAAAGAGCATCCCAGCCGGCCCCGCTCTGCTCCCCGCAGCATCCCTGGAAGTGACCTAGTCCCCGTCTCCCATCAGGACCGATGTCAGAGAAGGGGAAAGATACATTATGTTTTCTCGGGAAGCAACATCGCCACAGCAACTGATGGCAAGCAGCAGAATTGCCCTAGAGCCCAAGAGGCCAGAAAGTGACATATGCATGACACCTCCTAATGTGCTCTGACAACTATTATGGTCCTGACTATTCCATAGAGGACCGGAGGAATTCAGAGCGATGAGACGCCGAGCAGAACATAATAAAAAATTATCAAGCGGTAATGCTTTCTAATGAAGACGGCAGGCGTTTAACCAGCCTCCTCCACTCCTTCCTACACATTCAATTATGACGCGAGGCACTCACAGGGGCCTGTTGGATTGATTTTTAATTTAAGAAACATTTCTTGTGTGTTTGTAAACCTTTGAGTGCGAAACAGGCCCTGAGTGAATGCCACACCAAATTAAGGAGGCTGGTGGGCAGGCGGCCCCGCGAGGGCTTCCCCCCAGAATCCCACCGCCGGGGAGGCGGGCTTTGCCCGGAGCCAAGCAGAGGTGGAGCACATGCTTCCCTCTCCGCTGCCCAGGGTGCACATTCTGCAGGGATTGGGAGCGTCGGGGTTTGGCGAAGGGAGAGGAAGGAGTCTGACATTTTATCAGGGAGAATTTTTTTTTTTCCCTATTAAAGACTCCTTTGGAAAGCAAAACTCTAAACAATGGAGCTCTCAAGAGAAGTTATAATAATTCACTTTCTCTCTTCTTTTAGAGAGAGACTGTGTATCCTGTAAAGTCCCGAGTTCAAATTCCGATTCTGACATTTCTTAGCTCTGTGTCTCTAGACAAGTCTGGTCTCAGGGCTGCAGATTTCTCAGTTAAGAAATGAAGGTGTCAGACTTGATAGCTTCAGGGGTTCCATTGAATTCTAATTCTTACATCCTCTATCAATTTCTATTCTGAGATAGGCCATTCTGTTTTCAGATAGTTCTAATTTGTTCTTATTTATTTGTTTGTTTTGCTGAGGCAATTGGGGTTAAGTGACTTGCCCAGGGTCACACAGCTAGAAGTGTGAAGTGTTTGAGATCATATTTGAACTCAGGTCCTCCTGACTTCAGGGCTGGTGCTCTATCCACTATGCCACCTAGCTGCCCAGGTTTTCCTTATATTAAAATTCTGACTTGACTCAAGTGTTTGTTATTGTTGCTCCTCCTGCTTCTGCTGTTCTGCCAATTTTCAGGTATGTTTGGCTTGTCATTGACTCCTTTTGGGGTTTTCTTGGCAGAAAAACTGGAATGGTTTGCCATTTCCTTTCCCAGCCCATTTGACAGATGAGGAAACTGAGGCAAACAGGGTAAAGTGACTTGAGCAGAGTCACATGGAAGATGAATCCTGTTCATTCTGGCACATTAAGGCACCACTTAGTGGCCCAAACAAACTCTACCTCCTTATATCAGCTATCTAATTGTAGGTTCTATTTCTCCATTCTAAGATACAGCAATGAATCTAATCTTTTTTCAAGATAATAACCTTTCAGATGCTGGCTTAATTTGAGCCTCAGTTTCCTTATCTGTAAAATGAGGTAACTAAAGCCTACAGCCACTACCCCTCAGGGTTGTTGTGAGGCTTAAGTGATGTGATATACATAAAGAGTTCCATGATTTATATAAGGAAAGGCAGGCCTATGGTATATTGGAATGAAGAAGACCAGAGTTCAAATCCAAACTGACACTTCCTATCCCTGAGTTGTTTAATCTCTTCCTGCCTCAGTTTTCTCAGCTTAAAATGGAGATAATCATAGCACCCACCTGATGGAGGTGTCCTAGGATCAAATGAGCTAATAGCACAGTGTCTGGCCCATAATAAGTGCTATTTAAACATTATCCAGTGTCTAGTATTTTCTACTGTGAACCTTTGCCTCGGTTTCCTAAGCTATAAAATAAGACAAATAATATCACTAACTCCCAGGGTTGTTGTGAAGATGCTCAAATGATATGTTTTCTGTTTTAGTGGGGAAAATGCTCTGTAAACCTTAAAGTACCATTTAAACGTTAACTATATGATTATTGTTATCTTTACAAACAAGAAAGCACCTATGAATGTCATTTATTGTGTTGGAGATTTTTTTTAAAGGGCTGCTGAAGTGATATGCCATGAAAGCAAAGTCAGGCTTTGAACTGAAATGTGTATGGGAGGAGGGGGGAAGAGGCTTTTCAGCACATCAGGGAACCCAAGATTTTACTTCCTGAATCCCTTGTAGATGCTATACAGTCATTTTCAGTCGGGTCTGGCTCTTAGTGACCCCATTTGGGATTTTCTTGGCAAAGATCTTGGAGGAATTGCCATTTCCTTCTCCAGCTTGTTCCCATTTTACAGATGAGGAATTGAGGCAAACAAGGTGAAGTGACTTGGCAGAGTCACATGACTGATGTGGGAGGCTAAACTTGAAGTCAGATCTTGTAAGACTCCAGCCTTACAATCTAACCACTGAACTACCTAGCTGCTTGCTCTCCCCCATTATTTTGCAGAGAAGGAATACGAGGTTCATTTTGGGGAACTGGTCACCTAGATGACAAAAATCACATAAGATCATAGGTATAGAACTGAAAGAGGAATTAGAAGTCATTTCATCCAATCCCTTTCCCATTTAACAGCTAAAGAAACCAAGAAGAGAGCTGGTATTGCAGATATATTTGGGATTTAAGGACCTACATTAAAATTCAGGCTCCACTAGTTACTAGTTGGATGATTTTGGCTACATCATTTTCCCTCAGAGCCTCGGTTTCTTCCTTTGCACAATGGCAGAATACACAGAAAGGTGCTGACTTGAGGAAGGCATTGGAATAGATTGTTTTTGCAGTCTCTTTCAGCTCTAAATCTTGGATGCCCAAGACCTGGGTCACTCAGCCGCAGCCTGGGGGCCTTTCTACCAGAATACCTATAAATGGCCCACAAGATGATTTCATTATTGAATCTTGAATGATTGAATGCTATCTCTGTGACGACCTTGACTGCTGATCTTGGCAATTTTCTGGGTCTCAGAGTGAAGCCTGAGAAGACTTTTAAGCCTGACTTTCAGTCAACCCAAAAAGTCAAATTTACTTACAAGACATGGTTCTAGGGGCAGCTAGGTGAAACAGTGGATAGAGTACCTGGGCAAGTCACTTAACCTCAACTGCCTTGCCCCCTCCCTCCAAAAAATAGCTCTATAATCTTCTATATCATCCTCATTCCCAATTCACCTATGCAGAAGAGGGAAAAAAACCTTAGTATTGTATATTCATTAGACATGTTCTAGAGTAGAAAATGGAACAGCTAGGTGGTACAGTGGATAAAGCACAGGGTTTGCAATAATCACATTCATCTCCACAAGTTCAAATCCACTTTCAGACACTAACTATATATGACCCTGAGCATAGATGATTCTTTTTGCCTTGTTTGCCTCAGTTTCCCCATCTGTAAAATGAGCTGGAGAAGGAAATGGCAAACCATTCCAGTATCTCTGCCAAGAAAACCCCAAGTGAGATCATGAAGAGTCAGAAGCAACTGAATAAGAAAACAAATCCGGGGGGCTAAGGAAGGAAGAAGTGTCCCCAATTACTGTTGCTTAGGGAAAGATAGCAGGTGGATCCTTTATGTCAATGATTGCCAAATATTTTGAAGTTAAGGACCCTTTTTAGCATGAACAAATTTCTTAGATGTCCCCAAGATAGTATCTGGACTCCTAAGTTCCTTTGTGATATTGAAAAATACATTTCCAACATCACACTTAAAGGGACTCGATAACATTTGCAAATGGCTTTGAATTTTATTCATCCCATTCCATCAGTCAACAAGTATATATTAAGCCTTTATTATGCATTATATTTTTTGAAAGAGCCTTGTATGTATGTGCGAGACATCATTTTTCCAGCCTTTAGAAGCTATTTGAACCTCTGTTTCATTTAGCTCTCAGAGACTAGGGATAGTAATACTGTATCTTTAAGATTCAAATAGAATGATGTGGAAAAAGTCACCCGAGGTCCCATAATGTTTGCTTATTTGTTTCTTAAACTCTTTGCAATATCCTATAGGGATTCATACTCTACTAGAATCCTGATGCTCAAGGGTTGGGAAACACTACTTTAAAAGTATCCTTGTCTCCTTCTCCTAAAACCAGGGCAACCATGGCAGCCTTTGTAGCCTTTCTCTCTTCCACTTAGTTTGTCAGATTCTTGTGATGTCCTTTCAAAGATGCAGTTTTGATTGTTTGTTTTGTGATTGAGTTCTCCGGAGATGCAGTTCTCAGGAAAAAGTAGCAGTTAAAAAAAGAACTCTTAGCAAATCATTACTGTGGGAGGGGGGGAAAGGAGCCCCAAGTTAACCATTGTACTGACTTCCCAGAACTCCTCATTTAGCTGTGGTTCATATTAAGTGTACCCATGTATCGTTCTTTAAAATGCCTATTTTAGAAGAACAATAGTATGGTGTGGGGAATAAACCAGTGAACTTAATTAAGACCAACAGATCTGAAAATCTACATCTGACCCATATTTGATTGTATGACTTTGGGCTGAAGGTCTCTGAACCTCAAGCAATTCTTTTAAGATTAGAAAAACTGCTTTTCAATTGATTGATTTCTGGATTTGGTTGATTTTTAGACTCAGATGTTCTAGTTGCAAATTTTCTCTCAGACACTTAGTAACTATGTCACCCTGAACAAGTCATTAAGATCACTTAACCTCAGTTTCTCCAACTATAAAATAGGGGTAATAATATCACCTACTCCCTAAAGCTATTGCGAGGACCGAATCAGATCATATATGTAGAATGCTTTTAAAATAAAAACACTGTGGAAATGATAACTCATTATTACAACTTCTGTCTGAGAAGAGAAACAATACTTGTCAAAGGGAATCAGTTCTTGGGCAAACCACTGTTTTTTCCAGAGAAAGTAAAATCACTAGATCTGTGTTTTGTCCATCATGGAACAGATTCTGGGAAAGAGTCTGAAGAGTATGTAGATTATAATTGTAATGGTTATGGGAAGGGTTATGGGAAAATAAAAGCTCTTTATGCTTTACCAAGAAGTTTCTTTTTGTATATTTATGTTTTATTGATCCTTTTCATGTTGTTATCATTTCCTAGTATCTTCCTTACATACACACACACAAACACACACACACACACACACACACAGAGAGAGAGAGATTGAGAGAAGCAGAGACAGACAGAAGCAGAGAGATACAGAGAGAAAGAAAGAAAAGAGACAGAGAAAGAAAGTATCCTTTTGCAGGAAAGTCAGTCACACAAAGCAAATAAATCTACTGAATATGCATGGAGGTGGAATGGGGCAATCTCTATTACCCAATAATTGAATGAATGTACAAAAGAAATGTGTTATCCCGCTCAAGCTTCACAGCAGCCCACGTTGATCTGGTCCTGTTTGGTTACAAAATACTATATGTAACTATACATTTTTTTCGTTGGAGAATGTATGCTTCTGGAGGGCAAGGATTGTCTCACTGTTGTCTTTATGTCCCCAGGGGTCTGTGCTTATGTCCCCAGCACAGTATCTGACTCATACAAACCATTTAATAAACATTTGTCAAATATTCAGCTGATCAAGACATCTATCTGTGCTGTGGATATTGGATCTGAAGTGATACAAAGGATCCAGTTTCAACTATTGACTCTGGTATTTATTATCTTACAAGACAACTGGATGGTGCAATGGATAGAGTGCTAAACATGGAGTCAAGAAAATCTGAATTCAAATTCTGCTTCAGATTCTCTTCCTCCTCCTCTTCCTTCTCTCTCTCTCTCTCTCTCTCTCTCTCTCTCCTCTCTCTCTCTCTTTCTCTCTCTCTCTGTGTTCAGGTCCTCCTGATTCCAAAGCCACTGTTCTGTCCACTATGCTACCTACCTGCTCCATTTCAGATTCTTACTAAATTTATAAACCTGGGGAATTCACTTAAGCATTGTGTACCTCATTTTCCTCACCTGTAAAATGAGAATAATAATATCACTGAACGCAGAGTTATTATGAGGACTAAATGAGATAATAATTGTAAAAAAGCTTTGGAAACTTAAAACACATTAGAAATTGTGTGACCTTAAATCATTTAAACTCAAGGTCTAAATCTGGGATACTTCCTTTTACAGATGGAAAACTCAGATCCAGAGACTTTCAATCACTTGTTCAAAGACACACAGCCATAAAGGCAGGCATAGGGCTTAAATCCAGGATGACAGACTCTGTCTTCAAGCTCCAAATTCAGTACTTTTTCCATTAATCTGTTCTCCATCCTTCACTCCAATATCCATCCCTTCCATCAGTGTTTGAGCCTCAGCTGTTCATTCCCACAGTCACTTTATCCTGTGATTCATTTCCTTCCATTCAGATAACTCTAAACACTTAATTCAGGCCACACATCTGTAAAGGTAGCTATGTTCCCATTTAACAGAAGAAAAAAAAAAAAAACTGAGACACAAATGGAGCTCCCCTCAGGGAGGGAAATCAAGAACTGCATTCAGATCCTGCGTGTAAACCCTAGACAATCACTTAACCTTGTCAAGCTCAGTTTCTTTATCTATAAAATTGGATTAATACTAACATCTACCACCCAGGATTATCATGAGGACTAATGAGATAACATAGGTAGAAAGCTTTTCAAAATAAAAGCACTCTGGGTTCTTGTTATTTTCCTTCTCTTCTCAGAATTCAAACAAATGAGGAACAAAATCCCCAGAGGTCTTAAGATCACTGACTTACAATTGAAAGAGATCGTCAAATTCCAAGAGTCCAAGTGCCTCTTTTTACATTTGAGGAAACTGAGGTCCATTGATTTATTCCGGGTTACCCAGATAGAAGTACCAGAGCCAAGATTGGAAAAAACTCCATATCCTGTGCTTCTCTCCCATGCCGGGGAACCCAAGCTAAAGAATGCTCCCTTCTAGGTCCTAACTGTGAGATTAAGCACTGGAACAAATTCTTACCAAAGAAAATCATCTTAGTCGATTTGATTAAGAAACCAAAATAGATGGTGAAGAATTGGGGACCTCTCATATGAGTGCAGCCCTTAATTCTCTGTATTCAAAGATAAAGTGAATTCTAACAATACCAATTCAGGGAACTACTATGAAGAACACAGGAGAGCCCATCAGGAACCCCATTTAACCGAGATAGGTGGGCCATTTACCTATGGTTTAGAGACCCCGAAACGCATGGAATCCATTTCCTAGAAATTGTCTGAATAGAGCGGGCATTGTAGCTGGGGGGAATGTCATTAGGCAGTACTTACTGGGTAAGAAAAATGGAAATTGGCTTTGGCCATTGCTTAACACTATATTTTATGTCCTGCGTGTTCCAAGTACCATTGAGAAAAGACCTTTAAAGATTTCCTTCCAAATACTTTTGTAGAATGTCTTTATTTGGAAGCCCTTGCTGTGGTCACAGTGTGTTTTGTCATAACTGCTGCAGGCAGAGTGCCCTCTGCAGAGTAGCTGAATAGATCCAGATATGTGCCTTCCAGTGTGGTCAGGGCATTTCATTAAAGGAAAAGGAAAGATAGATGGATGGACAGATGAATGGACAGAAGGGAGGGAAGGAGAAAGAGATAAGGAAAAACATAGTAAGAAGGGTGCCAGGCAGGGAAGAAGGGAAGTGGAAATGATAAAAAGGAAGGGAGGTAATCAGGAAGAATATGAAAAATGCCAGAGAAATTGCAACTCTAAAAGGCAGAGAACTTGGCTTCAAATTAAATCTCTAGCACTCATCCAAGGACATTCTGTATATTCTTGAGTAAATCACTTTAAATTTCTGAGCTTCAGTTTCTTTTTTTTTTTTTTCAGGATGTCTGTCTTTTTATTATAGCTTTTTATTTACAAGAGATATGCATGGGTAATTTTTCAGCATTGACAATTGCCAAACCTTTTGTTCCAACTTTTCCCCTCCTTCCCCCCATTCCTTCCCCCAGATGGCAGGTTGACCAATACATGTTAAATACGTTACAGTATAAGTTAAATACAATATATGTATACATGTCCAAATAACTATTTTGCTGTACAAAAAGAATCAGACTTTGAAATAGTACACAATTAGCCTGTGAAGGAAATCAAAAATGCAGGCAGACAAAAATAGAGGGATTGGGAATTCTATGTAATGGTTCATAGTCATCTCCCAGAGTTCTTTTGCTGGGTATAGCTGGTTCATTACTGCTCTATTGGAACTGATTTGGTTCATCTCATGGCTGAGGATGGCCATGTCCATTAGAATTGATCATCATATAGTCTTGTTGTTGAAGTATATAATGATCTCCTGGTCCTGCTCATTTCACTCAGCATCAGTTCATGTAAGTCTCTCCAGGCCTTTCTGAAATCATCCTGCTGGTCATTTCTTACAGAACGATAATATTCCATGACATTCATATACCACAATTTATTCAGCCATTCTCCAACTGATGGGCATCCACTCAGTTTCCAGTTTCTGGCCACTACAAAGAGGACTGCCACAAACATTCTTGCACATGTGGGTCCCTTTCCCTTCTTTAAAATCTCTTTGGGATATAAGCCCGGTAGAGACACTGCTGGATCAAAGGGTGTGCACAGTTTGATAACTTTTTGAGCATAGTTCCAAACTGCTCTCCAGAATGAGCCTCAGTTTCTTAAAATTGAATATTACACTAAGTGGTCTCTGAGATGATCCTGTGATCTTGGACAAGACACTTCCTCCCTTGACTTCAGGTTCTTCAACTATAAAACAGAGCCCTGGACTAAAGAGACTCCAAGGTCATTTTTTCTGTTGTTTTATAATTCTCTGAATCAAAGAAATCAAGGCATAATTATCTCAAAGTTATATCTACCTGGGTTGAAAGTCATAGGGCTTTAAATTTAAGAGTAAATTTAATGAGCCTCTATCCAGCCCAAACTCTTTATTTAATTGATATAGAAACGTAATACTGGTAAAACTCCTTGACGAGTGGTAACCATGGAACAAGTGGCAAAGCAGGAATAGAAATCCTGATCTAGCACTCTCCATAATACAATAGTACATCCCTAAGTTAAAGGAGCTCTCCAGGGTCACAGAGGTAGTAAATGGCTCTCAGGTCTCAGTTCTATCTCTTCTACTTACTAGTCAGGTATAATCTTAATTAAATTATTTTATCTGGTGAACAAAGGAGAAGAGGTCAAGAGACAGAAACAGGCAAAGAGAGACACAAAAGCAGAGGGGGTGAGGGAGAGGGAAAAGGAGGAGAGAGAGAGAGAGACAGAGATAAACAGATACAAAGATGAGCAGAGACAAATCTAGAAAGGCAGAAAGAGTGGGGGAGGCAAAGAAGGAGAAGAGTAGAGGGGGATGAAAGGAAAGGGAATGGAGGAAAGGAGTAAAGAAAAGAGGGAGGAGTGAGAAGAGGAAAGGAAGAGAGAAGAAGGAAGAAAGAGGGATAAGGGAGAAAGAGAAAAGAAGAAGAGTGAAGGAGAGGAAGAGAAGAAGGAAAAGGGAGAAGAGGAAACATGGGTAGAAGAAGGTGAGTTGTAAATAAGAGTTCATCTTGGCTGTGTTTTGGTTTCTCTTTTCTCAGGCTGCAGATGCTTGAGGCCATCTGCAAACACTGGGAGGGCCCCATCAGCTTGGCCCTGTACCTGTCTGACGCGGAAGCCCAGCAGTTCCTGCGCTATGCCCAGGGCTCCGAGGTCCTCATGAGCCGCCACAATGTCGGCTACCACATTGTGTACAAAGAGGGCCAGTTCTACCCCGTGAACCTTCTGCGCAACGTGGCCATGAAGCACATCAGCACGCCATACATGTTTCTGTCTGACATTGACTTCCTGCCTATGTACGGACTCTGTGAGTACCTCAGGTAAGTTTGAGGCAGCCCCCTCCCATTCTACCTGGAAGCTTGGGATTTCCAACCGGGACAGATCAACCCTGTAATAAGGTTGGGACAACTGGGGCTTTGTCCAGGGTGTTGAATTTTAAGGGTGCATTATGATAGCACTTCAGATCTTTGGACAACAAAATGGGAAACTATGAGATAGTGGGCTTGGGTGAGTGAGGCGAGGGGCAATCTGAGTCTGTATCACTCTAGTGAATTTGTATAAAGGAATAGAGTGAATCATGATCCTGATTTCAGATCATCTCCTGAAAAGGTTAGGTACTCGCTCCCTTATATCCAAAGACCCTCAAGAATTCAGTGGCGACAAGGGATCTGCAAACTTGGATGGGGAAAAATAGATCTGTAACGTAATCAGTTTCCTTTCTAATCCTGTCTTTCATTTTGTGAATTTAAAATCATTTTAAAGAAGGGGTTGATAGGCTATACCAGATTGCCAAAGGGAGCCCACAAAACTATGAAGAACCCCAGTTCCCAAGACAGGCTGGGGACTCTGAAAGTATTACTGTGATGTGATGGGGACATCATGTGGCCAAAAAGGAAATTCAACCCTGAGAATTCCAGTTAATTTCTGAGACTCTTGTATTCTCTCTGGCTCATGAGGGTTATAAAGGATAGAGCTACAGGGGACCTTTTTGTTTCAACACCATCATCCTCGTCACAATAATATTTCCCGTTTCTATAGCATTTTACAATTTGCCGAACACTTTCTCGCGACAGCCTTCCGATGTCAGTATGACAAGTATTATCCCACCCATTCATGGGAGGACAAATTCAGATCAATTTAAGTAACATATTAACCATTCAGAGAGGTTAAATAATTGACCAAATATCACCCAACTGGTAAATCCTAGAAGTCAAAGGATTCAAATTTCCTCAATTTAGAATGGAAAGGTTTTTAGAAATCCCTGAGTCCAACCCCTTCATTTTGCTGATGAGAAGGGGGCTGACCTAATCAGATCCAAACAAATCTAGATTACATGGCAGAGCTAGAACTCTTCCTTTGTTTTTCTTCCTTTACCTGTTTTTCCTCTTTGTTGCATCAACTGGGCCTTTCACGCCAATCCATTCCTAGACCCATGTCTCCCCTACAGACTGCCTTTGAACCCTCTTAGGACCATACCATCATTAAAACTGGAAAGGGTTTGCAAGCCCAAACCTCTCTTGATTTTACAGATAAGGAAACTGACATCCAGAACGGTCAAAACACAATTTGGCCAAGGTCACTCAATTAATATATAAAGGAGTTAGAATCTCTTTCGAGCCTACTCTCTCATTTCCTGCCTCATTCTCCTTCCAGAACCAAAAATCGCTCTGCTAAACCGAATGATCTCTGGGCTTTGAAGGGAAAGCGTCGTTCTTAAAATCCCACTTTATGTAACTTGATTTACAAAGCCCTGTAGCCAGAAACCTCTGATCCCTCGGGCTTAGTTCTGGGAAGGTCCAGAGTGGATTTTTCTTTTGCTGGCTGATTTCATATCATCAGAAACCAGTGAGCATTTCCATCAGCCCTGCTTGCATTTATCAGTCCATCAGGGATAAATCATCCCTGGGTTGTACCAGAAAGAGCACAGAACTGGCTGTCGGGAAAGCTAGATGTATGGCTGGGTTCTATAATGATCTGTTTAGTCTTAGATAAGTCATTCTCCCCTTTGGAACCCACATGCCCTCATTTATAAAGCGGGGATCTTGGGATCAAAGATTCAGAGCAGAAAGAACCTCAGAAGTCATTTAGTGCAATCCCCTCATTTTATAGGTGAGTAAACTGACTCCAGAAGCTTCAGAAATTTATTAAAATCATCTGAACGTGTCTTCTGATCCCAGAAAGACTCAACTCCAAAGCCAGCATTGCTTGTCCAGCCCCCAAATGCCTCCCACTCTGACTCTCCTAATATTTGATGCTTCTTTGATGCAGGGAGCCTTAAAAGCCAGTAGTAACATTAAGTTACAAAACAGTGAAGTGAAGTGAATTGGAGTTGGGAAAACCAAAATTCACATCCTGATTCATACACTAGCTGTCTGACTGTAGGCAACTGAGTTACCTCCTCTCTGCCTCAGTTTCCACATCTGTAAAATGGGGATATCGATAGTGTTTACCTCATACAGTTTTTGGTGAGAACATCTGTAAAGTGCCTTGCTGATTTTAAAATATTCTACAAATGCTAGCTCTTGTGAATAATCCTTTTCAGCCTTTATTTGAGAATATGCCGTTAATACATAAAAGCAGTATCTAAGCTCAGATAATATCACATAGTGGAAAGAATATTGGACTTGGTACCCGGAAGACCCAATTACACACACACAATTTGACCATATCACATAATTCCTATGAATCTCAGTTTTCTCATCCATGAAATGGGAATGCTATTTGACACACTTATTTAATAATGGATTATTGGGGGGAGGTATAAGGGCTGGGTATACCTTATACCACTATAAAGACTGAATTATTTCAAAGCACTTTCCTCATGGAGCTGGTGTGAGTATCCATCCCTCTGACTGTTTTACAAATGAGGAAAGGGATTCAGCAAGGTTAAATGTCCTGCTCAAGGTCACACAGCTGGCGAGTGGGGGAGCTGAGCCCTGGACCAGCGTGGTGACCCGGCACCACCTCTTAGCGGACTTAGTCATCCTTTGAGTTGCTTGTGCCAGCGGTAGGGATGTGTTTGTTCCTCTGTCCCCAGTTCCTCCCTTGTGGTCCAGGGTATTTGGGAGGAGGCCGGCTGGGCTTTGGAGAAGCCGTTTGCAGCTGTGAAATCGAGCAGAGGTAACTGGCCACCAACGGGGGCCGAGCTCGTGACCCAAACCTCATTAGCTTCTGTGCTCTAATTGAGTTCTCTGCTCGCGCCCTCCCCACCGGGGGACACACAGCTTCCAGTCCATGGCCTGCCAACTGCGGACCTCATCCCCGTGTACAAAGGATGGTGGCCAGTCCGAGCAATGTGGTTATTGGAAAATTTGCTGTCCATTTTTCTGTTGCATGTTCAGAGACTGGGTTTTTTTTTTTTTTTTTTTTTTTTACTACAGCCCAGTTTGGTTTTGCTAATTTGCACAGCTGGCTTCAAGGGGCTCTTCCACTGTAGGAGAACGAGAAGGCAGTGGGGCTAGAGCAGGGGTAAGGGAAGGTAGCTAAATTAAGTCTAGAGTCCAGAGACCCAGCTTTGAATCTGGCTGCTGTCACAGGCTTACTCCCTTGGGCCAAACTTAAATACCTCTATGGGTCTCTGGGTCCCCACATGCAAAATGGAAATGACGGTACCAGCTGGTAACAGACTGAACAGGGTATTGGGGCTGGAGTTGGGGATACATGAATTTCCTCCTTAAATACTCAATTGGATAAGCCACTTAAATTCTCTGAGCCTCATGTTCTCCATCTGTAAAATAGGGATAATGACAGTAGATAATTCACAGGATTTCTCTGAGAATCCTGAGACAACATGTGCAAAGCACTTTGTAAACCTTAAAAGGCTATTGTGATTAACATCAGGCGCTTGGACTAAATGATCCGAAGCAACCTCCTAGTTCTATTGTGGTGATTTTTGATGGAAAATATTCATGTGACTTGTCTTAGAATATTGGACCCACCAGGGAAACCATCCCCACTTTCAGCCATCGCCTCTTCCGCCACCTCAGAAGTACATCCCAGGTAGAGAACCAAGCCTGCTTTCTTGACCTTGACTCTATCAAATTCTGAAAATCTGGACTAAGAAACGACAATCCGGATGACCAGGGGATGACGTTTCCAAGAAGGGCTCCTCTCTATCCATTAGTGTATATCAGAAAGGATTGCTAGGGAGCCATGGAAGGAGAACATGGCTCCCTAGCAATGGCAGAAAGTCTGTGTGTGTTTTCTGAGGTCCTGGTCTTGGGTTCAAAAGTCACTTCTGATTTTTACTACCCATGTGACTGAATCACTTTTCCAGTGGATCCTCTCTGAGCCACAGCTTCGTGATCTGTAAAATGAAGGATTTGGATGAGATGGCCAAACAGGGCCTTTCTAGTTCTGTTCCTGTGATCCCATGACCTTGAACAAGTTCTATAGCCTTCTGAGGTCTCAGTTTCCTTTTTTGTAAAATGAGTAAATTAGGGCTAGGTGGACTCTGCCACTATTACCAGTCCTAGACTCCCCTATGACTCCCCAAAATTGGAATATTTTCCTTCTTTCAAAAAGGTACCACATCATTGAGAGGGAAGCACCACCTAGTGGTTTCTAATAGAAATGACGCAAGCTCTTATAATCACTATGGAACTAATGTTTATCCAAAAAAAAAAAAAAAAAAAAAAAAAAAAGGAATGTCTGTTTCTGAGCTCTTCTCCTTGGACTTTAACCCTCACTCTCTCTTCCCTTTCTCCCTCCCTGTTCCCTCTCTCCTTTCCCTCTCTCTGTCTTTCTGTCTCTTTTTTTTCTGTGCCTCTGTCTTTATCCCTCTATCTCTTCTCTTCTCTTTTCTCTTCTCTTCTCTTCTCTTCTCTTCCCCTCCTCTCTCTCTCTCTTTCTCTCTCTCTTCTCTCTCTCTCTCTCTCTCTCTCTCTCTCTCTCTGTACCTTTCTCTCTGTTTCTCTATCTTTGGGTATGTGTGTATGTCTCTCTCTCTCTGTCCTTTGTCTCTGTTGCTGTCTTTCCTTTCTTCCCTCCTTCCTCTCTTTTTCTCTCTCCCCCTCCTCTTTTCTCTCTCTCTTTCTTCTCCTCTCTCCTCTCTTCTCTCTCTTCTCTCCTCTCTCTCTTTTCTCTTCTCTTTTCTCTCTCTCTCTCTCTTTCTCTCTCTCTCTCCTCTCTTTTCTCTTCTCTTTTCTCTCTCTCTTTTCTCTCTCTCTCTCTCTCTCTCTCTCTCTCTCTCTCTCTCTTTTTCTTCCCTTCCTCCCTACTCTCCCTCTCTCCCCTTCTCTACCTACTGTCATTACCTGAGGATTCTTTGAGAGCCCACAGTTGCAACAACTGAATTATTAAAAATTACACGAAGAAATACCATAAGCTCATTGAGCCAGAACTAGAAGGAAATTTAGGAAAAATGGAGTTCAACTTTCTTATTATTTTTTAGATGAGGAAAACAATCCAGAGCATTGTGCCTAGCTAGGGTCACAGCCCAGAAGTATCGGGTCACTGGGTTTGGAGTTAAGGAATCTTAGAGACAATCTGGTTCAATCTCCTCATTTTACAAATGAGCAAATAGGCCCTCAGAGGTTAATTGTCTTTTTCTGGGTCTCGCATCCAGAAAGTGGTGTATTAGGCCCCATCATGTCAGTATATCCAGGGTCTGTGATTTTTATCCACAAATGACACGGATCACAGCTCATCTATAACTTAGTAACTAGGCCATAGCAAATTTCCCAAAGTCCTTAAATAACTTGCCCAAGGTCACACAGATAATAAACGTCAGAGAGAATTTAAGCCATTCTCTTCCTTACTCCAAAGCCAGCCTTCAGTCTACTATACCATGTTGTTGCATGCTGGGGACAGTTTTTGCTTTAGGTATTGAAAGGCACCGTATGCCCTCTAAAACAGATTCTAGCTCCCTTTGGAAACGGTGGGAGTCGGACTCAACTCAAAGAAAAAGCTTCTCTCTCCCAGCACATATTACTTTCCATCGTACCCATTTCTACTTAGAACGGCAAGCTCTCCGAGTAGTCATTTTGTGAGCTCCTTACAGGAAATGTGTCATAGCTAATATCCCACGGCTTAGTAGATAGCGAACAAGTAGTGATCTAGGAAAAGGACATCTTTGGAAATGCACTCCAGCAGAGCCCATTGATGTGAAATAATGGAGTGGATCTGGATGGGAATCCAGCTTGGATGTCATTAACACTCCAAAGGGTCGGTCAAATTAGAGAAGTTCATATTCCTTCCACAAAGCCCTTGAGCCTCAGTCTTCAGACACATCTGAAATTTGGGGTTCAGAAAGATCACCGGATGTAGCAAAGCAGCAAGGACAGCACATTTGGAGACAGTTTACATAGATAAAATTAGAAACTGAGCCTCTCGTTATAAGCTTCCATTCTCCTTACTGACTTTTGGAAGGTGGAAACCAGGCTGTTTTTGTTGAATAAAATAATACTCAGATATATTATAACGTGCCTAGCATAGTGCTTGGGACATAGAAGGCACTATATAAATGTTTGTTGTTAATGTTATTATTACTTTTGTTAAAGAATCAGTCTCAGATTGTTGAAAAACTCCTGGCTCTCTCTATTCAGGCCATTATCCATGAATCCCCCTTTTCTAGCTTTCTTTTATGTGTTACCTTCCCCCTAAAATAGAATGTATTCTCCTTAGAGGCAGGGCAGTCTAGCTAGTTAGTATTTGTATCTCCCAGAATTTCTAGCACATAATGTTAAATAGGTGTTTGATCTCTTGACCTATCAATTTCTCTTTCAACTTATTCTATCAGACCATGCATCAATAACATTTATCAAGTGCTTATTGTGTGCCAGAAATTCTGCTAAGTGCTAGGGATACAAACAGAAGATAAAATCACAGGCCCTGTTCTGTTCTCAAGGAGCTTACGTTCTTTTGGGGGGACTGTAAGCAAACAACTTAAATAAAACATAAACACGAAAAAAGGGAAATAATATGAGAGAAGGCATTAAAATGAAAGAGAATAGGGAAAGGCTTCCTGAATAGGTAGTATTTTTACTGGGATTCAAAGTTGGGAAATCAGGACGTGGAAATGAAGAAGGGGAGAATAAAGGCATGAGAACCATTAGCTTCATTACTTGAAGATGGTCCTTCCACACCAGAAGTCCCCCATTTTTTTCAGGATCCCAACCCAAATAGCATGGTCGACATTTGACAGACTTGACTTACTGAACTTGAATGATGTGACAGAATTAGTCCCTCAGAAGGTATAGTTCCCCAAATTTAATGAGGAATTGGGGAAAAAAACCCTCAAACTATACTTTGACCACAGATGGTTATCAGAAATTGAAATCCATCCCCAGAAAGAGGAAAAATCAGAGCAGTCTTCCTTGTCAAGACCATCCTTCCAGCTCCACCTGAGTCTCTGTTGGATGTTTCACATGCTCTAGTATCAGATCAAATGAAAACAATCATCCCCTCTGATAGCATATCCCTTTGACCTGCTGTGAAGTAGAACTTTTCAGAAGGAGGACACTCAGAGCCTCAAAGGAGGACTAATGAATGAGGAGGGCAGGGATGAGGAATGAACAACTTGCCTAAAGCAGATTCCTTCATCACCACTGATCACCACTTCACCATCACCACTTCAGCACTTCAGCACTACCATCACCATTCACAAACTGACTATCAGATCAAGAAAGTCACCATTAAGCAATTTCTCAGAGGAGATCATTCTCAGCATGATATTCTCCAGTGGCCACAAGCTACTTCAATCCTGATGGGACTAAGGATATCCCAGAAGGAAATAGCCATTAAAATAATTTTAATCATTTTACAGGAGCCCCCTGCACCATCTCATTGTTCCATCTGCAACATAATTGCCACTTAAATTCTTCTTCATTGATTGATTGATTGAGAGGGGGGAGATATAATCATATTTGGAGAATAGATTGATTTATTCCCTTTCTAGGAATAGTTGATCAGAAGAGGGCAAAGAGAACATGAGGATACTTGTTGTACCACTTGAGGGGGCGTAAGGAGACAGGGTAGAATTGAGGAAGAAAGAAAATCCCATAGGTGAATTTTCCTCACTTCACAATTTTGCCTTGGATAGTGTTTGCCCTACTAAATTTGCTAAGTTTATTCCTTCAGTATTCCACCAGGTAGTCACATCATGAAGAGGGACATAGAGGCCAGGCTGGTTATAGTGATCATACAGATCCTTTTTTTCTGTTTGAAATCAAACCAAAAATTGAAGGGTTTGGGATACAACAAAGAATTCAACCTCAATCCATTTCTATGTTTCTCTTAAAGCTGTGAATCCTGTCGCAGATGACAAAAAGGTGAAACAAATATATGGGAAGGCCTGAAAATGTACTTTCTGCCTAGCTGTCTTAAACCTCATTCAACATCCTCTCTGTCTTCTCTCTCTCACAGAGGTTATGTGCAATCTCTCCCTGAAAAGAAAATCGTTCTGGGGTTAGGGATGTTAACGAATCCAACTGTCCTTCTCCAAACCTCCAATTTACCAAACTTTCTGAAAAGTGGACTTTTGAGCTCCATGGAAGTACATTGAAGAATGCTCTTTGCCTTCCCTAATCCTCAGCCCTCCCCTCTCCTTCCACTTTCTCCCTCGTGCCCTTCTCTGTTCACCATTTTGTTCCATTTGAGTGCTGACCAGGGCCAGAGGGGAGACGGATGGTTGCCACTGTGTGATTTATTGCTGCAGTTCCTCATTCCGTGATGAATAGGATAACTGACAAAGGCTGGCCTTTCTGTCTTTCCCCCACTCTTCTCCCCCAATCCGGTTTTTCTCATGATGCTAGGTCCTGTGCCTGACTAGAATGATGATGGCCCGACTGTACTCGTACTCTTTGGACTCTGCTTTGGTCAGACCCCTTTGAGGGTACCATATTGGCTACAAGACAGATGTTGCAAATGAATGTAGTTCAATCCAAAAAACATTTATTAAGCACCTGCTGCAGGCAATGAAATGTGGTGAATGCTAAGGATTCTAAGTTTTGGATTTTTTTTAAGACCCTGCTCTCAAGAAACTCATGCTATCTTGGTGGAGAGGAGTGCAAAGAGTTTTAATTTGAGGTTCATAGATTTCAGGAAATTTGTGAACTTGAATGGGAAAACTTAATTATGACTTTATTTTCATTAACTTCTATGTGAATTTTAGAATTCCCTTCAATTATTTAAAAATTGATTCTGAGATGGAGTCCAGAAGTTTCATGAAACTGCTAAAAGTGTCCATGATACCTAAAAGGATAAAGAAGCCCTAAAATTGGGCCTTGACATGACATGACAGTTGAAGTAACAATAATGGTTTAATGAAATGGCCAATGGTCTAATGGACTTTTACTCATTGCCCATAAGTCTGATGAAAAACAGCCTTTCTCAGCAACACAATGTCAAGAAAATTCCAAGGGACTCATAATAGAAAATGCTATCCACCTCCAGAGAAAGAATTATGGAGTCTAAATATAAATCATAACATTATTTTCACTGTTTTTCTTGAGTTTTTTCTATAGGTTTGTGTTTGTGTGTATATACACACCTGCGTATGTCTGTGTGTATGTCTGTTTGTTTTCCTTTTGTTCTGTTTATTCTTTTACAACATGACTAATATGGAAATATGTTTTATATGATTATACATGTGTAATCTTTATCAGACTGCTTGCTATCTTGAAAAGGGAAGAAGAGGGGAAGAAAAATTTGGAAATGAAAATCTTTCAAAAATGAAATCATCTTTACATGAAATTAAAAATAAAATGCTATTTTTTCATTTTCCATATTTTTATTTTATTAAAGCTTTTTATTTACAAAACATATGCATGGGTAATTTTTCAACATTGATCCCTGCAAAACCTTCGGTTCCAAATTTTCTCCTTCTTCCCTCCACCCCTTCCCCTAGATGGCAGGTAGTCCAATACATGTTAAGTGTGTTAAAATCTATATTAAATCTAATATATGTATATATAGGTATACAGTTATCTTGCTGCACAAGAAAAATCAGATCAAGAAGGAAAAAAAAAACTGAGAAAGAGAACAAAATAGCAGCAAACAACAACAGAAAGAGTGAAAATGCTATGTTGTGGTCCATACTCAGTTCTCATAGTCCTCTCTCTCGTTGTGGATGGCTCTTTTCATCACTGAACAATTAGAATTGGTTTGAATCATCTCATTGTTGAAGAGAGCCATGTCCATCAGAATTGATCATCATATGGTCTTGTTGCTGTGTATAATGATCTCCTGGTTCTGCTCATTTCACTTAATTGCTATTAATTTTTTTCAAGCTGAGAATAATGAAGTAAAGGAAATGTCTGGGGAGAGGAGGCTTAGTAGGCACATGATAACAATCTTAAATTATTTGAAAGGTGATCATATAGGAAAAGGATTAGACTTATTCTGCTTGGCAGAAGGCATAACTAGAGATAAATGAATAAGGAAAGATATTCATCCTTTTTAAACTTTTTTATTTTATTAAAGCTTTTTATTTTTCAAAACATATATCTGAACAATTCTTCGACATTAACCCTTATAAAACCAAATGTTCCCATTTTCCCCTCTTTCCCTACCTCCCCAGATAGCAAGTAGTCCAGTATATCTTAAACATGGTAGAAATATATGTTAAATCCAATATATGCATACATATTTATACAATTATCTTGCTGCACAAGAAAAATCAAATCAAACTGGAAAAATGCGAAAGAAAATAAAATGTAAGCAAACAACAAAAAGAGTGAAAATGCTATGTTTTGAACCATGCTCAATTCCCATTATTTTTAATGTCACCCATTATTTAAAAATATATATATATATATATCAGAACTGTTGGGCAGCAGAATGGGCTCTCTGAACAAGCAGTGAATTCTCCATCACTCAAAGCTCATTAGTTGGAACTTGGGTGGCCATATGGAAGGTAACTGATGCATTGAGTATGGTTTGAAAATCATGATCTACTTGTAAGGTCTCTTCTTGCTCCAAAGCTAGGCCCCTGAAGTCCTACCAAGACCCAGAGTTAAGTGACTTTCCTTGCTTCTTGTTCATACCAGGAAGTCAGTCATCCAGCTAGACCTGGCCAACACCAAGAAGGCGCTAATTGTTCCGGCTTTTGAAACTCTCCGGTACCGCCTATCCTTCCCCAAGTCCAAAGCAGAGCTCCTATCGATGTTGGATATGGGGACTCTCTTCACTTTCAGGTAAGGAGGGAGACTCATCTGTGATTTTAGCAGGTGATCTTTGGCAATATCATCACTAACATTTTTATACACTTTAAGACATGAGTGTTTGATTAAATAGCCTTGAGATGAGACCATTTTGCAGATCAGGAAACAGAAGTTAAGGGACTTCTCAGGATCACAAAGCTTATAAGATCCTGAGGAAGAATTTGAATTCAGGTTTTTCTGACTCCAAGTCCAACAAAACAGTCACCATACATTTCTTTCCTAACACTAACTCCAGGAATACTAGAAAGGTCAAGAAGAAATTGGGGCCCTTTTCAAAGATAGTGATTTCATTGACGCAGAAGGGCCCCTTGGAATGGACTTCTTCCTAAAAACTACAAAGAATTGGCTTCTTTTACCCCACTGGGTCTTGGGTAAGCCTTCAGAAGGACAGACAGGTGAGAGGGAGGACTTTTTGTACTGACATCTGAGCTTGGTTTCAGGTCCTAATTCCCAATTTCCTTGGCAATTTCCAACTTCCATTCCCTCATTACCAAATGCATGTTCTATGAGTACTCTGTATTTCTGTTTAATGTCATTAGTTTTGCCTGGTGTTTAGGGATGTGAGGATACTTGTAGGATCACAGATCCTTAATGGTCTTATTTAGAGATTATAAGGCTAGAGCTGAAAGAAGCTAGCCTTGTCCCCTCATTGTACAGGAAAGAAAAACGACAGTCAAAGGGAACTGAAGGATTCAACTAAGGCTACAGAGTAAATAAAGGTCAGAGGCAGGATATTTTTCCAGCCTCTCTGACTCCCCAGCTCTTTCTAATGTACCAAATTGTTCTTTCTGATGCCTTTATAACAAAATAGAAAACCCAGATCCAGCTACCTGACTAGTAATGGAGCGCAGTAGTAAGTAAAGGAAGGATGGAAAACCAGAATCTGAGGGTCTACATCTATGACACCTTCAGGCCTCCAGTGTAGAATCATTTCCAAATAAATGTTGGAGGTTAATCCCTAAATCCCCAGGATCCTGATTTTAGACAAAGTGAGGGCTTCTTAATAAAATGGTTTAAATTTTTTTTATTTCTATTTTTAACTTCCATTCTCCCCCACTAACAAGTTTGTTTGGTTTGAAACATCCTCCTAAAAATTCTGAGCATCTGCTCCCTAGGGCTCCTGTGGGCCCATTTTTTTTATCTTGCCTGTTAAACAGCCCTTACCTGCCCCAGGATTTCCATAGAAAAACATGATTCTGTCCCTTTGTGATGCTGTCCACAGCCCACAGGCTTGGGGAGAATGCACACTCTGCTTCCTGTGGAGGACTGGCCACCAATTCAATGAAAAGAACTGGGAGAAATATGTTGGCTCTTCGTAGTCTCTGAAGGGAGACCCATGCCATAAAACGACCATATTCTTTTCTCCTCCATTTTAATAAATACCATCCATTTTGAAGAAATAGGAGAAAAATCTAGTTCACAAAAGCATCCTTTTTGAAGCAATTTTCACCTAATGGAGTGGCCTGGTGGAGACAATTTGCTAAATGGACCTGAGATGGCCAAAGAAGTTGATGCAGCTCTCAGAAGCGAGCCATTTTCTCCTTGTTTTCCAGGGACACGGGGCCCCAGATCTCAGCACTTTGAAGGGCAGGCTAAAAGCCTTACCAATGTGAGTCCAGAAAATAAGAATGACATGCCCCAAAAAGGCTTATTTTAAAAAAAACTATCTCTCTCTTTCTCTCTTATTGTCCTTAGTTAAAAATGCCCTCAGCAACCTGACAGCTTTATCCCAAGGAGAGAGTCCAGCCAAGCCAGCTTCGTGCCTCCATTATGTGGGCAGTCTCTACGGATGTTCTATCAAAGCTAATTCTGGAGAGATGATTACAGGAGGAAAGGGGAAAAGTAATTGATGAGCAAGATCTCAGATTTAAAGATAGAATAGACCTTCTCTTGTCTAGTTGCTTCACAGAACAGATGAGGAAACTGAGACCCAGAAAGGAGAGTGGATTCTTATTATTAGTGGTTCAGGCCATTCTCTAAGAATATATACATGAAAGTAGGTAATCACAGGTCAGACACTCCCTCCAGAAATGGTCATATTCATATTCTCTCTCTCTCTTCTTCTTCCTTATCTTTCCCCCCCTCATACATACAATACAGTAGAGTTCTCCATCTTTGTCCCTGGGAGCAGGCAGTAGGAGAGAGGTAAAACTGCATTAAAATCTAATTCTTGATGGCAACAATAACATTATCTTGGTTTTTAATGAAACTTAGTTCAAAACAATAATTTTCTTTTTCAATTTTTTTTCAAAAATATCTTATTTATGACACTCTTTTTTACCACCCCCCCATTCTCACCACCACCATGCCAAGAAAGCCCTTTTTTATAATAAACAACTATATCCAAGCAAATTCAGCGAACATATTGGCCATGTTTGACCAGGTAGATATCATCCTGCCCTTCTGGTCCTTCACCTTTCTTCCAAGGAGAGGAAGAAGTGTTTCACCATCCATCTTTTGGAAGTGATCACTCAGTCTGGTCATTTTTTAGCTGAGAAGACCGAATCCAAAGTAGGAAAAGGTTAGCCCAGAGTTATATAGCTGGGAAAGTGACAGAGTCAAGATTCAAATCCAGATCTCCTGACATTAAAACAGGCTGGAGATCCCAGAAGCTTCAGAACATCCACGTTAGATCATCAGCACACAGTCAGTGTCTGTATAATGCCTATTTAGTCAAAAGCTACAATGGCAACCCAGATCCCAAATTTCCACTGAGCCCAGAGCCATCGCTAGATACTAGACCTGAATCTGCCAGCCTCATCTCTTTTCCTACTTTATGCCATCTCTGGCCTTATCACTTTTCTACCAGTTTTTTGACTTCAGTTAGTGCCCACAAAGGGGCCGAATTGACAGAGATGGAGACCCAAGGCCCAGCCCCTAAGACTTGTAGCCTCCTTTTCTCCCGCTTCTGCACAGTTGTTCTCCTGCGCTTCAGAATCCTGTTGCATGGGTGGGCTCCTTGCAGAACCCAGCTCAGCAGGGCTGGATTTTGTTCAGGTACAAGTTAAATGGAGGCATCCCCCAGCTTTGACTGTCTGCAGTTCTGTGTTTCCAGCCTCAGGTTTTTACAGATGAGGAAAGCCAGAGACCCAGAGACAGAAAGTGACTTGCCCATTTTCATGTAGGGAGACAGCAGGAAAGGCAGGGCTTGAGACCCCGATGTATTCTGCCCTACTCTTTCCAATACTCATGGGTGCTGGCTCCCTTTCTAAGGAGGAGCAAAGATATTCATTCGTGAAAGTAATAGTGGATATGTTTGTAACTTCCCTTTCAGAAGGTCTTACCTACAGATATTCCACCAGAGACAGAGAGAAAGAGACAGACAGACAGACACAGGAGGGTTGGAGAGAGAGACAAGACAGAGACAGAGAGACAGACAAAGAGATAGACACAGATGATGGATAGGAGGGAGGGAAAGAGACAGACAGACAGACAGAGAGACAAAGATCAGACAGGCTGATGGGAGGGAGAAAGGAGGGAGAGAGAAAAAGAGAGAGAGAGAAGGGGAGAGAAAGAGAAGGAAAGGGAGTGAGGGAAAGAGAAAAAGAGAGAGGGGGAGAAAGAAAGGAAAGGGGGCAGACAGAGTGGGAGGATGGGAACGAGAGAGAGAGAGAAAGCTTTTCAAATAGCTGTTCTCCACATCTCAATATGGTTATTAACTATATTGAATCTTAGTAACACAAGGTCACTCAGTAATGTGAAAGAAAAGATGACTAAAAGGGAGTCTAACTGAGTGATTGCAGTAACTGATCCCAAAGAAGAGGATGATCAAATAGCTTTCCCTTTTTTTTTTTCTTTTTTTGCTGAGGCAATTGGAATTAAATGATTTGCCGAGGCTCACACAGCTAGTAAGTCCTACATGTCTGATGCTGGATTTGAACTCAGGTCCTCCTGACTTCAGGACTGGTGCCCTACCAACTGCACCACCTTATCTAGCTGCCCTGTCTTTTCCCTCTTTTAATAAGGGAGTCACATGGATACAATATATTGAAAACACTCTCAGGCATGGTTCCCATTGATCAGCCTTACTATGCTGCTTTTTTTCTTTTTACAAGGGAGGCACACTGCTGGGAGGTATATCTGGAAGGACTGGGCTATAATGGCCCTGTAAAACTACTTTTATCAGAGGATTGACAAGCCTTTAAATGTGATGCAAATTGATGGAGAGTACACAGCCATCAGATTACAAAGTGTTAATCAAGGACAAAATAGATCCTACATGCCCTGGTAGATCTGAAGCTGTCTAGGAAAACTTCACTGTACTTAGCTTTCATTTGGGATCATGGCTTTGGTGCTGCAAGCAACCTCAAAGGTCATTGAATGCAGCATTTTACCATTTTACCAAGGTGGAAACTGAGAACCAAGAATATGAAATTACTTGTCCAAAGGTGGGAAGTGCAAGTAGTACCTGCACACAGGTAGTACGTGCAAGAAATTATATTTGATCTGAAATTCTACAAGCCCTAACCCAAACTCTTGCCAATGTACAATCCTGCCTCTCTTGATAAAATGAGGAAGACATAGAAGGTCTTCAAGATAAGGTACAAGATTGCATGGACCAAAATGGCAGTTAGGTATCTGTGGCAGCCTGCAGCTGACATCCTGATCTCTTCTTTCTTTTTTTAATTTAAATTTTTATTAAAGCTTTTTATTTACAAAATATATGCATAGGTAATTTTTCAGCATTGACCCTTGCAAAACTCTGTGTTCCAACTTTTTCCCTCCTTTCCCCCACCCCTTCCCCTAGATGGCAGATAGTCCAATATATGTTCTTAAAAGATTGTATCCATCAACATAAAACTCTACCCAAGTATAGTACCTGTGGATTTCTCCATATTGGGTCCCTCAGTGTTTCTTCCACCACTCTCCAGAGCATTACCTCACCTCTCTTTGTGCCCTAAGGTATCACGTTTGGACAAAAGGACATGCCCCTACCAACTTCGCCAAGTGGAGAACAGCCACCACCCCATATCGGGTTGAATGGGAAGCAGACTTTGAACCATATGTTGTAGTGAGACGCGACTGCCCTGAATATGACCGAAGGTTTGTTGGTTTTGGCTGGAACAAGGTGGCCCACATCATGGAACTGGATGCACAGGTAAAGAGCCCCAAACCCCCCAGATCACATGGAAATTAATAGAATCAGGGAATCTTAGGGAAGGAATGCATCTCAAAGATCAATAAGTCCAATTGTTCTATTTTACAGATGAGAAAACTGAGACTCAGAAAGAGAAAAGGGTTTCCCTGACATCCCACAGATAGTTAGTTGCAAGCCTAGAACCTAGACCTTGAGTTTGAAAGAAATAACATTCCATTGACCATCTATTTTACTCCATTATAAAAAAATCCCTCTAATTTCTTAATGACAGAGAAGAAAACCATCATTAGCTATCGATCCTTTCCTAAGGCATTTGATTAAATGGGAAATCAGCCTCCCATCCCATTAACCTTGAGAAGGAGCCAATGTTCAAGTCAGGACCAGTTCAGGAATGGTCATGAGGAAAGCAAATCAAGTTAGAAGACAAGAATCTATATTTTGCAGTGGAAAACCCAAGCACTTTGAACAAAAATTTAGTTGGCAAAAGCTCAGAGTAACGGGACAAAGGGCAATGCTCTAACTTTCTTGGTTACTACTTTAAAAGAAAAACAAAACTGGATCAATGATCAACTTACCCCATGGTAATTGAATAATGAATCTTCATAAGCAAATTATCTAGAGAAGTAGAGGTGATTTCTAGGTATATTTTCGGACCAATCTGCTAAGGTAGACATTCTCATACATGGGCACGTAGAGAAGGCCCATTTTAGGGACCCAACTCTACTCCCTTTGGCCATGTTGGTGCTGGTATCCCTTGGCACTTGTTCCTCCACTCCCTCTATTGGAATTAATTGGCAAATTCTCTATAATACTATGACTTAAATGGTTGCCAGAAGCACAGAGAAGGAGCAGTATTTTCATAGACAGGACTTGAACACAGGAAAGGAAATCTTTCTAACAGATAAGATGCAATTTTTAAATACAGTATTAGAAACATAATTTAACCCTTTCTTATTGATTCAGACCTAATTATAAACCTCAGTTATTGTCCTGGGCTGATCATATGATATACTCTTGTGCTCTGAGGCTCTTTGTATCAAATGGGTTGATAGTCTCTATACCAAATGACTCCAAAGGGCAACAGTAGAAAAATTTAAGTTCCATTTCCTTGAATCAACGCCACTAGGTAGGCAACTCAAGGAATATAGCTCCATTTTACAAATGGGCAAACCGGAGTTAATAGAGAGGAAGTAACTTGCCACTATCAGATGAATAAAGTGACAGCTGGATTTGAAGCTTGGTCTTCTAACTCCATACTGTGTGCTCTGGAGTTGTTATAGTGTACATTTTTTCCCCACTTTCCCCCTCAATATTGGACTCAGTTCTCATTAACTATTACTATCAATGAGAGCCTTTCCTGATTCACTGTCTCTGAGAAATTTGATAAATTGAGTCTAAAAGTAAATAGATTTTGCATAAAGGCCCAAGGAATTGACTATACTTTGAGTCAGTAGCAACAGCTAAGAAGACACTTTATTCAGGACAGTCTTGTGAGATAGTTTGAGTATTATTATCCTCATTTTATGGATGAAGAAAGTAGGTACATAGAGATATATAACGTCCACATTCATATTCCTTGAAATGCTGATCTCATCGGCATTTATTTTGAGGAAAGTAAAGCTTAAAGTATCTTATAAATATAGTATTCTGGGCCCAGTAAATATAGGAATAATAATCCTATAGACCCCAAAGTCTTCACGCATAAAATATGTCATATGAATGGCCCAGGAAGACAATTTATGTTTAATGATGATACTGAATCAACACCAAGTGATTAAATTATGTTCTAAAAACTTCATTTTGGAACTAGCTACTCAAAAGTTAGGGGCACCAAGATTGAACTATAGATTTTACAATCAGTGGTATAAAATGTACCTTCTTGGGAAAAAGTACTTCTCAAATGACAGCCTTTAGGGCATAGACCTTGCACCATCAAGCACCCTGCTCCAGGGCCTTTAGGGGGTTGGGATTCTTTAATGCTCAGATTTGCCTCAGAGAGCTATAAAAATAGTCCCTGGTTAGTTATGGGATGACTAACAATTTTGCAGTTGAGAAATCTTGGTGGAATATTTCCAATCTATTTAATTTCTTTCTTGGCTTTTCTCCCTCGACCTAGTGTCCACTCTTGTTTCTTTCAAGGTTGATGAATGCCCCAAAAGCCATATGAGTTTATTGGGCCAAATGACCCTCCATGAGTGTATATATAAGTGGTTTTTTCCCATCCCTTGTTCTGCCCATGTTGTCATCAAGAACCATCCGTCCGGAGCTTGGGATGGTTTGCCATGTTCATTATTGGTGTCTTTCTCTCCCAGGAATATGAGTTCACTGTGCTCCCCAATGCCTACATGATCCACATGCCCCATGCACCAAGCTTTGACATCACCAAGTTCCGCTCCAACAAGCAATACCGCATCTGTCTCAAGACCCTGAAGGAGGAATTCCAGCAGGACATGTCCCGTCGCTATGGCTTTGCTGCCCTTAAATATCTCACGGCTGAGAATAACAGCTAGCATAATGGGTCCCATCTTTGGGAGATCAGAGACAATGAAAGGTGAGAACCACTTGCTACCCTGGGCCCAGTCTTAAAAACTCAAAACTGAGAAAAATTATTTTTGGTTTTTGTTTTGTTTGGATTTTTTCCTTATTTTTCCCCCTCCTGGTCCAATCCAGCCATTTTTGCTGCAGAGATCTGGGACCGTACCCACTCCTCCCCTATCTCTCACTTGAGTGCTCTGAAAATGCAGGCATGTAACCCGACTGGACATCCACCACGACCATGGGAACAGAGAGAGGTGGCTAAAGAGAAAGGGCTTATTTTCTTTCTAATCAAGTACCGACAAGTCTTCAGAATGTTCACGTAGCCACTGGATATACCTGGTACTGCTTTCAGCTGGGGGAGGGAAGTGGAAGTCTTGGGTTTGCCATCCTATGAATTTCAAAAATTAAAAAAAAAGCCACTTTGCTTCTCTAAAAGTGAACTTTCTCCTTTACTCTATCGACCTAAATGACCACGAATGGGCAAAGTCGGTCAGAGGGTTGGACTGACCATTTGTCATCCTGAACGAAGAAGGAAGAAGCTCCCCTCTTTCCCCCTAGGGAAAAGAACAGAAGGGGGAACACCGCTGGCTCAAACCTTTAGGTAGTTTTGGTTGGTTCTTTATCCTCAAAGTTAATCTTTTTTGTTTGAGAGTTCAAAATGAGAGGTGGGGGGAAGCAATTGCTTAAGGTCAGAAAGGAAGTCACCGACCTCAGTAATTTTCGACCACTTCTCGTGATTCAACACTGAAGACTGATGTCTGCCACCGGGTATCGAAAAGCGGATGGAAAGGATAGAACTGGAAATAAACACCTCGGACACGCGTCCCTTGCCTTCTAAGACTGACATAGTGGAATGAGTTCAAAACAAGAGCTGACTGTTTTCTATTGACAGGACCATGGATCCTTGGAAAAGACATTGAGGCGCAGGACGTTGTGTGTCATTCTTAAGTGAACTGGAAAGGACGGACTTGCCCCTCGACCTTGGACAGATATCGCCAAAGCTGCCAGCTCTCAGAATTAACTGGATCACAAAAGAGCTTCATTTTGAGGAATAAAGTCTCCTTTGGGGGAAGGTGGATTTCAGGGAAAGAAAACAATTTCGCATCGGGGTGTGATCATGCCCACTTCACCATAGACAGGGAGAGAATTCCCCACCTTGCCCTCTCCGGGAACCTGCTGGAGGGTCCCCCAAGAGGAGTTCCCGCCAGCCAGAATGATGAGACACTGGACTTTTTACTCTTTTCTTTCTTCCTCACTATTACTGTTGTGTTTACATTGGCAGGAACGAGATTTAATGCACTACCCCCTCTGCTGGGCTGTTTGTATCAAGTTGCAATGTGGCCGGAGAAAGCTGACTTTAATAAATGAGAGAACAGACTGTTCCTTTTGCTGCCCTTCTGCCTCCTCCTCTCTTATGATACCCCAGAATCCTTCCGCGGCAGACGAGTAGCACATTCTCATTCCCTGACCCACTCCCGCCAAGGTATTCGGCCTCCCCGATCCCTGCTCAAGTTAGGTTTTGTTTCACATTTTGGCCCACAAAGGACATTTCCATTTTCACTCCAAGTTCAGGAGCGGGTCAGCCAGACCATGAGAATCCTTAGCCGACAGTTGATAAAGACATTCAGGGTCATCTACCTAACCCAAGTTTTTATTTACTAACCCCTTTCACTGTCATCGTCACCAGTAACAAATGTGTTTTGACCTCCTAAATATCACCCGTAACAAATGTGTTTTGACCCCATAAATATCACCCATTACAAATGTGTTTTGACCCCCTAAATAATTCATATATATTTCCCACCTAAGACCCCATTAAATTTTTTTTGATGCAAATCCCTTGAATCATTATCATGAACTCCCAAATAGAAAGCACTGATTCTGATCCAACTCCCTCCCTTTACAGATGAGAAAATTAAGACCCAAAGAGACGCAATGACATAACCAAGGTCACCCCAATGGTAACCGATAAAAGCAAGCTGTGAATACATCTTTGGACTCCAAAGCCTGTGGTCTTTCTGCCCGACTCTGCTCCCTCTAAGTGTAGATAGATATTTGGATCAAAGCAAATGAAAATCCCAGGCTACCTGTTGCCATGTCCTCCAAGGAAATTTAGTCACTTAACACACACAGAAGTGTTATTTTCCTAAGGTCAGCCAAATATAATCTAGAATGGCCTCTCCCATTTCCCAGTTTTATATAAACCTTGTAGAAAACTCTTAAGAAATAGGTCCAATGTATAATCATTGCTTCACTCCATTTGCCTAGATATATCTCTACATTCTATACACATACATACAAATGTATATCTATGTATATATATACATATTTGAATTAAATATATATATATAATATGTTTATTTATATATATACATAGATATACATATATTTTATATGCAATTATGAACACATCTCTTTTTAAATTAAATGTTATCAGTGACATTCAATGCTCACACTGCCATGATTCTAATACTAGAGGTGGGGGAAAGGGAGACATACCTCTATACTGTGTCATTTTATCCTAAAATACTTCATAGGTTCCTTGAGGTGGACAGTCCTTCCACTGATACAGATCGCAACCCATCCACATGGTCACCCCCTGCACAATGTCCTCTGGTTCATTTGTCTGTGTGGTTAAAGTTCAGGGTTCAGCTGCCCATCATTCATCCTCCACGTCCATTCCACAGCTAATCCACTGCCTTCTCTGTCAACCCCTTCTCATTAGTGTCCTTTGTTGTGCCATGGAAACATTTTTCAATGATTTCATCCATGTAAGGAACTCGCTGTGTGGAAAGTCAGTTGGTTGGTTCCTTTTCTTCAACTTAGTTCACTGAGAACTTAAAAGATACAGAGCCATGAAGCCATTGAGTAAGAAAAGGGCAGTATAAATGCAAAGTTCAAGGTCAACTCTCTATCCATAATTCCATAATGTCCCTTAAGTCTTCAAAGTCCTTTATAATGTTTATTTTCTCCCATAGTAATTGGATAATACTCAATGACCCCTCCACATTCTCTTGTATCACCATGGGTACCAAGATGTATGTTCCCAGTATACTAAATCAGTAAGCATTTATTAAGCTCCCACTATGTGCTAAGTAGTAGGGAGACCAAAAAAGGAAGACATTCCCTGTCCTCAGTGTTTATATTCTAATGGAGAAAACATGCAAATAATTATGTATAAACAAAACATATATGTGTGTATGTATGTGTACACAGACACATGCTCACATATACATACAGGACAAATTGGAAATAAGCTCCAGAAGGAAAGCACTAAAATTAAGGAGAATTGGAAAAAATTGCAGAAGATACATATATGCATTCTCAATTAGAAATCTCCCACCTGTGATTTCAAGTAAAAATTCTGCTGGTCTAAATGCCATTACTTGGGATTCTCTGGAAAACCCTTTCCCTTCCCAGGAGAAGGAATTTCCTAGGGCTTTGGGAACATTTATGACAATGGTTCAAAAGTGCAGGTCTACAGAATGAATGTCACAGTCTTTCTCCATTGTCTAATCACTGAAGCAACATGCCCCTTGAAGTGAGTCCTACCGAGAACCACTTATCATGGGCATTCAAATCAGGGCAAGTTACAATGGGCCTTGATTTCATTGAGTTTTCTCTCTAAGTTTGCTGGAACAGGTCATGTGGTTTTCAGAATCATTTACTGATTATTTTTGGGTCTTCACTTCCAAAACTGCATTACAGTCACCTGCCTTTTCACTGGTCAGAGGCCACTGCTCCTGACAGAGAAATAAGCTAATTTGTTTTGCAGTTGGTGTGAACTTAAGGTTTTCTTCCTTTGGTTATCACATACACACCCAAAACATTAGATTTCATACTTCTCCTAAAGCTGAGACAATCTCACTATACCCATGAGTGAGTTATCTTTCATAAAAATACATTGAAACATCAGAATGAACTAAATGATAATATTAACTTATCATTCTTATTTGAGATGTAAAGTCTTTTGCAAATTTAAGGCCCTTTATATTAAACATTAAAGCTATTATTATCATTATTATCTTTTGAAAGTTAGAAAATAGTCTTTTTAACCACCCCATGAGATAAATAGTACAAATAATGGTTATTTCCATTTTAAAGATGAAAAAACTAAGAACTGGAGAGATAAGGTGACTTCTGGTTACCCAAGTAGTAAATTTCAGAGCTAGATTTTGAATGCAAGTCTCTCCAGCTTAATCTTATTCCCAATGGGGTCTTCATAGCAGAGTATAGTAGTGGAATCTAGATATCATGATATCTCTAAGATGATAAAATATAATCTCTCCTTGAAAGACAGCTTTAATCTATACTAGATATCCTAAATCATCTTTGGTGTGGTGGACCCCTTTGTTAGTCCAATAAAGTCTTTGAACATCTTATATTCATATCTTTTGAAGGCAGAAAATTACAAAGAAAATCAATTGTATTGAAGGAAAGATATTTTTTCCCACCCAGGTTAATGAACTCCCTGAAATCACATCAACTTCAGATTAAGGAGCCCCACATTAATAGGATGTTTATCATTTTGCCAAAAAGGGTTTCTGAAAACATAGTTCTTGCAGGTCACTCCTTTGGGCTACATCTTGAAAACATCCATCTACTTTAATTCTACCATTTTGAATGACTGCTCTGTCCTTCATTAATACTGCAGGACTGGTTATCAGGAAGGGGAAAGTGAGTTTTGTCTTGTCAGGAAAATATGTGATGAAAAAACATGCCTTCTCTGAGTGAAGTTAACATATTGGAAAAAGCCTTGTATTTTCTATGTACTTGCTCTTCTTCACAAATCTTTCTTTATAATAATAATCAGTACATCTAACATATATCACTTTCAGGAGAACATTACATATATTATTTCATGCATTATGTTTTATTCTTAAACAAGAAATCGTTCCTTTCCTTTCCTTTTCTTGAAAAGGTCAATAAAGTAAAAAAAAAAAAAAAGGCATAATGGGTAGTACCCAGAAATTGGCTCCTCAGACAGGGAACAAGATTCAGCAAATATAATTCAAAATCTGCCCTCCTTACTCCATCCCTTTGCCATGGAGGGAATATAATCAGGTTTTCGTTAGGAGATTCCACGTACAGATTTGATCAGTCCTAAAGTTGCTTACAGAATTCCAGTTAGAAGAGCTGTCTGTGGCCATTTAACCGAATCCAATCAGAGGACTTTGTGACAGTGCCATTTTTTTTTTTTTTTTTACATGAGAATAGAGTTGGAGCTGTGGCAAGTTATTCTGAGATACTTTGTCTAGATTTCATTTCACAAATGGTCTAAATGTTCCCAGGAAGTTATTCATAGAAAATAACACAGTTTGCTCAGCAAGAAGGCACCATATGAGATTGGTGGGCAAATTGTACTTCTATGATGCTTGAGGAGAAAAGCTGGAACCCAAGTGGGGTCTATTATAGACTGTACCTTGTTTTGTTTTGGTTTTTAACCATAAAAAGTGCTTAACTAATCCATCATGATACTCTGAAGTGAAAGGTTTCTCTTAAGTTTTAAGAAATTAAATTGATATATGTATAAACATACATATACACTTGCCATTTCAATTTAAAATATACAATTTATTTATGAATAGTGAGATAGTTCATATTTACATACTTTTTTGGTATTTTGCATATATTATTGGATACTCATAGAAAACCAGCAAGCCCATAAAATAGAGATATTTTGTTAATATCTGTATTTTACAGATAAAGAAACTGAGGCTCAAGTTCAATGATTGGTTCAGGGTCACACAGCCAATGCCAGAGACAAGACTCAGACTCAGGTTTCAACTGTATTCTTAACTTTACAGTAGGAAATTTAAGGAAACAAACATTAACAATCAACTTTGATACCTTTGTAAAAAATGATAATCCCAACACCAGCCCTGAAGTCAGGAGGACCTCAGACACTTAACACTTCCTAACTGCGTGGCCCTGGGCAAGTCACTTAACCCCATTTGCCTCAGGGAAAAAAAAATGAAAGCCCTATATACATATAACTATAGTTTTGTATATAATGTACTTTTTATATTTATAAATTTATAGAATATATAAAAAGAAACATAAGTAAATATAAAACATATCTACTATACACACAATATAGATATGTTTGCATATTTATATATGTCTATATTGTGTATATATATATATATATATATATGTGTGTGTGTGTGTGTTCCCATGTGTAGGTGGCTCAGTTTTGAATTCAGGCAAAGTGTTAATGACATTTCCATTTTCCAGTTGCATTATAAGATCTATCTATACTGCTTAAATAATAGATGAGATGTTGCCATTTTAAAGTTCTCCCCCCCAAAAAAAATTTTATATTGGAACAATCAGAATTCTATAATAGATCAATAATAGTAGTTAATGGTCTTATCTATGTGTATATATAAATGTTTGAGCAACATTCAAATAGCATGGTTATTTCCTGGAATACCTCACAAATTTTATATATCAAGCAATAAACAAGTCTTTATTAAGCAACGGCTGTATGCCAGACACTGTGCTAAGTACTAGTAATAATATACATACAAAGAATAAAATAATTCCCTCTCTCAGAAATCAGGAATTATTCTAGTAGGGGAAATGAGTACATATATAAGTATGTAGAAGATAAACATAAAGAGAATAAATGCAAATAAATACAAAATAGTTAATTACAAAATAGTTGAGAACTTCTATATCTTATTCTCTGTCTCTTAAAGTACAAGAAAAAAATTTCTTGAGAACTCAGGAATTCTAACCTCCATCATGGTTCTGTATAATTTATGAGGCTAAGTTAAATTGTCCATTAATATTTCAATATTGATTTTTCTGAAGGTTATTTGGTACGCAAGGTAGAGTTAAGTCACTTGGCATCTTTTCCTATAAAAATGCAAATAAATTTTAAAACCAACAGGCACCTGCTAAAAGGTCAGAAAAGGCTTTCTTTGTCAGGTAAAAGTATTGCTACTTGCCTCATCCCATTTCTTGGATTGGTAAGCAGCCAAGAAGGGGGTCAGTTATATGCAGGGAGCTCCAGCTCAGCAGAGCCAGACACCCATGGGAATAGGGGAGGGAAAAGAGACCTCTTTATGTGAGATGGGTTGGCAGTTAAGTTCAAGAAAGGTCCATTGAGCAATCCCTCAGGATTGGGCTGTACTTTCCCAGGGCTTGGGGGCGGGAGGTGGGGGTGGTGTCAGATCAACCAGGCAAGACATTTTTCAGATTCTAAAATGCCAAGAAGATTTTCCATCAGATGGGTCGCTGCAGCCATGCTGACCTTGGGCATTTGTCTTGAACAAAGAGCTTGGGGGTGTTTGGAACCCACAATTGTGATTGTAATCTGTTTTCTTCCTCTGCCCCATGAGGAACCCTTCATGCTGAGTGTCTCAGAATGGAAAGAGCTCCACTGACCCAATCCTGACACTGCAAGAAAAGAAAAGAGAAAGTCTCCTACTCCCTTTGAGGGCTGGTGACCATTTCTGAAGGTCTGCTTTGAATAATCCATTATCTTCGAAGGGGTCCTCTTAGCAGTAAAGAAAACAAAGAGTAGAAAAACCCTGAATCTTGGTTCCTTTGGCTAAAAATGAATCACATGATTTTTCTAGTGCTTTAAAATTTTTAAAGGGTTTTCCTCCACTTTGCTGGATGAGCTGGGTACCGCATGTATAATTGTTACCTCTGTTGTGCAAATGAGAAAGTTGAGATTTGGAAAGTCTAAACTGCAGTTCCTGGGGTCTAAAAGTCCAGATCATGAATTCTAAAGACCATCTCTTGACTCAACATTTCTTCCATTTTCTATTACCCAAAGTATGGTGTGAGAACTATAGGTACCAGTTGAAAGAATAGTGATTGTCTGTAAAGAAGAGGAGGTATGTCACTATCTTTGGGGAAAGTATCAAAAATATTGTAGATTATTTGAGACCCCATTTTCTGTCCTCAATCTTCATGTCCCATTCATGAGTACTCAAGGTAATGAATATAAAAACTCTTGAACTGCAAATTGATCATTAAACTCAGAGGATTGTGTATTAATTAAGACATTTCTCAGGTTCCCTAGTTCAACCCTACTCTACATATGAATTCTCTATAACAGTCCCCCCTCAAAAAAATCTGATCCTGTCCTAAGAGGACCCTTTTATGTCCATTTCAACTTTGAATTTTATAATTCAATGAATTGATGAACACACACTGTGCTATTTGCCAAAATTGAATCTAGCAAAATGGAAAGAGATATTGTCTTTCCTCTAGGAATAGATAGTTGCAGGAATATTTGAGGTGGGAAGGATTTGGGGATTCTCTTCTTCCATCACTGAATTCCACTATACCCCATGACAAATAAGTTGAGACCCAACGGTTCTAAAATCCACAGCCCCCTCGGTGTTCGGTTGGTCGCCTAGTTACTCTCACAAAACTGCACAGTAAAAGCAAAAACACTTCCAGCATCTAGTGATCCAAGAAATGACCATAGTCAGGGGTTTTGTTCTTTTGGAAACTATCCCCACCTGCACTTAATTGTTGGGAGCTTTATTAATGGCTAATGTATGAGACTCTTGGTGCCCTTCCAAGCTTCGCTTTTGGGTTCCAGAGGAGATTAACTGTGGCATCAGGAACCACTGCAGTGACTTAAGAGAGCTGCAGTCTTAAAAAGAAAAAGAAAGGACAATGAGATTGCTCTGGCTATGTATATATCTCTAAACAGAGTTGGAGACTGGGAAAGAGGGCAGGGGGAGACCCAGGAGGCCCTTCTTCCACAATTGACTGTATTGCCTAACAGAGTTTGGCTTTATCTAGTTGGATTACCATGTTAATGACTTTCTGCTCAGAAAAAAAAAAAAAAAAAAGGCTCAGTAAGGATGCTCAGTGTTTAGGGCAGAAATTACCATTTTTTTTGGTGATTGAGTGGCAATAATAGAACTAACTGCTTGACAATTTATATTAGTGATTAGTATATATTAGCAACATTTATTAGTTAGTAGTAAGCAGCAGTAATGACTGGAAATTAGCACTAATTAGCAATAATCAATTGGAAGCAGTTTAATTAGTAATAATTACTCATTATAATTAATATCTTACATTTATATAGCTGTTTAAAATTTCTAAAGCTTTTTATCTAAGGTAATCCAGTCTTGAAATAGTGCTATTAGTATCTCAGTTTTATGGATTTATGTAAGACCAGGGCACCAAGCTATGTAAATGTCTGGGGCAGAATTGGAACTCAAGGCTTCGAGACTCCACATAGAGCACTCTGTCTACTGTACCACCTCATTGCCTTATCTAATGCTATGTAGACTTGACCTACTTAATGTAGGTTCTCAATAGGGTTGTAAAATAATTATCACAAACTAAGACTTAAGAAAGATGAAGTGATTTTCTCAAGGTCACCCAGAAAAGGGGAACTTGAATCCAAGTCTCAGAAGTTCAGAGTGGGAAAAGATGTCTGAGATCACAGACTTTAGTTTGGTTTAGTTTCCTACTGAAGGAAAGTGTGTACTAGATGGTCTCTCTGAGTGTATGTGATTCCTTGATTTAGAAATGTAGCCTCAGAACCAAAAAGCAACTTAGACATCACCCAATCCAACCTCCTTATTTTACAGATGAGGAAACTGAGTCCCAGGCAGGTGATTTGCCCAAAGTGACCCAGGATGTATTCTTCAGAACAAAGATTTTAATCCGATTCTCTGACCCCCTAACCACAAGGCTCTTGCCACTTATCTATCCAATGATGTTTTCTACAGTATCCCTAACAAATGTTCCTCTATCCTCTTCCTGAAAGCTTCAATGAACAGGAAACTTATTCCCTATTGAGTCCTGCTCTGGGGCATCTCTAATTATTGGGATACTGTCCCTGAATCAATCCAGTATCTGAGTGGAAGTCCAGAAGCTCTCCCTTTCCACTATGTCACACGTGGAGCTGCTGACTGGGTTAGATGAGAATAAAAGAAGAAGAAAGAAAGGGAATTGGAGGTGATGAGAGCAAAAAACCTGCAGAAAGAGACAAGAGCAATCTAACTAGTAAAGAGTCAACATTGGTCCTAAGCAGTTCGCTATCTGGAATAATTCCCTCATCAAAATCTGTAAGTGGTTTCCAGTAGAGGGAAAACATTTAAGGTTTGATGAAGGAAATAAAAACAGAAAATACCTCATAGTTCTATATTATGTTCAAACCCAGCAGTCACTTTCCTCACAACCATAGAAGTCATCTCTTCGATCTCTGTATTCCCGCTCAGTCTCAGCCAGGTTTGGTAATTTCCCCAGTGGATCATAAAATCCAAGCTACAGCCATTTAGAAGTCAGCTAATCCAATCTCCCCATTTTGTAGATGAGGCAACTGAGATTTGGAGGGGTCTCGCCATGGGTCATCTAGCCGGTAAGTATCTAAAGTGGGATTTGAATTCAGGTTTTCCTGACTCCAAGTCCAGTAGTCTCTAACCACTATTTCATGATGTCTCTCAGGGTTCCATAATAATAATTAGAGTTGATATTAGACCCCAGATGTTTTTCAGAGCCACAGTTACTCTATTATGCTGTCTATTAATTCTGCTTCTATCCACTAAATTTCTCCTATGAAAAAGTGATGGGTTTTTCTTTCATTTCTGTGGGATACAGGATACCCATGGGTATCAATCAGCCTTTGGAGACTTAAGACATTTCCCAAAGAAAAAGCTTACTGGCCAATGATGCTAAAAAGCAATATGCCATTATTGAGTTCGTTTTAAACTTACTTAAGAGAAGATGGAAGCCTTAATTATTTAAAGCAGATGTTAATAACTTTATTTTGGTCTCATGAACCACTTTGGCAATTTGATGAAACCTATGAAACCCTTCTCAGAATAATGCATAAAATAACATACAAAAGAAACCCATTAAATAGAAACAAAGATGTAATTTTACCCCTTCTATTCACAGATCCCCTGAAATCTACCCCACATTAGCAACCCTTGATTTAAAAAATTATTGAATTAAAGAAGTAGAGCTAGATGATATCTTAGAGATCATTTAGCCCAATATAGTCATTTTATGAGAGGAAACTAATGTGTGACTCAGCTATAAACATATAAAGTGACTTGCTCAAGGTCAAGTATCTAGGGTAAGATTTGAACCTAGGGCTTGCTGACTCCAGGACCCGAGTTCTAGCAAGGAAAAAGAAGAGAGGGAGAATGGGAATGAATTTTCATAGCTCCTGTTCAGGTAAGTACAGAAGTTTTAATAACTGATCTGCTGGATTATTTAATCTGCTTTTTTAGAGCTAGCATCCAGGGTTGGCTAAAACCATTGGATACCACTCAATTGACTCATCTTCATTGGGTGCATTTGGGAATGGCATCATTTAAAACATCCTGACTGTTAAGTAATTGGCAGATCAAATGACCCAGATGGGAAAACTAATTAGAATTAAATGAGATTAATCAGAATAAGCATTTTTTTTTTTTACTGTGGGTTTCAGTATTGCCAAGACACTATTTACTGAGATGATGAAATATATCTGAAGTGCTGAGACACATACTGAGTTTATAAATGAACACGAAGCTTTTGTCAGCCCAAGGAATTTGTAAATAGGTAACGTAGAAAGAAAGAAACACATTTTTTAAAATTGTTTTTCCACCTTATTACCCACTTTTTAGAGAATGCATGACTAGGAAAAGAAATAGTCATCCTAAGCATACGGACAAGTTGCTATTTGTAGATTATTTTGGTAGTTTGCAAAGAGAGCAAAATCTTCTTGGGAAACAAGGTCCCTCTCTGGAAGCTGCCTTCATCCCATATCAAAGAGAATAGAGAAACCTTTGGGATTACCTTCACTTTAGATCCTAATATCTCTGTTTCTTTGTGACTTGAAGAATGGATTAAAAGCAATGAGGAAAACTGCAACCCTGGATGTCATTTTGATCAATTAAGCAGAGGACAAGTTCATGAAAGGGAAAGGATGGAAAACTTAGAGAAAAAAAAATTTGTTTAAAACTTTAAGTTTAAATTTTATAATAATTTTAAAGGTATTTTATGCATAAAATCTAGCTATAATTTCAGGAGAGCAGATTTAAGAAAATTCTTAGAAAAGATAAGTCTATTTCCATGATCCAAGACACTAAAATAGAAAATGGGACCTCTCAAACAAAAGGCTTTCTATGCTTCCCACTTACATTAGAAGCTCCATGATGATAGGAATCATGTTTTATTTAAAATTTGCTTCAACCCCTCTGCAAAGCACAAGCGTTCTCTATATAATAGGTACTTAACAAGTGTTTATTGAATTAAACTTAATTTCTACTATCCCCATAAGAAAGAATGCATTTTTTAAAATTGCATGACATGACAGAGAGCCCTCTAGTGAGATAAGTCATTGTCCTTTGTTCTTGAAGAGGAATCAAAATGACATTATGTTGGTCAAGGTACAGTGTGTCTAACTGCCTGATCAAATCAATGGAAGACTCTACCACAAGTAAGGCACAAAAAGTCCATATGAACATTTAGAGTAGAGACATCTCCAAATTTGTACATTTCACATTTCTTTTGAGCCACTAAAATTCTGTTTTGTTCAGTATAGTCCCTTCTTTGACCTGGACACACCATATTGAGTGGTCCTGTGCCAGTGTCTCCTATGTCTCACAACCAATTCTAAAGTTCTTCAAAGAAACCTCGAGAGTGTCCTTGTATTACTTCTGACCTCCATATAAATACTTGCCTTATGTGAATTCTCCATAAAAAGGTCTTATAGGCAAAAATAGATAGATGGAAAAGGAAAGAAAGAAAGAAAGAAAGAAAGAAAGAAAGAAAGAAAGAAAGAAAGAAAGAAAGAAAGAAAGAAAGAAAGAAAGAAAGAAAGAAAGAAAGAAAGAAAGAAAGAAAGAAAGAAAGAAAGAAAGAAAGAAAGAAAGAAAGAAAGAAAGAAAGAAAGAAAGAAAGAAAGAAAGAAAGAAAGAAAGAAAGAAAGAAAGAAAGAAAGAAAGAAAGAAAGAAAGAAAGAAAGAAAGAAAAGAGGAAGGAGAGGAAGGAAGGAAGGAAGGAAGGAAGGAAGAAGGAAGGAAGGAAGGAAGGAAGGAAGGAAGGAAGGAAGGAAGGAAGGAAGGAAGGAAGGAAGGAAGGAAGGAAGGAAGGAAGGAAGGAAGGAAGGAAGGAAGGAAGGAAGGAAGGAAGGAAGGAAGGAAGGAAAGGAAAGGAAAGAAAGAAAAAAGAAAGAAAGAAAGAAAGATGGATAAATAGATAGATGGATACATAGATAGATGGATACATAGATATGTAAGATAGATAGATACATAGATACATAGATACACAGATACATAGATACATAGATTTGGCATTTGAACAACATTGTCAATCCATTGGAGTTGTGCTCTGTCCAGTAGAGTCTGAATGTTTGGTAGTTTAGCTCAAGAAAGGACCTCAGTACTCTTTATCCAGCCAGTTGATCTTAAGAATCTTCCTAAGACATTAAATGGAAGTGATTCGGTTTCCTGAAGAACACCAAACCAAGGAAGACAAAAAATGATTGCAAAAATCTTGAAGAGTAGCTTCAAGGAAGATCAAAGCCCAGGATGAACTCGGGCTTGGGGAGGAAGGAAATGCTAAGGACCATATAAAAAGGAACAATGAGAAAGACCCTTACTGCTTGAGACAGTGGAATATTAAGAGATGACAAAGACTCATGAGATCATAGACTTGGAGCTGGAGAGATCTCAAAGAGCAGCTACCCTAATACCCTCATTTTATAGATGGGGATTACATAGACAGTAAACGATAGGGCTGGGATTGAACCCAATGCCTCTGCTTTCAAACTGAGGACTCTTTCCACTGTGCTTATGAGTACAAGCAGGAGCATCCATTCCTTCAACATTGGATCTAAAGTTGACTTTCCTGGTGAGACAGATTGCCCAGTACAGAAATAGAGAACAGGGTATTAAAGCCCAAATAAAATCAGCCAGGACAAAAGGCTTTATGAAGGGGAGAAAATAGTCCTTTTTTAGAAACTACATTTGAAAAAAGAAATGTAACAAACACACATTTATCCCTTTTCAGCAGAGGATTTCAGACCATTCTGGAATTGAAGAGAAAGATTAGCAATAGATGTCAGAAATTACCTGTGGAGGTCTGCAAGAGACAACTGAAATAATGCTGAATTTATAGTCAATTGTCCTAGCTTCATATTCTACCTCTATCTATGTGACCTTCGGCAAAGATCCTAACCTCCTAGACCTCTTCTGTAAAATGTGGTATTGAATTAGAAAATTAGAAACCAACTAAGATCCCTTCTCTCACTAAACCTATGATCCATGATGCCCTGTGTTCAAATCCCAGTCTTTTTACAATTTCTGTGGTTTTGGACAAATCATCTTATCTTCAGTTCCCTCATAATTTAACACTTTTTGGGGGAGACAATTAAGATAAAATGACTCGCCCAGTCACACAAACCCATGTTCTATCCATTTCATCTCTATCTTTTGCTAAATTAATCTGTAACTGATATTATCACCAATGTTTTTCCATTTCCCTTCAGAGTGTTTTCTTTAACAGAATGTGGCTTTCCTCCAGGTATTTAGTCCACCAGCATTTAATAAGGTCCTATTAAGCGCCAAGCTCTGGTCTAGGCATCAGCAAGAGAAAGACAAAAGTAATTAGTTCTTGTTCTCAGAAGATCACAGTCTCACCTGAAAGCTGGAGGGGAGAGACAACTTGTATACCGATGACCACAATGCAAAGCCCACGTTGGGTGATTTGGGAGCAAGACTGGTACATGGGGGACGGCTCAGGAGCATTCATGGACATGGGCTGAGCCTTAAAGGCATTCTGAGAGAGCCAAGTTTTTTCCAACAGCCACATCCCCCCATGTGGCTTCCTCCTCCAGGCATCTCCAATCAAAGCTGAAGCAGCCGGCATCCCAATCAGCTTCCTGGTGGGAAGTGGGAAATATGCTTGAGATCCATTTCACTTAATTCACATGTTGTACAGGTATCCCACTGTGGGTCTGATAGCTGCCAAAACATTCATGAAACCTTCCAGGGGTGGGCTAAGCTCAGCTTCACCTGGGGAAAAGTTGGCGGTTTGAAGGGGATACACAGACCTCCTTCCCAAACCTCCCCCAGTCTCCAGCTTTCTGACAGGTTCCTCTGGGCTCAGAAGCCAAAGAAAATCCTGGTACGCTGAGATAGACTAATGCAATAACCATCAGCTGTCCAAGGCCGTCTGGGATGGTGACACCCTAAAGCTGCTGCTTCTCACTTTTACATTGTGTTATTTTTGTTCACCATAAGTAATAACAAGCATGAATAAATTTTAAAGCCTAATATTTTGCCGGGGGGGGGGGGATAGTGACATCACAGTCCAAATGGGGCAAATCCTGCCTAAAGTTCATTAATCAAATGACCATGTAAGTACCAGAAGTAGCCAATTGGTAGAGTTGCCCTAGCATCCCAGCTGTTCTTACTTGTAGCTGCCTCTTTGCTAAATTGGATTAGGATGGAGCCCAAACCCATCCTCCCAGCACAGCTACCTCTGTGATCCGTGGCAAACCTGAGAACCCCTGTTTCCTGGAGCAGGATCAGTAGGATCAACCTCCCCATCTTGTGATCTGTCTTCTAGCTGTTGGTTTTGGCAACTGGCAGGGATATCAGGAAAGGAGTTTGTGACCCTTTGCTGTATAGTTTCCTGCCCTGGACTGGTTACCCAACTAGCCTCCTGGGGGGAGGAGGAGGAAACGGGCAGGACCGTGGTTGTGGCTGCCATCAAAAGCTTAATGATTGATTAAGGGGCCGCAGGCTCTGGTACAAAAGAATCCCAGAAAATGTCAAGGTCTTAAGCTCAATTTCTGTCTGCCACACGTCCAGAAGGGGCAAACCTTAGGAAAGCCAGAAAGGAAATTACACAGTGGTCTGAGAAAGGGCTCGGCAACCTGGTCAGGCAGAAAGTGAGCTACAATTGTGGGTGTGTATGAGAGATGGGGGATATTGGGATGTTAGCTCTGGTTTGTGCAACTGCCACACACAGGATCCCAAGAAAATGAACCTAGTTTTGCTTTTTTATATTTTTTATTTACAAAACATATGTATGGGTAATTTTTCAACAATGACCCTTGCAAAGCCTTCTTTTTCAAATTATCCCCTCCTTCCCCCCATCCCCTCCCCTAGATGGCAGGTAGTCCAATACATGTTAAATATGTTAAAATGTATGATGAACCCTAGTTTTGAGACACACTGTAACTGCCTTTTATCTTCCCTATTTCGAAGGGGGGAAAGGGGACTAGACTCTAAATTACTTGTCATAGCTATGTCCGTGGAAGGGTTTTCTTTTGCCATCCTCTGGGAATAAAATTTATATTATAATATACATATATTTAATTTGTTTATATATTATATGTTATATATATTATAATTTATAAATTATATCTCACAGGGCCCCATGAAGTGTTTACTATTACCAGTCAAACTCAAAGTTTCACGCAAAGTAATAATAATAAAGAGAATGAGAAAATGAGTAAATTTAAAATGTCCAGTGTAACTCCTACCTACAATGCTGCAGACCCACTGATGGCCTCTGATGAGCTCATTATGCTGCCCTCTGAGAATTTTTAAGTGTTTCCATAGAATTACTCAGGTTCCCTATTGTCATCTGCTCGATTAGACAAGTGGTTCCCTTCCAAGGATTACAGAATCATAATTTAGAGCTGAAAAACACCTTAGACACCACCTAATCTAATTTCCCCTTTTAGCAAAAGGAAAATAAAGGTTATATGTTTTGCCCAAAGTCAGTCCCAGAGGCAAGATTTGAACCTGAATTCTCAACTCACTCTGGACCATCCTGCCTTGCATTTGGAACATGTGGGAAACAAAGTCCTGGCTCAGTCAGCAGGTGATAGCAACCTCCTTACCTATTGAGGGCATCATGAGTCCATTGTTCTTTAGACGAAAGGAACAGGACATCCCAGGGTTCCTGGATCAGGACAGGTTGGTGTAGACTTCTGGACCTAGGGATTCCCCATAGTAAAAGTAAAGTTATGATTATTGTTGTTATTTTGTATTCCCCCACCTAATCAAATCTTCCCATAATAGATAATATGCAAACTCCCCCCAACTCCATCCATAGGTTGCAGGTGTTGATCACAAATCTACCCTATTTCAGGGATCCAAGAATATCTTAATGAGGACTAAGAAGAAGCACTTGATCTATAGGGACCCTATTTTCTTGGCTGAAGGCAAATTTCTGGCATTATCAGTATTCCCAAGCGATTTCCCATTTCCAAGATGCATTATTCATGGCCTTTCAGATGAAGATTCAATTCAACAAGCACTTATTAAACGCCTCGGATGTGTAATATAACTTGATAATTGATCTTTCAGCACCCTCAAGATGTGTTGCCTAAAGCACTGGCCTTCTTTTATGTATGTAAAGGGGAAGCAAAAGAAAGAACGTTGTGATAAATCCAAGGTTTCAAATAAACGATTCAGAATATCAGACCATAAGTCAGTTTATTCAAAGAGATGTGTAACTCCAAGAGGACAGTAAAAGAAAACTCTTCCATGGACAAAGAGCTATGAGAGAATTGAGATGAGTCTCCCTACTCCAGCCTCCCAATCTGGGGTCTATGAACTTGGTTGATGAATACATAACTAAATCTTAATAAATGGTTTCTTTTTTATTCTATATTGTTGTTCGATTGTTTCAGTTGGGTGTAACTCTATTGGGATTTCCTTGACAAAGATCGTTGAGTGGTTTACCATTTCCTTTTTCAGCTCATTTTACAGAATAACTGAGAAATAGGGTTAAGTGATTTGCTCAGGCTCAGCTAGTAAATATCTGAGGCCAGATTTGAATTCAGGAAAATGCAGTCAGGAGATAGCAGATCCAGCTTTCTATCCTCTATCCCGCTGCTCCCATAATTCTATATATTTTATTTAAGACATTATTTTGAAAAGGGGTCATAGACTTCACTGAGCTTCTCGAAGGATCTGATACATACTATTTACCTGCCTGTGGACAAATCATTTAACCAATCGTACTCTTAGAAACTCTTTAAAATTCTCTTCTGCAGAGAAAAACAACATTGGTAAAAGGAGTTTTCTTTCCTGGGCTTTTTCTATACCATTCTTTTATTGTTAGTATTGATTTATAATTTTTTTTCCTATGGGTCATGTGTGTGTATCCATGTCTTTGATATATTTTTATCATTATTTTAAACTGTAATGCTCTTTCTATTATTTCTTTCTGCCTTGTTTCGATGTCATATTGTCTTGCCTGGAAATTCCATTGGCCACATTTGCAGCCCCGCTGCCATTTCCATGGCAACCAGTTTGTGATATCTTGGTGATTATGGCTTTACTGCCAGATGAATTGAGAAAGAGTTGAGCTACAGGTACAAAATCCTGCGTACAAAAACCGAAACCAAGTCAGCGGCGGTGATGGGAAAGGAATTACACATTGCCTCTGCCCAACTCTATTTCATTTTATAAATGTGTGAAAGTCTGCTCTGTCTCCTTCATCTCAGGTTGAGATCATTCTTGATCTGACTGAGGTGGGAGACAGAAAAGGGAAGAGCAGCAGGTTTGGAAATGAGCCAAATGGTACTGAGAAGGAGAGAATGGGTTTCTTGGAGTGCCACAATCTTTCGCTTTAGCCCAACTGGGAAGTGTGATAAGAACAAGGAGGTCATTTTTACCTCTATATAAAGTCACACACAATAAACTCAGCCATAAAGGAAAAGTAAAAGGTTGCTCAACTGTATTCAGCGGAGAGTCATGTCTTTCAATATTTACGAGTGACTCACAAACTATTAAAGCTATTGTCAATGCGAGGGACCATACTGGATAGGCTAAATAACAAAAATCAAGAATTTACCAAGTATCTACAATGTGTCGATAAGTAAATATTAAGGATATAAGGCAAAAAGGAAATACATCCTGTCTTCAAGCTTACCTTATTCCTAGAATGTGTTCATAAAATCTTAGCATCTCTAGTTTGGAGAACAGTGGATAGTATAGTTCCAGCTGAAGATTGACAATTCATGAAATGCTGATTTTGGTCATCCAGCCATTTCTTGCACATCCTGAAGTAGCAGGGAGCTTACTACTTAAAGGAAGTGTTCCATTGGTGGATAGCACATATTCACAGGGTTATAGAGTTTAATGTTGGAAGAGAAAAACTAGAGATCATTATCCTCAGGGGTAATCTTGCCCAATATCCTTCCTTTATAAATAAAGGGAAAAAAAGGATATGTGTGTGTGGAAAAAGATATCTTTCTAACATCACACATTTGTTCATTCACAGAAATATTTTTTCCTAATTTGGGCCAAAATCTGCATCTCTAAAATTTTCATCCATTAGTCTTAGTTCCATACTCTTGGGTACTGCAAAAAAAAAGTCTCATTAATCTTCCTTTTACAAGATTAAAAAAGTTCATAGTTCTATAAATGTAGGTTACTTCATGCTCCCAGTATGAGCACTGTATCAATATAGACAAGCACCAACTTAGAATTTTAAATAGTTGGAGAGCACAGAAGTTGTGACTTGCCCTGTATCATAGAGAAACAAGGTGATTCAATAGCAGGAACAATGATCTTGGAGATGGGAAGCTCTGAGTTCAAATCCAGAGGCAAACATTTCTGTGACCATGAATAAGTCACTTAATCTCTTTGTGCTTCAGTTTTGTCATCTTAAAATGAATTTAAGAATAACACTTGTGTCCAAAGTTTTATTTTTGTTTTGTTTTGAGGACAAAATGAGATATCTGTAAAGTGTTTGTGAATATAAATGCGCTATATAAAGATTCGCTATGTCAGAGAAGGGTCTTGGACCTGATTTCTATCCACTTTGCCAAGCTGCCTCTCTTCTGTTTTGATTGTACTTCAAATTGTTGTGGGTTTTTTTAATGGTCATCATTGAACCTCTACATCTTTTCTTCTTCCCACTAATTATTCCTGATTGCTCTACTGATCTTTGTCCAGCAATTATGTCAGTATTTATCCAGTACCGGTAAGAGGCAGGATTACCGTGAAATAGTCCATAGAATAAAATATCAAATCTGAAAGAAATTAGGTCATATTTTTATTTGCTAAGTTTCCTGAAGACCAAGACAATTCATGAACTGTAAGTTTGCTGCCCCTTTGGTCTCAATCAAGTATTTCATTTATGTACCTGATAACTGCTGACCTCATTGGAGCATATTTAAGTTGAGGCGTTTGGACCAATGCTAAATAATGCTAATCTTTATTATTTTTGATACTGTTAATGGCTTTCTGAATCTGCTGCTAAAATGGTAAAAGTTTCAATGGAGACAGCATTCATCATTTATTTAAACAATTGTCAATCAGGTTTAGAACTAAAGCAATTATTAAAGTTTCACCTAAGAATTTCTTCATCAGTTGATGGAATTTATCCTTATCACAAATTAAACAAATTTAACATCAGGGAGGACAGGTAAAGGTTGGCAAATCAAGGGAACAGATGTGAGAAGCAATTATTGTTGCTCAGTCGTGTCCAACTCTTTGGGACTCCATTTGGGGGTTTGCCATTTCCTTCTCCAGCTCATTTTACACTTCAGAGCACTGAGGCAAACGGGATTAAGTGACTTGCCCAGGGTCACACAGCTAGTAAGTGTCTGTGGCCAGATTTGAACTTGGAAACTTAAGTTTTACTGACTCTAGATCTAGCTCCTATTCCCTGTACCTCTAGACAATGGGAAACAAATTTGATCCTCACTGATAGTCAAGCTCTGATAGTCCAGAGAACACGTATTTTATATCCAAATCTCATACTTTATTTACCTTATCTTATTTCTGTGATTTCATGATATTGAGAATTCCTCCCTCTAACACATATTACAACCAAACTAATCTAGTGATAAGTTCCAGGGAATTGCCTGAAGCATCACATAGCTGAGAAACTGTGAATGGAATGGTTCAGTAATGGAATTCTCGTTTGCTATGGAAGAGATCCCCTCACTGAAGGTCTTCAAGCAGAAGTGAAATGATCCCTCAGGTCAAGAGATTCCCTTTTCAAAATTGGGTCCTAGTAGATGCCTATTAAAATTTCTTTTGAAGCTTAAATCTGTGATTCTTTGAGGTTTCAGTGGCAAGGTTTGAACCCAAATCTTCTCGATTGAAAATCTAGAAAAGAACGCCTCATTGGTTCTCTGTCCAAGATCACACAAAAAGTAAATGTAAAGGGGAAGGGTACTGAATACAAATTCAACATTCTTTCTCTTGTACCACACAGTACCACTGGGTTAAACAACTCAGATTGGAACAGAGGCTTATGGGTGTAAAAGAGACAGATTGAGTTGCTCAGCTGATGGACTGTGACCTTTGCATTGTATGGTATCAGACACTCCTTGGTGTCAACTACAATTCTTCTGCCCTAATGCTCTGTGTGCACTGGAGCACCACAAATGTGGTGCCTTTAGATTCTCATTTGGACATTCGTACATCTGAGAGTTGAGCTTCCTTCCCAATCTGTTATTAACAGTATGAGATATGTGGCCTTAGGCAAGTGTTCTAACCTCTCTGGACCCTACAAAAAATAAAAATAAAACCCTAGATTTCTGTAAAATCTACATAATCATAGTCTCACTGCCTTCCTTGAGGGTTGTCCAATATGAAGTGCAAATGAGACTGTCAAAGTCCCTAAAGAGCTTTGCAACCATCAATACTTGAAAAGGTGAACTGTTGTTGTGGGGCAATAGCTTTCTGCTCTGAGAAGACCCCCTACATTTGGACTTTTTCTGCTATCTCTCCGTGAATGTTTTCCATCCTCCTTCTAACACACCATCTCTCAGGTACACGAGGCTGCCTGACACGTAGGTTGCTGCTAATAGATTGCCAGCCCCAGAGAAAGGAGGAGTGGATTGAGGTGTCAAAATCCAAGTTCGAGGCATATTTCTGCCCATGCAGTGAAGATTGCATATCCCCTCCCCTCACTGATGAACAACTGAATATCATGCCAGGCAATAGGCTCAAGGCAAGAAGGCAGAGCCCCCATGCCCTCCACAAGGGGAGAGTGTTTAGAGGATCATAAATTTCCCATATTTCTTCATCATTCCAATGTGTGTTTGCCAAGTCCTTAAGACTTATGATCCCATAAGTCAGAAATCTTGCAAAATGGCGGTCGTTATTTCCCCCTATTTTATCCAGGTTTGTAAGTCAGCTCCATCTGTCTCTAGCTCCCAGTACAACAGGGCCCCCTGCCTCCTCCAGTGATCTTCCTCCTGTCAATTAAGCATCACTTAGGGATGCTCTTTATCCAGATAACTGACCAGGAGCTTCGATACAGAGAAACAAGTAGGTGGTGCAAGAGGTGGATTTGGAGAGTCTGCAAGATCTGAGTTGAAATCCAGACTTAGATACTTCTTAGCTCTTGGGAAAGTCACTAATCTTGGGAAAAGAAACGTTTCCTCTCTGTAATATGGAGCTAATGATGGTTTCTATCTACCACCAGGGTTGTTGTGAACATAAAAGTGAATTCTAAGGATGTAAATAATTGGTGAGTCAGATCTTAAAAAATGGGGAGAGGGAGTTTATTCAACAGATCCAAGAGAGGCTTCCTGGAGGAGGTGATATTTGAGTTGTGTTTTAAGGGAAGGGCAGAAATTCAATAGGTATATCAGGACAGGGAGGAGATTATAAGAATAGAAAAAAGTCTGAGCAAGATCATAGGGGCAAAAAATACAGGCATCTGTGGAACAAGATGAAAAGATCAGTTTGAAGCATGTGGAGAAAAGCAAAAATGAGATAAAACTGGAAATGTAGCACAATATCTGAGTGTGGAAAGCCTTGAATATCAAATCATAAGTATTTTGTCAGTAAATAAGTATTTATCAAATGTCTAGTGTGTTTCAGGGCAGCTAATTAGTGCCATAGAATATAGACCCCTATGTCTGAAGTCAGGAAGACTCATCTTCAAGAGTTTGAATCTGACCTCAGAACACTCATTAGCTGTGTGATCCTGGGTAACTCACTTTACCATATCTGCCTCAGTTTCCTCATCTGGAAAATGAGCTGGAGAAAAAAATTGGTAAACTACTCCAGTATCTTTGCAAAAAAAAATCCCAAAATGGGGCCACAAGGAGTCAGACATGACTGAAAAACAACTGAACAACAACAAAAAAAGTATTGCTAAGGATTATGAAGTCTAAAACAAAAACAAATAGCCCCCCATAATCTACAATAATCTACAATTAAAGATATAAAAAGGCAGATAGCATTGTCTTTATTATATTAATTCAAGAAAAATGATTCAGAAGAGAAAAAAGAATTGAGATATAATCAACTATCTTGCAGATGGAATCTGAAATTAGAACATAGATTTCTGAATTTTGGTGTAAAATCAAGTAATGAGGGACAATAGATAGAGTACCAGCCCTGAAGTTAGGAGGACCTGAATTCAAATCCAATCTCAGGCACTTAATAGTTCCTAGTTGTGTGACCCTGGGCAAGTCACTTAATCCCAATTGCCTCGGCAAAAATAAATAAATAAATAAAATAATGCTGCTTTGTGGATGGAGTTGTGTTCTGTTCCAACTATTCTGGAGAGCAACTTAGAGCTATGCCCAAATGGCTATGAAACTGAATATCCCTTGATCCAGCAGTGTCTGTATTGTGTCTATATCCCAAAGAAGTCATAAAAGAGGGGAAAGTCACAGCTTTTAGTGGCAAAGAAATGGAAAATGAGTGGCTGCCCATTAAGTGGGGAATTGCTGAATAGGTTATGGTATATGAAAGTTATACAATATTACTGTTCTCTAAAAAATGAAGGACAGGCTGATTTTAGAAAAGCCTGGAAAGAACTGGTGCTGAGGGAAGCAAGCAGAACTAGGAAAACATTGTACATAGCAACAGCAAAACTGTATAATGATCGACTCTGATGGATTTGGCATTTCTCAGCAATTCAGTGATCCAAGGCAATTTCAATAAATTTTGGATGGAAACTGCCATCCGCAGCTGGAGAGAACTATGGAGACTGAATACAGATAGAAACATACTATTTTCACCTTTTTTTTCTGTTTTTATTTTCTTGTGCTATTACCCTTTTTCTCTGATTTTTTTCTCCCAACATGACTCATCTGGGAATATGTAGAAAATGGATATATATGTATAACCTAAAAAATAATAATAAAATAATACTGGACTCTATACTCAGACACCAGCTGTGTGACCCTGGACAAGTTACTTCACCCTATTTGCCTCAGTTTCCTTCTCTGTAAAATTTGCTGGAGAAAGAAATGGCAAAACCACTCCAATATCTTTGTTAAGAAAACCACAAAAGGACATTAATTATATTGGTGGAGTTGTGAGCTGATCCAATCATTCTGGAGAGCAGTTTGGAGCTAGACCCAAAGAGCTATGAAACTGTGCATACCCTTTGATCCGGCAGTGTCTCTACTGGTCTGTATCCCAAAGAGATCATAAAAAAGGGAAAAGGGCCCACATGTGCAAAATGTTTGTAGCAGCCCTTTTTATGGTGTCAAGGAACAGAAATTGAGTGGATGTCCATCAGTTGGGGAATGGCTGAATAAGTTATGGAATATGAAGGTTACGGAATATTATTGTTCTATAAGAAACAACCAGCAGGATGGTTTAAACAAGGCCTGGAGAGAGTGACATGAGCTGATGCTGAGTGAAGTGAGTAGAACCAAAAGAAAATATTGTACTCGGCAGCAAGATTATGTGATAATCTACTGTGATAGATGTGGCTCTTTTCAACAATGAAGTGATTCAGGTCAATTCCAATAGACTCGTGTTGGAGAGAGCCATCTGCATCCAGAGAGAGGGACTATGAGGACTGAATGTGGATCACAACATAGTATTTTCACTTTTTTGTTGGTGTTTGCTTGCTTTTTTTCTTCTTTCTCACTTTTTTTTTCCTTTTGATTTGGATTTTTTGTGCAGCATGATATGTTTAGAAGAATCGCACACATTTAATGTATATCTAATTACTTATCTGGGGGAGAGGGAAATGGGGATGGAGGGAAAAAATATGAAATAAGGTTTTTCAAGAGTGAATATTGAAAACTATCTTTGCATATATTTTGAAAATAAAAATAAAAATCTATCATAAAAAATAAAATAAAATACAATGGTACTAAAAATAAAAAGAAGTCCAAATGGGTTCATGACAGTGAGCCATAATTGACAAATAACTGAACACCATATTATTAAGGAATTATGAAGTTTTGAACAAAACAAACAAATAATTCTACCCCCCATAATCTATAACACTAATGACCTTAAGGCAGATGGCATCGTCTTTATTACTATTAATTCAAAGAAAGTGATCCAGAAGAGAAAGGAAGATTGAGATATGATCAACAGTCTTTGAAGATGGTGTCTGAAAATGGAATATAGATTTCTGAATCTTGGTTTAAAATAAAATATTGCTGGACTATGGCCTCAGACACTAGCTGTGTGACCCTGGGCAAGTCACTTAATCCTGTTTGCCTCAGTTTCCTTACCTGAAAAATGATCTGGAGAAAGAAATGGCAAACCATTCCAGTATCTTTGCCAAGAAAACCCCAAATGGGATTAAGAAGAGTAGAACAAGACTGAAAACACGTGAATAATGACACTGTACTAGGTCCCATGTTAAATTCTGAGATTCAAAGAAAGGCAAGATATTGTCCCTGCCCTCTGGAAGCTTATAGTCTAGTGAATAAAGCAACAATCTATGTAACAAACTAAGCTGCATAGAGGATAAGTTGGAGAGAATCAACAGAATAAAAGCACTAGAATTAAAAGGATTGGGAAATTTTCTTGTGAAAATGGAATTTGAAGGAAGCCAGAAAAGCTAGGAGACAAATAAGGAGAGAGCACAAGGGAATGGAGGGTAGGGAGCCAGTGAAAATAGAATCAGGAGATAGAGTGTTTCCCAAGGAGTTACTGGATCTTACAGTGAGAGTCAATGGGAGGCTAGTGGTATCCTCAAATGTAATTGGCAAGTAAAGGAGTTTGGACTTGGTGACCATAATGAGTAATGAGGGCTGCCATATTAAGCCTCTCACTAATCCTTTATATTCCATCTGTGAAATATGGTACAGAGGAAAAACCTGAGAGCCATGAAACCCTGGTTTAGTTTCTGCCTCCGTAATACAAACTCCATGATCAAGATCAAGTCACTTAGCTTTTTAGTATCATGGATGACTCGAGTCTCTAAGGATCTGATTTCCAAGCCATCACTGACTTGTGTAGTTGAAGAGACTTTTTCCCTATTGGTTTACCCTATACTGATAAGATTTTAGGTCTCAAAGAGTAAAAAATTGAAAAAAAAAGAAAGAAAAATCTTTACATAATTAAACCCTAAGTTATTCAGAGTTTGCAAGAAGGTGCCATATCTTCTGATCCTTCCACACCATCTCACCATCATCTTTAAAAATTTCCTTTATTCTCAATCCTTCTATCTTTATAGGCAAAATGATTTGGGCCCTTTCAATTTTATGAAAACCCTTTGTTTAATGTAAGAATCTGACTAGAAACTGCATTTTCTATCCTAACCTCAGTCATATAACATCAGAATGTGGTTGCAGGAGGAAACCTCTCAGGTTTCTCCTAGAACGATATGTGACCTTATATCTCTTGACCTCTCTGAGAGACGGGTCTTTCTTCTGTCAAAGGACAAGAAAGTTGGATGAGATCATAAGCGGGGACCCCTTCAACTATGACAATTTTTGGATCTGTAAATCTATTTTTGGAACAAAGGCAAATGTAAGGTTATAGTCGATCATAAGCTCATTTTCCTTCCAAATGATTAAAACACCAAATTGGCAGATTTCAATATTCAGATCAGGAACTTGGAAGTTTCTAGTTTGCAAATTGGAAGGAAGTTTCTCTTATGGTCAAGTCAAAACCTGAGACATCACACACACACACACACACACACACACACACACACACACACATGAATTTCTAGCAACAACCAAAGTTAAAAAAAAAAAAAAAAGATTCTATAAGCTTATTGCCATTGAAGGCTGATTCAATGTAGGTAATTGTATTTGCCTATTTTTGTGTCCTCAGCACTTACCAATTCTTGGCATACAGTCAGTGCTCAATAAATGTTTATTGACAGACTGCTTAGCAGAAGCCACTCGCTTCTCCAAAGCCTTTGACTTCCCATTCTCTAGAGTCTTAAGTGCCTCCTTCTTCAATTTCATCTTCCACTCTAGTATCTGCCAAGAAAACCCTGAATAGGGTCACAAAGAATCAAACATGAACAAAATAACTCAACTCCAATAATTATTGCTGAATGTTGCCTTGTGATATTTTATGCAGAGTTGTGTATTTTTAGTTTAGCAAAGGTTCTATCTCCCCAAATGGACTGAGAAAAAGGAAGTCAAGTCTTATATTTCTCGTGCCTCGTATTGTCCTTGGTTTATAGCCGTGTCCTTGGTAACTACAGACGTGCTATGCCGAACATCATTAATTGGTCCCTGAACAAAATATAGCTTTAGGGGAAATGATGTTATTGGGGCAATTAATTCCAGAGGAAACATTTCATAACTAGTATAAATGGATGATTAGTCAAACAGGGTTACAATGGGGCTTTGTGACTTTGCCATGGTGGTTGGGAATAAAGCATTAACTCATTTACTAATCATTAATTAAGTGCACACTATGTGCCGGCAGTGTGTTAGGTGCTGGACATACAAAGTCCGAAGTGAAAATAGTCCTTGGTCTCATGGAGTACGTTATGGAAGTCCTATCTCTGAAATGTATTAAGTTGGTAAAAAAAAAAAAAAAAAGTCCTATCTCTTATACACACATACATACATAATAGATACAAATATAAAGCACTTTTGGAAAGAAAATGGCACCAGCAAGTAGGGATGCGACCTGCTTTCCACTGATTCAATAAGCTGCTTGTATTTGGGCCACCATCCTTACCTTCTCCCCGTCAGAGGCAACTCTGACTCTCCCCTTGAGCATGTGGGCTATCTAAGTAAACATTGCCATATTTTGTCCAAAACGGGGATATACTGTTTTTCTGGCTGCCATTTATAAGTCATATTGCCTACATATTGGTAATCATCCTTGGATCAGTTTTTCCCCTAGAATCCTAGGCTCTGACAAGAGGAGATTTTATCTGATCTTGCCCAGAACCAGGTTTCCCTGCTGCTTCCCAGAAATCTCCTCACCATGCTACCTCTTCTTCCTTTTCTAGCTCTCCTTTAGACTGGAAGCACCTTGAAGGAAAGAACTCCCTTGCTTCTATTTGTATCTACAGCATTTTGTAAAACACATAGTAAATGCTTAATAAATTCTTACTCATTCACTATCAGCTATCTATTTATTGTATGTGTATCCACCATTTGTCTATAATTATTATTTTTATCTTATATCTTATATATTATTATGTTATATAATATATAATATTATATATTGATATATTATTATTTTCTGTTTATCAATCTATCATCAATCAATCTATAGATTCATCTATCATTTGTATGTATGTCACCTATCTCTCATCTTTCAAAATAATCTATCCTTCTATCATCTATCAGGAAAGGCTTAATGTGTAAATTGAGACTCGGAGGAAGCTAAGGATTCTGAAAAGCTGAGTTAACCCCATTAGTAGGTCTTAATTGCATGAGCAACTTTTCTTTAAGTTAGAAGGATTTCTCTTAAATGGAACAGAATTAATCAAGTTAAAGAATTGATCAAATGAGTCGATGCATAAAATCCTTTGCAAACTTCAAAATGCTTTGTTTGCTGTTTTTAGTCATTAACAGTTATATCCATTCTTCATGACCCCTTACTTCAGGCCTAATGTTCCATCCACTAAGCCATCTAGTTACCCCAGAATGCTTTGCAAATATTAGCTATTTTTATTGTTCTTTCCTCCCTCAAGACACACACACACACACACACACACACACACACACAGAGTTTTCTCAGCTTGGGTTTGGTTACAGTAAGAAGCCATTATCACTCTTTCTTGCACCTATTTCCATTAGAAGGTGTTTTGGTTGGCACTCACTTCTCACTAAAGGCCAGAACCTTTTTCAAACCTGGAGCCTTACGGCCTGGGCTCAAAGAGATGATCTCTGCTGTCACTTGGGATGGGGGTTCTTATTTTCATCATTCAATAGCAATGTTCTCAGAAATATCTTCTTCTCTGCCATAGAAACTTCACTGAAGAACAGATATCAGCACTTTTTACATTATTTGGAAACTTTATGATGCCCTAAGACCAACAGTTATGCTTTTTTCAACAAAGTGATTCTCTTTATTTGGGCTAAGGCACAAGAAACTATTTCTCTTGGAAAATATTAATATTAATAATTCTGATCAGTTCAATGGCCAACAAAGATTCCAGAGAAATGCTGAAACATGTTAACCTGCTTCCTGACTGAGGTGCTAGATTCAAGATAGAGGGACATTCATTTTTGGACATGGTCAAAAGTCAAGTCATATTTGTATGTATTTGTATTTGTATATGTATTTGTTTACATATTTGTATATAAATAATTATTTATATACATATTTGCTGCAAAACTTTTGTTTTTAGAGGCAGCTATGGGGGCACTATAGTGAACAGAGCATGGTCCTGAAGTCAGGAGGACCTGAGTTCATATCTGACCTCAGAAACTTGATACTTCCTAGTTGAATGACCCTGGACAAGTCACTTAATCCTGTTTGTCTTTTTTTTTTAAAAAAAGACTTGTTTTTGCTTTTTTTATTCTTATTTTTCCAGTGAGATAAAGATATGAGAGAAAGGGGAATTAAAGATAGAGTTATCTCATTTTTTTTTTTTTTTTGTTTTGCTTTTTACTGAGGCAATTGGAATTAAGTGACTTGCCCAAGATCACACAGCTAGGACGTGTTAAATGCCTGATGAATACAGAGAAAGAAACATGAATAGACCTGAACTGATCCAAAGGAACAGTAACGTTCATGGTAAAAACAACAACCAAAAAACCCCCATCAAAACTGAATGTTGGCACAAAAGATAAAGGACAAGGACCTAGAGGGATAAAAAGACAGTCCCCTCCATTTTCAGCTCAGGTCCTCCTGACTTCAGGGCTGGTGCTCTGTCTACTGCACTGCCTAGCTGCCCCAGGAAAGAGTTATCTCAAAAGGAAAAGGAGTGAAAAGATAACAGAAGGGGTATCAGAAAGTATTGCAGACAAGCAAGAGAGCTTTGAAAGTAACATGCTGATTTTATTGATACTTTAGAAGAAAAGTAAGCTGTACACAAAAGAAATTCAACTTCATGTACTATCTATTCAACAATGCATTTAGAAATGTTTGTTATATTAGTATTTAAGTTCAGAATTTTTTTTTAAAAAAAGGAAAAAAAGTCAAAATATCACTGGTTAGCCCATAATCACTCAGAGTAATCATTTGAATCTAGAAGACAGATTTTTCTTCCAAAAGATGGCAAGCTTCTTAGAAATTTCAAAATTCCTTCATTCTGTAATTATTTCAACACAATTCAAGCAAAATGTTAAGCAGCTACCATATGAAGATTTTTAAATTAACTCCTGTCACCTCAAAGAGGAAAACTTACTCAATCCTTGCCTTCAATGAACCTATATTCTCTTGGAAAAGAAGCAGAAAAGCAAGGGTACAATCAGTATATTCCAATATTCAGCTCTCTTGAATCAGCAACTTCATGGATTCAAGAGTTGTTTCCAAAAGTACAGATTATTTTTGGTCATTTTGTAAGACTTCTGTTCATATTTTCCTGAAAGTAAATCATAGGAGTTCCATCTAACATGGAAGGAGGGACCTCCCTAGATTTTCCCCCCACACTTGAGTGAAGTATAGTGGTTTTAAATGTGTCATCTTCGTCCCAGCCGATTACCAGTCCTATTCTCATCCTGTCATGTGATTGGTTTTTTTCACTTAATAGTGTTTTATTTTTTCCAATCACATAAAAAGATAGTTTTCCACATTCATTTTTGTAAGATTTTGAGCTCCGAATTTTTCTCCTTTCCTCTTTTCCCTCTTCCCTCTCCAAGTTAGCAAACAATCTGATATAGGTTATACATGCACAATTATGTTAAAAAATATTTCCACATTAGTCCCGTTGTGAAAGAAAAATCAAAATAAAAAGGAAAAACCATCACAAAGACAAAGAAAAAAGAAAGATTTAAATGGTCTGCTTTCATCTGCATTCAATGTCCATAGTTCTTTCTCTGGATGAGGATGATATTTTCCATCAAGTGTATTGGAATTGTCTTGGATCGCTGTATTGCTGAGAAGAGTCAAATCATCACACAGTTTTGCAGTTACTGTGTCAAGTGATTCCTTGACCAAATCTTTACTCCGATTCTTCAAAGTTCCTTCTTAGCTATGCATTGCAACCTGTTCATTCCAAGCATGGATCTATCCATCACCCACCTCTGAATCATTCAAAGAAAGTTGAATTCGATGGCTGACTGCCAAGAAAATGTTAGTATTAAAAAACTGAGCCTGTTATTGTCACGGGAAGTCTCTGGACAGTCAACAGTAATAAATGCTGAGGAAGATAGAAACAGAAATCCTAAGGCCAAAGACTAGGGAAATGATCAAAGGCCATCTTAAATGGGAATGCATTTATTTTCATATGTAACCATCCACTTTCATTATTCAGTGTTGTTGACTTATTTTTTGTATGTTCTAGCACTGCCCACAGGATCCAAGACATAGAAAAGGATAATCCTCTGGCTTCTGGCAATTTACACCTCTGGACTAGAGGCTTCCATGCTATTGAGCCTTCCAGGAGCCTTTCCATCAGAATCTGCTCTTCAGTTAACAAAATGTTTTCCTCTCTACTCAATCATAAACTTTAGAATCTCTATCAGTTAGCAAACACCTTTAAAAGAGTATTTGAAAACTGTCAGTTCTTAATATGCTCACCAGTTTGCTTTAAGCACAAGCGAGAGATCCCGCCAAGTTGATTTTTTTAAGAGAGAATGAAGATTTCATATTTATATCACCAATCATTTTCTCTTCAAAGCTATCCAAATCCAATCTGAAAGATGTTTTTATATGTATGTTATCAGTATATGTTAAAATAGAATTCTTTTTTCTACTACTCCTGTTAGTTATCAAAATTTTCATCTATACCAGTAGAATTATTATATCCTTTGACAACTGATGGAAATTTCTTCCTTTACCAAAGAAATTACCTTGTTCCATCCTTTTCTTGAAAAAATATTTCATTCATTTTAAAAGGGCATAAAACCACATGCTAAAAATATTGATAATGATGAAGTCCAGTCACCCAAGTCTATAACTGAACAGGGAACCCAGATTTTGAGTGATAATGGGATACTGAAGTGGGTTTATTGTGTTCTTCCTACAGGTTCATAAGAGCAGAGATTTAAAATTGGAAAAGATATTAAAGGTGATCAATTTCAATTTCCTTATTTCATAGATGAGGAAACTGAGGCCCAATGATGTCCACAATTATGGAGATAAGACTGCTGGATCAGAGATGTAGAACTGCAAAGGTCCGCATTTTATTTATTTATTTTTATTTAATTATTTATGCAATCCAACCTCCTCATTTTACAGATGAGAAAACTCAGCACAAGTGAGGATAAGTCACTCGTTCGGGATTGCACAGTTGGTGTTCAAATCTGAAAGTTGAACAAAGTCTTCCTAACTCCAAATTCAAAATTCTTTCTAGTGGGCCAGGTTACTCCTCAAAATGGCAGCCTCTTCCCAGGTAATATAAACCCCAATGGGACAGAGGAACCTCTTGTTTCTGTTTCCACACAATAAACATTCATAAAGGAGTTCCTTCCTAAAAGGCACCACTTGTGGCTCTTTGGTATTGGAGAACTAGCTGAATTGTGATAATCCTGTTGGGACACTTTTTGGTCCAGCAGCATCATTGTCCCAGAGAATAAGGAACTGAAAGGGAAAATTTTTTCTCTATATTATATCCTTTTAAATCTTATCTTTAGTAATTTTTATTGCATTTCAACTGTCCACCCATGTTTCCTTCCAATCTAATCTTAACCCTGAATCACTGATCATGGCTAAATGCCTTCTTTTTTTTTCTTTCTGAGGCAATTGGGGTTAAGTGACTTGCCCAAGGTCGCATAACTAGGAAGTATTAAATGTCTGAGGCTACGCTTGAACTTAGGTCCTCCTGACTTCAGGGCTGTTGCTCTCTCCACTGCGCCCCAGCTAAATACCTTCTGACAGAAGGAAGTGACAAAGACGATATCTACGTCCTGGAACAAAGCACCAGTTGCCCCATCCTAGTTACAGCTCTCTGGATTTGCTGAAAGGAACTTCATATGTCTGGCTGGCAGTATCCCAGCTGTACTTCCATGCTATATTGCTCAGGAACCCCTTTACCTTGACAAGCAAATCGATTTTAAGAAACAATGTGTTTTATGAGGATATGGAGGACCTGTTTCTCCAATGAGCCATTTGTAATTCCTGACAGCCTGCTCCAGGGGGAGCATTCATCAGTGAGGGCCATGGATAGTTCAGGAGCCACCTACCTTCCTAATATTCATCTTGGCAGCTGATCTGACTCCCCGCAGTGGCGATGCTTACCTGAGCATCTTCGGTCCATGACGCCACCGCCTTCAAAGGATGAAAAATCTCTCTTCCTTTACCATCCTCCTGTAGGCAAATGATTCTGAATAATGGATCCCATTCGTTACTCCTGCTTTCAGGGTCTATGTTTTCCTTTCATGGACCTGACAGGTCTGTCAGACTCTGGGGCTATCTTTCTTTGCTTTATTAATTGACTGCCTGACTGACATCAATACTCGTTTCCCGATTTATTAATAACTAATGCCAGTATTTAAATTCTCCAATTGTATGTGTGCCTTGAAAACTGATTTGGCCAGGATGTGGGATCTACATGATTGTGGTGGGACAAGTCTTCAACCCAATTCTTAATTTGTGGGATAAATCTGTATTTGCAGTGCTGTGGAGGTGGTAGTGAGGGGAAAGGAGAGTAAAAGCAGGATATCATGGGAATTTGTACTTTGTAAATACTTCCCAGTGATGCATTATAAATAGACCCCTTACCTGGAATGGGAATTAGAGAATCAAATCAGATACAGAGAATATCTTCCTTATGTTTTTATGTCTGAAACATCTAGGTGGAGTCAATAGGTGATTTAAAATGTTTGCCTATTGATGAATGCAAAGACCATTGGATCTGGATTCAGAGGACTTGGACTGGTCCTCACACTTGGCTCTCCATCCATAGTCTCAGTCTTTTCCAATGGTCTCTCTCTTCCCCACCATGTTTAGAATATACATCCTCCCCACCTCTGTCTGAAAGAATCCTTCTCTTCCTTTCAGATACATGTCAGTCACTATTTCCTTCCTGTCTTTCCTGAATCTCCCAGCTGCTAGTAGCCCTTCTCTTCACAAGTTAACTTATATTTATTTTGTTCACATTTATTCAATTGATATATACACACGTGTATACATTTGTTGTATTTTCTAATTGAATCAAAACTCTTTGAGAGCAGGGATTGTTTCATTCTTTGTCCCACACTAGGCCTTTAATGAGTTGTGATTAACAACTCATTTATTGATTTATTGAGAATAAATTGACTGAATGTTGGTACTACCCCATAAAAAAGATGTCTCCGAACCTCTTTGTTTAACAGGTTTGGCTTAGGGTTATTAATTTCACTAGAATGGAGACTCGTCGAGCATCAAAAAATGTCTTATTTTTGTCTTTGTATCCCCAGCACCTGACTGGGAAAGAGAAGGTGTTTAATAAATGCTTGTTGATTGACAGATTGAAAAACAAAATCACTTGATTTAGGTCAAAGGACATGAATGGGAGACCAAACTATTCAGTTTAGCTGTGCAACATTGGGCAAGTCATTAACTTTTCCAGTTTTTTCAAGTCATTAACTTGAAAAATGGGGATAACACTTATCCTACTTCTCAATAAAATTGTTATTTAGGGTTTTGCAAAACTTAAAATTCTGTAGAAATGCAGATTCGATCTGAAGTTTCAGAGGGGAAGTGGTCCCATGGTTATAAGTAACAAAAATAAGAACCAAGTCTTCCCCACCATTAGCAGCCAGAGACATGATGTTTTTTCTCAGTCTGACGGCTTCTGTTTTAGTTCCTCTCTCAAGCCTGACAATCCTAGATATGCACACAGGTAGTTTAGACCAGAGCTTGACAAAACAAACACTTGAAACATCATGGCAGTTGAGTGGAGCCAGTTTCAAGCAAACTCTAAAAAGCTTTAAGAAATGTCTACCAGGCAGAAAGGACAGATCAGAGTGCTGTGGGTTATGATAAAATTGGAGGAAAGAAAGTAATAAAGCATAGGATTAGAAATCTAGACTTGCAGGAACCTTAGAAGACATTTAGTCCATTTGTATTTTACAGATTAGGAAACTGAGGTGCAAAGAGTTTGTATCACTCTCAAAACAGAACGCAAATTCTTGCAAGTAGGGACTGTTTCATCTTTGCACTTGTATCTTTAGTGCCTAGAACAGCGTCTGGCATGGAGTAAGTGCTTAATAAATCTGACTCAGAGCTCATCTAGTTCAAACCCTTCATTTTACGGTTGAGGAAACTGAGACCCAGGGAGGATAAGGGACTTAAAAAAAAAAATAAATAAATCTTATGATTCACTTTAGGTGTTCTGTGGCAGAAGAGACCTTATAAAATTATCTTTCTCCCCACTCCTCTTCTCAAATTACACATTTTGAGAACTCTGTGACTCCATGAAGTAAAATGGTAGACATGACCCATGGTTCTTCCTTGAATATAATTACCCAGAGATGGTATGTCTGTACATATGAGATATATGAAAGGGTAGTCAAGGACCCTGCAATCTCAAATATCCCCCCTTAAAAATCCTCCAGACACTTATACTGCAGATGGCAATTACTGAGATTTGTGTGATCAACATACACACATACACACATTCACACACACATATTCACACATGCAGATGAGAAACTATCATTAACCCTGATTTGGCTTTAATAGAAGTCCATATATCATATGGGGCCCTTTTCCCCTTAGAGATAATAATCAAAGACTCCTCTTTACATTCATGACTTCCTCTTATAATTTTAAGCATTTCAATCTATTTCTTTCTCGACAGCTAGAAGAAATGAAGACTAGTAGTTCTCTGAAAACAATATTCAAACTCCCCTATTGATATTAAAACCACCTTTCTTGGATGGGGATGTTACTTTGCATGACAGCATCAAATCCCGTGATAATCCTTAACTAATTAATTCTCTATGTGCCCTTGGAAAGGAAGGATCATTTTCATCCCATAGGTTTTTATTTTCTTTTAAAATTTTACTGAGACTTTTGAGTGATGTGAATAATGACTGCGGTTTCCCCACTGCTTCTCACCAAAGGCTTTGGAATAATTTCCCAAATGTCCTCTGTCATTTTCTTCAAACTCCTGCTGCCTCAAGGGATGTTCTGTTGCCTATATTTCTTGACCCCTTCTCTTCTCTTCAGATACAACTCATCTCTCAGTACTGCTTTTCCCTACTTCCAACCAGACCTGGGTCCTTCTATCCACAGGATGACCAGGGTGGTTAGACACTTGAAGTGTGCCAAACAAGGATCCATTGAAGGGACTGAGCATGCTCCCTTTCTATATAGCACTGTGTAAGGTTTTCAAAATATTTTGTTCATGACCAACCTGTGAAATAGCCATCCATTTTATAGATAAGGAAAAAAACAAAGTTCTGTTGGGTTCAACTTGCTCATGAATGAAGTTGTTAAGTGTCTGAGGTGAGAATTTGATCCACGTCTCCTGATTCTACCTTCCATCCCTCTATCTACTTTAGATTCAACTATCTCTCTGAAAATGTCTTGGAATTTTTGAAACAAAAGGGTGTTCATTCTCTGCCCCCAAAAACTGCAAGGAGTTTTTGTTACATTAACTTGTCTAAGACAAGAATCAATTAGCCAGACATCAGATCACTAGCTTTAGGAGCATCTATTATGTTTGTTCTAAAAAGCTACACTTGAGGAGGAAAGAATTTGTGACCAAAGAAGAACTGGAGATCATTATTGATCACAAACTAGATAATTTTGATTATATTAAGTTAAAAAGGGTTTGTACAAACAAAACTAATGCAGACAAGATTAGAAGGGAAGCAATAAATTGGGGAAACATTTTTACATTCAAAGGTTCTGATAAATGCCTCATTTCTAAAATATAGAGAGAATTAACTTAAATTTGTAAGAATTCAAGCCATTCTTCAATTGATAAATGGCCAAAGGATATGAACAGACAATTTTCAGATGAAGAAATTGAAACTATTTCTAGTCATATGAAAAGGTTCTCCAAATCACTATTGATCAGAGAAATGCAATTTAAGACAACTCTGAGATACTACTACATACTGCTCAGACTGGCTAAGATGACAGGAAAAGACAAGGACAAATGTTGGAGGGGATGTGAGAAAAGTGGGATGCTAATACATTATTGGTGAAGTTGTAAATGGATTTAACCATGCTGGAGAGCAATTTGGAACTATGCTCAAAAAGTTATCAAACTGTGCAGACTCTTTGATCCAGCAGTGTTACTACTGGGCTTATATCCCAAAGGCAACAGAACATCCCTTGAGGCAGCAGGAGTTTGAAGAAAATGACAGAGGACATTTGGGAAATGATTCCGAATAATGCCAAATTGGGCTTATATTTCCTTAAAGAAGGGAAAGGGACCCACATATGAAAAAATGTTTGTGGTAGCCCTTTTTGTAGTGCCTAGAAATTGGAAACTGAGTGGATGCCCATCACAAATGTTCAGTGATGAAGAGAGCCATCTACACCCAGAGAGAGGACTGTGGGAATTGAGTGTGTTTAACAACATAGCATTTTCACTTTTTGTTGTCTGCTTGCATTTTATTTTGCTTCTCTTTTTTTTTTATTGTGAAGCACAATAATTGTATAACTATGTAAACATATACTGGATTTTTAAAAAATAAAATAAAATTGAAGAGGAAAAAAATAAAAAGCTATACTTTCAGTGATAGGCAATAGCGATTGATGAGAAAATATCTCAATCTTAACTGCTCCTCTTCTGCCTAAGTGTGCCTATATATTCATGCCTTCTCTGTTCTCACCTACCTAATGGACAATCTCTTGTTAATAAGCATGATTTTTGCTGAGGAGTTGTCAAATGACTTTCTATAAATCATAAGGGGTGTTTCCATGTTGTTGGCTGTGATGTGATGGAACCATCGCCAACCTGGGATTTGCCTTAGCACAGTGGAAAGAGCAATGGTTTTTGTGTCAGAGAATCTGAGTGTGAACCTTGCCTCTGACATCACCTGTGTGACCTTGGACAAGACATATACTTTATAGGGACCTTAGTTCTCACATCTTTAAATTGAAGAGGTTAAATTGAAGGTCCCTTTCAGCTCTGACTCTCTAATTCTTTGATTCTAAATCAGTTACATTCTCTGGACCTCCCTTCATAAAATGGGGAGCACAAAGTAAAGCTAGATTGTCTCTGAAGTCCCTTCAGCTCCTCCTTTAGGATCCTTTGATCCTGGAAGAGGAACTTTTAATAATGTAAATGAATCTCTAACTGGTAGAATATGTTGCTGGAGAATCTTTTGAGCAGGTCAAATCTTCATTTTGTTCTTTGCCTGTTTCCCTTCTTCTTATGCTGAGAAAAAAATAAGATCTGCACCTGGACAGGAAAGCTGTGAGCTGCTTTAGAGCTGGACATGAGACTGGAGTCAGAGCAAATCACAATGTGGAATCTGGCCCATGACTCTTTTTATATATGAATGTCATTTCCACCTGCCAATTATCATTACATTTGGTGATTGTCATTCTGTCAGTGACTCTGGACAGTCAGCATTCTCTTATCCAACTCCTTGAGATCAGATGGAGCCTTGTGTCTCTGTAGATAGATTATCTAGAAACGAGATTCAGTTTAGGACTTTGCAAGGAGGATGCACTTGCAAAAGAGGATATCTCTTTATTTCTCACCACATGGGCAACCAGTGCTGGAGTGAGTCAATAAAGTCAGACTCCAGATTACTTTTGACAGCCCACAGAGCCATGCTGCAAAACTAGCTAACAAATAGTAACCACTGCTGAAATGATGTGGCTAGTATCAAGTCTTTGGCCTCCATCTAAGCCATCTTACATTGACTTACTTAAGGAAAAACTCCTCTATCTGACTTTCAAGGACTTCTACAATATGGTACTACCAACCTTTCCAAACTTATCTTTCTCTCCATAATTGGTCATACTCTACTTCCCCTAAATTTTCTCTGATTTGCAATTCCCATCCACTGTACCTCTGATTATATTCTTCCCTATGCCTATAATTTCCACAATCTCCTTCTCTAATTTGTTATCCTGTCTAAAGCACAACTCATATATTCCCTCTTCCAAGAAGTCTCCTTTCTTTTCTTTGAGTTGGTCATGACTTTTTCTTCCTATGAATCTCACAAATTTGGCTTTTTCTTTCATTTATATGTATATATATATATATATATATATATATATGACAAATATATATTTTGTATATATATACATATATACCATGAATTTCATTAAATTTAGTTATCTCTATCTCTGCCCTACTCATAAAAAATTATTCACATTTTGATAGTAATTTAGGTGTATAAAGAACTTCTTCCCAATAAACTTATAAATAGATTGTATAAATATGATTGTTCCAGTTTGATAGATGAAGAAATGGAGGCTTGGAAATGTGATTTACTATGGGTCATACTATGTCATGAAGTAATAAAACCAAAACTTGTCCTAAAAGATCCATGAATGTATAGGCCATATATATTTATTTTCTCTATCTTTGTATTTTACCCAAGACCCAGCACAGTTTTCTATATATAGAAAGTACTTAATACATGTTTGGTGAACTAAATTGAATTTCACTCAATTGGCTTCCTCTGCATGATAATATTACATGGCATCGTTTAATGGGAAGAATCTTGAAAACAGTTCATTGTAACTTCACAGCTAGTAAGGATTTCCTGAACAATTTTTATTTTGAAAGACAAAGACAAGAAGTGCACAGGATACTTTAGGAATAAATAATAGCAATGAAGAAAGGGAACAGTTGGAAAAAGAAAAAAGAAGAGGAGAAATGGAAGAGGAGATGAAGAAGGAAAAGGAAAGAAGAGGAAGAAAAGAGGAAAAGAAAAAGGATGGAGGGGAGGAAGAAGAGCAAAGGAAGGAAAAGGAAGATGAGCGAGGAAGAGAAGGAAGGGAGTCTGAGAAGATGGAGGAGGAAGAGAAGGAACAAAGAGTAAAAGGAAGACAGATGGAGGGTAGATGTCTTAAATCAGTTTCCAAACCTCAGTTTCTTCATCTGTCATTTTTCTCCTTCTGACAGAAAAAAAAGTAAGAAGGAAAAAGAAGATGATGAGGGGAAAAAAGGAGATAAGAAGAGAGTAAGAAAAGAGATAAAGAGAAAAAGAAAAGAGAAGAATGAATACAAAAAGAAGAGGGAGAAGAAAGGGGGGGGGGAGGAGGAGGAAGAACAAGAGGAAGTAAAACCAGAAAAGAGGTCAACGTATTCCTCTTTTAAAATGTGAACTCCTTGAAGGACCTTTCTTTGTGTCCCCATCACTCAACAAAGCTCCTGGAGGATCATAGGCATTTAATAAATGCTTTTTAGTTCACTAATATTGCTGCTTCCATTTTGGAAGTTAGTATCATAGTATAAGTACTACATAGTATAAAGCATCCTACATTGGAAGTTAAAAGCCCTGGGCCTTTCTTTTGTACTTCTGGGACCTTGGAGGACTCATTTCCTTCTCTGAATTTCAGTTTTTCTTCATATGTAAAATGAACACATTGGAAAAGATGATCAAGAATGGAGGAATGAAGTAGAACTTTCTTTCTCCAAAGGTTTGATAAAGATTGTGAGTGTAGCAATAGGTCATTGATGCTATGTTTATCTTCAGAATGGAAATAATAATAGTACCTGCCTCCCAGAGTTATTGTGAAGATCAAAAGAAATAATAATTATAAAACATTAAGCATAGTGTCTAGCGCATAGTCGGTATATTAATTATTCTTATTGTTGTCTAAGAAAAGATTCCAAGACTAGGGAGTTGATTAGGTTGCTGCACTTTGCTTTGGAGAGAGCCCATCTATAAACTAGTGTTCAGTTCTGGCTGCCATATTGTAGAAAAAAGATCAATTGGAACATGTACAGAAGATGTGACCAGAATGGGAATGGAGAAGAAGACTTATCACATGAAGGTCAGCTAAAAGAATGAGGCAAAATTAGACTAGAGATAATCTTTTCTGATATTTGAAGGACTGTCTGATGAGAGAAATTTGCTTCATTCTGCTTTCCGACCCCCCAAATACTCCTATATATTTTATTTAGCTGGTGAGCTAAAAAGAACTGTGACATGTTTCATCTGGAGAATTCGTTGACATTATTAAGTTCTGACTATGTGCCAGACCCCACTAGATTGAAGATAAAAGTACAAAAAAGAGGCAATTCCTACTCAAAAGCATCCTATAGTCTAGTAAAAGAGATAATAATTGCATATAAAATATATCCTGAATGAAATATAAAATGAATAAAAATAAATAAAAAGTAGTTAAATGTAAGACAGTTTGGGAAGGAAGCTACTATCATTTGGGGGGATCAGATAAGGCTTCATGCAGAAGATAGTGTCTGAAGTGGTTATTAAAGGAATTGAGGGATTTATATTATGCAAGAGGTAATCTATTTCAGGCATGGAGAAAGAAATAATGTACAAAAGTTCAGAGATGGGCAGTAGAATATTGTACATAAGGAACAAAGAGAAAGGTGATTTAGTTGGATCACAGATCACTGGAGAAAAGTAATATTCAAATAGACTAGAAAGAACAATTGACAACAAATTGTGTAGGGATTTGGGGGAAATATGGGGTATCACTGAGCATCATAGCAGTCCCCAAATATTTAAAGGAATGTCATGTAGAAAATATATTATACTTGTTCTTCTTGGTTCCAAAAAATCGGGACTGAATGTAAAAAGTTTCCAAAAAATACAATACTAGAGTAGAATAAATTTCTGGGAGATAGTTGCTCCCCATCCCCTGCCCTTTGCTGGATATCTTCAAGCAGGGGCTAAACGGCTACGTGAGTATGTTTCAGAGAAAATGTTTTTTTCAGGTACGGATTAAATTATTGAGGCCCCTTTGAACTGGGATTCTGTGAGTTCAAGCTTTTTACAATATGCAGATTTGTCAAAAATTAATCTTTATGAAAGTAATTTACAAAATGAGGGATTAGAATAGAGGGCTTTTAAGATTTCACAATCCTATGATAATATCAAAGAATGTCATTTTCTAAATTAAGGTTAAGCCATGAATAGTTTGTAAGATTTTTAGCTAGTATACTTATTGTGTATCTAATTTATATTTTAATGTATTTAACATCTACTGGTCATCCTGTCATCTGGGGGAGGGGGTGGGGGGGTAAGAGGTGAAAAATTGGAACAAGAGGTTTGGCAATTGTTAATGCTGTAAAGTTACCCATGCATATATCCTGTAAATAAAAGGCTATTAAATAAAAAAAAAAAAAAAAAAAAAAAAAAAAGATTTTTAGCTAGTGATATATTTCATTCATTTAGATAGTGACTGAATTTCCTTTAAATTTAATTTGCATTTCAATTCAATTTGGTGGTTCTGAATATGAGCTAGACTTTGAGGGACATTCACTAATCAATCTTAACTCCAGGGTCAGTGGATGAAAGATGAAATGTCATGTCAGAGGGCAAGATTGGAGCATAGGAAAATGACAAATGTGGGATCCATTCCCACAAAGGTACTTGATATAAACTTTGTGTGTATCTACTTCATGACAGCCTCGATTTCACCTCTACAGAAAAATGCATTAGATTCAAAGGACTCGCAAGAGGCTATTGACAAATAAAAAAATATGAAGTGCTTATAATTTCCCCTTGCTCAATAGAAACACACTCCCAAGGAGGTAAAAGCTTGTTGAAACACTGAACAAATAATGCCATTAATCTTGGAAATGCACTATTCAAGAAACTCCCAATAATATCATGGAGAGTTGGAAAGATATAAGAACTGACCATTCATTGAGTTAAGTAGTTCAAAAAGATCCTCTACTGAAAGTTCTCTTCTCCTCTTGCAGGAGATGACTTTGGGAAATTCATTTTCTCTCTAGAGCCTCAGTTTTCTCCTCTGTAAAATAATGAGGCAGACCTAGAATATCGAAGTCTTTTCAAGCTCTTAATTTAACACTATGGTCTTGTAAAAATCTATTGAAAAGGTCCTTGGAATTGAAGCATTTAAAGAGCTTGGCAGCCATAAAATCTCTTATTTATTGGTAAAGTGACTTAATCAGAAAGTAGGATGTAAAATTTACCGCAATTGATAGTTTCATTTCTTAATCTAGCTGCATGGATGTTATTTGTGAAAAAAAAAAAAATGTTCTGTAATCAAAAGAATTTATTACATCTCTTGTGATCACTGCAATGCTATGTTTGGTAAGGAACTTTCTATCTATCCAAATCTGGGGTATATTCCATATCACATTCTCTGCTAATTTTCACGTGGTATGATTTTTTGTATGCACACCATGCATATATTTTGAATGTACCATTATATATGATATAATGGGTTCATCTAAACCCAATGTCTGCTCATCTGCTTTCCAGAGAGAAGGGAAAGAGGGGAGAGGGGGTACAAGGGGAGAGGAGAGAGAGAAAGACAAAGAGACAAAGAGAATACTGTCATCGAGATTCTAAACCTGGCATTCCACCCATCTACATTAATGTAAAGTAATTTCAAGGGAAGAAAAAACACCAATTAGTGGGATTGAGAAAAAGTTATTCTACACATTGATTCCTGAACTATATTTTGAAGGAAAGTGATAACTCTAAAAGACCAGGTTGAAAGGCCGTATTTCACTTTTTGTTCTTTGACATTCGTTAATAAGGAAAGATAGGTTTTGTCAAACACCAACGATTTCCTCCAGTCAAATCAACTCCTGTCAACTTGCAGAATTTGCATTAAAGCAAATTGTGTTGCTTTGTTGTATTTGCACTGTTTTATTCACCTTGATATTATTGTGGATATCCTATTCTTTTGTTTCTTGCTTTAGTACCAATTTTATTCTGTAACAAGTCCTCCAATGTTTCTTTGAATTCTCCAAATTCACTGTTTCTTCCTGAACAATAATATTCCACGAAATTTATATGCTACAATAATTTTGACTAGTCCCAAATGACTGAGCAAACAATCTAGTTTTCTAACTCTCTGCTTTGGGCATTGGGGGTAGGGCAGAACAGTGATCATGTCAATGTTTTTGAACTTAAGGGATCTCCCTGTAACTGACCTTCTTGAATATATACCCAGGAGTGAAATTGCTGGATCAAAAGCTATGAAGAGTTTAATAAAGTCTCTTCCATGATTCCAAATTATATTCCAATGCACTTCTCAATCAACCATGTGCTGGTATGCTTGTACATCTATGTCTTTTACATGTGAGTTAACTCTTAGGAGTCACTGATTCTATGAGTATTTGTAATTTCAAAGTTTTTCAGATGGTTGATAACATTCAATATTTCTTCATTTAAAAACTATTCATATAATTTGACCACATTTCTATTAGGGAATGTCTCTTTTTTATTTTATTTCTAATTTGTGGACTGGAACAAACATTTCCACAACATAGTACAGTAAAAAAGATGACTGTGTATGAAACTAAAAATCTGCTATGTACAACTTGCTATTCTTCTCAAAAATATGACAAAATTATCATTGATTTTTTTTCTTCCTTTCTCTCCTCCACTCCCATCCCAGAGATGACTACCATTAGATATAAATAAGTGTGTGTGTGAGAGTGTATTGCACACACACACACACACACACACATAAAATTATCCATTTGTCAGGTCTTTCTCTGGATGCAGATAGCATCTTTTGTTATATGTCCTTTATAGTTAATTGGGTATTTAGAATAGATTAAATAAATTATTTATTCAAATCATTTGTAAAACAATATTGCTATTACTATATACAATGTTCTCTTATTATGCCTAAAGGCATAATAAGTATTTTAATAAGTATTAATATTTATAGGGATTTTAATAACTCCTTGGGCATAATTCCAGATTGCTCTCCAAAATGGTTGGATCATTTTAGAATTCCACAAACAATATATTAATTCCCCAATTTTTCCACATCCTCTCCAACATTTATCACTTCCCCCTTCTATCATTTTTGTCAATGTGATAGGTATAAAATGATATCTCAAGGTTGTTTTAATCGGCATTTCTTATAAAACAATAATAACTTAGAACATTTTATCTGACTCTAAAATGTTTTGATTTCTTCTTGAAAAACTGCTTATTCATAAACTTTGGCCATTCATTAATTGGGGAATAACTGGTATTTTTATGGATTTGACAAAGTTCTAATTACTATTTGTAAATTTCCCTCCATCTTATTTTTATTCACTATTTTTGGTCTTAGCCTCTCTTTTTATCCTATCCTTGCTACCTTATCTTTTCCCCTTACCCTCCAATTCCTTATTTTGCCCATCCCTCTAGAATTCCTTCCTTTTCCTTCTCCCCCCAACTTCCTAAACTTATTCTATACACCCTTTAAAAAGTCCCCCACATCTTATCACCCAATTTTCTCACCTCTCTGGAAGTTCAGAAGACTTCTAATCTTCTTCAAATGTATACTTGGCTCCTTCTTTAACCCAAATGAAAGAAAGGTCCCAACATTATCAAATCTCTACTCCCACCTGTTTTCTCTGTATTAGCTCTTCTTTCATACCCTGTTTTTGTGAGGTAATTTCTCCTTATCACTTTTTCCTAACCAATTTTATTTTTTTAGAATCACCCCATCATACATAATTCAACCACAATCTTTCTTTCAAATTACCTTAGTAATATTACCAGTTTTAAGAATACGGATAAGATTTTTGTATATCATAAGTAGTTTAACCTTTATCCGTATCTTATAATTAGTCTTTAATGATTTTTTCTATTTTTCTGGATCTTTTATATTGAATTTTCCATTGAGTTTTGGTCTTTTTGTTACATATACCTGAAAGTCTTTCAGTTCATTAAATATCCTTTTTTCATTCAGTATTATACTCAATTTTGCTTGATAAGTTATTCTTATATGCAACCCCAGCTCCTTTGCTATTTGAAATATAATGTTTTAAGACCTATGGTCTTTTAGTGTAGAAGCTGCTAGGTCTTCTGAAATCCTGATTGTTTTTACATGGTATTTAATTTTTTTTTTCTTGTGGCTTACAATAGTTTCTCTTTAACCTGGGACCTTTGAAAGTCAGCTGTAATGTTCCTTTAAGTTTTCTTTCTAGGTCTCTTTCAGGTAGTTATCGATAGATTCTTTGTATTCTTACTTTACCTTCTTGTTCTAGAACTTCAGAACAATTTTCCTTAATAATTTCTTGTTATATTGTATCCAGAATCTTTTTTTTATCCTAATTTTTAGATAGTGCAACAATTTTTATCTTGACTATCCTTGATTCTCTGAATTGATTTTTCTATTGAGATGTTTCAGGTTCTCTTCTAGTTTTTGTAGTTTTATTATATCTTGGCATCTTATAATGTTATTCAATTTCACTTGCTCAATTTTAGTTTTCAAAGAGTTATTTTCTTCCTTAAGACTTTGAATCTCTTTTTTTAATTAGTTAACTTTCTTTTTATAACTTCCTTGGATTGTCTTTTCTTCCTATTTTTTTCTTGTTCTTTCTCTCTCTTTTTTTAAATTTCTTTTTAAGTTCTCCCAAGATTTCTGTTTGTGCTTGTGACCACTTGATATCACTCTTTGGAATAGGAATGGGTTTGATTTTTTTATTGTTTGTTTTTGGTTTTGATGTGTTTGTTTGGTTGTTTTTTGTGTTTTTTTAATCTTCCTCTGATTATCTTCTTTTACACCAGAGCGGACATCAGTGGTCAGGTTCTTTTTTCCTTTGTTTATTCATTTTTATTTTTAATTTGACATTTTATTTTCAGCAGTTTAATATTATTATTATCAAGTTTTAATCCCGAGTGGATAAATGTCCTGGGCTTCGAATACTTCTTATTGTTGTTTTCTGAATTCTGTCTAGGGATTCAATTTTAGGGGCTCCTCTCTTTCTCTCCTAAGCTCTAGCCACAGTGTCCCCAAAATGTTCTTGCTCTCTGCAGTACCATGCTCACCAGGCTTGTGCTCGCTCTTCTTCCTCCCCAACAATATAACTGAGGATCACATCTGGTGTGTACCCACTAGGCTTGACTTTTCAAATGCCTTTTAGTCTTGTTCTCTATCAATTTTGGAGATCAGACACTTGTCAGAAAACATAGTTTTTAGAATTGAAAGACCTTAGTGGTCTTTGAGTTCAATCCTCTTATTTTAAAAGTGAAAAAATATAAGATCCACTGAGGTCAAATAGATGTTAATATGAATCTACTAAAAAGAGTGATTTGAAGACAAATGAGATTTAATTTTTATCCTTAGCACCTAACTCAGTACATGGTATGTATTAAGATCTCAATAAATATTTGAAAAATTAAATTTTCTGATCTTTTATTATCTTTCCAATCACAATGATTTTGTTTTTGTGCAAAGCTTCTTAATTTCATACAATTAAAATGAATTTTTTTGCTTTTTATCTCTTCATTATTGTATCTAGTTATAGATGCTTCCTATATTTAGAATTATAAACCTTCTAGATTCCTCAGATTTTATCACTGCACTTTTTTGTAGTGGAAAGGAACTGGAAACTGAGTGGATGCCTCATCAGATGGGAAATGGCTGAATAATTTATGGCATATGAATATAATGAAATGTTATCATTCTATGAAAAGTGATCAGCAGGATGATTTCAGAAAGACCTGGAGAAACTTATATGAACTGATGCTGAGTGAAGTGAATAGAACCAACAGAACATTGTACATGACAACAAAATTATGTGATGATCAGCTGTGATGGACTTGGCTCTATTCAAAAATGAGGTGATTCAGGCCAATTCCAATAGACTTGTGATGAAGAGAGCCATCTGCATTCAGAGAAGGGACTAAGGGGACCAAATGTGGTTCACAACCAAGTATTTTCACCTTTTTTGTTGTTTGCTTGCTTGTTTTTTTCTCTCACTTTTTTCACTTTTGATCTAATCTTTCTTGTGCAGCATGATAAATCTAGAAATATATCTAGAGATATGTTTAGAAGAATCGCACGTTTAACCTATATTAGATTACTTGCCGGTTAGGGGAGGAGAAAGGGGGAAAGGGATGAAAAAAATTTGCAACACAAAATTTTGCAAGAATAAATATTGAAAATTATCTTTGCATTGTATTTTGAAAAATAAAAAGCTATTATTTAAAAAAAATTAACACTGCATGATGTTTTAATAGTCATATTATTGCCCATTTGAATTTTTTTGAGGTTTGTGGTCCACAGAATCTTTGACTATTATTGGACTGCATCATTTTGACCAAGCTGATGCTGGTAAATTCTGGGCAACTATTTTTATTTCCACATCTGAATTTATTATAGAGATAAGAGGTAAGGATGTAGATAATCTGATGTTTTATGTACCATCATTTCTAACATTTAATGATTCAAAGCCCTCATATCTTGCATGAACAAGTTTAACCTACCTTACTTACTATCAGATTTTCATATCTATTAGCTTTGTAACTTGGTAATTGTATCGTTTTTTTAAAATGTAAGTTGCTTTCCCCCTTCCTTTCTTTGATCGGTAAAATGCTTCTTTTGCTTATTTTTAAAAATATAAGTGAATATCTTGTCATTAATAATCCGCTGTTTGATACATGCATTAGGCTATTTTGTAATTCTGAAAGAATAAAGTTTCCCAGTGATTTCATGTAACATAGTATTTCGAGTTATGACAATAGAGAGTTATGGGTGGTAAATTCTAGTAGGTCTTAGCAGGCTAGAACGACTTTAAGCACAACTCCTAAGATATACCATTTTTCTATCATCTGAAGATTAATTTCTATGAACTTCCAGTTGACGTAAACTGAGGGTCTTCAATTCAGGGTTGGATACTAGGTACGGTTTTCTTGTTATCGTTGTTGCATGTTTTTGATTTTTTTCTTCCATAGTTTATGAAATAATATAATAAATCAATGGGGGATTGGATTATAGATTCATTAAACTAGAGCTACAAGAGTTTATAGAGGCCATCTACTCCAACCCCTTCAATTAAGGAAGATGTTTTAGGGAAAGATTTTCCCACAATCTGTATTGATTGGTAATCAATAGAACATAAGCTCTGTGAAGGCAAAGACTGTTTTATACTTTGTTTCCCCAACACTTAGCACACAAGCTGGCAGATAATAGGCACTCAATATATGTTGAATGAAATTAATTGAATTGTCCAAACTGTTCTTTTTATTCCAGTTGCATTGATTTTATTTATATAAAAGTTTTTTTTTTAATTTCATGGAAGTAAAATTGTTTTCTCTTTTATAGTCGCCTATTTTGTATTGATTTGTCTTCTATTCACAGATATAAAAGTTATATTCTTATAACCTTCTTTAATTTGATCATGGTTTAACTTTTTTTATTTGAATTTTTTTCCATTTGGGATTTATTGTGGTATACAGTATAAGAAAAGTTTGACAAGTATGAGAGAGGTCTTGCTGAATCATTTTGACTAAATTGATTTGGGTCGACTCAGGACAGCTATTTTTATTTCCACATCTGAATTTGCTGCAGGGAGTGGGGTGGAGGCAGGCGTATAGACCGTCAGATGGTTTATGTACCATCATCTCCAACATTTAATGGTGTAAAACTTGTCCTTTGTATGGATCAGTTTTAACCTACCTGACTTGCTATCAAAATTGCATATCTCTCACTTCAGTAACTTGGGAGCAATATAAAAATTTTAAATTAATTGCTTCTCCTTCCACCTTCTTGGAATTAGAACTGCTTCCTAGGCTTCTCCTTTCTGGCCATGCATAAAACATTTTGCTATTAACAATGGCCTATTCTGTGAAAGCTTTGGGCTGTTTTGTAATTCCTAATGAGTAAAGCCACCCCCACCCCCAATTCCATGGCTTCTTGTAGCTCAGGGGTAATCCTGGACCCTTAAGGGACATGACATTGGAGCATGAGTTCTGAGAGTTCTAATAAAGCAAGAATGGCCATAAGCAGAGAGCTCTTGGTCAGTCTTCCAAGGACTAGACTATGTATGCATGGAAAGAGTTGAGATTGATCAATAGGTAATAGTAATTAATATCGATTAGTGGTGTGGTGGATCACGTGCTGGACCTGGAATCAGGAAGACTTAAATTCAGTATAACTTTAGACAGCTGATAGCTATGTGATGGGCAAGTCACTTAACTTCTGCTTCAGTTTCCTCATTTGTATAATAGTGATGAGGACAATACAGCCTCACCCTGGAGAACATCTGCATTAAAATGTTCCTTTCAGATGCTCACCTTTTTGGATGCAAACCCAGCCCAAGTATGTCCTTTTCAGATGTAAAACCTATGCACCTTTTGGATGCAAACCCATCCCAAGTACGTTCCTTTCGAATGCAAAAACCCAAATTGTTTTGTTTCTGTATATAAGTAAGCTCGAGAAAATGTCTCCTTGCAATTCTCTGATATTGCCACTAAGAGAACATCTTAGTGTCTTTCTCTCTTTAATAAAGTGCCTTTTCTTATCATAGCCTTTTGTGTAGAGTTTCTCCCTTGGTGTTTTGACAACTAGGAGACCAACCCATATTCCTGCCACGATCCATACCTCATCAATGGTAGTGTGTGTGTGTGTGTGTGTGTGTGTGTGTGTGTGTGTAATTGAAGAACTTCCAGCAGCTTCCTGCAGTAAAGATAAGTGAAGAATTTCAAAGGATGTATCCAACCTAGAATGATAGCGTTTATTGCTGTTCAAACCATTGATGTTTAAACAAATGGTTGCTTGATGTGTGGTTCCTCCAGGAACTAGGAGTCTGCTGTTTTTGGTACGAATAACATCCAATAAAAAAGGGGAGGGGGCACCTACCTCTTAATGTTCCTCAAACACATGATGTAATCTAAAAGACCCTATAAAGACTGTATACCTTATCCCCTTCTTTAGCCCTTCTACAGTGAGCTCTCTTTCCCTCCTCGCGGTGGAACTTCTCATTCTGCTCATTCTCATGAGAATTAATTAAACAACTTTTCTGCTTTTTACTTTGAGAGGTCTCTGAGTAATCATTTTTGGATAGGATTCCTATCCCTCACAGTAGGGATAATAACATCTACCTCATAGTTATAATGAGGACATCTGCCAAGTGCTTTGCAAACCTTAAGGTGCCACATAATGCTAGATATTATTAATAAGCATTTCCATCCCTCATTTAAGAATTTCTTGGAATTTCACTTTTTCATTTTAGTCCTAGTAAATGATATAAATGATAAATGATATAGTACAATGATATTCATATTAGCCCTCGTAAATGATATATAGATATATAGATATTTTGTTTATATATCTATAGCCAGCTAAGCGGCAAAATAGATAGAACTTTGGACCTGAAGAAAGGAAATCTCATCTTCTTGGGTTCAACTCTGGGCTCAAACACTTACTCACTGTGACTCTGGGCAAGTCATTCAATCCCGTTTACCTCAATTTCCTCATTTGTAAAATGAGCTGGAAAAGGAAATGATGAACCACTTCAGTATCTTTGCCAAGAAAGATGGGGTCAAAGAAAGTTGGACATGACTGAAATGGCTGAACGCTAGCATGCGTATATCTAAATCTTTGTAGACATAGATATAAATATGTCTATTTGCCAGCACAACTTATGAAACCACATCATTAAATGTGCTACAGTCTATATTAGTTGTAGATGGTTCATTGGATCACAGATCAGGAGGCAGAAAGGACCATACAGGGATCTAATGCAATCTCTTCGTTTTATAGATTTAAAAACTCACAAGGTCATAAAGGCAATTGATTATAGAAAGATTTGAACTCAGGTCCCATCACTCTGATCTGAGTCAGTACTCCTTTGATACACAAGATCGTCTCAGTAGTCGGAAGACTAACATTTAGAAAACAGTTTTGTGTTTTGAAGGATTAGAACATGTTATAAAAGAGATTATTGTCCCAGTCATTTTCTGGACCCATGAAGTATAGTGAAAAGAGGGCTAGACTGGATTCAAGAGAGCCTTATGCTCAGTCTTTTTTAATGCTCCCTAGCTGTGTGATCTCGGACAAGACATTTTAACTTCTTTCTGCCTCAGTTTCCTCGTCTGTAAAATGCAGATAAGCAATACTTATTCTTCCTAACTAGTAAAGCCGTTGTGAGTCATAAACTTTGCAATCATGGAAGCACTGAGAGACAGGAGTAACTATGGTGATATCTTTCATGATTTAATAATAAAAAATAGCTCTTTCCCCAAATGACTGAAAATGGTTGGATTTTTTTTTTGCAAGAGAAGGTGAAATTATTTTGTTTTGGCTTCTGAAGATGAAAAAAGGATGCTGTTAAATATTAATAATGCCATTAGGAAACCATCTAGGGAGATAAGAACATGTTCTGGCCACCCCACACTATTTTGCATTTGATAGATAATAAGAAAAGTCGTTTTCCCTTATTGTCAGTTCATTTGTATGCAAAGATAGGGCAGGTGTAGCAAAGATGATTTTATTCACTCTGTGGGGACATGTTTCTTAGATCCCCTTCTATAACCCCCAAGAAGAACACCTCCTTCTCTTTGGCTCTGACAGCACGGTCTACTGAAGTTTTACTGATAAAAAGAGTTCAATTTGACTCAGCACATTTTCTTAAGTACCTACTATGGGTAATGTAGCTCCAGAGATGCAAAAATAAATTTAATGTGGACAGAGTCTCTCTATAAATGTGATAATACATTCTATCTGAAGAGCAATTTAAAAGTTATGAAGTGCTTTCTTCACAACTCTACAAGACCACTACCACAAGTCTTACTATCCCCATTTCACAAAGGAGCAAACTGAGCTTCAGAATAGTGAATGACTGAGCCTCAATCACACAAACACTGATAATATTGAACGCAAATCTCTTAACTTCAAATATAGGACTTTAATGCTGCACAGTGTTATTTCTCAGAGAGATTCCAGGCAAATAGAGGGCCAAAAGAGGGATGGAGATAAGTAGAATAGTATCTGATCAATTAATTTGAGATGTGCAAAACATAGCATATGGTGATTCCAAGGGAGACAGTAATTGTGGAAGAAGTTTCCTTTGACTATGAGATAACTGAAGGCCTTGACCAGGACTAAAGATCTAGTATTTATCTGGAGTAGGATTTGAACCTAGAAATTCTGAGGTTACCTTGGCTCTCTACACTATAATGGGGCCACCTGAAAAACTAAGTTATAGAATTATAGATTTAGAGCTGCAAAAGATTTTAGACATCCTCTGATCCAATCTCCTCATTTTACAAATACAAAAACTGAAAGCTCATAGATGAGAAAAGGATATTTCCCACAAATAGTTAATCGTCTGAACCCAGATCCCCTGGTTCTTAAGATGACCCAGTAGCTCATTCCCTCCCAATTTTGTTTATTTTTGTTTTTGTTTTTCTTGGGCCACATCGAATTGGGTCTTCTCTGAAGAACACCAGAACATAATGAGATTTTCTTCTGCCTTCCCACCATGCCTACAGCTTGTCACTGTCCTGAACTGAACTGTTTTATGTACAATCTCTGCTTTTCCCTGCTCCAAAATCTTCTAGTCCTTGTCTTCTGACATTGCCTCAAAAATATCACATTTTTTTTTCTTGCAGAAAAAATCTTATTCATCCCTTTCCTTCATGTCCCATCCACAAATAGCAGCTATACACATCACTGACAGCAGAAGTCAGCTTAAGGTAGTTTTTCTTTTGACTCATGCATCATCTCCATCTGGTGGTCAACAAGGGAGATTTCAGATGTGAACTTTATCAAATTTTATGGAAGCTAAGTGAGAACATTTCCAGAAATAAATTCAATTAATGTAGTTCAACTCAACAAACATCTATTATTCTTTCATGTAGATCAAAAATAAAGATTGCCTCTAGGCAATCTTGTCTCCTTGTATAGTTTATTTTTTGTTTGTTTGTTTGCACTTGCATTTTCATCAGCATAGGGAAAATGGTTCCTGATTAATCATTCTAACAATGAACAAAATCTATATTACAATGTATTGTCTTTAGGAGTTTAGTGGGTATCCTGGGAATTTTTGTGATTTTCCAAATATTTGTCAGAGATGCGACTTAAACACAGGACCCTTGATTGTAAAGGGCTGTTTGTTTTGGTATGTTTTGGGTAAAGAATAGTGAATAAGGCAATATGAGAAAGGACCATTGACAAAAAGTTTAACAACTAGCTTTCTGAAAAAAACCAATATAAGCAATTTTTACTATACATTATTAAACTTTCTCCTTCACTTTCTTAAGCCAGACAATCAACAAAATAGACTAAGCCCTGATTTGTGGTGCTTGCTGATTTCCAAGGTGTAAATGATCACAATGAAAATTTAACAATAAGCAAGTCTGAGCTGGCTCTATCACAGTCCTGAAAATAATTAATAATTGTGCTTTGTTTTCTATAGCTATTGGTTTTCTAAGATGGCATTAAGTTCTGAGGCAAATAGTGGAAGCAGAGTGTGGTGATGACTTTCCTCAGTGAAAAGGGAGATATGGTTTTGAACATTTAGAGAATCTCACAGTTGGAAGAGACCTCAGCAGCCATTTGGGTATTATTGCTTAATTTTTCAGTCATGTCTGACTCTTTATGACCCCATTTGGAGTTTTCTTGGAAAAGATAATGGAACGGTTTGCCATTTCATTCTGTAGCTCATTTTACAGATGAGGAAACTGAGGCAAACTTAGGTAAGTGAGTTGCCCAAGGTCATCTAGGTAATAAGTGTTTGGGGGTAGATTTGAACATATGAAGATGAATCTTCCTGATTGTAAGCCCAATGCTTTACCCATTGCTCAAATATTTAATTTTCTTTTCTTTTTTATTTGCTCATTCAGATCCAGATTTGGATACTGTCCATCTTATTCTCTTAAAAAGATGAGGCAGCAAAGAGGGACCATTTAGGAAGTGCTCATCTTGGAGAAGGAATCTGATTATAACAGTCCTAGGATCGAGGACATTGGTTTCCAAGGCTGGATTTTAATCCCAGGCTGGTCACATTGTGTGAATTTGACCACCTTCACCTTCTTTGATCTCCATTTCATCCTCCATAAAATAAAAATTATGGAAAGAGGGATGGGTCCCCTTATCCTACCAGGAAGCCACCTAAACTCACTGCTAATAGATGCAGGTACTTTAACCTATTCCATTTCTTGCTTAAATAGCTAAGTGTCCACTCCATCTCCTCCTTGACATTTACGATGTGAACGTGCTGTTGGGTTAGCCCACTGCAGCTTATAGCCCCTGTGCTTATGGAATCCAGGAGCCTCAGATTCCCTGGTATCAACCATCTTTTCACAAGATCAATGGATCCAATTCAACCATCTGCATGCAAAGCATTGATGGGCAGTAAATCTTTAAGATCTCTCCCAGGGCCATCATCCTAGAATCCTCTCTGATATGACCTTGCTCGATGCATGTATGTGCATCCAAATTGGGAGGCTGATATTGCAGAAATTTTACTCTGCATAAATATGGGTGAAGGATTGTGTTCAAGACATTGCCAGGAAGAGATACCTGGAAAAGGCTCTGATCTGAGGTGACATCTTCGGCTAGGCTGGACCCAGCCTCATGTAGTCAATCTGTGGCCATCCCCAGAGAACCCACCAGGAAACCAGCCTCAAATTTTACAAAGCACCGATTTTAAAATCTAGTCTCAGAAGAAAAGTTCAGGGTCACTGACTGCATTTTTCAGGGTCAGGAAAAATGAAAAATATACTCCCTTTCATTCTCCAGCTAAAAAATAAAGCTGTATACAAATCATTCCTATCACCTGTATTCTCTAGCCTCCTGTCCTGGAGAAGCAGTGTGGTAGGGGATTATTCCATTCAAAATCTAGAGTCAAATGACCTCTTGAATTCAAGTCCAAGATCTTTCATTTTCTGAGTACAAGGTTTTATATAGGCCCTTCAATCTTCAAACCTCAGTTTCTTCTCCAGTAAAATCCTGGCACAATTCACGTACTACCTGTTGTCATAAAAAGTACTTTGGAAACTTTAGAAGAATAAGCATGATTACTTAAAGAAAAAAAATCTCTCTAGCTTTCCACTGTTATTTTGTTTTCCTTTTATGCCCTCTCTGTGTCTTAAGCAACTTTTCAAAACAAAAACACCCAGCTAGAATGGAGAAAAAGGTAAGAAAAACACATATTCAGGCTCTAAAATTGGTCCCCTGGGCTTCTCACAGTGTTATCCAATTGGCTGGTGTGTGAGAAGGCAGTATATTCAACAGGAAAAAACTGACCCAAGAAATGGTTATTTTGAGAAAATGTCATCAGCTTCCAAGAATCCAAATAACCCAACTTCCATAGCCTGATGTCATTGTTTTTTTGTGGTAGTTATTCTTTCAATCATGTCTATCAGTGACCCCATTACGGGTTTTCTTGCAATATTTTTCATTTCCTTTTCCAGTTCTTTGACAGATGAGGAAATTGAGGCAAACAGAATGAAGTGATTTTCCCAGGATCACACAGCTAGTCAGTGACTCCAAACCTGGGAATAAAAATACAAGTAGAAATGGTCTTTCCCTCAGTGAGTTTACTTTCTAATGGAAAAGAAAACAATAAAAAAGTCTGGGAGATAACCCAGAATCCCATTCTCTCCAGAAGGAGGAGTTAACCTTTGGGAGATGATATATATATAGAGGAAGCTCTTAGAGCTTGAAGGAGTTTCTTGGGAACATTGACTGGGGTTGGAGAGGAGCACTCTGGGAGGAAGCCCACAAGCCCTATCTTCGAGGCAAGAGATTCATTGCATCTTCCACCTTGGTGCTGGCAGGAGGCTGAAGATAGCAGAGGCAGAAGCCAAGGAGAAAGCTGCAAGAGCTCTTGGAACCAAGCAGAGAGATAGGCCTGAGCTAACTGGGCTATATTGAAGGACACAATAAAAGATCTGAACTTTTATCAGCTAGCTGCAATTTTGGAGTAATTATTTACTTGTACTGAAACTAAGGCTGCCTCCAGAAAACCTCCCTGAGAAATCTGCTTTCTCCCAGAGAGAACCATTATATTTTAAAGAAGAAAAAACACCAACATTTTGGCGCAAAATCCTGATTTAAGTGGAAAAACCTCCGATACTGATTTTAGTGGAAAGCTCCTCTCCGACCCCTGGGAATGTTCCCAAACAACTCTCTCAAGCTCTAAGAGCTTCTTCTATATATATGATCTCCCAAAGGTTAACTCCTTCTTCTGGAGAGAATGGGATTCTGGGTTATCTCCCAGAGTGCTCTCTGGCCCTAAGAACTTCAAGGGAGGTGTGAACACAAACATTATTGTCTATCAGTTGTACTTAGTACCTTGTTTCAAGTTCCAGCCCAAAACATCTCCTTCCAAGATCAAATCAATCATTGAACCATGCCAAATTAGATCATTATTGTCTCTATCAACTCTAATGGCTTAACAATTTGTAAAGATTCCAACAAAAAAGGAGGCTGAAAAGTTGAGAATGGGGTGAGTCATGGACAAATTTTGGGGGGAAATTTAACCTCAAAGGTTTGACATAACTTGGATTTATGACCAGACATAGCAGGGCAGGGCTACCCTACCCATGAACTCCACAGAGGGTGCGATTATAAAATTGAACTGCTTGCCTCAGAGAGTAATTTTATTAATACTTCAGACTCTTTCTTCAATCCCACCTAGTTACTTAGGACTTCATCAAATCCTATTGGACTATAAGTTCTTTGTATCCTCAGTGCTTAACACAATACCTGGCATACTACAAATGCTTAATAAATGCTACTTGACAACTTCTGAAAGGTAATGTGCTATTACAGAAATAGTGGAACAACAATGAACATTCCCAGATTTCAAATGTCAGAGGTGTAGACAACCTCATTCAGTCCAATCTGCACTTGAACTAGAATCCCCAATAAGTGGTCATCCATCCTCTGCTCGGAAACCTACAGGAGCGGAGCACCTACTACCTCTTATGAAAGCCCCATTCCATTTGAGAGACGCTCTAGCTACTAGAGATTCTCCCTAATATTAAGCCCCAATTTGCCTTGTTTCACTTTCCATCCTTTGTTCCTACCCCTGATTTCTGGAATCAAACACATTCTAACGCCTGACTTTCCAAATCTTCTTTTCACTTGATTAAACATTTTACAAGTCTTTCAATGAGTCCTCACGTGTCATGATCTTGAGGTTCTTCATGCAGACACTCCTCCTTCAAGGGCTCTTCAGATTAACATTCTTCTTGAAATGTAGTACCTAGGGAAAAGCACACATAGAATCACGGACTTAGAAATGGGAAGGAAGCTGTAGATCTTTGAATGTAACATCCTCATTTTCCAGATGAGAAAGTGAATCACACAAATTACAGTATTTTTTACATTGAAACACCATTTCCTTGACTATGTGTATTTTATAAAGACTTAATTCCTTTATTGTAGAACTTAATGCTATTTTTAGCTAGTCATGTGGAATATTCTTTTTTCCTTCTCTCTCTTTCTCTGCTTCTAAATGTACCGATGCTATGATTCAAAGTCATAGAATCTTCATGGCATCTGCTACCCAATGTTATCAAAGGTAACTTTTAATTCTCTAAATTCTTTGCCTTATTTCTATTAATTATTTGCTTTTTTATCCTATACATATGCATATATACATATATATCTTGCTTTATATATCTTTTTTTTTCTTTTTCTTTTCTTTTCTTTTTTTTTTTTGCTGAGACAACTGGGGTTAAGTGACTTGCCCAGGGTCACCCAGTAAGGAAATATTGTGTCTGAGGACAGATTTGAACTCAGGTCCTCCTGACTTCAGGCCAGTGTTCTATACACTGCACCATCTAGCCGCCCCTTTTGTATATCTTTGTTTGAATATTGTCTCACCCATTAAATTGTAGACTCCTAGAAGGTGGTTACTGTCATTTGCTTTTTTTATGCCCAAACTTAGCACAATGCCTGGAATATAGAAGGTGCTTAATATAAATTCACTGAGTGGCTGAAAGTGAAACAAAGGCAAGGTAGCATTATTTAAAGTTCAATGGGCCAATAATCAGAGGATCTGGGTTCCAGTCCTGACCATTGTATTAATGAGCTGATACAAGTCATTTTGTTTTTCTCAGACTCAATTTCTCCTTGAAAAAAAAATTCTCCTTAGACTCTATTTTCTTTTAGGTACTTTTTACTCTTGTTATACAGATCTATACTTTTATGGTAGTCTACAGTTTTTTAAAGAGTTACCTTTTCAACAATGAGGTGATTCAAGGCAATTCCAATGGACTTTTGATGGAAAGAGCCATCCAATTCCAGAAAAAGAATTATGGAGATTGAATGTGCATCAAAGCATAGTATTTTCCCCTTTTTTGTTGTTTTTTGTTTGCTTGGTTTTTTTTCTTTCTTTCAATGTGTGTGTGTGTGTGTGTGTGTGTGTGTGCGCACGTGTATAGTATAAAAAATACAGAAATACATTTAGAAGAATTGTACATGTTTAACTTATATCAGATTCCTTGCTGTCTTGGAAAGAGAAAAGAATGGAGGAGAGAACAATTTGGAACACAAAGTTTTACAAAGATGAAAGTTGAAAACTATCTTTTCATATAAATTACTCTTTTTTAAAAGAGTTACCTGGACCACTAAGAGGTTAAGGAGTATCCCCACAGCCATGTAGGCAGGACATGAATTCAGTTCGTCCTGACTCCAAAGTCAACTGGATTTCAGCTATGCTCCTGCCCTGCTTAAATATTCTGACATGACTGATGCAACTTCCATTCAGAATTCCAGGTTCATTTTCTCTCTCACTGTTCCCTGAAGCAACAAGGAAGAGACTCTATTGTATCTCTTCAAAAAGATATGAAAGAAAAAGAATTCACAACATATTCAATAACATGTGTATATATGTATGTGCATGTATTTATGTATGTGTATGTATGCATCCAGTATATATGTGTGTGTATGTAAGTATGAATGTATATATGTGTGTATGTATATAACAGATAGAAAGTGGGGCCAGAGTCAAGTCAAATCTGACCCCAGACACTTACTAGCTGTGTAAATCCTGTACAAACCACTTAAGCTTTTTCTCCTTCAGTTTTCTCAACTATAAGATGGGGATGATGATAGAACCTACCTTACAGAGTCATTGTGAGGATCAAATAGGATCATGCTTGAAAAGCATTTAACACAATTCTTGGCACAAATAAAGTACTATAAAAATATTAACTAGAATCATGATTAGTATGTAGTATAATAAAATATATGTATATATATATATGTACATATGTATATATTTGAGTGGATGTATCAGCATTTGTGTGTTCTGGAATACTAGAAATAATCAGTTAGTGGCAAGACTCAGTGTCTGGAGATGAACAAATCTACCAGAACTATTGATAGCCTCTGATCCCAGTACAAAGCCTTGACAGTAGTTATACAATACTAAGCACAAGCAGTAATTTCCCCTCATGTGATGACAGGTCATACATGCTGGGTCATGGCCAAAAGCCACTAAACTAAAGCACACACCTGGAAATAAAATTATTTTAGTTTCCTGTGGTTAAAAATTAATGTCATTGTTGACCTGTGGAGAGAACTGAGAATACAAACACCGAGAAAGAAAACAGAATTGTTTGGCATCTAACATTTCACAAAAATCCCCTGAAGATAGCTTCTCTTTCAGAGAGATAGTCTAGAGAACATGTTAACTAGCCATTTTTCCATACTGTGTAAGCTGGCATGCTGTGAACATTATATCCATTTCTGTTTCTGTCTCTGTTTCTCCGTCCTTCTTTCTCCCTCTATCTCTCTCTGTCTCTCCCTCCCTTCCTGTTTCTCTGCGCCTCTCTCCCCATCTTCCTCCTTCTCTTTCTCTTTGCTTTTCTCTCTCCCTCCTTCCTTCTCTCCCTCCTTCCTCCTCTGTTTGTCTCTCTCTGTCTCTCTCCTCTTTCTCTCTTTCTCTCCCTCTCTCCCCCTTTTGTCTCTGTCTCTGTCTCTCTCTCTGTCTCTGTCTCTCTCTCCCCTCTTCCTCCTTCTCCTCCTCCTCCCTCTACCTGTTCCTCTGCCTCCCTCTCTCTGCGTTCTTCCTACCCATCCCCAAGAGCTTTCCCTTTCCCTCTCCCTTTTTCTCTACTTCTCCTTTCCTCTCCTCCTGCTTCTTCCTCTCCCTTCTCTTTCCTCTTTGCCCATCTTTCTCTTCTCTCTTCTTCTCTTCTCCTGTTCTCTCTATCCCACCAATGATATTATTGCAGGATCCCCTAGAAAACTCCTTGCTGAAATGCAGTTTAATGTGCTGCCCCTATCCCCAGTGGAGAGTCACTTAAAGAAAGGCCCATTTCAGCAGTGACTGTGCTTTTCACAATAGCCTAAATCAAAGACATGGTCCATCTCTGATCCCAAGTCTCTTCTTTTTACAAGGTTGCACATGATGTACTTCTGGCATTCAGTTCCAGGGGAAAATGTTTCTCAATAGACAAATACAGGTGCTTTCTTTTGTCAGAAAATGAAAATTTTTTTACTTTTTTTTCCTTAGGGAACATAGAAGCAAGTTTTGTGTTCAATCTCTTTCATTTGAAGAACCATTTGTTTATTAAACACCTGTTACATGTCAGGCAGCATGCACTGTAGGCAAAAAGAGCCACCTTAAAAGTCAGAGACCGGGCTTCGATGGCTGCCTCTGACAGCCAGGTATATGGCTCTGGCTGAATTACTTCCCTTCTCAAAAACCCAGAAAATTTCTAATGTCCTAAGCAACATAAAAGGTGCTGATTTGCACTGGTAGAGAGAATTCCTTACCGGGAGTTCCTGATACCAATGAAATTACAGGTCTAATAAAAATTAACCAAAAAAAAACCTGCCCTTCACTGTCATAGGTACTGTGGATACAAAGACAAGGATAAAACAAGTTCTTTCTTCAATAAGCTCACAGGCCTGGAGTCAGTAATTCTCATCTTCCTGAGTTCAAATCTGACCTCAGACACCGCCCAGCTGTGTGATCCTGGGAACAGAACCCCATCTGCCTCAGTTTCCTCATATGTAAAGTAAGCTAGAGAAGGAAATGACAAACCACCCCCATATCTCTGCCAAAAAACCAAAACAAAATGGGGTCATAAGAAATCAGATATGAGTGAACAGCAACAAATAAAATATTGTGGCAATCAACTTATCAAGATACAGAAAAATTATGGATAATTGGAATATCAAAAAGACAGAGAAATGACTTAGAAACAATTGATAGTTATTAAAGCCATCATTTGTGCTCATTTCATTTGATTCTCACAATCCTATAAGATAGGCCTGACAATTTTATCCAATCTTTTTTTTTTTCAAATAGAAAAGTAACTTCCTGAAGTATATATAGCTAGATTGTGGCAGAACCCAGACTAGAGCTTGAAACTTCTGAATCTAAGGCTAGTGTTCTTGTCTTTTTAAAACATGCATTTTTTCATTTTTATTGATGTCATGTATTTTTATCTCACTTTCATTTCTGTTTCTGAATCTATCCTTCTCTCCTTCTTTATACAACAATTATTTATCATATTTTTAAATGAAAGGACAGAGAAATTGATTCAACAAAACTAACAAACATCTCTACTAAGTCTGAAAGTGTGCGAAATGAGCTAGATCAACAATCTCTCCATTCTGCAAAGAGAGAACACATTACATTACTTAATTTTTTATTAGTAATAAATCTGATCACTTTAATTATGCAACATTCAGTTTATTTTTGTTGTTCTTTCTATTTACATCATTATAACTTGTGTATATTATTTTTATCACTGATTACTTTATTTCTACTTATTGCATCAGTTAATATAACTCTTTTAAGGTTTCTATAAATCTTCATAGTCATCTTTTCTTGTAAGGCAATACTATATCCATTAAATTCAGGTAATATAACTTGGTTAGTCATTCCCCAGATGATAAGCATCTACTTTGTTTCCAATTCATTATTATCATAAACAGTGATGATATGAATATTTTTGGGTACCTAACCCCAGACTTTCTGCCCTTACTCTTTTAGGGTATATATGTTTAGAAACAGAATTTCTAGGTCCAAAATTATTGGAGATTATGATCACTTTCTTAATATAATTTCAAATTATTTTTGAGAATGGTTAGGCCATTTCCCAGCTTCACTAGCAATATATAACAAACCCTAACTTTTCACGAACTCTGAAATATTGACTCTTCCTATCTTTGGTATTTTTGCCAATTTTCTATATGCGAGGTAAAACTTCAGAGCTATATTGATTTGAATTCTTTTATTATTAATGACTTGGAGCAGCTTAGTTGTTAATAGTTTGAAAGTATTCATTTGAGATCAATTTTTAATAACATTTGATCAGTAATACATTAGGGAATGTGTCTTTGTCAAGTATTTACACTAATTTTTTTATATACCTGTCATATCAGATCATAATCAAAAAGATTTTTAACATTCATTTTGTTTTATTTTGAGTTCTAAATTCTCTCACCACCCTTTCACATCCTTTGAGAAGGCAAACTATCTGATGCCTATTGTCCACATGAAGTTGTTTACAACATTTGTCTATATTATTAATGTTGCAAAAATAAAAGCAAGAAAAATAAAGAAAGGATGTATTTCAGTCATTTCTCTGAGTTCATTATTTCTCTCTCTAAAGGTAAATAAAATTATTCCTAATAAATTCTTTGGAATTATCTCAGATCATCCGTCATTTTTATCAGAGTTGCTACATCTTTCACAGTTGACTATTGTTATAATATTACTGTTAGTATATAAAGTGTTCTCTATTCTGATCACTCACTTTGAATCAGTTGATATAAATCTTTCCAGGTTTTTCTGAAACCATCCTGCTCATCATTTCTTATAACACAGGAATATTCCATCACAATTCATATGTCACAGCTTGTTAATCATTCCCCAGCTAATGGGCAGCCCTTCGATTTCCAATTCTTTGCCACCACAAAATAAACATCTGTAAATATTTTTTGTAAATTTAAGGGTTTTCTTCTTTTTCTGAGATCTCTTTGGTATATAGAAGTAGGAGTGATATTGCTGGGTCAAAGGAATAGTATTATAATTCTTTAGACATAGTTCCAAATTATTCTCCAGAATGATTGGACAAATTCACAACTCTCCTAACTGTGTAGTAATGTCCCTATTTTTCTGTATTCATTATCAAGAACATTTGATGCAATTTTTTCAGTTCAAAAGCTTCCCTTTTATTTCAGTTGCATATATACATCTTGGCAAGAAGATAGCTAAGGAGACACGTGTTGAGTTTGGGACGAGGCTGGATAGAATGAAGACATCAATCGGAAGCTCAAAGTGCTTCCTGGAAGTGGAGGCTACTATATGATAGCATGGCAGCATGAAGTCATTAGAGGAGTAACAAAGTGAAAATTGTTCCAGGATGATAAATGCTTATCATTATGAAGTCCTGGTTTTCAGGAGGAGAGCTGGAATTCTGGGTAGAAGGTAGAAAATGGAGATATAAATACATGTTTATGTGTAGGTACATGTATCCTAAAAGATAAGTAAAAAGGGTTGTATCTCATGGTACATGCATATTGCTGCCATCAGAAGACACCATGTGCTAGCTCAGCACTGAAAGATAAAGGTACTTGGCTATGGGGAAGTGATCTCCTTAACAGTCTCTGACTCCAAGAGATTCACATTCCCAGGGATTAGTGAACTTTTATGTAAATGAAGTTTATTAAATATAGTAAATTATTACTCTATGGTTTGTGATGGTTTTATTTTTAATATTATTTGTTTTCTTAATTGTTTTTCTAATGTAGAACCCCATCTATGTATTTCAGATATAAATCCAACCAGACTATGGTAAATAGATTTTTGAATATGTTGCCATATTTTTTCCTTACTAGTATTTTATTGACTTTTTGGATTTATATACATTGGTCTAGATTTTTGTTTCTTTTATCAGATCTCCCTGGGTTAAGAAACAAAAACTATACTTGTTTCATAAGCAAATTTGGCTGATGTCCCTGCCCTTTCCTACCCCCTGTTATGTTATATCTGTGCCAAATTCATTTTCAGACATTAAATTAAAATCTCTATTTCTTTTTTTTAATCTGGGCATTTCATATTTTTATAGATAATCTTTATTTACAGATTTCAAATTTTGCTAGCATATAATAGGTTTTATTTTCCTTTTTCTCTTCTCTGTTTCATATTTTCTTTTACCACATTTTAGTAAGCTGATTTCCACCTTATTTTTGATAATGACTTTGTGAGTTTTTTTAAAAAAACATGTCATTCTTTCCCCCATCAATAAGTATTCATCCCTTCTACCTAGTCTATCTAGCAACCATGGTCTTGATGCTATTCCTTGCATGCAACTCTTTCATCTCCCCACTCCCTGCTTTTTTATTTTTACCCATCTGTCCCCCCTGCTTATTATTCATATAAATTTTTCCAATGTGTGTATGTCTCCTCTAATTTTTAAGATTTCTTCTTCTGTTCTCATGCTTTATTCTGTTCTCATATTTTATTTGTGGCTGATCAAAAAATTTCAGATTATATATTCAGTTTTTGAATTCTCTCTTTTTTTATTTGGTTGATATGTTGTCTCAGAGAATTGTTTCTCAGGGGAATGCTTTGACTCTGTCCCAGAAATGTTAGTATGTTATGTCATCAATTTTGTTCATTTTCACACCATTATTCATTGTTTCTATGCTTGATTCTTGAATCTATTCATTAGTCAGGATATCATTATTAAGCCTCTATGTAAGTCTGTATCTAAAAGTCTTCTTATCATAAAAAAGCCAAGTGAAAGAAATACTTACTAATGAGATTCTTTAGGAAACAGTTGTGATACACAATTTTTTTGAAAATGAGTAAGCTGAATAGTAGCTTCCATCTAGGATCTCTAGATGAATCAATCTCTCTCCCCCTCCAATCTCCCCAAATATCCCACAACACTGGTTTTGTGTGTGTTTGTGTGTATTTGAAGGATTTGAACTCTAGTAATCACAACTCCAAATCCTTTGGCCTGGAATGAAAATAATAATCTCTCACTATCACATAGTACTCTACTAATTATAAATTTGTTTTCCTACAATCAATCTGTGAAATAAATATTATTATCCTCATATAAAGTGCAGAAGTCAGAGACATTATGATCCCAGAAAATATCCCAGACTGTTTTAAATAAATGATATTACAGATTATTTTTAGACTACAATAGCCCAGAAGCCACAATAATATTAGTAATTCAACAAGCATTTTGAAAGCACCCACTCTGTGCCAGACACTATGCTAAGGCTACAAAGAAAGGAAGTATCTGTGAGGTAGGTGCCATTATTCAGTGTTTTGTAGATTAAGAAAGTACAGCTCAGAGAGATTAGCCAATTTTCCTGTGGTCATATTTAATGTCAACACTGAGATTTGAAATTAGGTCTTCCAAATTCTGACTCCAGCTCTTCTCCAATTTTTCTGTGACTATTATTGTCCTTGAATACCAGAGCCCCTTATTCACCAATTTTGCTTTCCTGTGAGCCTCACAAAAGTGAAATACAACATGCTGATAAATTGCATGACATGTCTATGAAGCCACTAGGCTAAAAATTAGCCAGTACTATAAACGGACCCATTCGAAATGGGCAGTCTCCCTCTTTCTACCTGTACTCAAGTACCCTAAACACAGATTGTTTCCCCTTATGTTCTTAATGATCTTCCTGCTGCACTTTTACACCCTCATATTTATAGCTAAGCTTCCATTCTCCTTATGTTCCTTTATTTTATACCTGAATTTCAGCTGTGGACAGCTCCTGCCTTGTTAGTGTATAGAGAGAAAATGCTGAGTTAGTGTCTAGTTCTTCTGCTACCTAGCGCAGAATTACTTTGGATTCATTTAGGAGTGGGGGCACAACTCTCAAAGTTGAGAGGAACACGTATGACAGAGTAGTTAAAGTACTAGATTTGGAGTCAAAAGAGCTAGATTCAAATGCAAATAATTCTCTGAGTCTTAGTTTATTTATTTGAAAAATGAGAGAATGGCTGCTAAAGTCAATTCTAGATTTAAATCTATGATTGTTTATACCATTTTTCTTGTCTAAGTTTTTATTGACAACATCCTATTACCTACTCATACTTTTGGTTTCCCAAAATTCTAATTCTTTCAGAATCACTGAATAATTATTATAAAGATGGACTTTTTTTGGGGGGGAATGATGCAGTTCCCCAAATGCAATCTAACATAATTCCCTACTTGTACCCAACTTTGAGTCATATTTTAGTGCAATTGAAACAACTCTCCAAAATATAGGTACTGAAGGACTATTCAATGCAACATACATAATCTAAAGTGTATAAATATGTATACATACATTGGATTTAACCTATATTTTGACATGCTTAACATATATTGTATTACTTGCCATCTAAGGGAGGGGGTGAGGGAAAAGAGGGGAAAATTTGGAGCACAAGGTCTTGCAAGGGTCCGTGTTGAAAAATTATCCATGTATATGTTTTGAAAATAAAAAGTTTCAATGAAAAAAAATTAAATACACATAATTTAGATCATATGATTTTTTTTCATCCACTTTGTTTTCCCTGTGTGCTTAATTTTATTGTTGCAGCTTATACACAAAAGGCTCATTAGTGTTCCAGGGTTCAATTATCTTTGAGTATTTGAAAAAAGTTACCAGCAATAGACAGTAATATTTGGCTTAAAATTTGCACAGGGGCATCTTCCATGAAAGTGTAGAGTTGTCTACTGTTAACATGCGTGTATACATATATGTGTGTGCATTTATATAAGTACATATATGTGTGTATGTGCATATATCTTCTCTTTTTGCTGAGACAATTGGGATTAAGCAACCTCCCCAGGGTCACACAGCTAGGGAGCATTAAGTGTCTGGAGCTGAATTTGAACTCAGGTCCTCTTGACTTCAGGGCTGGTGCTCTACCCACTGCTCCATCTAGCTGTCCCATGCATATATCCTTTTGCAAGTGTATTACTGTATTATGAGTTCACATCCATGTATTTATGTGTATACTTGTGTATGTACATACATACACCTGCCAGACACATATCCATGTTGTATATCTATGTGTGTATATTCATACCTGCCATGAAACTTCACTGCAGGAGAATTCTAGATCTATAGTCCTGTGAAAGTAATTTCCCTTTTCTGAACCTCAGTTTTCCTCATCTGTAAAATGAAGGAAATAGCATTTGTATTACCTCTCTGTACTGTTGTGACAAAAACACCTTGTAACCCTTCAAGAACATTAAGCATGTGAGGTATTATTATACAGCTAAGTGTGACGCCAAATGGGGTTCAATGAAATAAAAATCAACTTGATGGCCCAGAAGACTCATTCACAAATTCTGCCTCTGTCCCTATCTATGAAATCTTGAACAAGCCCAAGTCTCTACTAGTATTAGTATCTTCAGTTATAATATGAAAAATATTAGTTATAATATGAAAAAGTTGAACTCTCTGTCTCCTGAAGCCCTAAATTGTCAATCCTCTGACTTTAGATCCACGTGATTCCTTTCCCTGTAGAATTTCTATAAATACTCAAAATATCATTGAAGAAACTTATTCCTGTAATTGTGTCTGTCATTGTCTTAAATGATTTTATGTTCGTGTTTGATCCCTTGTCTAAAGTGAATCTCCGAGGCTGCATTTTTTTCCCTTCTATGTTGATGCTTTAAATCAATGAACATGAAATGCAGAGGGAGCTCATTTATATTCTCTCCACTCTTTGTCAGCCAAGGAATCATAAATATGTGTTCTGCTCTAGAGAACTATCTGGGCAAGCCTGCCTGTTTCTTTCTCATATTTTCCTCAGTGATTCTCTCAATGGATACACACATCATTTCCATGAAGGATTTTATAGGGATGAGCACATAGGCATATGGATTAGTAGCTGTTGATGTTGTCTCCAAGGCCTTTGGAAGGAGGGGAGTAAAAAACTCTGTCCGTGATATTTTTATATTTATTCTTTTTTTTTATAATCTTCTTTCTTTTATGGTAGTTTAAGAATTTACCTTATCTGGCTTCTTGAGAGTTGTCTTCCCTCCAACAGGGATTCTTTTGGCACGTAATTTTTTGAGTTCCATCACTTTTACTGACTTGTGGATTGCCATTCCATATTCTCACATAGCCAGGAAGGTGATGTCCTCCACTGTCTGGCTTTCTTTTACTTTTCCAGACTCATTTCAGATTATTCCATTTCTCATGATGCACGTTCTAGCTACATGGGCTTATTTGGTATTCCCTGAACTTAGAATTGAATTTCTTTTTACCTCTGTACCTTTGTATGGACTGTCTCCCATGGCTATAGTTCAACCCTCTGCCTCCAAATTCAGAGATTTCTTAGAGGCTCAGTTCACATGGCACCTCCTAATACCATTAGTTACTAGTGACCTTTCCCTCTTTTTTTGTATGTATATGTTATCCTATTCCTCTCCAAGAGAATAATCCCATTAACAACAATGATGGGATTTTTTCCCCTCAATCTTTATATCCTCAGTATGTGTTATTTCACTAATAATATTACTCCTGCTTCAAAAGGAGGCATTATTTTGTATTTTTGTATTATTTGTGCATTGGAAAGAGACACAGAGGCTCATTTCCTATATATAGAAGGTCATTTCAAATTAAGAAGCCATGGGGCAGAGAGGTGGTACAGTGGACAGAATACCAGCTCTGGAGTCAGGAGAAACTAAGTTCAAATGTGGGCTCAAATACTTGATAGTAACTGTGTGACCTTGGGCAAGTCACTTAACCCCAATTACCCTGGAAACAAAAGTTTGAGGTCATTTGAGATATGGGCTCAAATATTTAACAGTATCTGTGTGATTTTGGGCAAGTCACTTCACCCCAATTGCCCAACCAAAAAAAGTTTGAGGTCATTTGAGATGTGTGACTTCTTAGTTTAAATCTTTTCACTTTTCAGAAAGAAAATATAAGGTGAAAATTAACTTGGCATTTCCACCAGATGGCTCCCTTTTACTACTTGGCTTCCTTGTCCATCCAACGAGGGTCTAAGGACTGAGTTTTTTGGAGGGAGTGTCCCCAAGTGTCCAGTGATTTCAGGAGGGAGATCTTCTGAGTCAGTGTGTGGTGCTGGCCAGATACGCCATTCCCTTCTATAAGACCAGGAGAGATGCCCTCTGTCTGAATGACCAAGCTGGGAGGGACATGTCAATGAGACTCAGGAACTGGAGTATGGATAAAAAAAAAGTCCATGGAGAAAGAAACAATAAAGGAGTCCTCATCCTGTTCTCCCAGACTTACTTCCATTTTTCTTAAATTCTATAAAAGAATGCATATGCCCCACTTGATATTACTACTCATAAATACCTCTGGTCAACCTTTTCCTTATGTTGCTAGATATCCCTTTGTTTATGGCCTGAAATCCCACGAGATGTGGGGGTTCCACCCTCAGGCCATTTTTAGAAATGTATTGAAGTAATTATGATGCAGAGTAGAGCTTCTTGAAATTTTTTGCACTAACAACCCCTTTTCACCCAACAAATTTTTACAAGACTCCATGTATATATATATATATATATATACATATATATAGAGATAGATACCTATCTCTATATATACATATATATACATACATATATCTATATATTATACACAAAACAGATATGCAAATCAAATATTTACTGATAATGAATTATAATTTCATGAATCCCACAATCAGACTCCCTCCCATATGAGGTCTTGAAGCACAGTTTTAGAAGATAGGATGTAGAACCATAGTGGGAAATTGAAATAGAAATTGCAAATTGATTTAGAAAACCACAAATTAACATTATCTTTGTTGTATTGAATTTCTATTTACAAGATTAAACATTTCAATCTAGTTTTGTAGAATATGTAGTCATGTATAGATATATAGATGTACAAAGTACTTTGAGATCTTACTCTCAGATACAGTATTGGCCACAAATGTTTATGAACACTAGTATCAAGTATGGTAAATCTGACTAGGAGATCACCTGAAAAGATGAGTAAAAGATTAGCCGAGGTTGATATCTCAGAAACAGTTTGACATAGAGAAAGGAGAAAAGGTAGAAAAAACAAGATGCACAAAATGAGAAAGGTGAGAGGTCCAGACTGGCTAAATAGGGGATCCAAGAATAAAAAAAGAAAGAAATGGGAGGAAGGAGAAAGAGAAAGAAAAAGAGAGAAAGAGGAGGGGAAGGAAGGAAGAAAGGAAGGAAGGAAAGAAGGAAGGGAGGAAGGGAGGGAAAAAGGGAGGGAGGAGGGAGGGAGATGGCGAGGTAAGTTGGTAGGTTGGTTGGTTGGTTGGAAAGAAATGTTCACACCAAGTCATGCAGGGTCTCAATACCAGCCTTTCTTTGAATCCCCAATGCTTAGCAGAATGCCTGATATAGAGGAAACATTTAATAAATTCTGGGTGACTAACTGCCTTGGACTTTGAGAAGAAAAGTTGAAACATATAAAAATGCCTAGGTTTGGGGAGAGGGAACAGAATGGGACAAATTAAACCCAAAAGGAAGAGGGGGAAGAGGAAAAGGAGAGTGGGCTATTTTAACTACCAAAGAAATAAAAGTATGATCTGTCCCCTGACTAATATGTAAGACTATGTTTAAAGATTCAAGGCAGCTAATACTCATGAAGTGCTCTGAAGCCCATGGAGGGTGGCTGCAGATAAATACAGGGTACATTACCAAGCAGCTAGATAATCATTATTATTTCCACTTACTCGTACCCTGCTTTTCCAGTTCATTTGAGATTGGAGGCCTTTGGGCCCTCATCTGTAAAAAACAAACCGACAAGAGACACGCAACAGAGGAGAAGGGAACATAGTGTCTGTGCTCAGGAGAGGTGTTAAAATTTGGGGAGAGTTTGAACGTTAACAACAACAGCAAAATCCACCATGAAATCAGAGCTAGAAACCATATGGTAGCCAATAGACAGACTCAAAGATGTCAGAGCTGGGAGGCACTTGGGAAGTCACTGAGTCCAAATGCAGTTCATGTGAAAAGTCCCCCCCGTCCCTCCCCCATCCATGACAATTTTTTAACTTAAATGTATGAGGACGTTCCATTTTGGACAATGTCATTATTTTAGGGACAGCGTCTGGACCTGAGATTTATCAGAATAAGTAACTCACTTTACCCATTCAGACCAGCCCCTAGTCTGCAAATTAGACTCTTAGAAAATTTCCCAGAACAAAAGTGTCACAACCGTAGCCTAAATCAGATTAAAATATGATGGGGAAATATTTAATAATAAACATTAAAAATACAATAGAAGATAAATAATATGTGTTAAAAAATTGCAGCCTGCAAGAATCATTATGGTTTAGTGACTGAGATTTCTTTTTGAGTAGATAGCACTGGTCTAGAGCTCTGCAAAGTTAAGTGACTAGACTCGCACAGCCCATGTGTGTCAGTGGTGAAATTCTGAAGACCACCTCCCTTTCCCCTGTAACCCACAATTGAGCCTTATGAAATCTATCTCTATGTAAAAGATAGAAGCACAGTCTGGTGTTATGGGTCTGGATTTGAAGTTTGAGTCAGTAGTTAATGTCAATAAATATACACTTAATAAGCACCTACTATGTGGTAGGAACCGGGTTAAATACTGGGAATGCAAATTTAAAAAAAAGACAGTTCTTGCTCTGGTGAAGATTACTGTCTAATGAGGAAAGGCAATGATCAAAAGAAAATCAAAAGGGGCCATGGGCATCCGGTCAAGGGCATGGTAGAAAAATCAAAGGGATCCAAAATGCATGCAGCCAGTTGGGAAACAAGAAGGTATTATACTTGAGAATCAGAGTTAAAATGGTTTCTGCTATTTCCTACCTGTGTGACCTTCTGTAAACTACTTAACCTCTCTGAGTTTCTATATTTACATTAGTAAAGTGAGAGATTGGCCAAAATCACCTCCAAGTTTCCTTCCAATTCAAAATTTTCAATTATACAAATTAATCCTTGGTTCTGCCCTTTGGAGCAATACAGACTAAAGCTAATCCTCCTTCCAAAAGTCAGTTTCTTGGATTGGAAGGCAGTGTGCATAAAGAAAAATGTAAAAATGAGGTTGCTGGTCTCTCCTAGCTCTGAATTCATTATCTTTTTGCCTCCCCTCCCCCTGCCCCAGTATGTATGCATATCCATGCATATGGATGAAGGGGAGGATAAGAGAGGGGGACTGAAGGGAGAGAAAGAGGGGGAGCAGGAGGAAGAGGAGAGAGACACATAGAGAGAGGCAGACAGAGAGAGACAGAGGGACAAAGAGAGAGAGATACAGAGAGAGGGAAGGAGGAATGGAGGACTAGAGAGAGAGAATAAATATTCCCTTTTCCAGGATAACTATCCCTCATGTCTCATTAGTTTCTCAGATGAGATGATTCTTTTTCCTATAACCATTCTGATCACCTAACTTTGGTTACTTTCCGACTTGTCAACCATGACCTATGAAACAGCTTGTCAATATACCTCTTAAAGTATGTTGACCAGAATTGAGTGTAATATTTGAGATGTGTTCTTATTATGTCAGAAAGAGGGAAAAGATTACACCTTCCACACTCTGGACATTTATTAGTCGATATTATTGTAACCGGTAAAAGTGAACCCATTGGTTGGGACTCATTTTGAACTAACATCATTTGAATTTTGAATGAGAATGCCTTGGACTTGAAAAAGCATTTGGGGTGAGAAACATAATTTTATTTATCTTATTTTGTATATTCTTGTGCGTTCTATAGACATGTGATTTTATTTTGGTTTCCACTTCATACAATTGACTCAGAATGAATTGATCGTTACCTAAAAATCTTAGATCTTTTTCATCTAAATTGCTTCCAGTGTCTCCAGGATCCAGCTCTTCTGGATTTGGTATTATAGATCAGAGTATCATATTGTAGATGTATTCTTATTAAGTTCCTCTTCCTCGACTCAGTCCATCATTCCAGTCTTTAAGAATTGCTTGGAACTTAATGCCTCTTCTTTTCTCATCCCATGGATTATCTATTACCATCTGCAGATTTGACAATTGCATCTAATGTCTGAATAATTGATAGAAAATGTCGACCACTCCATCTTCTACACAGCTGCCAAATTGATATCCATAAGACAGAGATCCGACTATGTCATTGTCCTTGATAATTTTAAAATGTTTGTCTAATTGAATAGACTAGAAGAGAACTCTTTAATCCATCAAGGGGCTCTCCCTCATCCCAAGTTTATCCATTAATCAATATTCTTTGGATACATTCTTCCAACTAGCTTTAAACTCATGTAGTTGAATTAACTTTCAGCCAGGATTATAATAACAGAAGGTTTTAGAGATAATAGGATCATAGATATAGCGTTGGAAAAAATTACTGAAGCCAAAACCCTAATTTTACAGATAAAGTACAGCAAAAAAAAAAAAAAAAAAAGTAATTTGCCCAGGGTCACACGACTAGGAAGCTTATGAGTCAGGATTTGAATCCACCTATTACACACTATTGACCCTCATAGAAAGCAACATGAAATAATTCTGATCCAAACTATTCAATTTACAGAGTAGGAAACTGAGGTAAAAGAGAAGTAAATGACTTAGGGCCACATGGTAGTGAGGGGCTAAGTGAGGACTTGAATCCATGACTCCTAATTCTAGATTTAGTGTCTTTTCACTGTATGAGACCGCCTCTCTTCCTCCTCACTTTTTTCCTAAACATTGTTTTGCTGGGAGTGAGGTTTGGTGATTGACATAGGGAGCTCTTAAGGTTGCAAGAGATTGTGAAGAGGCAGCCTACAGATGTGTGTGTGGTGATGATTATAATATTTTCACATTGTATTCTAATAGTACAAATGATTTGATGTCTATGACATTTTGTATCTTTAAAGTGTTTTCAGAACCTATTTCTGAAGCTCTAAAGTCAAGTCCAAGTCCATTAATATTTATTAAGTACTTATTATGGGCCAAGTCCTGGGAGGTAAACAAAAAAAAAAAAAAAAAAAAAGCAATGGGGAGGATGGAAAGGATGGACCAATCACTATGGAGAATGGCTCATCCACTTTGTTTTCAAATAAACTCATTGAACTGAGTGTATAGAAGAGAATAACCCCATAGAGGCAATGAATGTAATTGGGGCTACAGTTCAGAATCTTTCATACTATGCCTTTGCTCCCTGAAATGCAGAAAACCTATGAATTCAGTCTTCTCCAGCTAGCTTTGCCTTGGAGAATAATGAAGGGAAAATGAAAATCTGCTTGAGAAAAGGAAAGAATAGAAAAATGGAAGGAAGTGGAGCTTCTCAGTCTTAAACTGCTTGCAGGTGGCTGCGTTCAGAATTGGGTTGGGTTTGGGGAAGAAATAATCCAAACTTCAGAAAAGTCTTATTGACTCCCAAAGACTTTAGGATGCAATATAAATCCTTTCATTTGACATTCAAAGTCCTTCACACACACACACACAACACACACACACACACACACACACAAATGGATTTTATGCTTCAACTCTATAAAACAGTAGAGATGGGACTCATAAAGACTTAATTTCAAAACTAGCCTAATACTTATTAGCCACGTGCCTCAAGTTAAATCATTTAATGTTTACTTAGCTATAAAATGGATTCATTTTAGCAACTCCATTCCAGAATTGTAAAAATCAAATGTGATTTTACCAAATGCTTAGCATAGTACCTGACACATAGTAGGTGCCATATAAAAAATGTTATTATTGTTATTATTGAAATTATCCAAAAAGTCCTATTTGCTTTTTTTCTGTATAAAACATTGCATTTTCTTTCTCTCTTCCTTAACATAAGTCTTTCCCATGCCCAGATTATTCTCCCTGATAATTTCTATCTTTCATTGCCCCGACTTCCCTTTAAAATTTAACTCAAGATCATCTTCTTCTGGAGACTTTCTTGATTTCTGTAGCTCTTGATAATATCCCCTCCATCACTGTGTATTTGCTTTGTATTGATCCCCAACTTATCTATAAATGTTTTGTGTCCTTTTAGTTGAATACAAGCTTCTCAAGGGCTAGAACCCAGCACAGTGCTGGCACACAGTTTAATAAATGCGTATTGATCAATTAAGATTGGGTAGAAATCCTGAAAATTCTGAATTTGATACCATGTACAGATGATTCCGATCTCAGCACCTCATTCTCCCATCCCCCTAAACATACTCAACTAAGAAATCGAGACCTAATTAGCCAAACGGATATCTTGTAGTCTAGTCAGGAAGAAATAATGGAACATCAGCTTTGTTATCAAGTCTCTCATATCCATAGCAGAATTTCGATAATGGCCACTCTTAACAAAGAGCTTGTAAGCTAGTGAAGTGAAGAAAAGGAAGTAGACATAGAAAGGGTGCTAATTCAGGATGAAGAGATGCTTGAATTTTAATCCTCCCCACTACCACTACCATCACCATCACCACATACAGCTTCTAAACCAGCTGTATGAACATGGATACTTCATAGACCCTTTGCTTGCCATATGCCTTCTCTTGGGCAATCACCATTCATCTATTCTGTGTATAGCTTGGCTTTTGGAGGAGTCATATTAGCATCTCCCCTCTTAATCTATAAGCTCCTTACATGTCTAGCACTTAATATAGTATCTAGCACACAGTAACTGCTTCACAAATGCTTGTTGACTTATTTTTAAATTGGGAATCAAAACAAACCGGCTCCAAGAATCCCTCTACAAGATTTCCCACAAATTGTTATCCAGTCACTTTCTTAATATCCCTCATGACCGAGAACTATACACACTCCCTCTCTCACACACAAACACTCACAGGGTCAAACCCACATGTCCCTCTTCAGAGCAGGGTTCAAGTTCTGCCCTACACCTAGTGGCTGTATGATATTGCACAAATCACAGCTTTTCAGGGATTTAGGCAATTCTAACTTTCAGAGAGCATGCAACTTTGCACTGGTGGAGAACATTTCTTCACTGAGAGTTCATTATTCTAATCAAATGTTGTCCAATAACAATGTCAATTAACTCAAGACCTATACTAGCCTCAGATTCATTATGAAAAGGATAATGCTTTGAAAACCAAAAAAAAGTATTCTGATGAGTTACTAATATAACAATAATAATAATGAGAATAATGAGCAGAACATCTTTAACATTATAAAGATCCCAAAATTCCCATTACATTAACCTCATGGTAGTCAGACATTTTCAGAATCTGGACAGGTCTACTGGGTAGGGATATAATATTTCCTCTATTTTCCTCTATATTCCTCTATAAACTTTCCTCTATTTATATATTTATTGCTCAGATCCTATAGTCTCAGCCTGCCACCCCTGCATTCCAATGAAATGGAGAGTTCAAATGCATTGCCCTGATCTTATTGATCCTCAGACCATGTACCAATTTTCCTTTAATCTCTGCATAAGCATTTCTTTTTTTAGCCCAAGTATACCTATGAAAGAATAATAATGGGGATGATTAGAATAATGGTCTGGATAATACATACACACAGGAACTTCTCAGAGAGAGCCAGGGACTCATCCTTTCCTTTTGATCCATTATTACTCAACCATAGTTTCTAGCTACCTCCAGCCAGTAGGGTTTCTTCTGTCTTTTGAGACTCCATTGATTTGTTCTATCCAAAGGACTTTCATCTGGCCCTTCACAGGGATGCATATTGCTTCTTACATTAGCATAATGATATTTTTTTAAAAAATGCTTTGAATACAAAGATAAGTTCATTAAGCTTACATTTCTTCTGGAGTGCACTGTAAGAAAAAGAATTAGCTGTGATAGTACCAAAAAAGCCAATGGGAGCAGTGGAGCTAATTCCATATTAAAAAAAAAGTTATTGGACTTAGAGATGGAAGACAGAGTTCAAATCTGGAAAACCAAATCATTCAAGGTTGATATTGTCCAAAACGAGTCATTACTTCCTCCCCCAGACCCTATTGTTATTTTTACCTGTGTTCCTATGTTTTGGTTGAAAATACCACCATTGCTTTTCCAAATCAACTAAGGTGATAACCTTAGAATTATTCTAAAATTTCCCTGCTGTTCTTCACATTGCATTGTTTCAAACTGCTTTGAGTTAACAGTTATCCCTCCTACATTATGGAAATTAAGGATGCAGAATCTCCATGGTCTGGAAAATATATGTAAAATTTTTTTTGATCCTCTCTTCATAACAGAGAAGTTTAAATTATTATAATATTAAAATATATTGATATTATACAATACTATACATATGTTTTATACATTTCTCATTTTCTAATTTTTTTCTATGTCATCTGCTAGCCTTCACATTTCATCTCCAGCTTCCACAAAACTCCCCCAAAATTCCCTCTGAATTTTTTTTATTCTACCTCTGATATATGAAAACCCCAATGGGTAAAGTCACGATGTGAAACATAATTGTATCCTCTTTTCTGTGTTTTTAACAGAACCTAAAACTATATTCCTGTAGTTAAGCACATAGTAGGTGCTCAGTTCACATTTGTTCAATTGAATAGAATATTTGGGAGAAATTGTGATCCTTATTTTGGCAAGAGGCAACTGAAGTTGAGAACAGTAATTAAACTACACATGATCTTTCAATTAGTGAGTGCTGTGTGTAGTACTCATGCTTAGCTTTCCTGACCCTGAGACTATATAAAGAAATGTGGAAGGAGCCATGAAGAGAACTTTAGATTCCTTCCCCCCCAAAATAATTCAATTCTAACCCTCTGGCCATTCTGGGTACCAGTTGTTTCTACCTTTAGTAGGAGAGTCTAGCCTATTAAGGGCAAGTATTGACTGACTAACAGGTGGTACTGGGGAAGGAGGAGGGCTTTCTGGGAGGCAGATTATAATCTTCTATTCCAGAGCTAAGGCAATCTGCCTGGTCTAAATTAGAGCCTGAGAGCCCTCTAAATGGACCTGCCCAAACAGAGCTGAAAGGGAAATTTTAGGGACATGTAGGAAACATTTAGCTGAGAGGAGAGAAGGACCTTCTGGGGAAAAGCAGAAGAGTCTGTTGCCTTTTCCATATGACAATCCTTCAAATGTACTTGAAAACAATTACTATATCTCCTCTAAATTTTCTCTCCTCTCAGCTAAATGTTTCCTACATGTCCCTAAAATTTCCCTTTCAGCTCTGTTTGGACAGGGCCATTTAGCCCTGTATTTTTAGATTTTTTTATTTGTATGGAGGGCAGGAAAGGTCAACACATGTATGTGTTTCTGTATGTGTGTTTTTGGAGTATGTCTGTGAGTGTGGTATTTGTGTGAATTTGAGCGTTTATATGAGAGTGTCAATGTGTGCTTGTATATGTTTAGTGGATCTCTCTGTGTGAGAGTGTGAACCTGTACAAATGGGTGGAGATAGCATACAGGCGATAAGATACTGCTTGATTCTTCTTGGGACAGCACCGATCGATCTTCGTTTGGAAAAACTGAGCCTGATTTTCCATGATCAGGATGTTCAAAGTCTGAATAGTTACCTGGAGATGATCTTTTTGGCCTTCTCTCAACTCTGTGCCTCATACAAATCTACTGCCATTCTTTGGACTAGTTCACAAAGCTCGGGGCAGCATTTGGGTTCAACAGAAAATATAAAAATACACAGGAGCTCATTTAGATCAGAGCAGAGACCTAGAGTTTCATGGATTTCTCTCTCCCCACCTACCAATTATGAAACCATTCCAAGGCTGGGGAAACCAGGGCATTGCCCTAGGGCACTGAAAATATTGAGGCACAGAGAGTCCTTACAATGCAAAGTGAGCAAATTTTCCTGGACCCCATTTTTGCAATAAAATATATGTGTTTTTTTTCCAGGAACCTCATTTAGACAAGAAAGTAAATGGAGAAATATTTTAATGAAGTTTTCTTTTTAATTGTAGATAAGCTTTATTTTGATGTCACCTCAGTTTCACTATATATCCCTCCACATATGCAGGCTTCCTTCCTATTTCTACATCTTGCCACTGAGTATCTCCTTCCACTTCCTTTTTATATCTCTTCTCCCACTGGACTCCTTGAGAACAGGAACTATCATGCTTGCTTGTATTTGAATCTCTAGTGCTTAGCCCAGTGCCCAACTCATGCTATTTTCAGTCATTTCAGTTATATCCATCTTTCCATGACCCATTTGGGGTTTTCTTGGCAAATATATTGGAGTAGTTTGCCATTTCCTTCTCTAGTTCATTTTCAGATGAAGAAACTGAGGCAAACACAATTAAGGGGGTCAAAAGCGTCTGAAGCCATATTTGAATTCAGGTCTTCTTAACTTCACTCCTGGCATCACTCTATCCACTCTCCCCTCAAGACATTTCACCCCTACTTCCTTTCTTGGGCTGCAATCCAAAAATGAAAGATAGAGATAAGTAATGAAATTGTTGACCATTTTATTATCAAGAAACAATGAGAGAGAGAGAGACAAAGAGGAGAGAGAGAGAGAGAAGAAGGGAATTGAAGGAGATAGGGAGAGAAAGAGAGAGCAAAAAAAATTCTTAAGAATCAAAGGATAGGAACTAAGCAGACAGAAACAGAATGACAGTCATGAACACAGACAGAGAGAGATTGGAAGAGAAGCAAAAGACAAAGCAGTGAAGATTCATCAGTTCTGGTCTTAATGGCCCACAGGATTCCAGGTAGTCTGCATTTGACCTATTTCCTCATCTGGGAAGTGAAGTTTCTAGGGTGCCTCTGAATCCATGACCCCATGATTTGTTACCCTCAAATCCACTATCGGTGGGACTGCTATTACCTTGTCCTACAGACACACAGTGAGGAATTGACTCATAGAATCACAAGATTTCAGTGATGGAAGGGGTTAAAGCCAACACATACATGAATAAGCATGTACTCTATGACACCCCAAGAAATGGTCAACCATCATTCTCTTGAAGATCTCTAGTGAGGGAGAACTCATCACCTCTCTAGTAATCTATTCCGATTCTGAATGGATCTGAGTGTCAAGTTTTCCCTGATATCCACTCTAAATTGCCCTCCCTGTGCCCCATAGCCATTGCTTCTAGTTGGATCCTCTGGGGCAAAGCAGAAGAGTCTGTTCCCTTTTCCATATGGCAATCCTTCAAATGTACTTGAAAACAATTACTATATCCCCTCTAAATTTTCTCTCCTCTCAGATAAATGTTTCTTACATGTCCCTAAAATTTCCCTTTCAGCTCTGTATTTGTGGGTAGATATTGTAACATAGTGCTATCATTATTTCTGAAATGAAGATAGCAAAGAACACAAAAGTTAAGATATTTGCCTGAGGTCACAGAGTGCACCCTTATTAGCAGAACCTGAGCCTCGGGAGATTTCATTCTGTCCCATCTCCAGCTCTAATAGGCTTTGGAAACTTGTTTAGAATCTTTAATAGCAGGAGAATTTGTCATTTCACCGCTGTGGGTATCCCATACCTAATGAAGATGGGAAGCTCTCTCCACCTTAGTAAAAGATTATTGTAAATTACTTGTCAAAATTAAAACCATCTGATCATACTTGCTGAGGGCTGCCTCACTGAGGAGGAAGAAAAAAAGAAAACAATCCTTAAAAACATGTCTCAGGAATGAAGAGAAATCACAACTTTTTTTTAAAGTGCAACCTGATTCCTCCTTCACTCGGATCTTTCCTGCATCTTCCATATTTCCTATGTAATTGTCCTTCCTGTTTACATGTAGTGTAAGGAGCAGTAATGAAAACGTGAGACATTCACATATCCTTCTAAAGACAAGGACTTTTGATCTTTTCTATGTGTCCTGGACCCCTTTGGCTGCGTGGTAAAATCTATGAACCTTTCTCCGAATAATGCTTTTTCTAAATTCATAAGATAAAATCTATAGTATTACAAAGGGTCCAATTATATTGAAATAAAGATGTAATTTTTCCCAACCAAGTTCACGAACTCTGTGAAAGCTTCACCTTTGGGTGGAGGTCTGTAGACCTCAGCTTTAACTTCAAGTCTTCTTGAAAATCTATTGCATTGAAGAACCTATCATAGAGGCTGCCCCTGAATTAATTTGTACAGATGCCTGTGGGTTAATGCCATTATGCATATTTAAATCATTTACTTCTATAATGGCCACAAGATGACAACGGCAAGCCTTGTCGGAATTTGAAGTCTGTAGGGAGAGGCTTTGGGAATCCATAATTACCTGCATACAATGAAAAAGCTTCAGAAGAAGACTTTAGCAAATATTACATCAATTACATGGATTTAAGCCTCCCTTCCTCTATTTTATAAAATATCCCTTACAAAACTGTATATATGATGGCAAAGAAATATGTAGCTTAATAATCAGTCAATAAATATGAAGCCAAAGTTCTATGTTAGACACTAGATACAAGTGTAAAGAATTAAACCATCTCTACCTTTAAGGAAGTCTTTGTGAGTCCAGTCAATGATATCTTCTTGTGGTCATAAAGGAGTAATCATGGAAATATAAGAACGCATCCATACGGCCATTGTTTGACCTAAAAATCAGAGAGGGAAAAAAGAGGGGATTCATGGATATTTGAAAACACAGAAGTTGTCCTATGTTGCCTTCATTTTGGGAGACGGAGCGTCTCAGAGCCACTTTCTATGACATAGCTATTATACCACACATATTTCTGATCCATCTTATATGGGTAAGAATGATGTCCTTCTTACAGGCAGGAAGTATGTTTCTTTTTTTAAATTTATACCTTTAGTACTTAGTACAAGTGCTTAATAAATGTAAACTGAATTAAAGTGCTTAACTTCAAAGAGCATATAATAAAGAGAAATTGCTTTGAATCAATCCAGAGTAATTGCAAGAATGAGAAGTCTATCTCACAAACACCCATTGGAATCTCCATGTGTGATTTTTGTATTTATGACATTGCTTTTATAGTCCCTGGTTTTCTTCCTGAGATTTGTTTCTTTTTGAATCTATTTAATAATTTAAAGTCACGTTTAACATAAAGAGGCAACATAACATAGAGATAGGATACTGACCTTAAAAACCAGAAAGACCCGGCTTCAAGTCCCACTTCTGGCCATCGTGGCTATGGGACCTTGTGTTCTAGGCAACATTAAGACTGTAACTTGCAGAATAGGTGCCTACCTACATTAGTAGAGGAAGCTTCCTCACCTAGGAGTTCTCTCTGCTAATGAAATCACAGGTCAAACTTTATCCCTATGCCCTGTGTATAACAGAATATTAGGGAGGAAACATGCCCTAGATCATTTGAGAAGTTATGGTTGTTGAGTTGTGTGTATGTGTTGTCTGTATGTGTATGTATTGTGTGTATGTGTATGGTGTGGATTGTGTGGTATGTGTATAAACATAAGTATAAGACATAAGGAGAACTAATTCTTATTCATATTTGGTTCTTTCCACCCAACCTGTTTTTCCAACCATTGTCCCTGATAGTTGTTCCTTTTGTCAGCCATTTTCCAGAGTAATTCAACAGAACTCCTGATTTCCAATTCCAGACCAGCTCAATTCAATATAATTTACATTGAAGGTGCGGGCAGAGGATAAGCCAATCCCCAGTCACGGCGGAAGGGGAGGGGAGCAAACTTAAATTCAATATCACTAATGATTCCGTGATTGTATTGCCACTTCTCCTATTGTCCTACTTCATCAAGATGCCTTACCCTGGAATCTAGGGAAACTGGAACTCTTTTTTTTTTTTTTTTTTTTTTTTTTATTTAATAGCCTTTAATTTACATGATATATACATGGGTAACTTTACAGCATTAACAATTGCCAAACCTCTTGTTCCAATTTTTCACCTCTTACCCCCCCCCACCCCCTCCCCTAGATGGCAGGATGACCAGTAGATGTTAAATATATTAAAATATAACTTAGATACACAATAAGTATACATGACCAAAACATTATTTTGCTGTACAAAAAGAATCAGGCTCTGAATTATTGTACAATTAGCTTGTGAAGGAAATCAAAAATGCATGTGTGCATAAATATAGGGATTGGGAATTTAATGTAATGGTTTTTAGTCATCTCCCAGAGTTATTTTTCTGGGCATAGCTAGTTCAGTTCATTACTGCTCCATTAGAAATGATTTGTTTGATCTCGTTGCTGAGGATGGCCTGATCCATCAGAACTGGTCATCATCTAGTATTGTTGTTGAAGTATATAATGATCTCCTGGTCCTGCTCATTTCACTCAGCATCAGTTCGTGTAAGTCTCTCCAGGCCTTTCTGAAATCATCCTGTTGGTCATTTCTTACAGAACAGTAATATTCCATAATTTTCATATACCACAATTTATTCAGCCATTCTCCAACTGATGGACATCCATTCAGTTTCCAGTTTCTAGCCACTACAAAAAGGGCTGCCACAAACATTCGTGCACATACAGGTCCCTTTCCCTTCTTTATAATCTCTTTGGGATATAATCCCAGTAGTAACACTGCTGGATCAAAGGGTATGCACAGTTTGATAAAAAACTGGAACTCTTAAAGGTTCAAACCCTGTAAAGTCCAACCAAACTGGAAAGAACTTGGGTTCTTTACTGAAACTTCTCCTGAATCTCAGCTTTTCCTAATGAATCTCTGCTAGGGTACAGAAGAGTTGTGGTCTTCATCAATGGCAGGAGAGCAAGTGATATCAAATGATGTAATTCTCTAAATATTGAAATATACCGCAGAGTCAGGTAGAGCAAATTACATTTGTGAATTGAGTGAAAAACCCTGGCTCCTGAGTGAAGCTAGAAATGGAGATTTACTCTGGAAACCTTGATAGTTTCTATGAAATTCTTGTATATATTTAGGGTAAGGAACTTTATGAAATGCAACTTATCCCTCACACTCACAATCTGACCTCTGTGCCAAAGGAAAGAAATACTTTATTCTCCCTCACTGACTTTATGCTTCAACCTTTGTTCCCTCCCTGGCCGTTTTCCATACACATCATTCATTTTTGCAAAGGCTGTCCCTCAGATCAGGAATCTTTTCCCTCCTTAAAAAGGCCTAATAGAGACTCGAGCTTCTGTCAAAAGATGGCTCAGTTGTCTCTTGCTTGCTCCTGCTTCCTATCCCATAATTGTGTGTGTTCTCCCTGGCCCTCAAAACTAGTTTGTATTTCCTATTTATATTTGTGATATAGATAGATAAATCTATAGATAGGTATATATGCAATAGATTTAACTCTATCCATCTATTTATATAGCTGTATGTATGTATGTGTATATATGTGTATATACACACATATATATAACAATGTATATGTTTGTATAGACATGCATTGTGATTATATAGATTAGATAAATAGCTTATATATACCATATATATATATATGTATGTATGTATGTATCAACATGCATATTATGTGTGTTATATATGTGTTTATGTATACCACATATACACACATGCAGATAGTATGTGGGTATACATGTATATATGTACATGTTATATATGTATCATATTATATATTATATATACATATGTATATATATAAATTTAAGTGATTATTATGTGCCAAATAATGCTTGGTAGGTGTATGTATGTGTATGTATTTATGTTTTATCATCTGTGTAGATAGAATATATGTATATGCATATGGTTTATTGTTTATTCATATATACATATATAATACAAGATATTACATATATATTTATATATACATATATGAACACATGCATAATGCATAAAGTCCCTCATTTTAAAAGAAAGTTGAATGACTTGCCTTAAATAATAGTGCTCATAAGTAACATATATAAAATGTGAATCTCCGTTCTGATATCCCATAGTCGATGCTTGTTCCATTGGACCATGATGCTTCCCAGACTGTACAGAAGAATTGACTGGCTTCTGTTTCACGTCATCGAACATTATTAAACATTTATAGTATGCAGAAAACTCAATGTCACATCACTGAACATTATTAAGCACTTACAGTATGCAGAAAATCCTACTACTTACTGGGAGGAGGAATAATACCTGTCCTCCTGTTGATCCCCATCTAATGTGTTGGGGGCCTGGGATGATTTCGGGGCTTTGTGACAGATTCTGCTGGTTCTTTACAAGCAGTAACAAAGCTTTTTTTCTGCTCACATTTTTTCCTTGTAAGATGTGATTTTACATATTTAATTGCCCATGAAATAATGGAAAATTTCATGCTATACCAGAGCACACTCTTTATTAATGGATGCCTTGCCAGATGACAAAGTGAAGCAAGTTCACTGAGGCAGCCCAAAATGAAAAATTAAAGGTTATCAGAATGAAAAGCATTGGAAATCTATGCAGTTTTTCCCCTTCTCTTTCTCTAAGAAAAACCAAGCATCTGAACACGGGGGAATCAAAAGTATTAACTATCAAATATGTTAAAGCTGGAAAAGATCCTGAGTATGTCATTTTCCAGACCAACGGGGCCTCATGCTCTCGATTCAGTCTTTTGTTTCTATCTTTGATTATCTTGTGCCTCAGATCCACCTCTTTAATCTTTAATTTAGCCTCTTGAACAGCAAGAAAGCAAAAACTTTTTATATATTTTGCTTTAAAGGAAGACTAACATCCCTCCTTGATTGCTCCTTTCCACCATTCCATTTATCTCTTTCTCTCTTTTCTGGTTTTCCTTTTCTTCTATTTATTTATTTTATATAGTTTCCCCATTTTTATTTATATTTATCATATATATTTATCCTAGATATTTATTAAATATTTATCCTATTTATGTACATGTTCTCAGAGTTGGTGGTATTTGGGACTTAAAAATTGTAAGACTTCTCAACCTAGAAAAACTGAATTTGGAGACGAATTATTTTTTCTACTAGTGTTCTAATGCACATTGGGCAGGTCCCGTCTCTCTGAACCTTGGTTTCTTTATCTAAAAATAATGTTACAAATGCCTGTCATACCCATGTCACAGAATTATTGGAGGATAAAATTGGGCAACGAATGTAAAGCATTCTGTAACAGTAAAATATGTAAATGGGAGCTTTTATGATTCCCTTAATGTCTGGAAGGACAAGGCAATGTCTCTAACTTATTTGGAATGGGGCCATTTTAGAGAGTGTCTTGATCATGAAGGAGGAATAAAAAAAAAAAAAAGGTGGCAGGGGGAAAGGAAGGAAGAAATTGAGGGAGAAGAAGGAAGAGGAAGAATCAGGATGGTTCTTGGAGAATCCAGAAAGTGATGGAGACAACACATCTCATTGAATTTCTCATTTTGGTCCTACTAACAACTCCATGAAGTAGATAGTATAAATATTGCCAATTCATTTTCTATAGGAAAAAATTAAAACTTAAGGATATCAAAGTAAATGGCAAATTCAATTCTTCAATGTAGGTACTATAATCAGTGAGTGGATATTTATTAAGCATTTACCATGTTCCAGGCACTGTGCTTTAATTGCCAATCTTGTGAATCACTAATACTTGGGTACAAAAACTAACTTTACACGTGGGGGAAAAAAAGAGTTAAATAGCTGCTTGGGAGAAGGAAATACAGAGATTTTAGGAAACCAAGCTCAAAAATGAGTCGATAATGTAAGGCAGAAGCTGGAAAAAATCTAATGGAACTCTTAAGTATCATTAAAAAATTGAAAGGTGCCTAGCTCCCAGGAATAAAGGAGGAATAGTCAACCCTACTCTGCTCTGTCTAGGTCAGACCTCATTTTGAATATTGTTTTCAATTCTGGGCACCAGAATTTACTAATGGCATGTACAGCCTTGAGTCTATGTTATATGAGAACAAGTTGGGGGAAAAAATGAGGATTTTTTAACTTGGAAAAGAGAAAATTTCTGTAACTACATAGAAATTTTCTTTAGGTATTAGAAGGAATGCCACAAGGGATTAAGGGATTAAATTCCTTCTCTTTAGCTGAAAAAGGAAGAACCAAGGAGATTAGAAATTACAAAGGAGACTGATTTAAGTTTGATGTCAGGAAATACTTTCCTAACTCGAATTGTCCACAAATGCAACGTGCTTCCTTCAGAAGTCAGGGATCTCTTTTTACTGGAGTTATTCAAGGAAAGATTGGGTGAGTAACTGTCAAATATATTATAGTGGGAGTTCCTTTTGAGATACGGGGTTAGGCAAAAGATGCTTGATGAGGTCCCTTTCAACTCTAAAATTCTGTGATTCTCTGAGTTCTGACTTGAACCACGGTCTTCCTAATTTTTATGAAGTACATAGAAGAGAACTACTTTAAATAATTCATATTTCTATTTCACCTTTAGCTATAGGAAGCACTTTTAGCATGTTGCCTTTCTGAGATACTTGGGTCGGAGGTTTTTAATTTGTTACTGTTCAGTCATTTCAGTTGTGACTGACCTTTGTGATCCCATTTGGGGTTTTCTTGGCAAAAATACTGGAGTAGTTTGCCATTTTCTTCCCCAACTCATTTTATGGATGAGGAAATTGAGGAAAACATGATTAAGTGACTTGCCCAGAGTGATACATCTAGTGTATGTCTGAGGCCTGATTTGAACTGAGGGAGATGAGAGTTTTTCTAACTCGGAGATATTTTTAATACCCTTGTGGCTCAGTATCACTGCACTTCACAAGCAGCCATTAGTATTGCTCACCACCAATTCTTTTGAATACTATATTATGTAGGATCAAAAATCAGAAACTTTTCAATGCTGAGACTTTAGAGGTCATTAATGTAACAGCAAATAGGGTGGACCATTGAATAAAAATCTGGGCTTAAAATCATGAAATATGGTCTCAGACACTTACTAATTACAAGTCAATTACCCACTGTCTATCTCAATTTTCTCAAATGTAAAATGGATAATAATAGCACCCACCTGCCTGAGTTGGTGTGAGAATCAAATGAAATAATATTTGTAATATGCTTAATAACGGTGCCTGGCGCATAGTAGGTACACACATACTCGTTCATTACACTTTATAATGAAGAAAGTTGAATTACAGAATGGAAAGATGCTTACCCAGAATTACACAAATGCTGTGTCAGTGCCAGATTTTAAATTTAGCTCTTTGTGGGTATGATAGAAATCGAGCTGGATTTGGAGTCAGAAAATATAGGTTCAGATCATCCTTCTACTACTTGGAATCTCAAACAGATCAATCAACACTCTGAGCCTCAGTAAAATAGGTGGATTTCTTTACTTTATGGCTTCTAAGGTCCTTGCCAGTCAATCAATCAATCAGGAAAGGGCCATTCACTTTAAATAGATTTTCATTAATCTTTTTTTTTTTGTTATTTGGAGATTTCACCTAGATTTCACCTTCTTTTCTTCTCCCTCTTTTTCCCAGAGAGTCATCTTTTTTAACAGAGAAATTTTAAAAGAAAGAAAAAAAAAAAAAAAGGAAGAAGAGGAAACATGACAAAAACCAATCAATACACGCAATGTTCCAGTGTTCTGTAAATATCCCCCACCTCTGGAAGGAACCGAGGGGGGAGGAGGAACAATTGTCCTTTCATCTCTCTGCTTTGGAGCCAAACTTGTTCTTAGTAATTTCACAATATTCACTCTCAATTATGTTGTGGTTTTTGTTCTTTCTATTTACATTGCTGTAGTCATAATGCGTATTATTTTCCTAGCTCTGCTTAATTTACTTTGCATCAGTTCATTGAAGTCTAAGCTTCCCTGTATTCATCATGTTTCTGACTGCACGGTAACATCCCATTACATTCATTTGCCACCCTTTCTTGAGCCATATTTCAGTCAATGGTTATCAACTTTGTTTCTAGTTCTTTGTTACCACAAAAAAAGTGTTGCTATAAATATATTGGGCTATACAGAGAATGTTGCACTAATTCATAGCTTTTCCCAGAATTCATTAGTTTGCCTTTCTTTTCACATCCCTTTGCAACATTGACAATTTCTAGTTTTTGTTATCTTCTCCACACAATGTATATATACAATGTACTTGGGTACAGTGTGCAATTCACCCAACACGTGTATATATAGAGAACATAGGTGGATGCAGGTGTGCTGTGAACATATATGTGTATGTATATGTATGTATATATATATATATATATATATATATATATGTTACACCATAAAATGCATGCACACATGTGTATTGTGAATACCCAACTGGCTTGTGTTGTGATCATATGTGCATCTAGTGTATGTTAACACTTCACACATGTATATTATTAATATGGGCATAGTATGTGCATACGCATGTATATCTAAGGAATACATGCACATGCATTGCAAGTGTGTACGCACTCATGTGAACATGATACACATGTATACACACACACAAATGTGTGAGTACATATTTGTACACAAATGCATTGTGGGCAAGTGTATGGATCTGTGGGTGTGTATGTACATACAATTTGCATACATATTGATGCTTTGGTGGATTTGTTTTGTAGCCAACAATTTTACTGAAGCTATTAATTTTCTTGAGTATTTTTTTTTTTGCTGAATCGCTAGGATTTTCTAAGTAAACAATTATGTCATCAGAAAATAGGGAGCATTTTCTCCAATTTGTCTCTCTTTACACCTTTGTATTCTTGGTCTTCTTGTACTGCTATTGCTAGCATTTTTTAACTCTAGAAAATAATAGCAGAAAAAAGAATATTTTGATTTACTTCAGTGTTTATTGGGAAAGTTTCTAGTGTGTCTTGTTTGTATATGACAATTGCTTATGAATCTGGATATTTTTAAATGACTTTTTTGTTTAAAGTTCTCTTCTGTACCTATATTTGGATGGGTTTGGACATAAATGGTGGTTTTAATTCACTTGCCCTGTATACCTGGAACTTTCTTCTTCCTCATCCACTCTTTTGCCCTTCCTGGCCCCCTGAGAACCCCAGGAAAACTACACCTTAGAAAAGAAATCTTTCTCAACCTTCCTCAATGCTGCTAATATGAAATGCTAATGACAAACCAGCTCTATTGGCTCTCGCAGAGACCGTGAAAGCAAGAAAAGATAGAAAACATCGATGTATGTGGTCAAGATGTATTTATTGTATCTATGCTCTCCATATTTAAGCCCTAAAACTGCAAAATCACTAAGGAAACATAAAGCAGACAAACCAGTCAGTGCATGAAGGGGCAATGTTTTGTGTGCTAGTAGAGACCAGGCATTCTCTATAGAAATGGCTTCACCCCCTTGCCATCCTGATACACACCCAACATACCCATTCCTAATTCTTCTCAGTCTTAGCTGGCTGACATCTTAGGGGCATTTAAGGGAGGTTCAAAGCCAGGTCAAAATAACCTTGAATCCTGCAGCTAAGGAGCTGTTAACAAGGTAAGTGTCGTTGCTTGGAGAGGCACAGGTACCTTCCCACTATAGATTTTCTCCAAACTGCCCTGGCTATATCGTATTTGTATTTGGTTTGCATGTTACCTTCTGCATTAGATTTGGGACCTTTGAGAAAAAGCATTGTCTTGCATCCTTTTTTTTTGTTTGTTTTTACTGAGGCAATTGGGGTTAAGTGATTTGCCCAGGGTCACACATCTAAGAAGTGTTAAGTGTCTGAGGCTAGATTTCAACTCAGGTGCTCCTGACTTCAGGGCTGGTGTTCTATCCACTGTGCCACCTAGCCTCCCTTTCATGAATCCTTTCCCCCCAGTGATTGGTATACAGCAGACACCTAATAAATGCCCTTTGACAATATGACCTATCACAAGCTTTTTCTACATCTATTTAGAAAATTATATGATCGGGATGTTTTTATTCTTAATATGATTCATTATGTTGATTATTTTCCTCCAATAAGCATTTATTAAATACCTATTATTCAGAAGTACTTTGCTAAGGACTGAAGGGACAAATACAATAGACGAAACCATCCTTACTCATGAAGATTTTGCATTCTAACATGGGAGAAAAATAAGGACATAAGTTTATACAGAATAAATCTATGATCTCGTGAATCAAAGTTCCAGACTTTTTTCTTCCAAATCATAATTGCCTGAATATTCATACAAAGAGAATATGGTAGTAGCAGTATGTATTAAAATACCAAAGAAAAGGAAATTCAACTTCTTTTATGATGCATTGTCCTTTGGCTCCAAAAGGGGTTCCTTATCAGAGTGAAATATCTCCTGGGAGCTAAAAGTCTAAATGAGACTTGAAACAGCTTCCCTACCTATACTTGTGAGCAGCAGGGTAGCGAGAGAGATATTTAGAATGATTTGGGGGATTTTAATATGTAACCAGTGTGTTTATGAGAAAAAAAAACCAAGGCAGCTCTCAGAATTTTTAGAAATGCAATTCATTTATGGGGGGCTAAGAGATTGATGGGTTTGGACAGATCTATTTTCTGTGAAGGCCTACCCTTGGCTAAAGTGGTCTCTAAGTACCAATATGCTAAAACCTGGGCTAGAGGAATTAAAATATTTTCAGCAACTACTTCTGAGACTAATAAAACCATCCAAAAAGGGAGGAATAAAAGAAGAAAAAACAGAACAAATTTCACTGACAGCAGTACTGGACCTGAGATGAAACAGCCAGGCCCCCAGAAAGAAAGCAGGGGAATGGTAGGGAACTCATGGGAGATAAGGTATCCATGAAAAAAATACCAGGAATCAGAGGCTGTGGTGTGTCAGTTGGGGAATTGTTGGTGGAAGCCACTTTTTACTCTTGCTGGATATTTTGAACAATTGAAAAGCTGTGCTAGAAGCCTTCACTCAGTCCCATCTGTCCAACTTGGTTCAATGTGGGTTGTGAGCTTGCGAAATAAACTGACTTGAATCCTGCTGGAAAAATGTAAAGAGTGGATAAGTTATAAAAACAAGAAGCATAGGATCATGGGTTTGATAGATAGGAGGATCTGGAGAAATCATTTAGAGAAGGATTATTAACTTAAGTCTTCGACCCATTTAGCAGTCTTGTCAATCAATAAATCAGTCAGTAAGCATTTATTAAGCACCTATGAGATACCAGGCACTATGCTAAGATATGAGGATACAAAAACTCAGCAAAAGATGGAAGCTACCCTTAAAGAGGAAAAATACAGGGAAGCTTATGAATCCTTCCTCAGAATACATAAAAATTTTAAGTATATAGAAGACATTTTAAATACATAAAACAAATATTTTGAATTAATTATATCAATTATATCCAAAATTTCCTAATTCAGAGTGTCTTAGAAATCTGTCTATAGATTCTGGTGGGGTGGAAGGTGGAGGTGAGGCCCTGTAATTCCAGGTTAAGAACCCTAATATAGACTAATATCTTTTATTTTTCAAATGAGAAAACAGAAAAATTTCCCAAGTCACACAGTAAATTATAGTTAAGATTTGAATCCAAGGCCTCTACTCCCAGTCAACTATGCTTTCCATTGTACCATTGAGAAGGAAGCATAACCAGAGATGTATGTTGTATTATATATACATGTGTGTGGTACGGCAAATCCAATTTACAAATACTCAGAGATATCTCAAATGAAGAATAGAAATATTTATTTTTAGAATCTTTCAAGAAGTGAATATCTCCAGATTGGACTCCAAACCAGTTAGAGAGGTTAATTTCCACAGAGACTGAAATGAGTTATATAGTCATGACCACAAGAATAATGCTTGGAAGTAAAATGAGTTTGTTCAATTTTGACCTGAATTTTATGATGGTAAGTTTACAACTGCTTACAATTGTTTACCATATTTCATTTCCTAGATAAACTAAATCTCAATCTATTTTAGTTAATGATTTTATAAGAAACCATATAATCCCCTCACAAAGAGATTTGTTTAGAGGTAAGTAATCCATTAAAGTAGGATAACCAAGGAAGCTAGGTTTACCTCAGGCTTCCTCAACAAATAGAGATTACCCAGTTTACAGATCCCTTAGAATGTCTCCAGTTCATTAATTAGTTAGCTTCTTCTAAGAAGTTAAGTAAAGGTCTAGGAGATCAGATATTTCTACTAGAAGAGCAGGTCTTTTGTTCTCCTTCCCAGAGCCTTAATGATTAACAGATCCTTGAAATTGGGTCTGGAATTATTAAGTGAGAGGTTTAAGTTTTGGGGTTCTCTTCAAATGATTATTCTTGGGAAGTCCTCAGTTTCCCGTTAGGCTCACATGTATGCATATATGTGTGTATGTACTATGTGTTGTATTATATATACTATATATACATACATACTTATATTTATATTTATTTTATAACACGCACATATATGTTCATATGTGCTCTGTAAATTATAGTCTTACAGATTTGCTTGGGAAACTAAAAGATTAAGCGATTTAGCTCATATCACTGGAATGGGATAGGTCAGAAATAAGCTTGGGATAAGGCCTTCCAAATTCCAAACTTAGCTTTCTATTACAACACAATACTGTTCCTCACTCATTTTTTATCCCACATCTCTATCTATCTGTCTATCTTATCAATCAATTTATAGCTGAATATTTATTTATACACGTTTTATATATTCATATTTATTTGTATATATCTTTTGCATAGTTACATTTGTGCATATTTATATTATATGTATGTTTATATTTATATATATATATATACATATGTCATACACACTCATATATGTATAATTATGTGTGTATATATATAGGTATGTGTTTATATTTATATATTTGCATACATTTATAAATACATAATCAGAAAGGTATACATGTATATATATGTATATATGTGTATATAGACATATACACATATATGCATCAAGAAACACACATGTATTATAAATATATGCACATGTACTGCATATATAGAAATATATGCATGTTTGGATAGATAGATACATGCATATATATCAGACACTTACTAGCTGTATGATCCTTGACAAGTCTCTTACCCCTGTTTGCCTCAATTTTTTCATCTGTAAAATGAGCTAGAGAAGGAAATGGCAAACTCCTCTATTATCTTTTCCAAGAAAATGGGGTCACAAAGACTCAGATATGACTGAAAAAAAAACCTTTAATGTATTTAGATTGTCAGCCTCTAGAATGTCAACTAAAAGGGACTTTTTAATTTATACCTAGCAGATCCCCCGTGTCTAGTAAAATGTCTTACACAATAAATAAAAATTAATAAATGTTTCTTAATCCACAGTGGCATAAATTTAGATCTATAAAAATTTTTTAAAAACCTCAGAGATTATTGAATCCAAGTTTCTCTTTTTGCAGAGAAGGAAATTGAGGCACAGAGAGATTAGCTAATTTGTATAGTCACAGTAAATAAATGTTTGAGACAGAATTGGACTGCAGATCTTTCTGATTCTCAGTCCAGTTTCCTTTGATTAATGGATAGTTCCAATACTCACAAACCATGTGTGCCTTTGGAAATAAATCTTATAATAACCATAGGGAAGAAGAAGGGGGGAAAGACAAAACATGAGTTGCTTAATAGAAACAGTAGGGGGATGGAGTTTCAGAAGTCTAGTTTCTCATTCATGTTCCTTCTCAAGCTATTTTTCTTTTTTGGGATCATTTGTAAAATGATCAAAATCAGGCACTCAGTCAGTCAACAAGGGTTTGTTAATTGCTTATTTTGTTGCCAGACACTGGACTAACCATGCAGAATACACCATACCCATACACATACATATACATACATACATACATCATGTATACAAACTCATATATTATTTTTCTATCAAGTTGTTGTGATGATAGCACATTATAAGCCTTAAATTACCCTCCAAGGTGTTGTTACTGTCTTCAAAACAAGGATGGATCACCATCTGTGACTGTGTGGTATAGTGGATAGAGTTAGGTTAAGAGGATGTGACTCTGATACTTAACAATCTGTGACACAGAACACATCAATCACTTCATGCCTTTGAACCTCCTGGGAGGTCCCTTACAACTCTAGACTTCTGATCACAAGTTTCTGGGTATCAGTTTCCTCATCTGTAAAATAAGAGCTTGAACAATGTGGCCAGTGAATTCCCTTCTAGCTGTTTAAATTAGTACCCAGGTTTCCTGCCTCCCAGTCAGAGTTCTTAGCCAAATTTCAAACACTGAGGTTTCCTGCAGCTCTCTCCCAAGAAAATTATTTGCATTATCTTTATCACAAGGACCAATGCTGCCATCTTGTGCCTGCCATTTTATCTTAGCTGCTGCCCACTGCAGCACCAGCTCCCCTGAGAATATCTGCTGTGGCTGAATGCCAGGAACCAACCAAGCCCTGAGAACTAGCAGAAATTTGCCAAGCTCAACAAACACTATTTAAAAGAGCAAATGGTCTCTAATAAGGACAACAACTAAATGAATGAGTAGATTGGGAACAAAATAATTCAGCACAAGGAGAACATGGCAACAGGAGGTCATTTGAACAAGGGAGCTGGTTCCTGGACAGCTCCTGGAACAAATCTGCATGGACTAAAAGTGTCAGCTACTAGGTCCTTACTCTGAGGTTGCCCATATTCTAACATTATTTCATAGATTTTATGTAGATTGTGGAAGTGAATAGCCTAATAAGACTGAACAAAGTGAAGAAAGCAAGAGAAAACTTAAGGAAGATTTGTCTTTAAATGGATTGGGAATCAGTAAAATATTCTGGTATCTTTGACAAATTTAACCAAATGAAAATAATTCAAAAGATTATTATCTTAACAAGAACATTTGATTTCTACTAACATTTAAGACTTGAAAATTTTAAATACATAGGATAAGGATTATTACCTCCATTTTACAAATCAGAAAACTGTGAGTTATCAGAGTTTAAGTACTTTATGGGATTGTCCATTTAGAGCTGGAAGGAATCTTATCATATTCAGCCTAGGGAAAAGAAATGTCTTTTTAAAGATTGCACATTTAAAAAGTGCGCAAAGCAGAAGTTGACACTTTCTAATTCAAGGTCCAGAATTATAAACACTATCTCTTTTCTTCCAGTTATGCTACCGCTAATAAGTCTCCTGATTCCCAATTAAACATTTTATCCACTGCGCAACTTTTGTAACAGTCTAATTATAGTATTATCTATTTAGGGCTGGAAGAAGTATTTATTAAGTACCAACTATGTACCAAATCATTAAGTAAATACTCTACAGATATTTTACTTCAGCCTCACAATAACCCTGAGAGATAGATGCAACTGTTATCCCCATTTTATAGTTGAGGAAATGGAGGCACACAAAGGTTAAGTGATTTGCCCATGGTCATGTAGCTAGCAAATGTCTGAGGTGAGACTGGAATTTAGATTTTCCACCGTCCCACCTACCCGCCTTAGAATGAAACCCTTAGAGACATTCAAATCCAACTTCTGTATGGATCTTGTGTCTCTTGCCCAAGTTCCCATCTAGGAAATTATAGTAGAGTTTGTCAGTAAATGATAGATATTTAGTAAAATATTTTGTGGTTCAAGGCAACCTATGGAAACAACCAAAACACAAAATGGTACTTAGTCCTACGTGACCCCTTCAAGCCTTCAACAACCCTAATGGAATGGCTTAAAAAGAGGTGGAGTGGGGGACCAGCAACAGGGAATACTAAGAAACACAGTTCTTAAACTATCTATACTCATTAATTCAACTCGTGGTATCCTTGATGTATAATATTTATCCAATGACAGCATCAACAGCTAAGTGGTGCTGTAGCAAATAGAGCTCCTGAATCATAGTCAGAAGACTCATCTTCCTGAGTTCAAATTTGGCCTCAAACACTTCCTAGTTGTATAACTCTGGGCAACCCAGTTCACCCTGTTTACCTCAGTTTCCTCCTTTATAAAATGAGCTGGAGAAGGAAATAGCAAACCATTCCAAAATCTTTACTAATAAAACCTCAGTGGAGGTCATGAAGAGTCAGACACAATGAAAACAGATGAACAAGAGAAGCATCAAGGGAATGCATGTGCATTTATCTTGCCATGACTGTGGCAATTTAAGGTAGAAAACAGAAGTTGATTGCAAATGGAAAGCATTATCTAGAAAATTGTGAAAATGGAACCATGGGTGAATAAATTGACACACTCTATCCAGAAAACATAAGAGAACTGATTTGATCACGGTCCATGGTGTCAGAACTTGATGAGGAGTGGAGGAGGGAGAGAAGAAGGAGAGGTTATTACCATAGCTAAGGTGGCTGGCAAGGAAACTGTAGTAAAGGTAGCTAGAAATAATGGTGCTAAATGAAATATATCTAGATATGTCCTGAAATATCTCTATGGGAAAGAAAAACATCAATCAGAAGAATAGAACCCTAAGGACATTCTTCCAGGACATGAATTCCAGTGTGTAATTTGCTCAGGGACATACAGCTAGTAAGAGTATGAGGCTGGATTTGAACTCAGGTCTTCCTTACTCTAGGTCTGGTGCTCTATTTTCTGTATGATCTAGTTGCAGATAATAATAACACTTATAAATATTTATAATAGTTATAAAGTACTTTAAGATTCACAAGGCACTTTATACACATTGTCTTGTTTTTTCTTCACAATAATACTGGGAGATAAATGTGAGTACTAGGCTTGTTTTATAATTAAGGAAACCGAGGCACCAACTTTATGCCAGCCAATTTGATAACGTAACTGAAATGGAGGAATACTTACAGAAATATAGATTGCCCAGATTAACAGAAGAGGAAATAAATTACTTCAATAGTCCCATTTTAGAAAAAAAAAATAGAGCAAGATATTCATCAACTCCTTAAGAAAGAATCCCTAGGACCAGATGGATTTACATGTGAATTCTACCAAACATTTAAAGAATAATTAATGCCAATACTATATAAACTATTTGAAAAAATAGGGAACAAAGGACTCCTACCAAATTCCTTTTATAACACAGACATGGTACTGATACCTAAACCAGGTAGGGTGAAAATAGAGAAAGAAAATTATAGATCAATCTCCCTAATGAATATTGAAGCAAAAATCTTAAATAAAATATTAGCAAAAAATTAGAGAAAATCATCCCCAGGATAATACACCATGACCTAGTGGGATTTATATCAGGAATGCAGGGTTGGTTCAATATTAGGAAAACTATTAACATAATTGGCTATATCAATAACCAAATTAACAAAAACCATATGATTATCCCAATAGATGCAGAAAAAGCATTTGATAAAATCCAACATCCATTCCTATTAAAAACACTGGAGAGTATAGGAATAAATTTCCTTAAAATAGTAACATCTATTTAAACCCATCAGCAAGCATGATATGTAATGGTGATAAACTGGAGCCATTCCCAATAAGATCAGGGGTGAAACAAGGTTGCCCACTATCAGCATTACTATTCAATATTGTATTAGAAATGCTAGCTTTTGGCAATAAGAGAAGAAAAAGAGATTAAAGGAATTAGTGTAGGTAATTTTATTTTAAGGAAATTTATTCCTATACTCTCTAGTGTTTTAAAAAAACTATTAGAAATGATTCACAACTTTAGCAAAGTTGTAGGATACAAAATAAATCCAAATAAATCATTAGCATTTTATACATCACTAACAAAACCCAACAGCAAGAGATACAAAGAGAAATTCCACTTAAAATAACTGTCAATAGTATAAAATATTTGGGAATCTTATCTGCCAAAGGAAAGTCAAAAACTATATAAGCAAAACTACAAAACACTTTTCATACAAATAAAGTCAGATCTAAACAATTGGGAAAATGTCAAGTGTTCTCGGATAGGTCAAGCAAATATAATAAAGATGACAATACTATATAAACTAATCTATTTATTTAGTGCTATACCAATCAAAACTCCCAAAAAAATATTTTACTGACCTAGAAAAGGTAACAACAAAATTCATCTGGAAGAACAAAAGGTCAAGAATTTCAAGGGAATTAACAGGATGATTTCAGAAAGGCCTGGAGAGACTTACACGAACTGATGCTGAGTGAAATGAGCAGGACCAGGAGATCATTATATACTTCAACAACAATACTATATGATGACCAGTTCTGATGGACCAGGCCATCCTCAGCAACGAGATCAACCAAATCATTTCCAATGGAGCAGTAATGAACTGAACCAGCTATGGCCAGAAAAAGAACTCTGGGAGATGACTAAAAACCATTACATTGAATTCCCAATCCCTATATTTATGCACACCTGCATTTTTGATTTCCTTCACAAGCTAATTGTACAATATTTCAGAGTCTGATTCTTTTTGTACAGCAAAATAATGTTTTGGTCATGTCTACTTATTTGTATCTAATTTATATTTTAATATATTTAACATCTACTGGTCATCCTGCCATCTAGGGGAGGGGGTCGGGGGGTAAGAGGTGAAAAATTGGAACAAGAGGTTTGGCAATTGTTAATGCTGTAAAGTTACCCATGCATATATCCTGTAAATAAAAGGCTATTAAAATAAAATAAAATGTAAAAAAAAAAAAAGAATTTCAAGGGAATTAATGAAAAAAAAATCAAATGAAAGTGGCCTGGCTGTATCATATATAAAGCAGCTGTCATCAAAACCATTTGGTACTGGCTAAGAAACAGAGTAGTCGATCAAGGGAATAGATTAGGTTCACAGGACAAAACAGTCAATGGCTATAGCAATCTAATGTTTGACAAACCCCCAAAACCCCAGATTTTGGAATAAGAACTCACTATTTGACAAAAACTGCTGGGAAAATTGGAAACTAGTATGGCACAAACTAGGCATTGACCCATACCTAACACTATATACCAAGACAAGGTTGAAATGGGTTCATGATCTAGACATATAGAATGAGAATATAAATAAATTAGAAGAACATAGGATAGTTTACCTTTCAGATCTGTGGAGGAGGAAGGAATTTGTGACCAAAGAAGAACTAGAGACCATTATTGATCACAAAATAGATAATTTTGATTATATTAAATTAAAAAGGGTTTGTACAAACAAAACTAAAGCAGACAAGATTAGAAGGGAAGCAACAAATTGGGAAAACATTTCTACATTCAAAGGTTCTAATAAAGGCTTAATTTCTAAAATATATAGAGAATTAACTCAAATTTATAAGAATTCAAGTCATTCTCCAACTGATAAATGGTCAAAGGTTATGAACAGACAATTTTCAGATGAAGATCTTGAAACTATTTCTAGTCACATTAAAAGGTGATCCAAATCACTATTGATTAAAGAATTGTAAATTAAGACAACTCTTGAGATACCACTACACACCTCTTACACTGTCTAAGACTACAAGAAAAAGATAATGATGAATGTTGAAGGAGATGTGGGAAAACTGACACTGATACATTGTTGGTGGAGTTGTGAACTGATTTAACCATTCTGGAGAGCAATTTGGAACTTTGCTTAAAAAGGTTATCAAACTATGCATATATATCCCAAAAAGATCTTAAAGTAGGGAAAAGGATGCAGTTTAGAGTGGTCTAGATTCCTGGTGTTCTAGAGGTTAGAGGCTATAAGAGAGTTACTAAGAATCCCCTTTAAATCAATCACAGGTTTTAGGAGTGAAAGAATTCACTCATTCCCAAATATTAGTTGCAAAATGAAAGTTTATTGTTAGATAAAAATCAGTTTACCCAGAGACTGGCTTCTATAGTGGCAGATCTATGGAAAATGGAGTTTTGCACTGAGAATGCAGTTCTCAGTGGACAGAAAGTCCTGGCAGCTGAGTAAGCTACCAAGGTCCATCTGCAAAAATCTTAGTTGATGGAAGCCATTTTATTGAGTGTCTTGGTGGGGTTTGGGAAGCCCAAGCAGATCAGAACCAGTGGGGACTGGGAGAGCCCAAATTGGCTCAGATCCAGGAAGGCTGGGACAAGCTAGGATCACCTATTGCAATTCAAAGGGATGCTTTTTGATCAGGATTTATACTTGAATCAAAGGCTCTGGCATCCTGGAAAGAAAACTTGTCTGGGGATGATATGCCTCAGCCAGGAGGGGCTGGGAATCTGAAAGGAACCACACATCAACAGGCAATTCAGTTTCTAAAGGGATCCCAACCTGCTTTACTTTTTGTAGTGACAAGAAACTGGAAACTGAGTGGATGCCCATCAGTTGGAGAATGGCTGAATATATTATGGTATATGAATGTTATGGAATATTATAGTTCTGTAAGAAACAATCAAGAAGATGATATCAGAGAGGCCTGGAGAGACTTACATGGATTAAGTGAAATGAGCAGAATCAGGAGATCATTATACATGGCATTATACACGATGATCAATTCTGATGGACATGACTCTTTCCAACAATGAGATGATTGGGGCCAGTTCAATAATAAAGAAAGACATATACACCCAGAGAGCTGCCTGTGGGAACTGAGTATGAACCACAACATATCATTTTTTCTCTTTCTGTTGATATTTGCTTGCATTTTGTTTTCCTTCTCAGGTTTTTTTTCTTTCTAGAGCTGATTTTTCTTGTGCAGCAAGATAACTGTATAAATATGTATACATATATTGGATTTCACATATATTTTAACACATTTAATAAATATTGAGCTACCTGCCATCTAGGGGAGGAGGTAGGGAGAAGGAGGGAAAAATTTGGAACAGAAGGTGTTGCAAGGTTCAATGTTGAAAAATTACCCAATTAGAGAAAAAAATATATGTTTTGTAAATAAAAAGCTTTAAAAAAAATTAGGCACAAAACATTTATGTGACTTGCCCAGGGTCATATAGCTAATAAATATCTGAGGTAGACTTTGAATACAGATCTGTTCATTAACTTATAGTACGTGAAATCCAAGGTACAATGTCCACATACAGTGACCCCTAGAAGCCATCTTATTGGCTCAACATCATCCACAGGATGACATTTGCTGTTTTGTGTCAGGATTACCTACGTGCTATGTAGTCAGTGGAGCATTTATAAAGCACTTACTATGTGCTAAGCATTTTGCTGAGTCCTGGGGATCCAAATACAAGCAAAAAGAAAATAATCTTTGCCTTCCAAGGAACTTGCAATCTAAAAGGGAAAGACAATACATTGATTGGGAGAGTGTGGTGGTGAAGTAAGAGAATGAAAGATGGTTAATGTAGATCCTTCCTTAAAGCAAAGTGAGAAGGAAGAACTTGCCAACCCAGGAAGGGGCTCACTGGGGCAGAGGGAAAAGATATGAGACATGTTCCCAGTGATTATCCCCAGATTAGGATAGGTTAGTATAGCTAAGCACTGACTGGTAAATCCTTTTCAGCACTTCTGCTTGAATGTGTTACCACTTAATTCCCTTTTAATTCAATAAGCATTTACTATGTGCCAGGAACTGAATGGGATGCTGGGAATACAAAGACAAAAGCAAAACAGTCCCTTCCTCAGGGGAAGCTTACATTCTCCATCTTGTTTCAAAACTCTCTTTCTCTATATTCTCTTAAGATACAAGTGACATAGGAGCAGATCAGACCTAAATGAAGGTCATGAAGAATCAGACCAATGGAAACAGCTGGACAATGGAAGCATCAAGGGAATGACTGAATCACTGACCACCTAAGGGCTTAATGGGGCTTCCTATATGTCTAAGGGCTGTATGCATCCATCCCCCACTTCCTTCCACTTTAGTTGTGCTATAGCAACCAGTATGATACCTATATGATACCTATCTCTGGGTCAAGCTTCTTGTATGTGCCTAAAAGCAATTAGAGAGAACACAGCCTGATTCAAATACTTACTGACTACATGACTTAACTTCTCCTTGCCTCAGTTTAGTTATCTGAAAAATGGAAAGTTGTTGTAAGGATTAAATGAAATAAAATTTATAAGGTGCTTTGCAAATTTAAATTGTTGTATAAATCCTAGTGCTAAGGATGAGAATGGTGATGGTACCAAGCCAATGGTTTCTTCCACGTCGAATTAATTCTGACAGCATTCTTAATTCCTTAGTGGTGTAAGGCAAATCTGGATTCATCTTCACCACAGTGATCCAGGCTACTTCCACACTGGAACTACTTCAAAGAGCATAGTCAAGTTACAAGCTGTGGAGATGGGTTTTGTTGGACTCTGTCGCAGACTGTTTTCTTCTATTCGCTGAGCTCTCCAGCTATTTGTCCAGAGGTTAGAAAGTCACTATAATACATCACTCTCATTGAGCCTGGAAATTTTCTAAGGCTATTCTGTGGGTTGGAAAACTTCCTAGTCTCTTGACTACCTGGTTTTTCATTTGTTTTCAAGAAATGAAAAATTGTCCAAACCATAAACATATATCTTGATAATCAACAAAGGGAGGCAGAAAGAAGAGGTAATACCTGAGTTTAAAAACTGGATGTTACTCTGGGAGATGACTATGAACTATTACATAGAATTCCCAATCCCTCTATTTTTGTCTGCCTGCATTTTTGATTTCCTTCACATGCTAATTGTATACTTTTTCAAAGTCCAATTCTTTTTGTACAGCAAAATAACTGTTTGGACATGTATACGTATATTGTATTTAACTTATACTTTAACATATTTAACATGTATTGGTCACCCTGCCATCTGGGGGAAGAGGGAAAAAGTTGGAACAAAAGGATTTGCAGCTGTCAATGCTGAAAAATTACCTATGCATATATTTGTAAATAAAAAGCTATTTTAAAAAACTGGATGTTATTCACTCTCTAACTTTGGGCTAATCATTTCTCTCTGGTTTTCAGTAAGGAATGAGGTCAGATTAAATTATAAAACTAATAGCTTCAGTTTCAAAAGGACACAAGGAAGAATGGCAAAAACTATGTAGAAAATATGGTTGGAATGAAGTGATGAAGCAAGATTTATGATAATTCTGAAGTCTCTGACCTCCCATCATCCCACAAGATGTTTAGATGATGCTGATAGATATACTGATCAAAATCTGATACTGGATTTAGAGCAAGAGGACGTGATTTCAAATTCTACCTGTTTCTTATTACCTCCTTGACACTGCACAAATCTTTTATCTTCTCCATTTCTAAGTTTCCTTAACAATAAAATGTGGATTAGGGGGTTGGATGAAATGACCTCTCAAGTTTTTCAGCTCTACACATATGAATCTATGAGTTAGCAATATACATACACTCCAAAAAAAAATTTAATTGACTATACCTTAACAGAGACAGGATGTTACTGACCGCAGATGTGATTCATTTCCAAATCAATCACCTTCATGTACAATTACATTATCTAGAGGCTAGAACAAAGATCAAAGTGAACAGGTTAGAAGAAAAGATAAACAGAAAATAAAATTCATCCCACAACAAAAACTGCAACCCAAACTATTAAATCAGGGCAGCTAGATGGCTCAGTAGATAGAAAATTGACCCTGAAGGCAGGGTGACCTGAATTCAAATCCAGCCTCTTCACTTAATACTTCCTAACTATATGACCCTGAACAAGTTATTTAACCCCAATTGCCTCAGGAAAAAAATAAAATTAAAAAATAAGCTACCAATAACAAAGGCAAAGGTAACAAAACAATGATTATATAGTTGAAAGAGCCCCTAGTTTAGGGGTCAATAGACATGGGTTCATTTGTCCTTTTGACAAATGCCTTTGGTGATCATTGACAAGCTGGTGAACTTTTCTTAATCTTGAGTTCCCACGTCTTAAAATGGGAGGGTTGGAATGAATAATCTTTTTGTTCTAAAGTCTACATTTGTATAAATCTGGTTAATTTTGTTCCTAGAAAACTGTAACCAATTTGAAACAATTTGGCCCATGAGGCAGGTTAAAATAACCTTGAAATAGTCCCAAACAACAAACTCTTAATCTCCTTGCCAAGAAGAATAATGTGGCTGTGAAATTTAAAGTCCAAGGTCATTTGGTGGAGGAGTATGGAAGTCTATAGGCAAAAATCAGTTGAGAAAAATGAACCTTCAGAAAACTTGTCAAGTTATATTCTGTGCTGTTCAGAGAAAACTGATAGATGCAATTAGAAAGAAGTCAACTAACAGATGGGGGGACCAATGTATCCATAGTGATTTCTTATCAAGAAGGACAATGGTAAAAATGCATTAGAACTCCTCTATTTCAGTGGAAAGGAGGAAATAAAAAGGGGGAAAGAATAAGTTAGAGAGGAAGACAGGGAAAAAGGAAGGGGAAAGGTAAGGGAGGGAGGAAAAAGAAAGAAAGGAAAAGGAGGAAGGGAGAGAGGGGGGAGAAAAGAAAGGAGGAAGAAAGGAAAAAATTAACAAGGAAGATAGAAATGAAGAGAGGGAGAAAGGACGAAAGGGAGAGAAGGAGAGGGAAAGGAGAGGAATAAGACTAGGTATACAGAAAAAGGATAAATGGTAATGACAATCTATAGACAAAGTTGTTTAAAAGTGTCTGAACTTGAACAAATACAGGCAGAAAAAAATCCCAACTAGAGGTGACATATTGTTAGAAGCTGTTCAGTGACCAATTTTTAAGATACCTCAGAGGAGAAAAGATTTCAAAAGAAAGAAAAATGTCATGGTCAATATTTTTTATTACTACCTATGCCCAGTAAAGGATACCAAGAAGACATAAGACACTGCTAAGCCCCATGCCTCCTTTTTATCTCTGTAAAAGCCTTCATGAGAAAGAATGATCTATGTTTGCATTGAGGGGCTCACTGATGAGAATATAAGCAGAGAACAGGAGGGCTTTCACAGACAATTTTCTAGAGCTAAGCACATCTTTATGGTCACACAAGTGACTGAGAGTGTAGGGAATATAAATGAGCTTCCCTTTGCATTTAGTGCTCATTGATTTAACGAGAGCATCAGTGTAGGAGAACAAGATGCTACCTTGGAGGCTCGCCTTAGACAAGGTGTCACTCATGTGTACATTAACATCACAGAAGACAATGACAGATACATTCGCAGACATAACTTTGTTCATTGATCTGTGGGGAAGTGACATAAATCCAGGTGCCAAGCAAGCAGATGTGCTCATGTAAAATGACAGGATCATAGATTTTGAGCCACAAAGGACACCAAAGGTCATTTAGTGAGAGGATCATAACATCAGAAATTGGGAATTTAAGGAGGCCCTAGAGATTGTGTGGCCCCAACAACCTGGTTTTAGAGAGGAGAAAAAGGGCCAAGAAATAAAACCATTTGCCCAAGATCATACGGATAACAAAGGGGAGGACCAAGATCCTTGGTTCACTATGAATCCTCGTAGGTTGTCCACTTTACCATATTGGACATGAGATTCAGCAGTATCATGGGGATAATAACTCATATACCTAAAGTACTTTAACCAGAGATATGATGTGTAAGTGTTATAACCTCCATTTTTCACATAAGGAAAATGAAGTTGGTGAAGGGGGACAGGATCACATAGTCAGACAATTAGTATTGGAGATGAGATTTAAACATAAGTTACTCAAGAATCCATATCTTTTTATCCTTCCATTTCTATTCTTCTCATGGAAGGTCAAAATAGGGACAAGAACCGGGACTGAGCTAATATTAATTCAGGAACCTCCTGAGTAAGAAAAGTCTCTCTCCCAATGCAAAGAGCCCTTTATGTAAATTTAGAAGACCTATGTTCCATCCTGCCCTTCACGCTTGCTAACTAGGTGGCCTTTAATAAGTCAGTTAAACTCTCTGGACTCTCACTTTTTTCCTGCTGTACAACCTAATGCCCAGAGAATGACTTTAGTTTAAAAAGACATGGGTTCAGGGGACAGCTAGGTGATACAATGAATAGAGTACGAACTCTGCAGTCAGGAGGTCCTGAGTTCAAATCTGATCTCAGACTCAAAACTGAGTAGCTATGTAACCCCAACTGTCTAAAAAAGAAAAAAGAAAAAAAAAGACATAAGGTCATATGTTTTGCATGATTATACATGTATAACTTATATTCAATTGCTTGCTATCTCAGGGAAGAGGGAGAAAATGAAGGAAAGGAGGGGCAGGATGTAGAACTCAAAATTTTGAAAAATGTTAAAATTTGTATTTTATTGGGGAAAAATGAAATATTAAAAAAACTAGGGTTCAAGTCCTTCCTGTGACACATTCTGGCTATGTAACCTTGGGCATTTAGGGTTAGATAGAGTCTAACCCTAACCCGACTCTAACCCTAAAAGGCAATAATAATATGCACATATACCCATTAACTCTTTTTTCTTTTTTTTCTTTTCTTTTTTGGGGGGTGAGGTAATTGGGGTTAATGACTTGCACACAATTAATAAGTATTGAGTGTCTGAATCTGGATTTGAACTCAAGTCCTCCTGACTCTAGTGCTAGTGCTCTATCTACTGTGCCATCTAGCTGCCCCCATGAACTCTTTAAAGCAAATTCTAGAGCAGATACTTTGGATGAAAATTTTAAATGGGGAATAACAATAATTGAAGAAGTTTTCTGACAGTCTCATAAAAACAAAATGAAATAATAGATGGGCTATATTGTATAATTTTCAAAGCTTTAGAGATGTAACAGTTATAGGAACATAATCAATCTGAAGTTACGTCATATAGATCACCTAATAATACCTTATATTTTAACTCTGTTATTTTTCCACCTGGGATGTGAATTTCTTTGCAGCAGAAATCGTTTCATTTTCTGTCCCTGACAAAAAAAAATGAAAACAAAAACAAAAACAGAATGTCTTGGACAAAGTAAGAACTTTGCATAAAAGGAAGAAAACAAGGTGGGGGAGGGAGGAAAGAAGAAATAAACAAAAAGCAGAGGGAGAGAGACAATAATTGCTTATTGAATTGGTACAGAATTAACTAATAACCTATTGAATTGAATACAGAATTGGACCAGAATTAGCTTCTAGCTAATACCAAAAACTAGGGATAATTTTCCTTGTTTTACAAAAGACAGCACCAATATTTTACCTGTAAAAAGATAGTGAATACTAGGAGAAGTACATATTCCTGTAGAAGAAACAGCATCACCAAGGGACCATGCCTTTGATTTAGGTTTTTGAGAAAGGTATGAACACTGTTGAAATGGGTTTTTCTCTGGTGTTTTCTTCAATGAAGTTGAAGGCACAAGTTTCTGAAGATCATGAAATCCATGAAAGCAACTGGGTGGGAAAGGATGAAGCAAATTCCCTAAAAACCCTCCTTAAAAGCGCAGAGGATCATGGAGGAAATCTCCAAAATCTGTCTTCCCTTCTCTTCGATCAGAGGAAGAGAGGGATCCTGGGGGCAGACGGTATTAAGGATGTGAGAGTTTGAGTTGTTTTCATCTTACTTCGCAAGGGCTTTTGCTCATTCACTAAACATTATTTAACTACTCTAGATACTTGATAAAAATTCTTTACAATTTTCAGGCTTATAATGTGTGGAAAAAATCATGGTGATAATAATATAATTAAGGTGACATAAACTGATTTGGAGCATCACATTAAAACTCTCAATAAAACTAAAATAGAGAAAACCAATCTCATCCATACATAAGGATTCCTTTAAACAGCATATTGACAGTTTTAAAATGTATTTCATCTATCTTTTTTATTTTTTATTTTTATTCTTATTTTTATTTTTTTAGTTTTATTTTTTATTTTTATTCTTATTTTTTATCTTATTTTATTTTTATTCATTATGTTAAATGTTTCCCAAGTTTATTTTAATCTGGTTCAGGGAGCACTTGGGAATGTTGTGGGTGAATATAGCATGTGTATTTGATCCCTGTATTGATGTAGAGGAAGCTTTTAAATAGCCTAGGAGAAAAAAAGGCCTAGACTGTCTCTATGAAATAGCCATTTGCAAAGTGATTCCATTCCAATTCCAATAGACTTGTGATTGAAAGTGCCATCCACATCCAGAAAAAAGAACTATGAGTCTGAATGTGGATCAAAGAATAGTATTTTCACCTCCTTGTTACTGTTTGTTTACTTGCTTAGGTTTTTTTCTCTCATTTTTTTCCCTTTTGTTCTGATTTTTCTTTTGCAGCATGATGAATATGAAAATATGATTAGAAAAATTGTACATGTTTAAGCTATATCGGATTGCTTACTGTTTTGGGGAGAGGGAAGGGAGAAAGGGAGAAAAATTTGAAACACAAAGTTTTGCAAGGGTTAATGTAGAAAACTATCCTTGGATACATTTGGAAAAAAATATTCTTAACAAAAAAAAAAAAACAGCTATTCACAAGGGAACTTTGTCAGATCTCAGATCTCAGATTTTATTTTCTCAGTTTTCTATCTTAGTTTCCTCCAGAGATAAATCATATGATTTAGTTACAGGAAGTAGTTAAGGTAAACTTTTTTGCAAACATTTTTTGGCCCAGTGATTTTGGTCTATGATCTAGTAAAGATGTCCCATCATCTTATCTTTAGGGGAGAAATGTCAATAGCCTCTGGGCAGTGTAAGAGCTTTGTGGTGAGAACATCAGGTGTAAACAGAGGTGTGCTAGTAAATGTTTAAAGACCAGCTCCCTGGGAAATAAATGTTCATAGAAGACACTTTTAAATTTAATTTGCATTATTAATATTTTTATCACTTTCTTAAATCTAGACAATCAGCAAAACACTAGAAGCAAAGTCAGAGCAAAATTAAATGTTCATTAAGCATCTATTATGTACCAGACACTGTATCAGCACTGAGGAGACGAAGAAAAGCATGTGACAGTCTTTATCCTCAAGAAGGTTATAATCTAATAGGAGAAGACAGCTCATAAGAAGCAGCTATCAAGCAGAGGAGGGTTATGGGTTACTGGGCAGATGGAAAGGGAAGGGGACAATGAAGTACTACAACTGGAGAGAGAGATGATCTGAAGAGGTGAGAATTTCAGAACTGATTTCACCCTACCTCTAGAATGACTTTCCAGAGATCATGAAATTCACGAAAACAACTGAGTGGAAAATGAGAAATTTTTCTAAAAATCCCTTTATATGGTGGAGGATCATGAAAGAAATGGCTGAAGTCTTGTCTTCCACTCTCTTCAATCAGAGAGAGAAGGGTCCTGGGGGAAGGGGATGGGGGAGTCAAAGGTACCAAGAATGTGAGAGCTTCAGAGTAGATTTCATCTTGCTTTGCAAGGGCTTCTGCTCATTCACTGAACATTATTTAACCATCCTAGATACTTGATAAAAATTCTTTACAATTTTCAGGTTTATAATTTGTGAACAATCATGGTGATAATAACATAATTAATGTGACTTATGAGCTGATTTAGGGAAGCAAAATTTCTCAAAACATGATATTGTTGTTAATATTAACACTCATTCTTTTTCACGCTTTAATCAAGATCAATATTCTGTCTTCATAAGTTACCTCAGAAAACTCATTTCACACAGATAAGATGCTATGAATAGTTACTAAATTTGTGCTGCTTTCTTTGACATCTTGGAGTATGCTTTATTCATCCGTGGACAAAACATAATAAGATTTTTTTAATCTTGGAATTTACATGCTTCGTGTCCAAATGCAGCATGCGTCAAAACAATTCAACTCATGTGTATCATGAGCTTACAGTGAAGGATGGTACTGGTGACAGACCATGGCCTTGTTGATATCACAAATATGCACATGCACACAAACAAAACACACACACACACACACACACACACATACACACACAACCCTACTTAAATTTGGCTTCATTTGTTCAGACTCTCTTATCACTGGGTTCCATTAATCATGAGCTGGAGCAAATGCACCATGTAAATTTTGCTTTGTTCTAATTTTATTTAAAGTTTTTTCAGTGAAAAGATAGATATTTATATTCAAGAATGTCTATATTTTTGGCCTTTTCTTTGCTCTATTTGATATTTCCAGGGAGATGTGTCTCCTTAGCATTTGAAAACTGCTCTAAGATGGTAAATTGTATAATAGTTGCTGATCTGTGTTAAGGGAGGGAGACATGTAATTGAGAATTCAATGTATATAGCCAAATCAAAGATCAGTCTTGTTTAAAAAAAAAAAAGCAAAATAAATATATAAAGGATAAGGACTGTACCTGGGTTTTCATTTTTTAGAGAAGTTTCAAGTAAGGAAACTTTTTTAATGCAAGATGATAACTTCTTGACAAGATATAGTCTTAGATGATTTCTTTAAACTGAGAGTTTGTAACTTGTCCAGGGTCAGGGAGCTGGTATGTGTTAGAAAAAGGACTTCTCTCCTGGGTTTTCCAGTTGAAATCAGTTCTCTATTAGCTATACTATCTCATATATATATATATATATATATATATATATGTATATATATATACATATATATATATAGGTTTTGTTTTATTATATTTCTCTGGGGAATAAATGAAAAAAAAAAGCTTGGAAATAGAGGCTTATATGGTTTCCCAGACTCATTTGAAATGTTGATTTGGCAGATCAATGACAAATATCAAGCTTTCATCCTAAGAAGGCTGATAGATATCATTGTTTTCTAGCAAGTTTTTATAGCCTCGACCCATTTCTTGTCATCTCCCTGTCGTGTCCAGAAGGTCTCTGAGGGCAGAAAAAAGGCCATTAAAAGTAGAATCCCTGTCTCTGTTTAACTCAAATGAAAATCCAATAAGTTAATGCATAGATATTGTTTTGCAAACTCTAAAGCATCATATAAATGCGAGTTGTTAATAATGACTAAGCAGAGAAATTTTAATCATGGAGACTCGGGAATTAGCATCATCAACTGCTGAAACTTTTAGTATTGGAAGGACCAAGCATTCAATCTCTTCATTTGGGCCAAGCAAGAGGTAAGGATGGCTCTAAGCCAAAACACTGTAAAAGAGAGTCTGGCACATTTGGAATCTTGCAGTGGCCCTCAAATAGTGCCTGGGTAGGCATTTACTTTTAATACCAATTCTGTTCCTGTTCTTGCTCAGGATCTGCAATCTCATCATTGTTGGGTAACATTATGGTTTCTAGAAGCTGTGATCCAACACTGATGGTATCCATGGGTACACAAAAGAGTACTTGGTAAAGTCTTTGAGAGGTCTGGCTTACTTTGGAAGAAACATCAGCTATTTCCTAAACCACTTCAGAGATTCTTGACTTTTGGCACTGGAATTTTCACCTGCAACTCAGTGATTCAGTACAGCAAACATTTACTAAACATCTACTGTACAGATCCAATAATATCTATGTTTCTTGAGGACATTTCCATTTTTATTTCCCTAGAAGTTAGCACAGCTCCTGGTACATAATAAGTGTCTAATAAATGGTCGGTGATGGGTTGGTTTGACTGATTGACTGACTCTGGGAGAAAAGCAAGGTGACTATCAATCCCAAAGTGGGAATCTAAAATCTCAGCAGAGTAGTTTACTCCCAAGACATGAAGTGATAGATTGTATAGGGGTCTTTAAAGTGAGGAGACATGGCTTCTAGCTCTTCCTCATCCAACAGCTAGCTTTGTGATCTTGGTCAGGTCACTCCTCTTCATTCTTGCTTTATTTCCACAATAGTAACAATAAAATGGAACAAAATAATCTCCTCGCCTCTCCCAACTGAGATTCTGTTCCATCCAAGCAGATGCTTTTGAAATTATAATTGCATTTGGGTATATTGTTCTAAGATTCAGAGTTGTTTCTTATCTCCCCCTTTTACTTGCTTGGGACTGCTACCGTTGGAAAAAAAACATGACATATTGATTCAGTAACACCTAGGGTAGTGTCCAGAGAGGTGATATTTGTGAAATGTTGTTGACTGATGGATAGAAAAACATTGTGTAGGCAGGTGGGACATTCTGATGAAATCTTCAGTGTAAATTTCCCATGTAGTCTTCTGTCCCGAAGCTGTCACCTGTCAATGTGATCAAGAGGCAGTGAGATGCTATAGAAGAGTGCAGAATTGTAAATGGATGCTTTGAATCCTGATTAAATTACAGATGGAACCCTAGTAAATTACTTAACCTCTATGGGTCTCAGTTTACATCTCTCTAAAAAGGAGAGAAAGGGAGAGAAAGTACTAAACAGCACTAAACCTATGATCTTTGTTCTCTTGTTTCATTGTATTCAATGTACTAATATAATAAGTAATTATCCCATTTTAGTCACAGATACAGGCTGGGTAAATCAGACTCTTTCAAGCAGGATGGACATGAAGTTAGGTAATATGTATTAGACACAATGACAGTAACTGGTGGTTATCTGTGAATGTAGTCCCTAACTTGAAAGAACTTCACCTAGGTTTTTTCCTAATCCCCTGACTGCTACTTCCATCTCTCCAAAACACCCATATATCTATTTTTATTTGCCGACATTTCTGTGTTTGTTGTCTTCCTCAGGTAGACTATAAACTCCTTGAGTGCAGGAACTCTTTTCTTCTTTAAAAAATAAATTTTCAATTATATGTAAAAAATTTAACATTTTTAAAATTTTGAGTTTCAAATTCTCTCTTCCTTCTTCCTTCTCCTCCCTCCTCTTTGTTAAGACAAGAAATTTGATATATTTTGTGCACTCATATGAAACATTTCCATATTAGTCATTTTGTGAAAGAAAACACAAACCAAAAAATAGTAGAATTTTTAAAAAAGTATTCTTTGATCTGCATTCAGATTCCAAATAGTCCTTTCTCTGGAAGTGGATAGCAATTTTCATCATGTCTTTTGGAATTGTCTTGGATCACTGTATTGCTGAGAATATCTAAGTCTTTTACAGTTGATCATCAAATAATGTTGCTATTTTTGTGTACAATGTCCTGATTCTATTCATTTCACTTTGCATCAGTTCATATAAGTCTTTCCAGGAGTTTTTGTTTGTTTTTTGAAAGTGATCTGTTCATCATTTCTTACAGCACAATAATATTCTATCATAGCAGGAACTATTTTCATGTTAGCATTTTCATCTCTATCACCTAACTCATTGTCTGGCATCTGAAGTACTTGACGAATGTTTGTCGGTTGATTACTATTTTATTTATATCCCCAAGTCCTAGCACAGATCCTTGTGTTTAATAAGTTTAATAAACACTCAGTAGATTAAATTGGATTGGAATAGAGTGAAAGGGAATAGTTCTGTTTACCTTTAACTGTTAACAATTAACCCAACACACACACACACATACACACACACATACATACACACACACATACATACACATACACACAATTCCTGGTCATTGTCAGGAATAAAATTTTATATCCTTGGGCTTGTAATAAACCAAAAACTTCACTGTGAAATGATCTCTTTCCTTATACATCCAATTCTTTTGCTTTCTGATATTCACATTTTATTTGTCGAAAGAGACAGGAAATGGGCATCTTGTGTAAAACAGAAAATAGTATCTAGAAGAAGAAAACATTGATTGTGCTAAAAGAACTTGAGGGGAAAAATCAGACAGACTCTCAGATTTTTATGAGGATCAGAGAAAGGATAGCTCTTCAAAGGAAAAGGTATTGACTAATGGTAGAGATGCATTTCCCAACAGATATTCTGAATATGACTATTTTCAGGACTTTGAAGATTATTGATAAGAAATTCTGAATCAAAGAACTATGGTGAGACCACAGACCTATGATATGTAGATTATTTGTGGCATAAAAAATAATTTAATCATAGTTAACATCATTTCTTAAAATCATATCTAACATAAATATGGATTTGATACTTTAAAACTCAACCTTTAGAGATTCATCGCTGCTCATGAGTGATTAGAAGACAGATCAAAATACCAAAGGTCTGTGACTGAAGAAGCCAAAGATCAGGAGGGAGATATGAGAAGCTGGTGAAAGAAGCTGCTTATGATCAGTCAGTAAATATTTATTAAATGCTTACTATATGTGGACACTATATGTGGATACAATGAAAGGCAAAGGACTCTCCTTATCTTCAAGGAGCACACATTATATTGGGTGAGAAAACATGCAAAATCTGAGTACACATACATTAAAGATATCTGCAACATACTTGTTCAGTCATTTTTCAGTTTTGCTCAACTCTCTGTGATCCTATTTGGGGTTTTGTTGGCAAAAGTACTGAAGTGAGTTGCCATTTTCTTCTCTGACTCATTTTCCAGATGAGAAAACTGAGGCACCTAGTGTTAGGTGACTTGTCCAGGTTCACACAACTAGTAAGTATATGAAACCAGATCTGAATTCTTGTAAAGGAGTCTTTTTGACTCCAGATCCAGCGCTCTATCCACTGCATCACCTAGATGTTCATATGCAGTATGCATCGAGGTCATTTCAAGATTTGAGCTGAATGTGGAAGGAAGCCAGTATAAAAGCCCAGCAACAAGAGATAAGAGTATCACATTTGAGGAACTGCAAGAACACCAGTATCAAAAGGTATAAGTCAAGACATCGGAAGCTTATGGAGCTGTCTTTGTGACATAACTTTATAGAGATGGAAAAAACTACAAGAAGGGAGAAGTTGATAAGTGGTGAATCTTGGTGGCAAAGGGCTGTTGATGAGGGAGTTGATTGAGTAGAGGAAAAGCAATTGGTGAAAGATGGTGAAATTGGATGAAATACTCCACTGTGTGAGAAAATCTGGCAATAGCAAAGCTGCCTTGCTCTCTTACACCATCTTTAACTTGAGAAAGAAAATCTCACAAATTTGTGTCTTCCTTACATGATGCTGAGTGAAATGAGCAGATGCAGGAGATCATTATACATGGCAACAACAAGATTATACAATGATCGATTCTAATGGACATGACTCTCTTCAACAATTAGATGATTCAAACCAGTTCCAATTGTTCAGTGATGAAGAGAGCCATCTATACCTAGAGAGAGGCCTGTGGGAACTGAGTGTGGTTCACAACATAGCATTTTCACTCTTCTTCTTGTTGTTTGCTTGCATTTTGTTTTGTTTCTCTTTTTTTACTGGTTTGATTTGATTTTTCTTGTGCAGCATGACAATTGTATAAATATATATGCATATATTGGATTTAACATATATTTCTACCATGTTTAACATATTTGGACTACTTGCCATCTAGGGGAGGGCGTGGGAGAAGGTGAGGAAATTGGAACACAAGGTTTTGCAAGGGCTAACGTTAAAGAATTGTCCACACATATGCTTTGAAAAATAAAAAGCTTTAATAAAAAAAAATCTTGTCTTCATTGCACTAGACCTCTCACTATGACTCAAACAAGGAAATGCTTTTCTCCCTCCAAAACCTATAGAAAGCAAGTTTTGAATAGCTTGACAGATCTCAATATCAAATGAAATGATTTCTCACTGTAAGATTGCCACACTGCCAAGATATTATACTTGTTCCAAGCTCAAAGCTGCTGTTATCCTCAAAGAGCTTACCACTATTTCAGTAGCCCAAGATGATCAGAAAAAGTATATCATCCAATTAAGATAATTAGAAAGGGTCAGAAGAGGAGCAATCCTACCCAATAGGTAATGAGTCTTGTAGACTATTCCTATTAATAAATATTTCATAAATATTTAGTTTCGGCAAAAACAATGAAAGAATTTTTATTCTCGAGGAGCTTACCTAAGGGAACCAATATGTACATTATATGTGTGTATCTATAATATATGTATATATTGTATTGTGTACACACAATCTATAAGTGAACATGTATATACACATGTGTATATATGTGTGAGCATATATATGTGTATGTGTGTAAGTATATATATATACATATATATATATGTGTGTGTATATATATATATATATATATATATATATATAGGATAAATATTGTCATTGGTTGTCCCTTTTGCCTGTAATTCTCTCCTTCCTCTTCATCTCTAGCTCCAAACTTCCTGGGTTCCTTCAGCTAAAATTGCACCAAGAAGCTTTTCTTGATCCCTTATTTTTTAAAGTGAGAATGCTTTAGTTTGTATTTAGACACAATCAGTTCCTTGTTTGGTTATGGATAGGTTTTTTTCATCTTAAGTCCTTCAGAGAAATCATGGAAGATTGTACTAGTGAGGAGAGCAAAGCCATCGCTTGCTAACCTGACATGATTAAATGAATCATTCATATCTTCTAGAATATTAGATGGAAAAGGTGATTCTTTGCCTTAATTGCTACCTAGCCTTACTCACTCAATGGGTGTGAGATCTGTTGAAGATCTTAGCTTAAAAAGGTCTCCCATTGTATCCAGGGTTACCTTCAGTTGTCCTGATCTCTATCTGGCCACTGGACCCAGATGGCTCTGGAGAGGAAAGTGAGGCAGGTGACCTTGCCTATCCCTTCCTCATGTAAATCCAATTCACTTGCATGTCATGGCATCACCTCCCTGATGTCATGACTCTCTCTGAGAACAAAGGACAAACAACAAAAAGAAGGGACACAGTTGCAGGGTGTTATAGCAGAAGGAACACTGGGCCTAGAGTCTGGAATCCTGACCCTAACAATTACTACCTTGGTGATTACGGCAGTGTGGTTTGACAAAACGTTCATGAAAGATAAATTCACTGGACTTGAATTCAAATCCAATCTCTTCTTCTTATACCCTTTGTGATTTGGGGCAGATTCCTTCTCTGGGTCTCTGTTTCCTCATCTGGAAAATGAAGAGATTGATCTACATGACACTAACATCTCATCATCTCTATGATCCTATGACCTCTCTGAGCCTCAATATTCTCATCTTATTTAAAATATATTTTATTATTATTTATTATATTTTATATATATAATATATTATTATACATTATTTAAATAATAATGCTACTTTTCTCTTTCCTTTTAATTCTTTGTTCTAATCTAAAAGATGGCTTTCTGGGAATGGGAGATAAAATAGTATATTAGGAATTAAAGATGATTTTTTTAAAAAGAGATATCAATAATTTTTTAAAAATAAAACTATAACATCAATACTGCCCTACTTTCTTTCATAGTTATTGTGAGGAAAGTGTTTTGTTAACCTTATAAAGCTATTAAAATATTTAAAAATAAAAATATATAATGCTATTAAAAATAAAACTATAACATCAATACATGCCCTACTTTCTTTCATAGTTATTGTGAGGAAAATGTTTGGTTAACCTTTATAATGCTACTTAAAAAATGATCAGGATGTTTTCTCTGTCAGATGTTCCTGTTCTCAGATGACAGTGTTGACCAGTACACATATAATGAGGGAACAGCAGAGAAAGATTCTTGTGTGGATCAGATGGTTTTGCGTGTTTTCTCTCATTTTTCATTCTCAGCAAAAAAAAAAAAAAAAACAAAAAAACAAACTTCAATTTGATTCAAATGAACAAGTATTTTACTAAGCATCCATTATGCATGAAATAGTGGATATACAAAAATTGAAAATCATTGGGGATTTCTTTCAGATATGAATTATATTAGACCTAAGTTTTTTAAACTATGGGGTGTGATCCCATATGAAGCCATACAACTGAATGTGGAAATCATGAAATTATGATTTATTATCAGCAAATGTTTTATTTGTATACCTATTTTATATACATATATACTTGGAATTGTATAAAAATTTCTCAGGGGAAATGGAACCATGAGTGGAAAAAATTTAAGAAGCCCTTGACTAGACCAGACATTAAGAACCTTATTTTTCATCTAATGGACCCCTTTGTCAGTCTAGTAAAGCCTATCCATTTCTCAAAATAATATCTTTAAATATTTGAAGGATATCGTGGCTTCCTTTTAGACATCAGTCTAAAAATATGAATTATTTCTCATCCAAGTTTATGGATACCCTGAAATCTAACTACAGACCCTACATTCTAGGTTAAAAATTCCTAAACCGGGTGAATACCAATGTCCCTCACAATATTCAAATTCTGTGATTATTTAATCTTCCAACTTTTATTTATACCTTTATTTATTTATATCTTTATTTTATTTTGTTTATTTCTTTGCTTTTTTTTACCTCATTCTCTTCCTGATAAATATGCTACCTTAGAACTTCTCTAACTTCTCCACCATGCCCCAGGAACCTCATCATTGGGAAACCCCATCATCCTGGCAAATTGAATCAGCCTTGGTACTTATATCTCATCACTACTTCTCTGCCTTGGATTCGAGGGCAGAGTCCTGAATTCCAAAATCTCCAATAAGGAAAGAACTCTTTTCATTTCCCATCAGACTGCACTACATTGAAATTTCTTTCATTTATTCGCCATGATATGGATCCAGGTACCTCCTACTCCTTTTTTCACTCTCCTTCTGTGATTTGTCTTCTCAGTTAGATTGTCAGCTCTGTGAGAGTTTTCTTTTTCATATTTGTATCCCCAGGGCTTAGCATAATATCCATCATATAGCACATTTAACAAATAAATGTTTATTGACTATTGACCACATTTATTTTCCATCGTCCCCTTCTTCCATGGGAAAATTTCAGATGTAGTCAGGAAAGACATCACAAAAAAAGTAAATAAACTAAGCCTTGGAGGAAAAGAAAGGATATGAGGAGGAAGTGGATTCTATATGCCAGAGATAATCTTTGAAAAGGTACTGGCTGAGAGGTGATTCAGGTCAATTCCAATGGTCTTGTGATGAAGAGAGCCATCTGCACCTAAAGAAGGGACTGTGGGGAATGAGGGTGGATCACAACATAGTATTTTCACTTTTTGTTGTTGTTTTCTTGCATTTTGTTTCTTTCTCATTTTTTTCCTTTTTGATCTGATTTTTCTTGTGCAGCATGATATGTGTAGAAATATATATATAGAAGAATTGCACATGTTAACATGTTAATCACTTGCAGACTTGGGGAGGAGATGGAGGAAGGGGGAGAAATTTGGATCACAAGGTTTTGCAAGGATGAATGTTGAAAATTATGCATATGTTTTGAAAATAAAAATCTTTACTAAAAAAAGAAAAGGCTGACTGAGACAGAAGGTAGCAGGATAAAAACAAATAACAGTTTCTCTACTTGTCCTTTCTCTTTGTGAATGACCTGTGGTATATGGGGTGAGAAACTATCAGTAGAGGAAATATGGAAGGCAGACTTACAGTTTCAAGAAGAAGATGTATAGATGAAAGGGTATAATACACTTTTAGAGAAATCATAATGGAGGAGTTGTTGGAAGCCTCCCTTCTTAACACAACACAAAGGAAATATGACTTGATATCATTCCTGAAATCAGCTAGAACCCCATGACTACTGGGCAGGAAGAGAGATGTATCAGTCAAGAACAACTCAGAACTGAGGAAAAAATTCATTAAGTCCTCTAGAAGAGGGAAGAGCCTAAATAAGTGCTCCCCCCACTTCTATGACTTACACATTATGTAAGATTCAAAGGAACAAAGAAATAATAGCATATTGATCAACATGGAGGTAGTTTCCAGATTAGCCATGTAGGTCACCCAGAATGCAAGAATGAAACTCCTCATTTTTTATATCAACCTTCATATCCCCAGAAGGCTTTTTGGGGTCAGAATAACCTGGACATCCTCAGTTAGACATTAAACAAATCTGGTCTCTAAGCAACAAGCCTGATCTCTCATCCATGCTGAACTAGATTCAGACAATACAATGAAGTTTTCCCACAGGGGGAAATGGTTGTTAGATACATAACTTCTTTCCTAATGCAGTGAAATTCCTCGATAATCCTGGTTTTGAAGGACAGGATGCACATTGACTTTATGGGGTGGATTTGTTATATCTTTGTTCTCCGACATGCCCTTAAGGTAGTGGGACAGAATTTCAGTTAATCTCATCTGAGATAGAGCATGAAGCATCTTCCAATACCATATCATCTTAGACTCACACTTGCTCAGAAAACTGATCCCTACATTCTACCATAGGGCAAGTCCCAAGTGCTGATATGACTCTTTCACTCATCCATTCAATGCTTATTAAATGCCCCCCATTTGTTGGTACTAGAAAAGATATCAAGTTTAGTTAAAAATAATTTTAGCCTTCATAAAAGATTTAAAAATGTGGCCTTAAAGATTAAAAAAGCTTTTTAGTCTTCATAAAAGATTTTTTAAAAATATGGCCTTAATAAATTTTCATTCTAATAGTCGTGCCAAAGGACAAAATTTTCCTGGGGAAGAGAAAACACAATTACATATGTTGGTTATTTTCAAACTGACTCACTTCTAGCTAGTGTACAGCAGGGCTTCTTCTTTTTTTTAATTTTCCTGAGAGTTAAAGCCTATTTTTATTTATTTTTAAATAGTTTTTTATTTACAAGTTATATGCATGGGTAGTTTTACAGCATTGACAATTGCCAAACCTTTTGTTCCAATTTTTCTCCTCCTTCCCCCCACCCTCTCCCCCAGATGGCAGGATGACCAGTAGATGTTAAATATATTAAAATATAAATTAGATACACAATAAGTATACATGACCAAACCGTAATTTTAGCAAGGCTTCTTAAACTTTTTCCACTTGCAATCCCTTTTCACCCAAGAAATTGTTATATGACCCTGAGTGTACAGATATATAAAATCAAAATTTACTGATAATAAATTATAATTTCACATCTCCCACATTAACTTATAAAATGCTATGTGGGGTCTTGAACCCTAGTTTAAGAAGCTGGGATATACAAGGATATGAGGCACAAAGACATGTCCGCTTCAGGGATCTTGTGACTCTCAGACGGTGTAATTGTACCCTTCCTGAATGCCAAGGGTTCCTTGGATCAGAATTTCATTCTGCCAAAAACGCCTAAAAGATCAGGTCACGGTCCTCCTAATTATGTCCCAGAACTTGCTAATTTCCATTCTCCCTTTCTTAAGTAATCACTTGGAGACACTTCCACAGGCCACTTACAATGATCCAAATTGCATTTGTATCTGGTCTCTGTCTCTTAGCAACATGTTTATAATTATACTTCAGGTAACTTGAATGTTTTCAGGGATGTTGACATAGCCAGTTCTGTAATTATAAGCCCTATTCAAGAAGATAATACAGCTCTCTCCTATTTTTAATGCGTGTGTCTGGTGGCCATGTGGGGCAAATCAAATGAACATTGAAAGTGGAGGAGCTGCTTCTCTTTGACTGAAACCTATGAATTGTTATCCCCTTCTTATTGAAAGTCATCCATAAGAGAGACATGTTATCATTCAAAGATAAATGTTCTCTCGCTTTCACTCCCAGACTCCCTGACTGACCTTGGGGGCTTGTCCATATGATTTATGGGGATTTTTAGGGAGGAAAGGTAAAATGAATGACCCATGGTGGAGTTGCAGCTCCCCAAGCTATAGCAGGTAAAACACTGAAAAACTGATCTCACCTGATGACTGTAAAGGCATGAGACCTGAACTAGAGCCAACCACCAAGTCTGCTCAAGTTCAAGATGACCAGGGAGCCATGACACATCCCAGCTTTATTCATAGACTTTGGCTTCTGCATCCTATTTCCATCAGCAGCTACTCCAGAACTTCACTAACCTCTCCCCAAGTCCTTAGGAACTTATTTTATGATCAATTCAGTTGATCAGATCCCAGATTTCAAGCCATAAAGGACCTTATAAGCCATTAAGCTCATCTCCTCTTCCATTTTTATAGACAAGAAAATCCAATTCAATTCTACATTTTTCATCGCTATGGATACAGTAGCTTCTTACTGCAGTAAACTATTAAAATTTCCCTGGGTCTCAGTATCTTTATCTGTAAAATGAGGGGATTGGGCTTGATGAATTCTGAGGTTCCTTCCAAATCCTAGATCTAAGATTATATGATCTTTCCAATGAGGAGGCAACTTCATCATTTATAGTAGTATAGAATGAGGAGCTGAAATTAAGGGCTCGAAGGTGAAGGGGCTTCTGGGGTTTATCCCAGCTGTATATCTATGACCCTATATGATAAATACCTTCCTCCTTTTAAGAATAATCTTTTCCCAGGTTCCTTATTTTCTTCAATCCACCAGCTCTACTTCTGGACTCTCCCTTAGCTCCCAGGGTACACCTTTTTCCTAGTTCTCCTCCTGTCTGATTGTTCCTTTTCAACAACTAACCTTCAATCAACAGCAATTGGTGCTAACAAATCAAAGAACTCCAGGGATTTTACTTCACTCCCTCTAACACATTCTCATCAACAACTTCAATAACTAGAACAGAGACCATGGTGGTCTTAATGTTTTATCTCAACAACTCGCACCTCGGATCTGCACTATGAGTTAGTGACCATCGTACTTCCCCCACTTGACCCAGTCAGCTCCATTTCAGCTACTACTCCCTGGTGACTGAAGATGGCCCTGGATAGGAAGGAAATAGGAACCATAGTAGGGAGATGGGGGCTAGGGACCACTGGTTCCCCCAGCATCTGCAAGCAGCTCTTTTAAAGAACTTTTGCATCCTTTTGAGTTCAGTTTCCTTTTTTACTTTGTAAAGCAGCTCTGGTTGGAGATGGACAATTCTAGAGATGCTTTCCTCACCCTTCTGTTTATGTAATGCTAATCAAATCAAATCAAATCCCATTGTTCCTAGAAGCTGTTTATAGAATTTCTCCTCCATAACCCAATTTATCCTTCTCTTAACTGTTTGTCTGGCCCAGCCACCCTTGCTAGGTACTGGCATCTTAAGGACAAAGACTGGACAGAGACTCTCTTTGCTTTTTATTTGCATCTCTAGCACTTAGCAGGGTACTTGATAAATTTATTGTGGTTGTTCAATCATGTCCAACTCTTTGTGACATCATTTGGAATTTTCTTGGCAAGGATGCTAGAGTAGTTTGCCATTTCATTCTCTAGCTTATTTTCCAAATTAGAAAGCTGAGGCAAACAGGGTGAAGTGATGTGCCCAGAGTCACACAACTAGTAAGTGTCTGAGGTCAGATTTGTACTCACAAAATGAGTCTTTTCTGACTCTAAGCCCAACATTCTATCCATTGTGGCACTTAGCTGCTCTGATTGGTAACTAGTGATTAAGAAATGTTTTAATATTTAATTCATTCAAGAAGCATGCTTTCTATTGGCAGATGACAAAATGTATACATAAGTAAAATCAAAATTTATATCAAATGATAAGTTAATTTCCATTTAATCTTTTGGTTTATTATTATTGAAAAGAGCCACGTCCATCAGAATTGATCATCATATAATCTTGTTGTTGCCATGTACAATGTTCCCTTGGTTCTACTCACTTCACTCAGAATTAATTCATGTCAGTCTCTCCAAGCCTCTCTGAAATCATCCTGCTGATCGTTTCTTTTAGAACAATATTCCATAATATACATATACCATAACTATTTAGCCATTCTCCAACTGATAAGCATCCGCTCAGTTTCTAGTTTCTTGCCACTAAAAAAGGGCTGCCATGAACTTTTTTGTACATATGGGTGCTTTCCCTTTTTTATGATCTCTTTGGGATACAGACCCCAATAGAGTGTGTCATTTCTTATAGTATAATAGTACCTTATATTCATATACAGCAATTTATTCAGACAGTCCTTTTATTATAGTCACCTACTTTATTTAGAAATTTAATTGCTACCACAAAAAGTTGGCAGTAAATATTTTGATGCATAATAAAAGTGGGCTAAATATGACACATTAATGTTTACAAAGTGCTTTCTATGGCCTATTTAACTTGTGTCTCACAAGAACCCTGTGATATAGTTATAACTGTTGTTATTATCACCATTTTACAGATGGAGACACAGCCTGAAGTCAGTGAGTAACTCATTCCTCACTGAATAGGACTTAACTCATTATTTTCCAAATTTGGCAAATCCCCCCAAATGCCTGTAGAGGGTGCACAGGTACCACTAATTCAAGGGAAAACCAAAAATCAGATGCTAAAGGAAATCAAGAGTGCCCTCAAAACTTGCAGGATTGTCTCTCTGGAAACAAAGGACTATGGTGAGAGGCAGTGACCTGTTAGAGCAGGAACACAACTGCCCTTCCTCCAACAAGAACAAGAGTGAAGGGAATAAGCATTTCTATAGCACCTAATATGTGCCAGAGCCTGAGCTAAGCACTTTTCACAAGTGCTATTTCATTTGATCCTGGCAACAATCCTATGATACAGGGGCAAAATCAACTGGGGATTGTATTCCCTTTTGTTCAACAGAGGTCAGTACTAATTATTCAAATATATCACAAAAACCTAGCAGTAGAAGCCATAGGAAGCTGAGTACAAATACAGGACAAGGTGGATTCAACTCTTGTTCTTGTTGTTGTCCTCCATTCTTGGAGAGGACTATGCTATGGCTTGCAAGTAAATTGGATTTGAGTGAATGAGAGATGTGCAAAATCACCACCCTCAATTTCTTCTCCAGAGGCATCTAGACCCAAATTTTAAATGTGCAGAAACTGAGACTCAAAGAGGGGGGATGACTTGTGAAAGGTCACATAGGTAGCATACAATAGGACTTTAATCCTCTGACTCAGAATCCAGTATTCTCTATTATACCAGAAGTCTCCTTTTTCTCCTACTTTTTATCCCAATATTTACCTCACAGAGGCACAATAATTTTTTGGCACTAAAAACAAGAGCAAGTGAGTCTAGTTGGTGGAAGGATATTATTGGCAAAATTTCAAGTTAAGCAATGGAGTGAAACCAATATAAAAAATTACCTTTGGAGGAAGAGGAGGTGAGGAATTCAGTAAGATCTGGAGATAAATTTGTGCCTCAAGAATCTGGGCTACTTATCCTTAGCAATGAGATCAACCAAATCATTTCCAATGGAGCAGTAATGAACTGAACCAGCTACGCCCAGAGAAAGAACTCTGGGTGATGACTAAGAACCATTACATTGAATTCCCAATCCCTATATTTATGCCCACCTGCATTTTTGATTTCCTTCACAAGCTAATTGTACAATATTTCAGAGTCTGATTCTTTTTGTACAGCAAAATAACGGTTTGGTCATATATACTTATTGTGTATCTAATTTATATTTTAATATATTTAACATCTACTGGTCATCCTGCCATCTGGGAGAGGGGGTAGGGGGTAAGAGGTGAAAAATTGGAACAAGAGGTTTGGCAATTGTTAATGCTGTAAAATTACCCATGCATATAACCTGTAAATAAAAGGCTATTAAATAAAAAAAAAAGAATCTGGGCTACTTGATGCCCATCAATTGGGGATGGCTGAACAACCTGTGGTATATGAAGGTAATGGAATATTATTGTGCTATAAAAATGATAAACAAGCTGAATTTAGAAAGGCCTGGAAAGATTTACATGAACTGATGTTGAATGAAACAAGCAGAATCAGGAATTCATTATACACAATAACAGCAAGATTGTGCGATGAGCAATTGGGAAAGGCCTGGTTCTTCTCAGTGATTCAGTAATCCAAAGCAATCCCAATAGACTTCGGACAGAAAATGCCATCTGCAATCAGAAGAAGAACTAAGGAGACTGAATGTAAATCAATATGTTCTGTGTTCACTGCTTTTTTCTGTTTTCTTTTAAATCTCTTCCGTGGTTTTTTCCTTTTTACTCTTATTTTTCTCTCCCAACATGATTAATAAAGCAACACGTCTGGCCTAGCTGTGCCAGACCTAAAACTATATTATAAAGCAACAGTCATCAAAACCATTTAGTATTGGCTAAGAAATAGAGTGGTCGATCAGTAGAAGAGATTAGGTCCACAGGACAAAATAGTCAATAACTGTAGCAATCTAGTGTTTGACAAACCCAAAGATCCCAGATTTTAGGATAAGAACCCACTATTTGAAAAAAACTTCTTGAAAAATTGGAAACTAGTATGGCAGAAGTTAGACAATGACCCACACCTAAAACCATATTCCAAGATTCCAAGATAAAACCCATCAAAATGGGTTGATGATTTAGACATAGAGTGATATTATAAGCAAATTAGAAGAACATAGGATAGTCTACCTCTCAGATCTGTGGAGAAGAAAGGAATTTGTGACCAAAGAAAAACTGGAACTCATTTTTGAAGACCAAATAGACAATTTTGATTATATTAAGTTTAAAAGTTTTGTACAAACAAAACTAATGCAGACAAGATTAGAAGGGAAGCAATAAATTGGGAAAACATTTTTACATTTAAGAATTCTAATAAAGGCCTCATTTCTAAAATATAGAGAGCATTGACTCAAATTTATGAGAATTCAAGCCATTCTCCAATTGATAAATAAATGGTCAAAGGAAATAAAAGGTCAAAGGATGATTTTCAGATGAAGAAACTGAAACTATTTCTAGTCATATGAAAAGTTGTTCTAAATAACTATTAATCAGAGAAATGCAAATTAAGACAACTCAGATACCTCTCCATAACTCCCAGATTGGCTAAGATAACAGGAAAAGATCACAAATGTTGGAGGGGATGTGGGAAAACTGGGACACATGCATTGTTGATGGAGTTGTGAATGGATCCAGCCATTCTGGAGAGCAGTTTAGAACTATGCTCAAAAAGTTATCAAACAGTGCGTCTATTAGGCTTATATCCCAAAGAGATCTTAAAGAAGGGAAAGAGATCCATGTGCACAAAAAATGTTTGTGGCAGCCCTTTTTGTAGTGGCAAGAAATTGGAAACTAAGTGGATGCCCATCAGGAGAATGCCTGAAAAAGTTATTGTATATGAATGTTATGGAATATTGTTGTTCTATAAGAAACAATCAGGAAGATGATTTTAGAGAGATCTGGAGAGATTTACATGAACTGATGTTAAGTGAAATGAGCAGAATCAAGAGATCATTATACATGGCAACAATAAGATTATACAAGGTTTAATTCTGATACACATGGCTCTTTTCAACAATGAGATGATTCAGCCCAATTCCAATAGTCTTATGATAAAGAGAGCCATCTACACCCAGAGAGAGGACTGTGGGAACTGAGTGTGAATCACAACATAGCATTTTCACTCTTTTTGTCACTGTTTGCTTCCATTTTATGTTCTTTCTCCTTTTTTTTCCCTTTCTGGTCTCATTTGTTGGGTAGGTTGGAGATCAAGAGGACTCCTTCTCTGAATACCTGAGGATCCCCCATTTTACTCAGCTTGTGACTTTGGGAAAATCACATTCTTTTCTCTAAACATTAGTTTCCCCATTTATTATAGGAAGACCGCTCCTATAGAGTTTTCCTGGCATGGTGTGCTGTGAGGGTCCAATGATATAATGAAGGAACAGTGTCATTCTCTTATTAACTATAATTATTATTCTATGTCTATTCTGTTATTACCTATTGTTGCCTGTTTTCATTCAAGGAAAAAAAAGAAGCAGTGTGAGGTAGTGGATAAAGAGCAAGAAATACTTGAATACAAGTCACACTATTGATATCTAATGACAATGTGTGACCTTGGGCAAGTGTCTAGAGTTAGAAAACCAGGATTCTAAATAATTCTGATGTATACTACCTATGTACAAGACACTAAATCTTCCTGGATCTCAATTTCCTAAATTGTAAAGTGGGGTTTTCAATGTCTCTTCTAGCTCTAAGATTTTCTCAGTATTCTGATTGATTTACTCAGTACTTCTGAAGAAGTTGATTTACAATTGCAGAAGTTCCTCACATAGAGATACCAATAGGAGGAATTATACCAATGAATCCAACTGCCCCCCTTATTACCCCCCGCAAAAAAACCTTAGAAATGGTTTTATGACTCACACCAATGTGAAATCTAAACATAATTCAATTTGGCTTCATACTTCTTTTGGAAATCTGTTGTAACTCCTGGCTTACAGTCCCACTTTGGAAGATGTCTAGGTTAATGTTAAATGGTTCATATTTCCTAGTTTCCACCCACGGTCCCTTGGGAAAGATAGTCACAGAATATAAGTGTGGAAAGAAAATGAATCTGAGTTTAGGAATTCAGCAGAGGTAATCCAAGTTGATAGGTAATCAATTTAACTATTGTTCACTTTGGGGAGTTATTTCTTAAACTCAAACCCATTCATTGGATCAGAGACTTGTAGCTGCAAGACACCTTAGTGGTCTCACTTTCTTCCCCCTCATTTTACAAAGAAGGAAACTGAGTCCAGAGGGAGGAAGGCATACAGTACAGTGGGAAAACTTGAAGTCAGAGTCGGACAGGAGAGAATGTTATTACTTGACCAGCCTTGGTACTTACAAGGCATTCAATATAATTGAAAGATTTGAACTTAGAAAACATACCTCTGAATCCCACTGTTCAATCTTGTCTATGATTCCATTAGGGATTTTCTTGACAAAGATACAGAGTGTTTGCCATTTCCTTCTCTAGCTCATTTGAGGAAACTGAGGCAAACAGGGTCACACAGGTAGCAAATATATGAGACCAGATTTGAACTCAGGAAGATGAGTTTTCCTGATTCCAGGCACTACATACTATGCACTATGGTGCCATATGCTGATGAGTTCTTTCTTTGCTAATTGTAAGCTTTGGAACTGAGTGACTAACTAAAATTCTATGAACGTCCTTACACTGTGAAATAAGTGAATTTGACCAATTGACTGATAAGGTCCCTTTTAGCTTTAAATCTGTCATCCGATGATCCTAAGTCATTTACCCTCTCCAAATCTCACATTTCCTTCTCTATAAATGAAAAAAGTTCAACTAGATGGTTTCTAAGTTTTCTTTCCAGCTCTGGATCTATCAGTCCTGGGTTCCAAGATTACAACCTCTCTGTAGCTCTTTCATCATTTGGAAAAGAAAGGAAGTTAGCAGCAATGTTGTGATCTAAGCAATTCCAATAGGCTTAGGATGGAAAATGCCATCTAAATCTCGAGCAAGAACAACAGAGATTGAATGTGGACCAGAGCATTGTAATTTCACTTTTTGCTTGTTTGTTTGCTTTTTTTCTTTCTCATGCTTTTTCCTCCTTTGGTCTTACTTTTCTTGCACACCATGACAAATATAGAAAGATTTTTAAAAGAACTGCACATGTTTAAACTGTATCAGATTGTTTGCTATCTTAGGGAGAGGGGGGTTGAGAGAGAGAGTTAATGGAAAACAAAGTTTTACAAAAATGAATGTTGAAAACTCTCTTTACATGTATTTAGAAAAATAAAATACTATTGAGAAAAAAGAAAGCAAGTTAGACTAAATTGTTTCTGAGGTGCTTCCAGCTCTAAATCATGTGATTACTTTGAACCAATAGACTTGGGTTGGTTTGCTTAAATCCTGATTTCTGAATCATATTCATCATTCAAAGCCTGATCAAAGTACCACTTCCAGGAAGTCTTCCCTGATTATCCAAGCCTGTAGTCACCTCCCCAACCTTTGTATTCCTGTTATATACATTGGGTAGTTAACGGGATGGCTGCTAATATTGGCCAAAACCCCATAGACTTCTAGAAGAGATCTTAGTTCTATTCCCAAATCTTCCTTGATGCATAAATCCCATACATACATAGATCCATATGTACATATAGACATAAGACATATGCACATCATATTTAATCAATTATGTTTCAAGCTCTCTAAAGGCAAGGTTTGGGGCTCATTCATCTTTCTGCAAATCTCAGTGGAAAGATGGCTGGCACTGGAATCACAGGATTTAGGTTCAAATTCTACCCATGAGGCTTTCTTACCTATGTGACCCTGAACATTTCATCCATAAAATAGGAAAGATATTAGTGACCTCAAATCCCTTCTGGATTTAATTCTGTGATTCATTAAATGATCTTTATTACCTAGGTCAGGTCACACTCTGTCTGTTTCTCAGTTTTCCTCATTTGAAAATGGTGGAGGTGAAGCTGGTGACTTCAACCCTCTTTTAGATATAATTCTGTGGTTCATTAAACATCAAATAAGCCACACAATCTCTCTATGCCTCAATTATCTGTAACATGAAGGGAGTTAGATTGGATGATCACAGAGATCCCTTCCAGCACTCAATCAGTGGTGCTACTAGAGTAACCTGGGCATCAAAAAGCCTAGTTTCTATGATGCCCCTAATTTATTTTGTGACTCTAACCAAGGCCCTACTGCTCTTTGGACCTCATTTTACCTCTTCTGCAAACTGAAGAGGGTTGGGTTAGACAGTCAGAATCCATTACAGTTCTAATGCACAGGAATCTTTCAGGGAGGCAAGAATGGCACCGATTACCTGTCATTCTCATTTCATGTTACTTTTTCAGAGAAATAATCACTTTATATCCAGAGGCATGTTCCTGCAATGTGTTGATTGTAGTTAACCTGCAGTAACAACAACAGCAACAACAACAATCTGATTTGAGCTTAAAAGGTTAGTTGAACAGAACCCCCACTCATTTTTTTTTTTAATTTTTAAAAGAGAACTGATTTCTAGTCTGTTGGATACTCTAAAAAGTTATGTGGCTTTGGGTAAATCACTGGGCCTTATTTTTTTCTTCTACAAAATGGGAGAGTTTGGCAAAAATGGGCTTGACATTGTTTTTAAGCTCTTTCATGTCCTGTTCTAAGCTCCTTCCCAGCCCTGACATCCCCTGTTCTAAGCTCCCTCCCAGCCCAGACATCCCCTATTCTAAGCTCCCTCCCAGCCCTGACATCACCTGTTCTAATCCCCCTTTAATACCAGCTCTGGCATTTTATGTTTTAAGGTTCCTTCCAGCTCTGACATTCTAATCCCATCTAGATTTGACATTTTCATGTTCTAAGGCTCCCCCCCCCCCACCATGTTCTATGTTCCGAGGTCCATTTAAGCTTTGATATCCCATGTTCTAAGGACTCTCTAAGCTTTAACATTTTTTTTCTCTATGTTCTATAGACTCTCCCAGCTCTGACATTCTCTGAGTCTATAACCCCACCTAGATCTGACGTTTTCAGGTTCTAAGGTTCCTTCCCCCAACTCAGATAGATGTTCTACATTCCAAGGTCCATTTAAGCTTTGATATCCCATGTTCTAAGGACTTTCTAAGATTTAACATTCCATATTCTTAGCTCCTTCCCAGCTCTGATAGTCTGTATCCCAAGACCTCTCCCAATTCAGATATTCTTTGATCCTATACTTGACAAATGGCTGCCCTATATCATAATGGCCCTTTCCCATCAGAGGCCATTGGAGAAACTGCATTTCTATGAGACTTTGAATACACAGGGACCAGTTCTGCTCCGCCCTGGGCTTGTGATTTGGATGAGTTTGGGAAACACAAGCTGGTTTTTAAAAGCTCTGCATCTATTAAATACAAGTCCATTATCAGAAGGTGTGCCTGCTTCTAGCTTGCCTTGCTCACATTCATTTCTCAAATTTATAGCAAGTGCTTAAAGGGCTGAGACAAAGTGGAGATTTTTCTTCCCAAAGGCGTCTGAATGAGCTGTGACTCACTCTCTCACTCATCTCTGGGTGTCTGGTTAGGCGTCGTGCCTTTTCTCCTCCAGAAGGGGGAGGGAACATGGAAGGGGGAAAGCTAAAGCCCTGGGGATCACGCCAGTCTACCAACAAGATGCCAGGCAGCTTCAGGCAAACTCCACTGTACTCTGGCTCAGTGCCTGTGGGAAAAGTTTACTGTAACAGGCCTTTTTGTATCTCGGTACTATTATGCTTACTAAGTTATAGGTATACATAAGGTTAGAAGGCAGGTTAGTGTCATGGATTGGGCACTTGAACTTGAACATGAAATAAATGTTTTCCAGCCTCATCTACTATTTTTACCTTGTTTTATTTGTTTTTTTCTTTCTCATGTTTTTTCCCTTTTGTTCTGATTTTCTTTTTGTACAAGATGACAAGTATGGAAATGTATTTTAAATGATTGTACATAATCATTATTGATCAGAGAAATGCAAATTAAATCAACACTGAGGTACTACTACACACCTCTCAGATTGGCTAAGATGACAGGAAAAGATGATGGAGGGGATGTGGGAAAACTGGGACACATACATTGTTGGTGGAATTGTGAACTGATCCAACCATTCTGGGGAGTAATTTGTAACTATGCCCAAAGGATTATCAAATTGTGTATTCCCTTTGATCCAGCAGTGTTTCTACTGGGCCTTATATCCCAAAGAGATCATAAAGGAGGGAAAGGGACCCACATGTGCAAAAATGTTTGTGGCAGCCCTTTTAGTGGCAAGGAACTGGAAACTGAGTGGATGCCCAACAACTGGAGAATGGCTGAATAAATTGTGGTATATGAATGTTATGGAATATTATTGTTCTGTAAAAAATAATCAGCAGGATGATTTCAGAGAGGCCTAGAGAGACTTACATGAACTGATGCTGAGTGAAATCAGCAAGACCAGGAGATCATTATACGTAGCAACAGCAAGATTATACAATGATCAATTCTGATGAATGTTGCTTTTTTCAACAATGAGATGATTCAGACCAATTCCAAGGATCTTGTGATGAAAAGAACCATCTGCATCCAGAGAGGGCTGTGGGAACTGAGTGTGGATCACAACACAGCATTTTCACTTTTTGTTGTTCTTTGCTTGCATTTTGTTTTCTTTCTCATTTTTTTCCTTTTTGATTGGATTTTTCTTGTACAGTAAAATAATTATATGAATATGTATACATATATTGGATTTAGCATGCATTTTAGCATGTTTAACATATATTGGATTACCTGCTATCTAGGAGAGGGAGTAGGGGAAAGGGAGGAAATTTGGAACACAAGGTTTTGCAAGGGTCAATGTTAAAAAATTATCCAAGCATATATTTTGAAAATAAAAACCTTTAAAAAAATTGATTGTACATGTATGACCTATATCAGATTCCTTGCTGTGTTAGAGAAGGGACAGGGAGGGAGAAAAAAATGGGAACTCAAAATCTTACAAAAATGAATGTTAAAAACTACTTTTACCTGTAATTGGAAAAATAAAATATTCTGGGAAAAAGAAAAATCCCTCTTTTTAGCTCTAAAATTTGTCAGTCTGACCTCTGGCGTTTGCTAACCATGTAATTTGGGCAAGACATATAAAGTACCTGAACATCAGTGACCTCATCTCAAAAACAGGGATAATACCTTTCCCTCCCTACCTCATGGAGTAAGAGGAAAGCTGGAAGGGGCCTTAGAGTCTATCGGGTCCAACACCTTCATTTTACAGATAGGGAAACTTTCTTCCTGATATTTGCATGTTTACAAACCCTCAGATATTCTATGTTCTATGGCTCCTCCCACTTGAGACATTCTGTGTTCTATATATTCTCTGGGCTCTGACCTTTCCGTGTTGTATATAGTCCCTCTGAGCTCTAAAATTTTCATGATCCTCCTTTGGATGAAACTCACGTAGACAGTTTTGGAGACTTCTCCATTCACTTTTCTCCAAGGGATACTTTGATTCCTTTCAGGAAATTAGGACTAGAGACTGATCCCTCTTCTCTATTCAAAAAGAGGCAGTATCTATCTGCCCCCTCCCTAAATTTTGTTAGTCTGGGGAAAATACTTCTTTGGTTCAAGGTGAGTTCCTAATTCCTGTTCCTTAATGGGGAAGGTATGTTCCAAAGTGCATATCCACGGCTTAATTTCTTTTCCCCCAAAATGTCAATTCCATAATGAACACAGGCTACAGATAGCAAACAAATCCATTTAGTCAAGGTGAGAACAAACAGAAATCAAAGAAGTTACACAAATGAGAATATGCCCGAAAATAAAGAGTGAATAAATAAGGAGCAAAAAATTTAAGAGACAGACAGACACAGAGACGCACAGAGAGACAGAGACAGAGACAGAAACAGAGAGAGACAGAGACAAAGAGAGACAGAGAGACACAGAGAGAGAGAGAGAGAGAGAGAGAGAGAGTGTGTGTGAGAGAGAGAGAGAGAGAGAGAGAGAGAGAGTGTGTGTGTGTGTGTGTGTGTGTGTGTGTGTGTGAGAGAGAGAGAGAGAGAGAGAGAGAGTGTCCCAGGGAGTCCCAAGACAGAATTCCACAAAATCTCTATTATTGTAGGGATTAACTCGGGGTGGGAGTATGATTGAAGTGCTATATCCTCTACATGTTGGCTTCTTCCCAGAGTCTTTTCTCCTTTCAGGGACCTGAAATGAATCTTGAATCCTGTGTTTTCTTTCTTGAACCTGTAAGTCAAAAAACCAGTATCTCTCTTCTCTTTCTTGTTCTTGCCAACTCTGCCCCTCATTGAGTAATCAATTTTACCTATGAGGAGAATCTTATGTAAATGAGTTTCAAGCTGTGAGTTATATTTACTCCCTGTTTGACCTTGAACAAATTACTTCCCAGAGCTTCAATTTCTTCACATTTAAAATGAGGAGGAGAGAATCAATGGCTTCTCCATGATCCAGGAAAAGCAAATCTCTAACCTCCACTTGTTAACAATTCCTTGGGTGAATCCTAGACTAGCGTGATCTGGATTATGCCAGGTAACCTGGATGGGAAGATGCTCAGACCTCATCAAAATCCTTTTCTTTATTCATTGAAGAGTGTAATTGAATTTTCCATTCATTGAGTTATTTTCCTATCAGTGATTCATTTAAGTAGAGGCAACCCAGAGCTAGAAAATTTCAAGGAAAACAATAATAAGCAGCCTGTGCTCCATTTCTTAAGTGAGACTCACAGTCCTTTGGACGTGATAGAAAAAGGTTCAGAGTTTATTCTAAGGCAGTAGGGGAAAAGGTGCTGGCCACGAGCTAATCATTTTAGATTTGGGATGATAGTGAGTGAGGGGGCAAGAGGTGGAACAGAACCCAGCATCCGGCTCTTATAAAGAAGACAGTCAACAATAATTCTCAGAATTGGTGGGGAGGAGTTAAAATCCTAATTGATACAGGGAAATTTAGTGTTAGACTCCTTGGGTGAGGGGAAGAAAAGACTTTTTTACTAGTAACTACTGTCACCCCCACCTCAGCAATAGGATACCTCTCTTCAGAAGTATTCCCTGTATCATTTGGCTGAGGTGAGTGCAGAGGGGTGGGAAAAGGGAAAGAGAAACAACAGGAATACGTAGAGGAAGTTTCTAGAGAATCAAGTAGATAGTCTCAAAGATATATACTACCTGTGTTATGCTGGGAAGTTTGCCTAATCTCTCAAGGTTCTAGGCAACTAACTTCTCAGGGTCCTAGGCAACCCTAATTTGCAGGGGAGAGACCTATCTGCCTTAGTAAAGGAAGCTTAAGTAAGTCACTTCAGTTTCCTGGACCTCAGTTTTCTCATCTGTAAAAGAGAGACCTTCTGAGGTCCCTTTCAGCACTCAATCCATGATCCTATAAGGAGAAAAACTTGACAGAAGTCTTGTCAGAATGACTTTGGCTACCAAGGGAGGCCTTTCAATTATGCTTTATGTTGATATTTTCTTAAGCATTATTACCTATCCCCAGCCAGGGTTTCATCTTTCATATTAATATCTTAATCAGCATGAAATGTTCATGTATGTGTACCCTGAGGCCACTTATAGAAAAAGGTAGGATGGTTATAAGAATGAAAAAAATTAATTGTCTTGCAAAAAAAGACCTCTGGGTTAAGAGTATGAGAGCATCCTACTGTCTCGGTGCCATTTTTCTGCTGAGAAACATAAAAGGAAGGAATCAAGTTTTGCTCCCACCCCATTTCAAGCACTTCTTTCTTTTTATGTTAAATATGGTAGAAATGTGTTAAATCCAATATATGCATACATACAATTTATATAATTATCTTGCTGCACAAGAAAAAACAAATCAAACTGGGGGAAAATGAGAAAGAAAATAAAATGCAAGCAAAAAAAAAGAATGAAAATGCTATGTTGTGAATCACATTCAGTTCCCACAGTCCTCTCTCTAGGTGTAAATGGCTCTCTTTATCACAACACTATTGGAACTGGTCTGAATCATCTCATTGTTGAAAAGAGTCACATCCATCAGAATTGATCATTGTATAATCTTGTTATTGCCATGTACAGTAATCTCCTGGTTCTGCTTATTTCATTTTTCATCAGTTCATGTAAGTCTTTTCAGGTCTCTCTGAAATTCTCCTGCTGATCGTTTCTTATAGAACAATAATATTCTATAACATGCATATACTATAACTTATTCAGCCATTTCCCAAATGATGAGCATCCACTAAGTTTCTAGTTTCTTGCTACTACAAATAGGGCTCCTACAAATGTTTTTGCACATTTGGGTCCCTTTCCTTCCTTTAAGATCTCTTTGGTATATAAGCCCAGTAGAAACATGGCTAGATCAAAGGGTATGCACAGTTTGATAATCTTTTCAGCATAGCTCCAAATTGCTCTCCAGAATGGTTGGATCAGTTCACATTTCCACCAACAATGTATTAGTGTCCCAGTTTTCCCACATCTCCTCCCACATTCGTCATTATCTTTTTCTCATTGTCTTAACCAATCTGAGAAATATGTAGTGGTATCTCAGAGTTGTCTTAATTTAAATTTCTCTGATTAATAATGATTTAGAGCACCTTTTCATATGACTAGAAATGGTTACCTCTTCATATCCTTTGACCATTTATCAATTGGAGAATCGCTTGAATTCTTATAAATTTGAGTCAATTATATATTTTAGAAATGAGACCTTTATCAGAACACTTGAATGTAAAACTTTTCCCAGTTTATTGCATCCCTTCTAATCTTGTCTGATCTTCATTTCTTCTTTGGTCACAAATTCCTTCCTCCTCTATAGATCTGAGAGGTAAACCATTCTATGTTCTTCTAATTTGTTTATAATATCATTCTTTATGTCTAGATCATGAAGCCATTTTGATCTTATCTTGGTATATAGTGTTAGATGTGGGTTGGTACCTACTTTCTGCCATACCAGTTTCCAATTTTCCCAAAAGTTTTGTAAAATAATGAATTCTTATCTCAAAAGCTGGGATTACTATAGTCATTGACTATTTTGTCCTGTGGTCCCAACCTATTCCACTGATCGACTACTCTATTTTTTAGACAAAATCAAATGGTTTTGATGATTGCTGTTTTATTATGTAGTTTTAGATCTGGCACATCTAGGCCATCTTCATTTGCATTTTTTTTCATTAATTCCCTTGAAATTCTTGACTTTTTGTTCTTCCAGGCAAATTTTGTTTTCTTTTCTATCTGTAAAATAATTTCTTGGGTGTTTGATTGGTATAGCACTAAATAAGTAGATTAATTTAGGTAGTACTCTCATTTTTATTATATTTGCTCTGCCTATCCAAGAGCACTTGATATTTTTCTAGTTGTTTAGATCTGAGTTTATTTGTGTTGAATGTGTTTTGTAATTGTGTTCATATATTTCCTGATTTTGTCTTGATAGGTAGATTCTCAAATATTTTGTATTAGTGGCAGTTATTTTTTTTTATTTAATAGCCTTTTATTTACAGGATATATACATGGGTAACTTTACAGCATTAACAATTGCCAAACCTCTTGTTCCAATTTTTCACCTCTTACCCCCCACCCCCTCCCCTAGATGGCAGGATGACCAGTAGGTGTTAAATATATTAAAATATAAATTAGATACACAATAAGTATACCTGACCAAAACGTTATTTTGCTGTACAAAAAGAATCAGACTCTGAAATATTGTACAATTAGCTTGTGAAGGAAATCAAAAATGCAGGTGTGCATAAATATAGGGATTGGGAATTCAATGTAATGGTTTTTAGTCATCTCCCAGAGTTCTTTTTCTGGGCATAGCTAGTTCAGTTCATTACTGCTCCATTAGAAATGATTTGGTTGATCTCGTTGCTGAGGATGGCCTGGTCCATCAGAACTGGTCATCATATAGTATTGTTGTTGAAGTATATAATGATCTCCTGGTCCTGCTCATTTCACTCAGCCTCAGTTCGTGTAAGTCTCTCCAGGCCTTTCTGAAATTATCCTGTTGGTCATTTCTTACAGAACAGTAATATTCCATAATATTCATATACCACAATTTATTCAGCCATTCTCCAACTGATGGACATCCATTCAGTTTCCAGTTTTTAGCCACTACAAAAAGGGCTGAGTGGCAGTTATTTTAAATGGAATATCTCTTTGTATCTCTTGCTGCTAGACTTTGGTGATACATAAAATGCTAATGATGTATGTGGAGTTATTTTGTATCCTGAAACTTTACTAAAATTGTGGATTGCTTCTAATAGTTTTTTAGCTGATTCTCTAGGGTTCTCTCTGCATATCATCATATCATCGCAAACAGTGATAATTTGGTTTCCTCATTACCTACTCTAATTATTTTTAATCTCTTTTTCTTCTCTTATTACCAAAGCTAAAATTTCTTATACAATATTGAATACCACTGGTGGTAGTGGGCAACCTTGTTTCACCCCTGATTTTATTGGGAATGGTTCCAGTTTGTCCCCTTACATAGGATGCTTGCTGATGGTTTTAAATAGATGCTACTGATCTTTTTAATGAAAAGTTCATTTATTCCTATATTTTCTAGTGCTTTTAATAGAGATGGATGTTGGATTTTATCAAATGCTTTTTCTGAATCTATTGAGATGATCATATGGTTTTTGTTAATTTGGTTATTGATATAGTCAATTATACTAATAGTTTTCCTAATATTGAACCAACCCTGCATTCCTGGTATAAATCCTACTTGGTCATGGTGTATTATCCTGAGGATGACTTTCTGTAATTTCTTTGCTAATATTTTATTTAAGAATTTTGCATCAATATTCATTAGGAAAATTAATCTATAATTTTCTTTCTCTGTTTTCATCCTACCTGGTTTAGGTATCACAGACCTTTCTTTCTTATCCTCCATTAATACCCCTCCCATAAAGACTCAGTCTTCTGCTTGGAATCATTATTTGTGAATCACTATCAGCCTATGGATTCAGCTCTGGGAGAAACCATCTGGTCGAACTTATTCATGACTTCCAAAGGTTAGATGAGTGTTTGTATGTATCAGACAAAAGCTGGACCCCATCCCCTGACTAGAGCTAGTGCTATTAGCACTATATCTCACTATTTCTCTTCTGGTGTCATATATTTAAAGCCAGGAAAGATCTTTGAGTCAAAACACACCCCACCCCTTATTTTACAGGTTGGAAACTGAAGAAAAGAAAGATTAAATGAATTTACCAAAGTCAGAAGCATCTGAATTCATGACCTTTGATTCTATATATGTATTGTTGGGCTTGGCTTTGCACATGCTCAGATCATCTAACATGGAGGCAGCAACATGGCAAACTCCAATGACCTGCTTCTGAAAGTAGACACTATAATTCCCTTAGCATGTGGGTGGGAGCATCCTTTTTCCATTGGCCAGAACTATCTACCAGATGTGTAGACTAAGGATTTGTCTTTCTTCCTCTTTCTCTCTCTCCTTCCTTCCCTTCCTCCTTACCTTCTTTCCTCTTGCTCTCTCTATCTCGCTTCCTCTCTTCCTCTCCCTTTCCCTTCCTTCCTCTCCCTCTCTCCTTTCTCTTCTCTCCCCCTCATTTTCTTTCCCTTCCTCTCCTCTTTCTCTTTTCTTCTTCCCCTTTCCCTCCCTCCCTCCTTTCCTTCCTCTCTTCTGTCTCTCCCTCTTCCATCTCTTTGTCCTTCTCCCTCCTTTTCCCCTATCTTCATCTACAACTTGGGCATCATGAAATGAATTGGATGTGGGGATGACTCTTTCCCCTTTTCTTCCCCTTATAAGTTCCAGTGCCCTAAGAAATGGGCATAGGTTTCATTTGTCTTTCTCAATTCTAGGTGCAAATGGTGGAATCTCACTAGACCTAAACTCAAGCAGCCTTGGAGCCACACTCTCAGATTAGATAGTAAGCTCTGAAAAGTCAAGATGTTGTTTGGAAGGGGACCCTTTTGGACTCAGAACTTGATAAGATTGTGTTACATAGAAATGGAGCTAAGTTGTGATTATGATTTCCATCTCCTCTCCAGAAACCAATAGTGGGTCCTGGAGGAGCCCAGACCTCTGGAAAGGGAAAGAAAGATGATGACCAGTTTCCAGGCAGAATATTATAGACATTTGACAAGCATCATTCAGCCAGAACGTACCAAAGACAGGATCCAACCTAAGTCTTCTTGACTCTGAGTCTAGTTCTCCCTCCCTCTGCCTCCCAGTTCTACCTCCCACCTAACATTTTAAGGATTTAAGATAATGCTGCATCAGCACTCCAAATATTTCATTCATATGGATACTCACTGAATAGATCTCACTTTCCATGCCTTAATCGATGGTCTCTTGAGACGTTGTGGTCACAAAAACCATTGCCAGCTGAGCAAGACTTTTTCTGAACTCACTTAAATCATTTTTCAGAGAATAAACTCATGGTCCATCACCAGGTCCATGCTCAGACATGTTCATCTTCCTCGTAGAATGTAAGCTCTCTGAGGTCAGGGACTGTGTTTTTTTTCTCTGTTTACCTTGTGCATAGTGGGTATCCCATCATTTTTTGTTGATTTGGGTGATTATATTGGTAAGAATTTATATTCCATTAATATATTCTTCAAGAAGCTAGGATCATTTCCCCAGACTACAATGAGATAGTATAGGGAGTTTAAAATGGATCATTAGGGATGGGGGAGCTACAATCTTGGGACAGAAAAGGCTTGACTTCAGTCTCTGGAAAATTTTGAGTTGCAAGTACCTACTGAAGCACTTGTATTAGCCACAGAAAGCAGATCACTTTGAAAATATGAGACTTTCTGCATTTGCAAAAATCCAGCAAGTGGGAAACAAAGGGATCTGTACTTTGCCCCACCCAGTGAGTAGAAAGCAAGCCACCATGGGGGCTGAGTCCCCTCCTGAGCCTTTCTGGAAGGCAGAGATGCTTGGGACATGTGTCATAATCCAAGTCTTGGGCAAGGCAAGAGGCAGACCTAATGCTGCATTACTGTGTGTAGCAGGGCAGGGTGGGGGGATGGTAATATTTTTCCTGCTTTCATCTGGAAGCAGGAATCAGCACAGCCCAGGAAATGAGGCTCTCAGCTGAACACACACACTCTGAACTCCCCACCTATGGTGTGATGCTGAATTAGTCATGAGATCTCGGCAACAGGAAGGCTGGCTTGTCCGTGTACAGACAGAGGATGTATACTGAGTCAAGGACCAGAGCTTTGCTCATGGCAAGTACTCCATAAATTCTCATTGACTGACCACAATACAATCCGAGCTGTAGGTTTCAGCTGCCTGATTTTCCTTCCAATCACCATCTTTCAGGCTGAGCTGTGGGAGAGGTGACTGAGCAATTTTCCTAGGATGGTGCCTGATCTTACCTTTTTGAGCTAGTCTTTCATACTACAGAATGACCAGGACTTGGGCACCTTGCAAATATGGGGCTAAGGCAGCTTTTGCTTGGAAAGATGATGGATTAAAGGTATAGAATATTGCAAACATTGTCAGATATGGTCCTTATGTCAGTTTTGCTTAATTGCTTTTCTTTGTGGTTAAAAAAAAAAACTTCACTGGATTGATAAAGAGTGCTATATTTGGAAAAAACTGATACAAAAATTCAATGCATTTCATTAATAAAATATTAATATGTAATGTTTATTTTATTAATATTTTTAAAATATTAATTATAATATTAGAAGACTAGGAAGCATTTATAATCTGAACTCTGATGCTATTTGTGTGATTGTTCCTGGCTAGTCACTTCTCTTTGTGCCTCAGTGTCTCTACTGATAAATTGGTCAGCAGCAAAAAATTGGTAAAAAAAAAAAAATTTGATAAAAATAAAAAAAATTCCTAATTCACAGAGAAACTTGATAATATAACATGGAATGAGATAAAGTTTTGAGTTCGCCCTTCGAGGAAAAATAATTTGCAAAAACAAATGGCTAGTTCTATAGTTAATGAGGCAAACTATAGAAAAGATATCCAGGTAGGATTTCAGATCATGGGTAGTGCATTACTTAGACTCTGTCAGCTCTGCTCTGCTCATCCAGCTGCAGCACCACGTTCAGTTCTGCAGTGGAAGGGAAGGAGGTCATATTTTGGGAGGAATATAATTAAGCTAGTAAAGGGCCATTGAGATCGGGCCACATTAAGATATATTCTAGGCAGACTAGCTACACTATTGTTCCCCAGACTTGGAATTACATCTCTTGCCTCCATGTCTTTTTAAAGACAATTCCCTGTGCTTGGAATCTCAAGATCTAATCCAGGGGCTCTATCCTTTGGGAAGCTTTTTTTAAAAATTTCTTTATCTATTTGGGCTCTCTACCTCTTCAAAGTCTAATTATTCCATTTGTCTATCGATCTAGTTTGTCTGTCTGTCCAACTGTTTGTCTGTCTATCCTGTCTGCCCATCCATCTATCTGTCTGTCCTTTTGTCTCTCTGTCTATTTATCTATCAATCCTGTGTGTCTATCTATCTAATCTATCTATCTATCCTGTCTATCTTTCTGTCCATCTGTCCATCTATCTATCTGTCTGCCTGCCTGTCTGTCTAGTCTGTCTCTAGTCCTAATTTGTCGCAATTGTTGATTTCTAAGATGTAAATGCTCCCACCAAATATTTAAAGATTGGTTCTCCTAAGCTGGTTTGCACTGGCTCCATCACATCCCTGGCTCCTCCTCATCACAAAGCTTAATGACCCCATGTCATATCCATGGAGATAGAATTCTTGTTCAAGTACCAAATGGATGAGATAGCCTCTGAGCTCCCTTCCAAATCTCAAACTCTGTGCTTCTGGGATACTTGTCTTAGGGATTTATCAGATTTCCCCATGGTTTTGCATTTTCATTTGTACTTTTATCATTTTCCTCAAAACACAGATACCTGGGGTTCGTCTGCCCCTTGACTCCCAGGTTTGGATTTTGGCATTTAGCAAAAGCAGTGCCATCTGCTTCTGCAGTGTCCTCCAGCAACAGCTCCGACAAGGTATTAAAGTCCTCATGTCAGACCCCTGCTCCTGACTGGCCATGTCCTGAGGCATAGGATGATTCTGACCAATCCCTGGTATTTCTCAGTTCCAGGAACATGATAAGAATGACAGGTGGAACGAAGCCATGTTTGCTCTGCCCTGCTTTGGTCACTCCTCAGTAAAAATCCATGGTTATCATTGTCACTAAGTAATCTGAACTGAACATTCCCGGGATTTGGAATTCTGCTGAACTCATTTTACATGTTATAAGGTAAAAGGATTTTCTGTTTGTTAACCAGTGCCACAGAACAGCAGGAGCCTGGCATGACATTAATTCAAAGATTAATGTGGCTGGAGGAAAGATGCTTCTGGAGCTTCATAATACCACAGATAATATTATATAAGTGTATATATATATATATGTGTGTGTGTGTGTGTGTGTGTGTGTGTGTATCTGTTTATACATAAACATATATAATATAATACCAGACATCACCATTCTATTTTCAGGAAGAAAATAGGTATCTCAGTTGCTTTTTCTGGTACTCAGATAGAAGTTAAAGGGGAGGCAAAAGAAGATGTAAAAGAGACAAAGAAATGGAAGATTCCTTGAGCAGTCATCTGGTTCAGCCCCATCATTTTACAAAGTACGCTGAGGCTCAGAGTTGGAGTCATAAGACCAAGGTCATAAAGCTGGTAGATAGGAGAATTAATATAAAATGATCAAGTGATCACTTATGGATTTTGTATGTTTTGTCTGTACCACCACCATCAGCACTATCTTTGTCCTGTAAGCTATTTGAGGACAAAACACTATTTTGTTTGACAATAGACATTTAATAATTAATACATAGATATTTCTTGTTGTTCAGTCATTTTTCAGTTATATCTGACTCTTCATGACCCCGTTTGGGATTTTCTTGGTAAAGATACTAGAGTGGTTCGCCATTTCCTTCTCAAACTCATTTGACATATGAAGAAACTGAGGCAAGTGAGGTTGAGTGACTTTTCCACAGTCACATAGCTGTGTCTGAAACCAGGTTTGAATTAATGAAGGTGAGCTTTTCTAATTCCAAGCCCAGGTGTCTATCTGCTCTACCACCTAATGGTGTTAAATAATGATGATAACTATTGAATTTTAAAGATAAAAAAAGACCTCGTAAAATTTATAAACTGTTGGTTCTTAATCTTTTTACTATGGATCACTTCTAAGAATTATGTTTTAAATACATAAAATAATATATGACTATAGAGAAAATCAATTTTATTATAACATAGCTATTAAAATATTCTTGCTTTAGGGGAAGATAGATGGTGTAGTGGAGAGATTGCTGGCCTTGAAGTTAGGAGGACCTGAGTTCAAATTCGACCTCAGATACTTTATGCTTCCTAGTTGTGTGACCCTGAGCAAGTCACTTAACCCCAATTGCCTCAGCAAAAATTTAAAAATAAATAAATAAATAAAAATAAATCTTTCTTTAAAAAAAAGTTCATGGATTTAGATTAAGAACCCTTAATCTAAACCAGTTTCTTCATAATACAGGTAAAGAAACTGAGTCCCAAAGAGACAAGGGATATATTGCCCAAAGCTATCCTTCCATGGTGTAAAAAGGATGGGGGTTGAGCAAATGGCATGACTGAAAAAGCATTGGATTTGTAGTGTAAAGAACAGGATTTGAATTCACTGCACCACCTAGTTGCCCATAGACATTTAATGAATAATATTGGATTGGATGAGATCTCTCCTTGGTTGTCATTATTCCCTCACAATGGATTTTTATCCATTTGTGTACATGTGTTACCTTTAGTAAAAAGTAAGGTTCTTGAGGACAGGAGCTACAGCTGTAATCTATTCTCCTCATTCTAATACATTTATGAATCCCACGAAATGGTCATATTATTTGAATATGCATTGTATATTCCCACAGGACAAGTACCAATGAAGATATTTACATAATTATAACTCCAAATTGTGCACATTTGAATACATGCAACTACTTGACAGGATTTATTATTTGCTCCGATCGGGACCTAGATTTAATTTCATTGTTCAAAAGATGGAGAGAGAAATCAGTGAACTGGCTCTCCTTAAACTGATTCAGATGAATAAGAAAGAACTGCTTGCTGAAAAAGAAATTATCTGATGAATCATCTACTGAATTTACTTCTTATCTCTTGGCAGATCTCTCTCATATCTCCATCTCTAAATCTGATCCTGTTGAACTTCAGTCCAACATCACCAATTGTGGGATGAACATCTCAATGACTTCAATCAACCACAGGTAGAATACTTAACCTCCCTGATCCTGTGTCCTCATCGGTTAATCGAGGAGATTGGGTTGGATGACTTCTGAGGTTATTCCACAATTTCTTCTCTGACCACTAATTTTATAAATCCTAAGAAACTTTCCAGTTGGGCAATTGGTATTCAAAGTTTCGTACACAAGATTTATACATTTCCCTGACACTGCTCCCAAGTTTTACCATCCTTTCCAGGCCCTCCAATTCATAACTGCAATCTCCCAAGACTCTTCTCTTTCCCTCACTTCCCATCTCCAGTATGTTCCTAAGTCTTATCAATTAGATGCCACACCATTTCTCATGACTTTTTCCTCTCCTCTCACACAGCCACTTTAAGCACTCTTCTGCTCTCACTCACTTGTTTTAATTGCCATCAAATTGGCTTTCCTGATTCCATTATTGTCTCCCTCACCCATCTTCCATCCTGAAATGTATTCCCTCTTCATTTCTGCCTCTCAGAATCCCTCTTCTCTTCAAATCTTACTTCAGGTTCCTTAGTACCTTCCATTCTCTTCCCTGTGGCTGTTCTCTTCTGGCTTGATTATTTATTTATATCAAAGTTGTATTCAATCAATCAATGGACAAGCATTTAGCAAGTATCTACTGCTATATGCCCAGTGCTGTTCTAGCATCAGGAGACGTGGAGACAAAAGTTCAGTGGTCCCTGACCTCAAAGTGATCATAGTCTAACAAGAGAGACAGAATATATGTGTATGTAGGCATCCAAAAAACCACATCAGATAAGATGGCTTTGAGGGAGGAAGGCAACAGCAAGTGGAAAAAGCAGGAAAGGATCATAGATAGGTGGGTGGAGAGTTTAAAAGGACCTTGGAGCCTATTTTGTCCTGTCACTTCGTTTTACAAATGCAGAAAGTGAGGCACAGAGAGATGAAGTGATTTTCCCAGGTCAAACAGATAATAAAAGACAGAATTGAGATTTGAACCCAGGCTGCCTAAGAGGCATAACATTCTTACATTATACAACACTACCTCATAGAGAAGGAGGTACTTGAACTGAATTTTCCAATTTAAGGCTCTTGAGGGGCCTTCATTTTAATCTTTGGATTCCCAGCACAATACCTCTCCCTTTCTTCTTCCCTCCCTCCATCTCTCTGGCTCTGTCTATATTTCTGTCTGTCTGTCTCTCTCTCCCTCTGTGTGTGTGTATGTCTGGCTCTCTCTATCTCCATCTCTCTGTCTTGCAATGTCTCTTCTCTCTTTATCTCTTTCTCTCTCTTTGTCTCTCAATGTCCCTTCTCTGTCTCTCTCTAGCTCTGTCTCTCTATCTTTGTCTCTCAATGTCTCTTCTCTCTGTCTCTCTGTATGTGTGTCTCTGTCTCTGTTTCTGACTGTTTCTCTCTGTCTCTGTCTCTCTTTGTGTGTGTGTGTATCTCAATGTCTCTTCTTTCTGTGTCTGTTTCTGTGTGTGTGTGTGTCTCTATCTCTATTTTTGACTGTTTCTGTCTCTCTGTTTTTCTGTATATCTCTGTCTCTGTTTCTGACAGTTTCTGTCTCTCTATCTCTTTGGCTCTGTCTCTGCCTCTGTCTGTCTGTCTCTCTTTCCATCTCTCTGTCTCTGACTGCCTCTCTTTCTGTCTCTCAATATCTCATCTCTTTCTCTCTTTCTGTCTCTTTGTCCCTATCTCTCTTTGTTCCTGTCTTTGTGTCTGTCTCTCTCTGTCTCTGTGTCTGTATTTGACTGTTTTTGTCTCTCAGTCTCGGTCTCGATCTGTCTCTGTTTCTATCTTTCTCTGTCTCTGTCTCTGCCTGCCTCTCTCTCCCACTCACTCACCCTTTCCCTCCCTCCCTCCCTTCTTTCTTCTCTCCTTCCCTTCTCCTTAGCAACAATTGCTTAGACAGTTAAATTGAATGAATAGAGAATGGTAAGAGGGTACAGACAGTGCCTGCACATACTGGTGAGGGAAGAAAGAGAAGGTTAAAAAACAAGTTATTTGAGAAAGTGGGATACAATGTAGAGACTGCTACATTCTGACTAAGTGGAATCGGGTTCCAATCCCAGCTCTGCCATTTAATAGCTGCATGATCTTGCACAATTCCTTGGGCTTCCATTTCCTCACCTGTGAGGCAGTTGATTCAATGGAGTCTAAGGTCCTTTCCAACTCTGGAACAACAATCTTAATATAATAATAATACCGTCTCAGGCTCTCTCATATATCCTCAGGCAAGTTTGGGGTTGTTGTGTTTTTCCTTCTCCGGGATTCGGGGTGTTGATCAAGTTATCAACCTGCCTCTTGTCCAAAAGTTCAGTCTCTCAACTGTTGCAATTATGGAAGATATGTGAATAAGTAATTATGAATAGAATTATTCCATTCAGTCCAGCACAGGTTGATCAAGCACTTGTTACTTGCTGGGGATGTAAGGAGAGGAAATTTTCCTGTCCCTCCAAGAGTCTGTACTCTACAGAGAGCCACAATATGTATGTATCTAATAAAATACTAAATGTTTTAAGGAGGGATAGAGTCCTACCAGCTAGGGGAATCCAAAAGAATACTCTGTAGAGCAAGAGTTCTTAACCTGAAGGCAATAAACTATTATTTTAATTTTTAGATTATTTGATTTCAATACACTTGGTTTCTGTTGTAATTGTATGTATTTTATTTTATGCCTTTAAAAACATGATTCTGGGAAGAGGTGCATAGGTTTCGCCAGTCTGGCTGTCAGAGGAGTGCAGAACACCACAAAGGTTAAGAAATTCTGCTCTGAAGTGTATCACCTAAAAGGAAACTAAAAATTCTTTTTTTGAAGAAAGAAAATAAATCTTTATTGAAATCAGTTTTTTATCATCCTCCTTTCTCATTGTATTCCTCCTATCTCAGCCTCTAATGAGGCAGCCCTCATAATAAAATATTTTAAAGGAAAAAAAGGAAGGAAAACTTCCTCAAAACTAAATAGCATCCAAAAAGTCCAATCTTTTATTCCATCTCATACCCATAGTGCCCCATTTCTGTGGACAAAGGAATGATATGTTCTTACCCTATCTTCTTTGGGGCATTTGGTCATTATAATTTCTGAAACATTCAGTATTTGCTGTATTGTTGTTATACTTATATTATTTTCATTGTATATATTATTTTCCCAGTTGTTTCCTTCCCTTTGTATTTTATAGTTGTCTTTCCATGAAAAGACATGAATTCTAAAAAGCACCAGGAAGAAAAAAAATTGGATCCCAGGCTTAAAAGTCACAGAAGTGGTTCAGAAGCTCTTGGGATTTTGATTCTCATCTGGATATTTTTACAAATGAGAAAATGAGACCCAGGGAATTTATGTCTTGCCTAAGTTCGCACTGGTAATAAATGATAAAGGCAGGATTTGAGTTCAGGCTCTTTTGGCCTTTCCAGCTGCATCTCATTGTCATTTAGGTAGAAGGTGGAAAGCTGAGTTCCAAGAACAAAGAAAGAAGCCTGGTAACCTGGACTATGGTATGAGTAAAGGGCAGTAATGTGGAATATGTCTGAAAAGGTTAGACTGGAGCCAGACTATGAACAGCTCTAAATGCCAAACAGAGATGTTTGTGTTGAGCTCATTAGTACCATGCTGCAACCAACTGAGCTAATAGCCTAAGAATGGCAGAAATGACAAAAGAAGGGAAAATGTGATCTGAAAAGTAATTGATAATATGTATTTCCATGACAGCATGCATCTTGTATTATATTGCTTTGGTGTGAGGTCAGAGAATATGGATCTAGGGCTAGAAGAGATATTAGAAGACCTTCCCTCCCATATTACAGAAAAAGAAACTGAGACCCAAAGAGACTTAGTGACATCCTTAGATAGGGACACAGTAATACAGTAAATGTATGTGAGACACGATTCAATCCTAACGCCAAGTCTGGTGCTCTTGCCATACCAGTCTGTTTCCAGGGAGATGGCCTCAGATTCTTAATATCAATTAAAATGATCCAGATTCTGAAATATCCCAATCTGAAATGTCTTTTAGGCACTGCCTGGGAACAGACTCTGTACCTATTGTTCATCCCTGAGTTAGCATAACATAGTGTACAGAATATCCATGTGCTTTAGAAATAACCTTGAGTTCAAATTTCAGCTCTGACTGACAATACTAGCCTGTGTTGTCCATGGCAAGTCATGTAATCTCTGTGTCCAAGTTTCATAATATATAAAATGTTGGTAATTATATTTGACCTGGTAACATTATTTATTTATTATCCATCTCTGTACTATTGTGATCTTCAAGGTTAAGATGACCTAAATTCAAATTTCACCACTGACAGGTAAAAGTCATATGAGTGAACAAATCCCTCACCTTCTTTGTGCCTAAAACACATCTATCAGAATGGGTGATGGCTTCCATTGACAGAGGGAATATCCTCAGAGGGAGTTCCTTATACTAGTGAAATGACAGATCTTTGGTGGTGTTCAATCATTTTTCATTCAAGTCTATCTCTTCATAACCAAATTTGGGGTTTCTTAGCATAGATTCTGGGGTGGTTTGCCATTTCCTTCTCCAGCTCATTTTGCAGATGAGGAAACTGAGGCAAATGAGGTTAAGTGACTTCCCCAGGTTCATAAAGTTAGTAAGCATCTGAGACCAGATTTCAGGAGCAGAACTCTCTCCAATATGGCACCACATAGCTATTATGATATAATTAGCTGAAACACACAGGTGTGTATGTACATATACACATATATGCATATGTATATATGCATGTATGTTTCCCTTGCCTATTTCATAACATTAAAATAAGGATAAAAGAATAGGAATAGAAAATACCTTAAAAAGTATAAAAAGTTCTATAGAAACATGAGTTTTGAATATTGTCTAAGGATTAAAAACATCACTATGCTGGCCATCAGCAAAAGGATTTTTAGCCATTTTTAGCCATAAATTTTATGAATTTAATTCATAAAAGTATTTCTGAAGGCCAGGAGTGGTCTTAGTCTCTGTCTGTAAGGAAATGGGAAAGAAAGGATAAAATCCCACACTTTTTGTGGTATTTGGTACAGAAAGAAGCATAGTTTAATGGAAACAGTGCTGACTCAAGAATCTAAGGACCTGAATTCAAATCCCATCTATATTACTTCCAATTTGTTTACCTTTGGAAAAATTTCTTTAACTTTGATTTGCCCCTTTGAAAAAATAAGGTTGAACTGGAATATCTCAAAGGTCTCTCCCATCTCTAAATCTATAGGTATAAGCAAACATAGTTATTTTAGAGGAAACGAAGAAGAAAAGGTTCATGCTGTTTATCTTCTACCCATTTATCTTCATTCACCACTCACTACACTGGGGGAAATCTGTTGCCAATTTCATTCATGTGTTCTTTTTTTTTTTTCCTGGAAAAGTCAATTTCTTGCTAATTGCATTACCTGCCATTTCCGGACTTCATTCTGAGATCCTCTGGGAGGAATCAGAAAATACATGAGTTATACCAGCTTCCAAGAGCTCAAATTTCACTCTGGAATCATTCCAAGTATTAAGAAATCAATATTGGTTGTCAAGCCATGCCGAAGTTGATTACCATGAACTATACATGCATGTTCTGTTTTCTGATCCTCCTTCCTCCAGCTGTCTAAAAGAGACCAGACGTAATACATTAGTTTCCTAATTCAGAGAAGAGAACAATTTGGAAAGTATCCCTTTGAACAGAATAGCACAAATGGAAAATATGGGCGCCATAGTTTTCTTGAAGTCCACGTGGAAACAGTAGCAAGAGGTTTTATATTAACGAGTAGCTGTCCAGGAATCTTATCTCATTTTAGTACTCTATGAGGGCAAATAAAGACAGGCTTTATAATGAATATGGTAGACAAGAAATGAAAACTTTAACTCAACCAGAGCCCATATAAAGGAGAGAGAAACTTTTCAGATTAAGAAATATAGAAGATTCCCTAAATAATGGTGATTTTTGTTGTTGTTCACTTGTTTTGGTCATGTTCTACTCTTCATGATCCCATTGGGGATTTTCTTGGCACAGATACTGGAGTGATTTGTCACTTCCTTCTTGTTTTACAGGTGAGAAATTGAGGCAAATGGGGTTAAATGATTTGCCCAGGGACACACAGCTAGTAAATGTCTGAAATCAGATTTGAACTCGGAAAGATGAGTTTTTCTGATTTCAAGCCCAATGCTCTATCTGCTGCACCACCTAGCTGTATGCTAAATAATGATAACTATTGAATTTAAAAGATAGAAAAGACCTTGTAGAACATGTACACTTTTGATTCTTAATCTTTTTAGTATCATGACTGTTGGACAATCAGGATGTCAAAGCCTATGAATCATTTTTAAGGATCATACTTTTAAATACATGAAATAAAATATATAGGACTATAAAGGATGTTAAAAAAAAAGAAAGAAAAGAAACAAAGAAACAAAGTTCTTGGACGTAGATTAAGAACCCTTAATCTAGACCAATCTCTGTATGATATAGCTAAAGAAACTGAGTCTCAAATAGACAAGGAGTATCTTGCCCCAAATTATCTTTCTATGGTATGAAAAGGGTGAGGGGTGGGAAGGCAGCATGACTGAAAAAACACCAGATTTACAGTGTAAAGACCTGGGCTTGAATCCTGATTTTGTCACATATCACTTTGTAGGCTCCTAGATCTTCCTCTGCAAAATAAAAACACTGGACTAATCAACTCTAGAGATCCCAACCAGCTTTGAATCCATAGTTTTCAATTTAAGTGTCATGAAAGCAGGGATTCCATTTTTTCCTAGTATCCCCACGTTTAGCTTAGCATCTTGTATATAAGAGGTACTTAATAAAGTAAATACTTGTGGCTTGACTAAAATCCTGATTCTGATTAAAATCCTGATTCTTAATCCTGTTTATATTTCATTGTGCTGCATACCAACTTCTCCCCTAAAACAATGATTTTCATTATCTTCAGTGCTTCTGTATTTATTATCTCATTTCATTTATAGCCTCCATGTTAATATATAGGGCAGATATTATCTTAAGAAGCAATTTGAGTGAAAATTGGAGCAAATTTGAGCAAAATTGGAGTCAAAAAATACCTGAGATCATATCCTGCAACAGGCACATACGAACTATGTGATACTGGGCAAATCATCTAACCTCAATTTGTTTTCTTTGTTTCATGTTTAGATCATAATCTCACCAAATTTAGGGGATTGTTGGAGAAAACAGCTTTCTGTAAACAAGGGAGTTGGTGGGTATTTAACAAGAGGCTTAGCTGGTATTTAACAAGAGGCTTTCCGGGGGAGATAAGTGTACTCACAACACATTTTTTAATTTAATCTGTATTATTTAGATTTTTTCATTACTTTCTTAAGCCTAGACAATCAACAAAACAAATCAAAGCAAGATTTGTAGCATCCACCTGTTTCCAAGGTGATCACAAGCAAATGATCACACTGAAAATTTAGTAATCAGTTCTGCTGACTCAGCTTAAGCTGGCTCCCATTATACCCCTATATTTAAAGCACTTTGCACACCTATAAATGCTATTATTATCCTTCTTTTATAAAGCCCTTCACAATCTAGTTCCATCTGAATTGATCTCACTTAATTCCCCCTTACTTTGTGCTCCAGTCAGACTAAATAAATAGCTATTTCCTGCATTTGACCTTTGTTTCTAGTCTTCAGGCCTTTCCACAAGTTAATGTAGTATAATCCTTGGAAATGATGTGAAGTCTAACAGAGTCTCCCCTTCCCCCCCCCCCATTCTCCTTGTTAACTTATCCCACACAAAAGGGGACCTCATTCCTGGAACTGTTTTATCTCATCAGCATGACCAAGGCTTGCCCAACTCACCAAATCAGTAAGGACCCTGCATATAAGGGATCCTTCCTTCCCCTGAGAAGACACATCAGAGATACTCTTGCCCAACAAGCAACCTTTGTGACAAAAACACCCTCATTATCCTGTATTATGGAATCCCTCTTTCTGGGTTCCCATCATGCAATTGCTGATGTAGACATAATAATAAAGACAAACTTGTTTTTGACTGGAACCCTCCCTAATTCTCCCCTCTCCCTCTTGGCTACAAGAAACCTTTGTGAGTTTTTCACATTCTGAACCACTCTCTCAGAACCTTGGGATTCATCAAAGCTGTGCCCATTGCCTGGAATGTACTCATTCCTCATCTGTGTCTCTGAGAATCCTTATCTTTCCTTCAAGTTGAAATAAAAATGATATAAAAACAAATGATAGGGGCAGGTAGTTGGTGCAGTGGATAGAGCACCAGCCCTGAAGTCAGGAGGACCTGAGTTCAAATTTGGTCTCAGACACTTAACACTTCCTGGGTGTATGACCCTGGGCAAGTCACTTAACCCCAATTGCCTCAGCAAAAAAAAAAAAAAAAAGATAACCAAAAATATGTTAAGCCTGATATCCCTAAAGGGGATAAAGAATGTAAGTTCCTTAAATAACAGGAACAATTTGATTTATGACTTTTATGTCCCAAGCATAGTGACTTGTACATAATAAGTACTTGTTCAGTGTCCGTCAATGTCTGAAAAGACTTGTGTATCCTTCATTTCCTCCCTACACAACACAGAGTTATTAATGGCCATCTTTTCCACAAATTACCTTGGGTATTTATCTATTTGTGTATCCTATGCTATAAACCCCATTCCCGCCAACCTCAGCTAGATAATAAACTTCTGAAGGCAGAAACACTTTTATTTTTGTATTTGTCTTCTCTAGCCCTTCTTATAATTCTTGGTTAATAGATGCTTCAGATTTTTGTTAAGATGACATGAACAGCACTTGCACTCTATTTTTTTATTCATTTACTTTCTTTTTTATCTAATTTCTCTTGTGCAACAAGAGAATTGTATAAATATGCTTATACATATTGGATTTAACACATATTGTAACATGTTTAACATATATTGGATTGCTTGCCATCTAGGGGAAGGGGTGGGAGAAAGGAGGAGAAAATCTGAAACACAAGGTGATGCAAGAGTCAATGATGTCAAATTATCCATGCATATGTTTTGAAAATTAAGAGCTTTATTTAAAAAAATTTAAATGAACTGAATTGAGGAAACTGAGAACAAGAATGATAAAATGGCCAATGACTAAAAAAAAAGCCAGAGCTGAAATCCATTCCTGCTGCTTTGTAAGGTGTAAGCACAGATCAAGGCTGCTTGATACTGCCTTTAACTCAGAAGCCTACAAAGGAAAAGTCGGCAGAGGAGTAGATGCTGGAAATGGTTGGGGGGATGTGGCTCTTTTCTCCAAATCAAAGCCAGTCAGAAAGATGAGCATTAATGACGCAGAACATGAAATCCTTTTATAGGCGTACATATTTGATGGATTCATTCTGACAGCTCTTCTGGGTTTTGCCATGACAATGAAACCATCTCTGTAGATAAGGGGACTGGGATACAGATTACAGCAGGTTCTTCTGGAGGAATGATGTTTCTCTCCCCATTCCTTCCAGTCATCTCTAATCTGTAGTTTCTCCTGTGATTTTGTAAAGAATGAAATTGTAGCTTGAGGTCAAGAGACGTGGGATTTCTCCAAGGAATATTTCCTAGGGGTGCCCATTTTCTCCTCTGAAATAGGAGGATACCATTTTGTCATTTAGCTGTTTGCTTATGGGGTTGAAGAACTGGCAGACAACATCATGATTTATAATCAGTTTGGGCATCCTAAAAACAAGCTCAAAGCCAAGAAGTCCTGGATTCAACTCTCACTTCTGACAAAAACCTGCTGTGTAATTGAGCAAGGTTTCTTATCATCTCAGTGATCTAGGACTCTTTGTGACTCCATTTGGGTTTTCTTGACAAAGATACCAGAGTGGTTTGACCATTTCCTTCTCCAGCTCATTTTGCAAATGAAGAAACTGAGGCAAACAAAGTTAAATGACTTGGCCAAATGTCTGAGCTAGTAAAGGTCTGAGGCCAGATTTGAACTGAAGATGAGTCTTTCTGACTTCAAACCCAGAATTCTATCCACAATAATACCACCTAGCTTCTCTTGTATATGTGAGAGGGGTAGGTGTATGGGTATGGATGGTTGTGGGTATGGGAGAGAGAGAGAAAGGAGTAAAGGAAGGAAGGAAGGAAGGAAGGAAGGAAGGAAGGAAGGAAGGAAGGAAAGAAGAAACGAAGGAAGGAAGGAAGGAAGGAAGGAAGGAAGGAAGGAAGGAAGGAAGGAAGGAAGGAAGGAAAGAAGGAAAGAAGAAACAAAGGAAGGAAGGAAGGAAGGAGGGAAGGAGGGAAGGAAGGAAGGAAGGAAGGAAGGAAGGAAGGAAGGAAAGAAGGAAAGAAAAAACAAAGGAAAGAAGGAAGGAAGGAGGGAAGGAGGGAAGGGAAGAAGGAAGGAAGGAGGGAGGAAAATAGGGAAGAAAGAAAGAAACAAACAAACAAAGAGAAGAAATGAGAGAAAGGAAGAAAGGGAGGGAGGGAGAAAGGAAGGAAAGGGAGAAAGAGACAGAGACAAAACATCAGTACTTCTATTGATTTAGGGTACTCCCAGATGAATAAACTAATTACTGACACAAGTTAGCGTCTTGACTATGGTGAACAGTCTTATACAATCTCCCAGATCACTGAGAAGTTAAATGCTTTGTCCAGGGCTACACAGCCATTTTATCTTAGAGATGGAACTCAAATCTAGGTTTTCCTTGCTCTGAGACAGGCTCTTTCTACAGCACCATGCTGCTTCTCACACTATGTAGCTAATTACTGCAAAATCAGAGCTTTGGTGACATTGGAGCGCTCTAATCTAATGCAAGATGGAGGGAATCATTTGCCCCAGGTCACATAATGAATTCTCAGATCATGTCTCAAATCCAGGTCTTCTAATTCAAGTTCAGTATTGTTTCTAGTACATGGAAGACTCATAAATGACATATATTGTTAGTCTTCGATATAAGTTTTTAGACACATACAAGAATTTTGCAGGAGGGAAAGAATGGCATATGAAGGAAGTCACTGATTTCCTGGGTTTGATTCCCAAATATGCTGCTTATTAACTTCTTGACCTATAATTTCTGATCTTCAGTTTCCTCATCTATAAAACAAATGAGATGAATTAACTACTCTCTGTTATCCTTTCTAATGTTATTGTTAAGAGAAGATAAGGTGAAATTATGCTCTAAATTAATTGAAAGAATACCTCACCAGTGAAAACATAGCTCTAATAAAAGATTCTCTAACATCATTAAATTAAAAGTTAAATTCAACCATTCCAGATCCCAGTCCCTATAATACTTTCCTATCCTGAGACTCTCATCCACCTCCTCTCAAAAGTTTACCAAAGGGTATCCATCCAACATGCTGATTTTGATATTACTGCCAACATATGAGGATGCCAGCGAAATATTTAGACTTCTCCTATCATCTGTTACTCCTACCACATAACTAGCTCTTCTTCTCTTTTGTCATGTTATTCCTTAAAAATATTCTTTTCTGGGCAGCTAGGTAACACAATGTTTGGAACACTGGCCCTGGAGGCAGGAGGACCTGAGTTGAAATCTGACCTCTGACACTTAACACTTACTAGTTGTGTGATCCTGGGCAAGTCACTTCAATTTCCTCAACAGACAGATAGATATAAATATAAATATGTATGTGTGTATCAGTGCAAGGGATAATGTTGTAAAAATTACCCATGCATATGTTCTGCCAATAAAAAGTTATAAGAATAAAAAAATTTAAAAAAGAAAAAATATATATGCATGTATGTAGATATACACACATACATGTATACATAAATATATATATATATATATATATATATATATATATATATATATGTATTTCTGTGTAGATAGGAAGAAAGAATATATTCTTTTCTCCTGTCCTTGGGAGTTTCTTGTTGGTATCATATGCTCACCTCCCATGTCTTTCCATTGATTTCTATGCATTTTTCTTAGGAAATAGTTACAGATATCACTGCCTAATAGCAAGAACAATAAAACACATCTATTTTTTATTTTTTGGCTTATGATTTTATTTTGGTATCTGAAACTCCATAATGTGGAGATTCTTCTCGCTATTAATAGACCAGAAGATATTTATAATTTAAAATTTTAGAAAATTGCTTGGGCCACTGAGAGCTTGGGACTTTGCCAAGATCATACAACTAGTATGTATTAGAGATGGTAGATAAATCCAGGCCTTCCACAGTCCAAGAGCAACTCTCTCTATGATTTCTACATTGCCACTTGCCAAAAAAAGTATTGATATGTTAGGAGTGGCATTAATAATAATGTATTATTAATGGCAATAATAAGGAAGGAAAGAATTGATAATTAATGTAAGCATTTGGCTTCTTGAAGCAGCTGTTGCATCCCATTTGTCATTTGAAGATGCATCATTGCCATTTACCTCAATGGCACATAAGAAAAGAAGTGGTGGGATGATGATCACTCATCAAGCTGAGAGATCTAAAGAAAAATCCCCTCTAAAGATGCAACAGTTTATGCAGTTTTCTTGGTGATACAAGGAACCAGTTTTGTGTTTCACGTCTAGACATGTTTTGAGGTTGGTTGCTATTAGCAGAGAAAAAGAGCAACCCTGGGGAAAAGGATAATAACTTCTCGCTATATGTTGCAGAATTAAAATATTCTATCCTTTGGTGTTTTATAAATGGCATGCTTAATACTATGAGTCATTATAGCGTTGAGAATACAATTCGGTTCAAATGCTGTACCTGCCAAATATGATAGGTGTGAACTTGAACAAAGTCACTTAATAACTCAGAGCCCCGAACAATTCTTGAAGGCTAGTGACTTTTGTATGATGATTTTGAACATAAGAAGAAAATGGTCAACTATCAGCATTTTTTTAACCAGCATTTTTTTCTTTTTTAAATTATAGCTTTTTATTTACAAGATATATGCACGGGTAATTTTTCAGCATTGACAATTGCAAAACCTTTTGTTCCAACTTTTCCCTTCCTTTCCCCCCACTCCCTCCCCCAGATGGCAGGTTGACCAATACATGTTAAATATGTTAAAGTATAAGTTAAATATAATGTATGTTTACATATCCATATAGTTATTTTTTACCAGCATTTTTAACCTCTATATGCTAGGCTTATGGTGTATATAAAATTATTCATGTTGGGACTGCTGATCACTAATCTATTTACACTAATCAGTTTAAACCTATTTACCATGAGAATTTTAAAAATTGGTTATTAAACCTTTACAAATTAAAAATAAATAATAAAATATAAAATTGGGTTATTGTGATGTTGCTTTTATCAATCTAATAACTGAAAGAATCTAATAAACACACAAAACATAAGGAACATTTTCTCCCAAGTCCTTTAAGCAAAATTAAAATAATTAAGAAACAAGCCTGCATATAAGATACTTTGGTTCTGTATCCCATTACAGCCCTATCGAAATTATACAAAATTTGGCCCTTTACCCGGTATCTCTAAGTGTCTCTGTCTGCGTTTCTGGTCTTTTTCCTTCTTGGGAGCTATTTGTAGCAGGCAATGCATATTACAGTCCTGGACTTGCTGATTTCATCATGTAGGACTTTCCATATTTCATTAGAAGGTTCATGAGTATCATGTTTATAACATCACAGTATTCTTTTACATTGTTATCCATAATTTATTCAACCATTTTCCAGTTGTTGGAAATGTCAGTTATAACTGGGTTGTTCCCAGTAATCCTCCATGAAATCCCTTTTCATGATGTCTCCTTGTGGCAGGAAGATGACTCAGAGCTGTTGTGGGCCGTGCCAAAGGTGTACTAGCTTTGGCAGGTCCTAATGAGCTGGAAGGACTTCAAATGTAGCTCTAGTGACAGACTGTGTCTATTGTCCAACTGAGATAAGTACAAGACAAACTCGGCTCTAGACAATCGACCACCTGCTATGAACCTTTTAGCCATGGCAACTCATGAAACATGGAAGCATTGTTATCTGCCTTGACAGAGGGAGTGTTCATACTGATGAGGTCACAAATCAAAGAGTTAAAGTAACTTCAACTGTAGAGCAAGGGGGTGTTGGACTGAATGACCCTGGGGTCCCTTCCAGTTCTAGATATATGATCCCATGACCTTTTCACTATGATCCTATGATCTGTAGAAAGAACTTAATAGAAAACTTGTATTGAATTTCCTGATGGATTTTACATACTCTTACATAAGAGTGATAACCTTTCTTTTCTTTTTTAAAAAATGAAACAAATGCTAAAGAAGATAAGCATTTCCAAAGTAAGACCAAAGAAGATTTTATGGAAAACTATGAACCCATATTATATAAAAGTTCATTATAATATTTTCAAAATTATATTGCTATCTATTTTCCTATTTACCTTCCTTCTGGGCAATGATTTTTTAAAGAAAAAGAATAAGAAAAACAGGTGTCTCTATTTCAGAGATGACTAATGGAGCTCAACATCAATAGCAGATTAACAAACAGTATGATCAGACTTTTTCTCATGTAGCAACAGCTTTTTTCAGTTGTGCTCCCCATCCTCTCACCTATGAGAAACATAAATTCAACACAAATACATTCATAAATCCCCATGAAAAATTAGCTCAGGAGTGTGTATGTGTGTGTATCCAAATATCTCTTAGCATTTGCCCTTTAAGAAGCTGAAAAAGCAAGAAAAATAGGTACAGGATCTCAATTTGAAAAGGATGTTCCAGTAAAGCACATGCTAAAGGTGCAAGTCATCACTTAATTGCTTTCTGTGGATTATGCAGTCTTTTGTGTACCCTTTTGCTCCATCTGAATATTTGTTTTGGTCCCAACTCCCCAGTTCTAGATGAAGGGCACTTGATGATTTCTCCTTCTACTGTCTTCCATGTCAAAGAGGATGATCTAGATTTTTAAAAGGCTATTGCACTTAGTAGCTGAGTAATCATAAACAAGACACTTTATTTCTATTAAGTTTAGTTTCTCCATCTACAATTTGGTGAGATACTGTGAAGTGATCTCTTAGGTAATTTTGCAGCTTAAATATTCTTCAATTCTTTGAATTTTGCTTTTTTATTTTGAACTTTGGTCCAGACTCTTAACATGGTGTTGCTTCTTTCTTTTGCTTTTCTGTTTCTAGGATTCAGCACCTTACCTTGTAACTAGCTACTGTTAATATGGCTCTCTTAGAAATAGATAATTTATTACATTTGTTTTGAGGCCCACTGGCTGGTATTTTTGTTTCTTTTTGACGCACTTTTAAATTTTTCTTAAATTTGTCTTTATTACTTTTAGGTCCTAGGCAGGTGGGTAAAAGCTACTTTGTATTATTAATTTAACTTGTTAAGATGAATGGTTGATGTTGGTTTATATTTCCTTCTCTTGTTTTTCCTGACCCGACCCTACACCCTCCAAAAAAAAAAAAAAAAAAAAAAAAAAAAAAAAATCCTTGAAAAAGAAAAATTCCTTTCAATCCTGAAAGCTCATGGGATTCAGGACCACGGACAGGTCACAACCAGAAAATTAGAAAATTGGTGTTTTGAGAGGCTCTCTGTCCTAGGAGCATGGGATCCAGAGCTATAAAGCAGTGGCTTGTTTTTTAGATTAGAGACAGATTCAAAGTTATTGATAATGTTTGTCTAAGGCTACACCATATTAGACTCAAGATTTGGACCCGGGTGTGGTCTCATTGGACTATATTTATGTCTTGTGGTTTCTCTAGCATTATTTTTAAAGATTTTGCAATTCTCAGGAAATGGTATCAAATTTGCCATTATGTGATTATTTATTATATATGGCAGCAAATGTAATTATTATCTGGTTCTATTTTCTCATTTCAAATATAAGGAAATTCAGACTCATAATGGTTGAGGGACCTTCTCAAGGCTACATACTAGAAAAATATGAGGCAAACAATACCTGATTTAATTTTCCTTCTTATGATTAATCAGACAATAATGCATTATTTATCCAGTGGGTGACATCAGACAGACAGGACTCTGTGAATATAGAATGATAACAACTGTCTACAGCTCCTACTATCACAGAATTTTAAGCTAGGTACCCATGCCTCACACACAGACACTGGGAGGTAATCTTAGGAGTTTCAAAGGAACTCAAAGATCATTTCATCTGATCCCTCATTTTACAAATGGGGAAATAGATCCAGAAGCATTAAGGACTGAGGTATCTAGATGGCACAATTGATAGATCAGCGAGCCTGGAATCAGAAAGATTGGGGTTCAAGTCTAGACTCAGACACTTATTGAATCTGTGACCCTGGTCAAGTCACTTACTTCTGTCTGTTTCAGTCTCCTCAAATGCAAAATGATGATGATTATAACTTTTACTTGACAGGATTGTTGTGAAGCCCACATGAGATTATATTTATAAAGCACTTAGCACAGGGCCTTGTACCACATAGTAGGAGCTCAACAAAGACCCTCTCCTTTGTCATTTACTCAAGTTAACTCAGGTAGAATATTGAAGAGTTAGGATTCCAATCTAGTTCTTCAGACTCTTAATCTGATAATTTTATCCTTAGCCAAAAAAGACCAACATCTCCTTCTGCAATCCAGGGCCATCTCAAGTCGTCCTGCTCTATATCTGACCATTGGACCCATATGGCTCTAGAAAAGAAAGCAAGGCAAATGACCTTGCACATCCTTCCCTTACTTAAATTCAATTCACTTGCATGCTGTGTCATCACCTTTCTGATGTCATGGTCCTCTTCAAGAATGAAGGACAAACAGCACCCTTTCTTCTAAACTAAGGTCGCTTTGGTTTCTATAGTCAGGTCAATTAAGCTATCCTTCTCCAGCAATATATCCTCTAATATATTCTTGATATATTAATTCTTGATATTATTAACTCTTAAGGGATCAGTATTTCTGCTTCAAATACATATTGAAAGAATTAACAATGTTTTAACCTAGAGAGAAAAATGCTGGAAATAAGGGAATAAATATGACATTTGAAGGTCTGTCATATGAGAGATTAGCTGTGTTCTGCTCAGCCCCAGAGAGTAGAACTATGAGAAGTGAATAGAATGGCTATAATAATAATAATAATAATAATAATAATAAATAATAACTTGAATTAGCATAGTATATTAATGTTTGCAAATTATTCTTCAAATATTATTTATTGAGTGGGTGACATCATCATTTGAACTTCACAAGTTCAAACTTAAGGTTGGGAGGCAGTTTTAGCTGAGTGAAAACAAGAATCAGCTTAGGCTAGAGCTGTCCAAAACAGCATGGGAAGTGTACTTTGTAAGGTAAGTGAGCTCTCCTGCACTGAAAATCTTTAAACTGACATTAGTTGCCTGTTTGTTGGGAACGTTGTAAAGAATATCTATACTTTAGGGAGGGGTCAGATTAGATGGCCTCTGAAGAACCCTCTCAGTCTGAGATTTGAAGATCCTAAAAATGTGAGAAAAGAAAAGAAAAACCAGTTAAAGCAGATTACCTCTTGCCATCTTTTTCTCATCCACTGAATTTTCTCTGAATCACTTTGGTACATTAGGGCTCTTTTCTTCCTATCAGTACATATTAGATTTGATCTTTTTTGTCTCTGTGCACCCACAAGGAAGATGACTCACCCAGAGGGCACATGTTGTTCTTCTCTAAGCGTGTGTTTATCTAGATGATGTCATCTGGGATGGAAGATTAATTTTCAGGTGAATTGCCACTGTCTATCGTTTGCTACATCCCAATATGCTACTGCACTACATTACAGGAAGAATGGCCTTTATATATCATGTAGCATTCAATAAATAGCAATTGAATAACTAAATGATCATTGTTTATTCAGCTTTAAGACTAACAAGCCAAAAATGGCAAATAAATAAATATCCCTAAAAATACTGTTTTGAGCATCTTCCCTGATGTATTTATTGATTATAAGTATCAGAAGTAGTTTGGTAGTGGTAAGAAGACAATGCAGAAAGTTGATTTACTGCAGTAAGGAGGATATATGATACTTTAGCAATCCAAAACATCCATTATGGAAAAAAGGGAGGGAGGAAGATATTGTTCCATGATGGGAAAGATGTCCTGTGAAATAATTTAAATAGAAAAAAAAAACCATCTGGACTTTGATATGAACCTATGTCTTTTTACTCAAATGTCAGTACTCTTTCCTTTAAGTCCCAGTCAATGGGCAAATTACCAAAGTAGATAAACAAAGAGTTCTCAAAAGAAGTACAAACTTTTAACAATCATAAAAAAAAAATTCATTAAATTACCAACAATTTAGAGAGAATGCAAATTAGAGGTTTCATTTTATGCCCAGAAAATTGGCAGAGATGACAGAAGTTAGAAATATTCAATAGATTCAATATCAGAGAGGCTCTTGAAAAAGTGGGACAGTGAAACACTTAGGCTGTCAATTGACTCAACTATTCTGAAAAGCAATTTGGAATTAGTATGCTAAGAAACTAATGTCCTGTGGTCATATACCTACAAGAGGTCAAACATAGAAAAGAACATTTATACACTGAAATTTTTGTGGCAGCAAAGAATTGGAAACAAAGTAGATATTCATAAATTGGTGAATGTCTAAATATATTATGCCTATATGGAATATTATTGTACTATAAAAAACAGTGAATTTGAAGAGTATGGAAGCAGGAAAAAATGGGGAATGATTTCTTAAATTCATAATATTTAAGCCAAAGGGGACCTTACGGGTAATCTCAACTAACTGTCTCTTCTCAGGATATAAAAGGGGAAACTGAGAGCCACATAGGTGAAGCAATTTGCCCAACTTCCTGCAGTGGTAGTGAGTAGGAGAAGAGGAAGAAAACAAAGTGTTGTTATAGGCAATTCTCTAAATTAGACTACATCTTTACAGCCAGAAAAGTGAGAAGCATAAGGAATATAACATATACACATACTATGTCTATTGTTTGTTTATTTCAAGCAAGTAATGTGTTCTATAGAATAAAATTCAGCCTTAAAGGCTCTCTTCACATATGGTACCTCCCAAGCGCATGTTAAAATTAAAATTTTTAAAAAACTCTATGACAAATACAACTAAGGAGATAATTTTGTTAAGTGATCCATTGATTGTCAACATAAAATGAGTTATCAAATAAAATATGCCCACCCATGAGCTATTAACATTGATAGAATGTTTAACATTACCTCAACCAAATCATTTAACTTCCTTCTCAATAGCCTCATTTGAAAAATGGAAGATTAGAGATGATCCCCAAGGCTCTTTCCAATTCTTAATTATCTGAGTCCATAAGCCAGGTTTTAGGTCCAAATATAATCAGATTGCCTCTAGATTCTGCTGACCACTGACTTCTAGAATAAAAGGGAATGGGGGCAAATAGGGTAAGGAAAGAACACTGATGCTAAATGCCCAAATTCTCAAGTCAGTTTGGAGATCCATTGGGACAGTTGGGAATTCAGGGAAGATGAGAAAGGAAAGCAGAGCAATAATTCATACCACATCTGGAGTGTTATGTTCATTTCTGGACACCATAAGATTGGGAATAACATTGATTGGGGAGGGGGGAAGAGTGATCCAGAGGATTTAGGACCTCAGATTTATTCCATTTAAGACATAGTTTTTTTAATTCACAAGTTTAGATAAGAGAAGACTGAGGATGAGTTGTGGGAAAGATGGGAACAAAGATAATTTCAAATATTTAAAAGATTGATTTTAATGCATCCTTTTTTCCCTAACTTTCACTAACATCCAGCTGAAAGTTATCATTTCCTTCAATTATTTAAAAACATGATTCTCAGAAATTTAAAAGCTTTACCAGACAGTCAAGAGAGGTGTATGATACCAAAAAAGGGAGAGTTACAAACCTCCCACTAGTCCAAACCCTTCTTTTTAGAGGAAAAAACTAAAACTCTGAGAGAGACAATATAAGTTGTTCACAGTCTTGCAGTAGTAGCTGGCAGAAGCAGAATCTAAATTCAGATCAGAGGCTCCGAGACTTTAGAGGTCATTTCATCCACCCTTTCTTTTTAAAATGAGAACAAATAGTCCCAGAGAGATGTAATATAACCTGCCCAAGGTCACATAGATAGTGTTAGAACCAAGATTTGAATCTATGTCATCTGACTCCAGAACCACTGCCCTTTCCTAACTTCTTGTCAACATAAGCATCTAGTAGATGAGCAGCTGAGGCGCAGGGAAAAGCTAACTAGGAGAAAGGTGGCAGGAAGGTGGAGGGAGCTGTCCACTGGAAGTAATTGGAAGCCCAAGGTCTATGCTAGAAAAGGGATCATCCTCCAAGTTATGTTGTGTGTGTGTGTGTGTGTGTGTGTGTGTGTGTGTTTGCATGCACATTGTGCACATTTACTGCATCTGGAGAATTTAATTGGGAAAGCAGAATGTAACAACAAAATACAGATATACTCATGAGGTCTAATAATATCCCACATTTGTACAATACTGAAGGTAAAGTATTTCATTTTCAATCCTATGAGACTGGTGTTGCAGCTACTGATATCCCCACTTTATAACATGAACAAACTGAAGTTTTGAGAGGCCCAGTGAATTACCAAAGTGAGAGTGCTAGTGAGTGGCAATCTTGACACTCCAAATTGCAGCATCTGACTCCAATCCCAGTGTTTCTTACAAATCAAGTGAATATCAATTCTCTTTATTCTGTATCTATTCTAATCCGCTTATGGTCCCAGAAAAATCCTAAATTCCAAGTCAGAGAGAGATCCCTTGTTCAAATTCTAGTTCTTCTATTGGTTAAATCCTTTAAATTCAAAGTTAAACATTTGAGAGAAAAGTAAGCTCTGGGTAGCACAACTAGTTGATATACTGTTGGGCTTGGAGTCAAAAGTCCTGAGTTTGAATTTTAGCTCATATACTTTATAGCTAGGCAAGTGAGTAACCTCGATCAGCCTCAGATTCCCCATCATTAAATGAGGATGATAATAGTTTCTACCTCCCAGAGTTGTGAGGGTAAAATGACATAATATTTATAAAGAGCTTTGTAAGTCTTAAAATGCTATATAAATGCTAGCTATTATTATTATTATTAGTTATGATTCCAATTGTTATCTCTCCTGTTAGAATGTAGAAGGTTCCTTGGAAGTAGGGATTGTTCATTCTTTATATTATATTTCCAATTAGACAGGTTATTTTTGGATGTGGGAACAGTATCTGCATGGAAATGGAAGATTCTTCTTGGGATTCAAGGCTATAAATTGAGAAATAAAGGATAAAAGGCTAATTGAAGGCAAAAAAAGAACCTGAATGTAAGCTTCATGGAGTCATGTGGGATTCTCTCTCTAAGGGAAGAATAAGAAAACTTAAGTTATCCCAATGGAAACAATGGCTATCCAAAGCTAAGGCTTAAGTACTCTTTTCATCCTTTGTTATTATTTCTCTCCTTATCCTCCTCTTACCTCCCCAAAGGGGGAAATGAACTATGTTCATGGTCTCTCTTAAAGATCTATGGATCCTTACTTACAATGCAAAAAAGCACCTTGAGGGGTGGGGTGCCTAGAGGAACTGGAAGTATGGAATGGAAAACTTTCACAGGGATTCTTGGAAAATAGCAGGTGGCCTGTCTATCCCACAAATTCTACCTTTCATTTTTTTTTTGTTTTCTCTTCTCTATCCTCACTGTCAACATCCATCACCCACTCAAATTATGGCTGATGAGGTACAGGGGTGACTCTTCCCATCCGGGATACCGGGACTTTCCCTGTACAAGACACCAAATGTTGGAGTTTGGAAATGATGTGGGTCTAGTGGTAGAGAATTGATGTAAGAATCCCCTCTGATCGGAGATGCAGATACAGCATGAAAGAATCTGTGAACCCGAAAAGTCTGAATGGCAAAAGGGATTTTTATTGGCACTGAGAAGCCAGCTTTGCTAGGAATACAGACTCCTCAGTGGCAAGGTTCTGTTAGGGAAATAAAGGTTAGCACTGAGAAGAGAATGTCTTCACAGCAGGCAAGAGTCCTGGTAGGCAGCTGTGACAAGAAGAGAGGTCCCTTGGCAAAGTATAATCCTACTTCAGACTTTTGCAAAGATTTGGAGTTTAAAATTGTCTTTTTATAAAAAGTCTGAGATTGAGGCTTCTATGTCAATGCCCCCAGGCCTAGATTTCCAGTTGAAAGAAAGTACTTATCTTGAGAGCTTCAAGCCACTCGAAAGGCCCAGATTTCCAACTGAATAAAATTATTTTGAAGGCTTTTTGTCCAGAGCCTGGAATTTCCTGAAGAGGATAGGGCTACCCCAAAAAAGATCAATGGAGCCTGATTTGACCAAGATCTCCAATTGAATGAAGCCACTTAACTTGTCTGGGAACATATGCTTTCCCAGACTTTTCAGAGTCTGAGACTCCAAATCTCCCTTCTTTTACAGATCAAAGGGGACACGGTTTCAGAGTTCACTCCTATTGTTTTCCCCCCAAAATTCAAGGGGGACAGTTTCAGGGTTCATCTCCACCAGAAATGTTAAATCCCCAAAGTGTCTCAATGTGTCTCTAAAGAATTTGTAAGATAAAACCACCTCCAAATCAAGAGGCAAATATTTAATATGCTGCTACCAGTGGGCTAAATTCCATAGAGGGTTTTAGTCATTAACGAAGGAAAAAACACAAGCTGAGTTCCCAGCAGAACTCCCAAATAACCAAGGGAATATCACCATTAAGGGGAAAGATGTCATTAGACAGGTAAAATTAACTTGCTGCCATAAGGCAGGTGGTTCCTAATGAACCCACAAAGAAGTGAGGGATTTACTCCATTGACTGATGGGCTAACCCCAAAGGGATTAGTGGGATACAGGTAGGTTCTTTAATAGGGGAGAAATAACTTCAGGGGTTGATATCATAATTTGACCTTTTGATTGAATGCATAACTGTAGGCCCTACAGTGTAGGGTTTGTCAACTAGTAATAGAACAAGAAATTCAACCTGGGCCTATTGCAACAAAAGCCTACTTAGGATAACAAAAGGCCCAACCAAAATGAAAAGGTCCATTTATAATCCTAACAATGATTCTCCCTGCTTGCCTCAGGGAGTAGCTTGTCTTCCAGGTTATTTATAGTAATTCAGGCTCTCTCAGTCTAAGTCCACCTAGGACCAAGGACCTCTTCCCAACTCCATCTGCTCTTCCTCTCTCTTTCCTCCTCTCTCCTCTTTCATCCCTTCTTCCTTCTCCCTCTTCTATCCTCCTCCTCTCAGAATAATTTTTAAATAGATCTGATCATGGCACTCTATTTAAAAGGATTCAATATTATCTACAGAGTAAAGATATTGAAGGGAATGTATAATACATTCTCTCTCTCTCACACACACACACACACACACATCTTTCTTTCTTTTTTTTCCTGAGGCAATTGGGGTTAAGAGGATTGCCCAGGGTCATACAGCTAGGAAGTATTAAGTGTCTGAGATCAGATTTGAACTCAGGTTCTCCTGATTTCAGGGCTGGTGCTCTATCCACTGAGCCACCTAACTGCCCCTTTCTATTATCTTTCTAGTCTTATCTCAAATTTTCCCTGTCTACTCTTTGCTCCAGTCAAACAAAACTAATCTGTCTCTGAATGTTTTCCTAATTCTCTGCTCTAATTTATACTTGTTCCTCCTTATCTGAAAATGGTCATTCCAATGCTTCCTCTTCACTTATTGAATTTGTACTTCAAAAACCATCTCCCAGGTCTCCTCCTCCAGGAAGTCTTCCCCAATCCTTTGGACTCTTTCTTCACATCTACCTCCACATCACTAACAATCTTTTCTCCTACATCAGTAACAGTCTTTTCTCCCTTAGACTCACCTGTCACTTTCATTTGATTTTATGATTTTAACATGGATTCTCTTTTTATTCCAAGAAATGGAATGGTGGAAAAAGCCCTCCATGTGCTGAATTTAAGCCCTAGCTCAGATATTTCCTACTTGCTTCACCTTGGGCAAGGTTTACTTGCCATTATTTACTGAAACTTTGTTTCCCCTTTTGTAAAACAGATGTAACAAGACTTGAGCTACACAGTCTTGTTGTCTTGGGAAATACTTTGGAAATTTAAATGGCATATAAATCAAGAGCTATTGTTATCTAGAATATGTATTCTCTGGCATTTAGCCCTCTGTTTAATAAATGCTTGTGGAATTGAAAAGAAAGGAATAGATGAGTAAGACATGGCAAGTGATTTGGAGGTGGAGAAAGGGAAAGAGAGAGAGCTGACCTAATGAGGTAATGTGGGTGTCTGAGGCTAGCATTTAAGAGGTAGGATGGGGGAAAGAGTGCTGTCTTTGGAGTGAAAAAAGCTGAGTGGGAGGACCGGCTCAGTCACTAGATGACAATTTCAGACAAAGCCTGTAACCACTCTAAGACATAGCCTCTTTATCTGGATGCTGGAAATAATAATGTATGATTTCCCTCAAAAGGATTATAGTGGGGAAGGCTGTAAACCTCAAAATGGTTTAGAAATATGGGTGGGAGAGCAGGGTAATATGATTTTAAGCCTATTCCTCTGGGGGCAGGGGAGAGGGTAGCAAGACTAGGAGATGCAGAAGTAGCGAATACAAGTATTGACTGATTTCTCACATAGAGCATTTTTAATTTGTATGAATGTTCATCACCAACCAGACTCTAAGCTTTTTGAGGGCAGAAACTAACTACATCTTCCTTCAACACTGTCAGCTGATGAAATCTCTCACTTTTTTCAAAGCCTATTGCCACCTCCTACAAAAGATATTTCCTGAGCTTCCCAATTATTTTGACAGTTTCCATATTAAAAATTACTTTGCATAAAATCACATTTACTAAATAGTCTACATATTGTATACTGCCAAAAGAAGGCAAGTTTCTCGAAAGCAGGGACCGACTTTTTTGTATCCAGTATACTGTAGGTGCTAAATAAATGTTTGTTTCGATCAGATTAGACTGATCATCTTCACTATCCTTCTCAACCTCACTTCTCCTCCTTACAGCTAACTCACTCTTATAGGGTGTTAAGTACCTGTCAGGATTTAGCTTACCAGTTAAGGGCATTCCCCAACCTCATAGGGTGCTCCCTTTCTACCTGGTAGAAACTTGTCTTTCATATGTTCTCCCAGATGTGTTTCATATTTACCATTCCTGATGTCTTTTGTATTCCTTCATTTTGTCTGTCACCTATTCCCCTAAATAAATCTACCTTTTACCAAAGAGAATGGCTATTGTGAATTCTTCACATGACTGAACCCAACTTTTGGTGTCTGCCATCATTTGGTGACAAACCTCACATCACAAATCACATCACCTTGAGCTCTAGTAGCTTTGATCTCTATCTTTGTAATACACTCTCCCACTTTCCCTATCTTCCTTTAAGGTTCACATCAGATTTTACCTCCTCTACCCCCAGTTGTGAAGGTTCTTTCCCTTCTCAAATTATTCTGCATTTTCTTACTTTGGTTTCCATTGTACCTGAGAAGTAAAATCTAAGTTCCTTGAGGGAAGGAACTGTTTCTTTTTCTTCTGTCCTCCTTTGGCCCCTTCCTTCCTTCCTCCATTCATTCATTCTTTGCTTGCCCCTTATTTGATGCTTTCCATCCCTTTCCCATACTTTTCCCCTCCTCCCTTCCTTCTTTCCTTCCTTCTCTTTACCCTTTCTCTTTCTTTATTAATTAATTTCTTTAAAAGATTATTATTTTCAGCCCTTCTTCATCCACCAAAAAAAATACTTCTGTCTAAGGTAGGGAGGGAGGGAGGGATTTTGGGTACAGGTCAAATCCTATTGCAACACTCTTAGAGCTTTGCAAAATTCTTATTTGTCCTTGGATTTTACTGGATATAAAGCAAATACTGTGCTATTCTTTCCGCGTACAAGTCACTCTGCTGGGCATGGAACATAAATATTTCTTGAAGTGAGTGACCCATCAGCTGGAGCTTGGAAATCTTTTCATTAGAGCAAGCTTTTCATTTGGCTGTACTTATTTTAATGAGGTTTGACCTGCGTCAAGGAAGTAAAGTGTCCTTTGCTCCCAAGCTTAGGGCAAGCCTTAAGTATTTTTGGAAGAACAAAAGCAACGTGGTCCAGTGGAAAAAGCAATGGATTTCAAGTCAGAGGATCAGGATTGGAATTTTGGCTCTGCCAAAAACAGTAACTTTTATGAGTATTTACCTCTGTGGGCTTTAATTCACTCCCCTGTTAACATGAGGGAGTATGATTAGATGGCTTTTGAAGCCCATTTCAGCTCTAATTCAATGAGCCTATGAGATATGAGTTGCTTTATTTCTTCCCTCTATAGAATGGGGATAATAATACTTGCATTACCTATCTCAGCAAGTTAGTGAGGGATCAAATGAGGAGTGTGGGGGGAAGTATTTTGTTATTATAAAAGGCCACAGAATTTGCTGTTATTATTATAGTGTCAAAAATGAGTTTTCTTGAAAATGTGATGTCTTTGTTGGGAAGTTATAGAAACATGCGATCCCAGATACCTAGGAAACAATATAATAGAATGATAAAATCATATGACCTCAGAGACCATTCAGATCATCCCCTCATTTGACAGAAGTATAAACTGAGGCACGAATAAGTCAAAAAAATCTCCATATGATTTCTCACACTGTCAGAGGCTAAATGTAAACTTTTCTACTGGTTCAGTAGAATAGATCTGAGATTCAGAGACAGAGGATAAAGTTCATTCTCTGCCACTAAGTCCAGATGTGACCCTAGGCCAATCATTTCACCTTGATAACTTCAATTTCTTTGTCTGAAAAGTGGGAATAATAATGTCTGAATTGCTTTAACTCCCAGATTTTTGTGCTGTTTTATTTTGTTTATGAAAAAGATGCTTTGTAAACTTTTAAGTCCTACATAAATGAGTTATTATTACGATTGTCTATAAATAATGAGTTTGATCATTCCTGTCCTACTTTCCCTCCAGAATTTTTTGTGAGAATCCAATGAGATAATGTATTTGGAAGCAATTTGTAAAATGCTACACAAATGTCAGATATTATTACTAAATAAGCTTGAAGTTCCACAGAACAAGCTGGAAAAAGTCTAAAACATTTCCTGATAAGGAGCCTGAGAATGGAAAACAATGGAGGGAGAGAAGTCCTGAGGAGGTATATAAAACAGAAGTCTCCAAAGCCAGATAATAGGAAGAAAAGCAGACAGAAAGATGGGAAAATTTGTTAGAATAGAGACAAGGTTCCATTATTTAATTTATCCTCACAACTGTCCTGGGAGTTGTGCTATTATATTATATTATATTATATTATATTATATTATATTATATTATATCATATTATGTTATATTATATATTATTAGTACTCCACTTTTTAGATGAGAAAACAGAAGCACACTGGCCCAAGGTTATGCAGTTAGAAAGTGTTTTAAGCTAGATTTGAGCTTAGAATTCCCAGAATCCATGCTCAACTGTGCTGGGGGTGGCTAGGTGGCACAGAACACCTGGGCTGGAGTAAGGAAGACTCATCTTCATGAGTTCAAATCCATCCTTGAACACTTTGTAGCCATGTGACCCTAGGCAACCCTGCTTGCTTCAGTTTCCTCATTTGTAAAATGAGCTGAAGAAAGAAATGGTAGATGGCTACAGTATATTTGCCAAGAAAACTCCAAATGGGATCACAGAGACTCAGACACACTGAAATGACTCAACAACAAGAAAAATTCACCATATCACCCAGCTGCTTAGATGCCAGAGATATAAAGACAAAAAAAAAATGAGATTGTTTTTATACTCATGACACTTGCTAGGAAAATATAAGATAGATATCAGGAATAAGTACCTTACCCCAAAACTCTCCTCTGCCCCTTCTTATCTTCTCTGTTACTGAGAGGGCAACACTATCTTCCCAATCTCCCAGGCTTGCTACATAGGAGTCATCCTAGACTCCCCACTGTCTCTCACTTCCTATATCCAAGATGTCAAGGACTGTTGATTTTACACTTGCAATCTCTTGATTATGCCCCCTTCTCTCCTCTAACCCCACACAGATACAGATCCTCATCACCTCACATCTGGGCTAGTGCCATAGCTTCTGGGGGGGGGGGATGGTCTTCCGGCCTCAGGTCTCTCCTCACTTCAATCTATTCTCCATTCAGTAACTAAGTGATTTTCCTAAATTGTGGGTCTGCATCATGTCACATACCCCTACTCAATAATCCCTCCAGTGATTCCCTATCACCTCAAGGATCAAAAACAAAATGTTCCATTTGACCTTCAAGGCAACTACCTCTCCACTCTTCCAACACATGCTTTTTGATTCAAGGACACTGGCTCCCAAGATCTTCTACTTATTGGCACTCTCTCTGATTGTCCTTTATACCAGGGATATTCTCTCTCTTCCACTCTGACTTTTGTCTTCCTTGCTTCCTTGAAGTTCCAAAGAAAATCCTACCTTCTTTAGGAAGGCTTCCCCAGCCCCTCTTAATTTACTTCTTTTAATTTCTTATTATCTTTTATATATCTTGCTTTGTATATATTTGTTTATCTACTGTCTGCCCCATTGCACAATAAGCTCTTTTAGGACTGGAACAGTCTTTTTTTATTTTCCTCTTTTTGCATCCCAAGTTCTTAGGATAATGCCTGACATTTAATAAATGTTGACTGATTGATTGAATATACATAAAATAAGTGCAAAATAATTTGCAGAGAAGGGGGAGGGGATAAGGAAAGGAAAATGGCTCCCGAGCCAAAATCTTGAAGCAAGCTAGGCAGTTAATAATAGGCAGATGAATGTGAAGAAGGAAAGTATTCCTAGTAAGAGGGACAATATATAAAGAGACATACAAAAGAGGGAGATGAATGCCAACTTTAACAAACAACAAGAACTTGCTGTGTGCAAGTCACTGTGCTAACCTCTGAATATACAGTCAAAAGAGAAACAGTCGGTGTTTCTCTTACCAGTGTGAATTAAGCCTGGAAAGGGAGGCTAGAGACAGACTGCAAAATATTTCAAATGTCTAGCTGCAGAGTTTACATTTTATCCTAAAAACAATAGAGAGCCCCTGAAATTCTAGAACTGGAATGAATGAATGAAGTGAATGAATGAAGCATTTACACTAAGTGAAAAGTACTGAGGATACCTATAAAAATATGATCTCCCATCAAGAAGCTCATGTTTCTTTTTTCCCACTTAATAATATTTTATTTTTTCTAATTACAGGTAAAGATAGTTTTCAACATTCATTTTTTATAAAATTTCAAGTTCCAAATTTTCTCTTTCTCCTCTTCCCAAGACAGCAAACAATCCAATATAGGTTATACATGTAGAATCATGTTAAACATATTTCCACATTAGTCATGTTGTGAAAGTAAAATCAGTACAATAGGGAAAAATCATGAGAAAGAAAAAACAAACGATTGAAAATAATCTGCTCTAATCTGCATTCAGACTCCATAGTTCTTTCTCTGGATGCAGATGGCAGTCAAGGAGCTCATATTTTAATAGAGGGAAACAATTCTTATGGGAGATTTCAACTACAAATTAGATGAAAAGGCCCCATGGTCCTTTAGGGCGCATCAGGAAAACAGATGGTCTCATATCATTTACACAGGTAAAATCATATAGTTTCTGATGACAAACTGTTTGATGGTGTCCAGAACTCTGGTGGCAAGGGCTTTCTTTGCAACGTCTTCCATAGCTGTGGCCATAGGTCCTATGGGAACATGCCCTATGTTGTATCTCCTCAAAAACTGCTTCTCTTGGTGACAGGTGAGGGCACTGGACTACACAATATACAATTCCCAATGTTCTTAGATTTAAGGCTTTGAAATGTCTCTACAGGGACTGAAGGGAAATGGTCAGAATAGAGGTGGTTTGAATTAGCTGGCTAATGCTACTCTCTCTTTTCCTCCCTCCTCTCTCTCTCTCTCTCTCTCTCTCTCTCTCTCTCTCTCTCTCTCTCCCTCCCTTTCTTTCTGTCTCTCTGTGTGTCTCTGTGTGTGTTTCTCTATGTCGCTGTCTCTGTCTCTCTGTATCTCTCTCTCTTTCTCTCTCTTTCTTTCTCTCCTCTTTTCTCTCTCCTCCCTGCTATATCAAAGAGTCTGGCTTGACTGCTCTGTGTGTGGAAGTGTTACACAGTCAGACTCGTGCTATAGGAAGATTATTTTGTCATCTATATAGAGGACAGATCAAAGTGTGGAGTACATGGAACAAGGGATTTTAATTAGAAGGTTCTTGCAATACTTGGAGACAGCTGCTGAGGACCTGAACCAAAATGGTGGATATTTGAGTAGAGAGAAAGTGATGGATGTCAGAATACTGTGGAAGTATAACACATGAGAACTGGCAGCTAATACAATATGGGAAGAATATGAGAGGGAAAAGCTAAGGGCAAAGCTAAGGTCACAAACCTTGTTAACTATAAAAAAAAACTGGCATCCTTGATAGAAACAGGGATATTGGAAGAAGAAATATACCTTGAAAGATTGGAGACACTGGGGGAAACCTGAGTCTATTTCCTGTGAGATTGGAAGAAGCCAGTAGAGACAAATGGATGGATGGATGGATGGGTAGACGAATGGATGGCAGGGGAAAAGCATTTATTAAGTCTTAATTATGAATTGGACATGATACTAAGCATTTTTATTGTGTTAACTATGAATCAGACATGATGCTAAGTGATTTTATTAAGTCTTAACTATGAATTGGACACTATACTAAGCATTTGGAGATACAAATGGAAAAAATAGCCAAGTCTTTGCTTTCAAAGAGCATACATTCTATTAAAAGAAGCCACCATATAGAACGAATTAATATGATTACTGACCCGAGGTATGGGAAAAGTCAAAAAATGAAATTAAGGACAAAAAGAAAAAAGAAAAAGGCAAGTCAGAAAAAAATAGAAATGGGGTTTTTATATTGGGAAGACTTCCTAAAATACAGAGAAATATACTTAGCCATAAAAAAAATCACTAGGGAATCTTCTCCAGTTGAGATGAGGGGAGAAGGAGGGAGGGGAAGATGAGGAAGATGTTTGAAATGAGGAGAAGGGGACTTAAGGCTGCTTCTGTGTGATGATCTCAGTCTCCTCAGTAAAGTACAGGGTTGACTCATCTGCTTTGGTGTTAGAGAGACTTTGTAGTCAGGGCTCAAGGAGAGAGTAAAGATCTAGATCAGTAAATGTGGGAATAAAAAGGGAAATCAATAGGAGTCTAATCAGTGAAAGCAAGGCAGTAGATATGCCTTAATAGTAAGTAAAATAAACTCAATTTTATTACTGTCCCCAATGATGATCAACTGTTCTGAGCAGCTCTTGACATTTATGACACTGGGTACAGACAGGTAGCCCATGGGATGGGAAAATGTCCAACTTTGGATCTCAGTTTCGGGAGACACTACCATAATTTGTTTTATGATGAGGCATCAGAACCCCCATGATGGGATCATAGATTTAGATTTGGAAAGGAATATCTAATCAAAATCTCTCATTTTCAGATGAAGAAATTAAGTACCAGAGAATCAGGTGATTTACTCAAGATCATACAGATCTAGAACTGGAGGCACCTCATAGGACATCAAATCCAGTCCCCTCATTTCACCCCATTTCACAGATAGGGAAACTGAGGCCCAGGGAGCAGTAAGTGATTTGCTAGAAAGTAGCAGATCTTGGATTCAAGCCAAGGGTATTCATGATGACATCTGAATTAACACTCAGGGCACCCTAAGTTGGAAGGAAAGAAATAAGAATTTATTATGCATTTATTATGTGCCTGGCACTATTCCAAGTGTTGGGGATATAAATACAAGCAGAAACGCCCCTGCCCTCATAGAGCTTATATTCTAATGGGGAAAGATAACATCAAAATGAATTCTAAAAGGAGTGAGGGGAGAAAGTACCCAGCTTTTGCATGTGCTTTTGAATTCCAGGAGGTTAGGAGCAAGGCCAGGAGGGAAAAGAAGGCAGGTCAACCCAGCCCCTCTACAAAATTGAGGCTTTCGAAAGAATTCACCAAAAGGAAAAGGGGATCCAGCCTTGCATTTGGGTTCTCCCTGGTACACCAGTCACAGGAATGGTTGAGGGGACCGGAGGTGTTGAGGGAAGTTTCAGAATGAGAGAGCAATAAAGGTATGATTTTGAATCTAAGAGGTCAAGAAGAGGGTTGGGTGGGGAAGACCTTGCCTTCCAGGAAAAGATTTTAATTTTCTCTTCACTAGAGAGTTATTTGTTTTGAAGGGAAAAGGTCTCTTTCTGAGCTTTTTTAGAATTTAAGCATAAATATAATAAATGCTTGCACGCTTGATTCATATGCTACAAAATGTGTGAGATTCCATGAAGCACCCACTGCAGGCAAAAGACAGCCAGCAAGCATATATTAAATATTTACTACATGCTTGCTGTGGCACAGAGTGAATGATCCACTGAGCCTGTGTTACAAAGAAAGACACAAGTAGTCCCCATCCTCAAGGATTTTACATTTTGAAGGGAGGGACAACCTAGAAATTACTAGGAACTTCCAAGATACATAAGTAGATTGATAGGTACCATAAGGAGAAAACTCTCTCTACAGTCACGGAAGAATCATTGTGATAGAGTGGAAAGATCTCCAGATTTGGATCTGAAGATCTGGATTTGAAATCAGAGCTCTCCTTCACCACAACTGCATGATTTTGCACCAGTCCATTCTCTGAGCTTTGGTTTTATGAGAGCATCGGGTTATATCACTTCTAAGATTCCTTCCCACTGCAGTGCTTGGAGACTGTGGACTGCCCCTTCTCCACCCAATGGCCATTTGCCGTGTTTCTCTTGGCTACACAACAGCTGTGGGAAAAGAAGGGGAGTGATGAGTGGGAAATGTCCCCTGTTCTTAGTCTCCTGAGGCACTTGGGGTGGGGCCTACTGGCAGCCACTGGTCTTTCCAGACCTTCTCTCCCACCTCCTCCCTCTGTTGAAAGTGATCCAACCCAGGCACTATCTCCATGCCTCCTGATTGGTTCTTCAAACTTATGGGGGAAGGGAGTGCTGTATCTGTTGCCTAGCAACAAAAGGGAAGAGGCTAGCTGTTATGGAGCATCCAGAGACCAGAAGGAGCCGAATGAATGAAGGTAGCAGCAGCCGCAGCGCAGTCACGCACTGCAGTAGACTCGGCTGCTGCAGCCATCACCACCTGCCCAGAAATGTGCTTAGGAAACAGTCAATTACAGTACCACCCTTCCCTGCTCGTGTCCTATTCCCAATCCATCCCCACTGACTGAGGGACTGAAACACCAACAATAACTAATGACAAGCAAAAAAGGGATATTTTAGAATATAATTTTATAATCCTAAAAAAAATGAAAACAAAACAAAGGTACCTCTATCTGAGAGTCCCTCTCTCTCAGAAGTAGGATACTGTCTTCAAAGCACTGGATTCAAATCAGAAAATCCTAGCTTTAAAGTGAAATGGGAACTTTGAGGTCATTTTTTTGAAGGGATTCTCAATCTCTTTGTAAATCCCTTTGACATTCTGGTAAAACTATGTATCCCTTCTCAGAATAATTACTTTTTAAATAATTGAAATAAATGCCAAGTTTCTTTCTTTCTTTTTTTAATAGCCTTTTATTTACAGGATATACATGGGTAACTTTACAGCATTAACAATTGCCAAACCTCTTGTTCCAATTTTTCACCTCTTACCCCCCCACCCCCTCCCCTAGATGGCAGGATGACCAGTAGATGTTAAATATATTAAAATATAAATTAGATACACAATAAGTATACATGACCAAAACGTTATTTTGCTGTACAAAAAGAATCAGACTCTGAAATATTGTACAGTTAGCTTGTGAAGGAAATCAAAAATGCAGGTGTGCATAAATATAAATGCCAAGTTTCAAGGGTTACTGAAAATAAAAATGTAATTCTTTACCCCTCTATCCAAGTTCACAGACCCCTCCCTTGAAATCTGATACCCAGAGATTCCTTGGTGGTCCATGGACTCCAGCTTGAGAACCCCTGATTTAGTCCAAAGCTTCCATTTCTTATAACATCAGGGGGATTTTCAATTTATTGATCTGTTTTGCAAAGAAAGAGAAAGAAAGAAAGAAAGAAAGAAAGAAAGAAAGAAAGAAAGAAAGAAAGAAAGAAGAAAGAAAGAAAGAAAGAAAGAAAACTGAACCCCCAGAGAAAGTGATCACACAAATAGCAAGGGGCAGAATTTGAACCCAGCATCCTTTGATTTCTGATCTGGTGCTCTTTTATTGTACTATGTAATAGCCGTATGACACTGAGCAAGACTTTTAATTTCTCTGGACTTGCTTCATCTGTAAAATGGGAGTGACAGTTCCTGTAGTACTTGTATCAGGGTAACTTTGAGTATGTAAAGTGTATTTATAAGCTTTAAAACATTAAATTCCAGGAGTAGCTATTTGGTGCACCTGCCCTGATATCAGGAACACCCAAGTTCAAATTCAGAATCAGATACTCACAAGCTGTGTGACCCTGGGCAAGCCACTTAACCTCCAAAAATAAACCCACTAAATTTTAGTTTGTGCTATCTCACATAATGAGAGAGTGGATAAATGAATTTTGAATGCCGCCTGAATAATTTTGATAAATTTCCCAGAACTCAAAACCTCTCCCACTCCCAATCAAAATGTCTGCTTTGCTTTTAACTTCTTGTATAATGCAGTGGATAAAGCACTAACTTGTCCAATGTCATCACCTGGCGTTTCAATCTACCTCTTACTAGCAATGCAAACCTGGACTAGTGACTTGATCTCTTTGACCTTCAGTCACCTTATCTGATGAAGGCATCGGATTACGGGATCTCTAAAGCCCCTTCCAGCTCATATTCTGTGAGTCATAAGTATGATTTTATCTCTTTCTTGAAAGAGGGAAATGTCTGTTTTTCATGCATGGGGGCACTAAGAGGAGACAGCACTAGGAAGGAGGCAGAGTTGTGTGATGGGAAGAGCCCCGGCCATGAGAAATCAGATATCTGTTTGTTTATTTTCCAGGTCTATGACTTTAGGCAAGGTTGCTTGGCTGCTACGGGATTCATATCTCATAATGCAAATGCAAATGCAAATGAAGCAGTTGGACTAGCCGACCTTTGACATCTCTTCCAGATCTGAATTTCATAAATTCTGAATATCAATCCAAAAATCCATCAGCAAACATTATTAAACACCTGCTGTGTGCCAAGCTAATATCTGGCACATTCAGTCATATTTCAATCATATCCAACTCTTCGTGACCCTATTTTGGGTTTTCTTGGCAAGGATACTGGAATGGTTTCCCGTTTCCTTCCCCAGGTCATTTTTCAGATGAGGAAACTGAGGCAAACAAAGTTAAGAAATAACTCACCAAAGGTCACAGCTATTAAGTGTCTAAGACTGGATTTGAACTCAGCTCTTCCTGACTCTGGGTATGGTACTCTATCCACTGTGCTATCTAGCTGCCCTTATTGGTGGTGCTGGTGCTGGTGCTGCTCATAAAATTTAGTCTTCCTATTTCCACTCACCACCTAGCTGTACCCAAGTGTTGGACATATATAGAATCAAAAACAGTTCCTGCCTAAAGAAACTTATATTCTAAATAGATATGTGTAATTTTGTAGGGATAAATAAATAACATTAGATGGAAGGTGACTTTGGGGTCAAGGTACCTGTATGTATAAGGTAAGGTTTAGCCTGAGTTCTTAAGAAAACTAAGGATTCTTCCAGGCAGGGAAGAGAGCTAATGCCAAGAGATAAGAGTGTTGTATGTGGAGAACAGCATGGAAGGACCATGGAGAGCACACAGAGGACCAGTGTCTAAGGTTTCCAATTAAGTTGTTCAGTGGAACCAAATTACCCCCAATGAGTTGATTACCTGACTCCTGAAGTCTGAAAATCCCTTTCCTCCAGAGGACCAGGTGGCCAAGATCAGGAGTCACAATCTCCAAGCACAATAGAGTTGAATGAATTAAGTACAATGGAACCAGAGATCAGAGGAAACACACACACATAAGGGGCTGCTCTCCCCATTTCTCAGGTTCACCTTTACTTTCTAGTCTAATCCAGATAGAGGAGAAACAAAGATCACTTTCAGCCAGATCCCTGGAGGGATTCAAGGCTGTACAGGAAGAGGTATTTTCGCTGCTTGTTAAGGCTGATTCCGATGTTTATTCAACCAGCATGTATTACTCTCCTACTATGTGCCAGAAGCTGAATATACATAGACAAAAATGAAACAACCCTTGTCTTCGTGACCCTATTTGGAGTTTTCTTGGCAAGGATACTGGAATGGTTTCCCATTTCCTTCCCCAGCTCATTTTACAGATGAGGAAACTGAGGCAAACAGGGTTAAGAAACAACTCACCAAAGGTCACAGCTATTAAGTGTCTAAGACTGGATTTGAACTCAGCTTTTCCTGACTCTGGGTATGGTACTCTATCCACTGTGTCTTCAAGAAGCTTACATTCTATCAAGGGAAAACATGTATACAGGATCATAGAATTAAGATCCTTTCTAATTTTAGAAGCTATATAATCTAGTCTATTTTAGAGATGAGGAAATTGATTTCCAGGGAGGTTCACACAGGGAGTAATTATCAGAGGCGAGATTTAAATATGCACAGAAGCTATGGATAGAGCACTAACCTTAGAATCAAGAGGATCTGAATTAAAATTTACTACCTGTGTGACTCTGGGCAAGTCACTTAACCCAGATTATCCCCCCAAATAGACCTAAATAAACAGTGTTATAATGCTTTCCATATTCTATATAGAGATAGGTACATACCTAGGAAAAAGCACTTCAAAATAATTTCCAGGAGAATTGGAAAAAGAAACTGTTAGCTAAGAAAATTTGTAAATAATTAACTTTATGGTTTGCAAAAAGCTTTATATATATTAGCTCATTTGACTCACAATAACCTCGTTAAATAGGAGTTATTATCCCCACTTTACAGATGAGGAAACTGAGGCACACAGAATTAAGTGACTTGTCAGCTAGTAAGTGTTTGAGGCTTAATTTGAACTTGGGTTTTCCTGCCTCTTCTTCCAATACTCTACTGACTACACTCCCTAACGGTCTCAGTTATAGAGCTGTTAAGGTCTTGCAATAGTAATGAGCATTAAAGATAGCTTGGAGTACAGAGGCTAAGAGTCATTCTAGGAATGGAGGATAATAAAGAGAGGGAAATACATCCCGTCTCTCATCAAGTTTCTGACTTGCAAGTTTCCTGCACAGACCTCAACACCATCCCTCCCTTTCTCAGAAATCTTCATTGGCTCCCAGTGTTTACAGAATATGATGAGAAATTCCTTAGCCTAGCACGTAGGACCTTCTCGATTAATCCTAGTCGACCTTTCCAGACTTATCAATAACTGGCATTTATAAATTACTTTAATGCTTGGGAAGGGCTTTCCATGATCTCATCCGATGTCCTTGAGATGCACTCTATATTCCAGGCAAATAGAACTTCTCCATTTCATATGGCCTTCTCCAGATCATCAGTCATGCCTCAGAAACTCACTGCATCCTCATCACCTCCTGTTCAATTCAAACCAATTAAACAAGCGTTCTTTTGAAAGGAGACCCTTTTAGTTAAGGTGGAATGGAGATGATTTTTATTTGTGCTGTATGATTCTAAGAAATGAGTTTCAGATGCTGAGTATTACTTTTCTATGTTATCAAATGCTATTTTAAAAGATCATGGAAAGGCATCGACTCTAGAGAAATGTTCCTAACCAGGAATCTAGAGGTCCCTTGGGAAGTCTAGGGATAGATTTCAGGGGATATATGTGAATTTGGTTGAAAAAATTCCATCTTTACTTTTACTAATTGCCAAGTGAAATTTAGCATTTTCTTCAATTATATAAAAACCTCATCCTGAAAGAGTTAATCAGTTTCATTAGTCTGCCAAAGAAGTGTGTGGTATCTATGTGTGTGTGTCTCTGTGTATCTCTTTCTGTCTCTTGTCTCTCTGTCTCTGTCTCTGTCTCTCTCTGTCTCTCTCTCTGTCTCTCTCTCTCTCTCTCTCTCTCTCTCTCTCACACACACACACACACAGAAACTTGATATAGAATCAGAATAGATGACTTCAGAGTCCACATCTATATTTAATATCTATGTGATCTTGGTTAAGTTTCAACATTTGTAGGCTTCAGTTATCTCATTTGTAAAATGAAAGGGTCAGATTAAATGACTTCTGAAGTAGGCTTACAGCATTAGCTCCATAATTCCACAGACCTACCATTATCCTTATAAAGTACCAAATTCAGCTGTCAAATCAAAAATATTTTTGCTAGAAAAGGAACAATAGCAAAGGCATGAAAGAGAGATGAGATTTATGTCCTCACTCTCCAGAAAGGAAAATTTGAACTCATGAGTAGAAATAAAGATAGTCCAAACTATCCCTCCCCACAAAAAACTTATATATTATGATATATATCCCTACATATGCATGTGTTATGTTCACATATTGCTTCCCCTGAGGGAATGCAGTCTCTGGAGATCGGGGACAATTTCATTTTAGTCTTTGCCACCTAATTCATATATGAAGGTTGTTGAATGATAGATTGATTCATTGATTGATTGACTTGATTACAGTGATCACTTGAAATGAATGGCCAGACTATTTTCAAATACAAGTGAACCATTTGGGTGTCCTAGATGGACACTCCAGAGATACTCCTTTGTGATTCCACTTAAAATTTCTACAACTTTCTAAACCAAAATACCTCTAGCTAGTCACCAATCTCCTGTTTGTGTTGACTTCTTCTATTAGATAAGTATGGAGGAATACAATATGGATGCTCCTTGAGGATAAGCTCTTTTTCTTTTCTGCTTATATCTCCAGTTCTTAGCTCTAGTAAGCATTTATTGATGCTTTTTTCTCCATTAATTCAAACCTAATTAGGAAAAGATGAAATTGAATGCACCTTTCTACCTTGTCTAGCTCTTTTTTTTGCCAAATCTTTGATCATGAGGAAGTATGATACTAAAATGATGGTGAATGATGATCTAAGGGTTTTGTCTATGTGTTTTTCCAATGGTCCAGAGAATCAAGAAATAAAAATGGCCATCTTCTTCCCTGTGACGTTTGTATTGACTGATTAATGAAATTCTGGCCAGCAGTCAAGTTCATACAGGAAACTCAAGACTGAGGGTTTCTACCAAACCATTACTAATTCCTTTCCCCTCTCTGAACATCTCTTTATGGAGGGAGGGAGTCACATTAAGTATTATGTTGAGAGTAGTTGGGAGATGAAAACTATACATGGTCCTTTGGAGCTCTCAGGGTCTTTGGAACAAGCCTTTGAAAAGCAGATATCTTTCTTCCAAAGGTGCATCTGAGGTGTTTTAGAAGAATTTTTCTGGTTACCATGACAATCTAAATTGCCTACTCTTTCAATCTCAGCAAAATACAGATTACAGGCAGAAATGCACCACATACAATTCTTTCAAATTTTTAGTATTGCTCTAGATTCAACAGAAGAATCAAGCAAAGATATGTCTAGCACACAATCACAGACTGTCAGAGCTTTGATGTTTGTGACTTTCATCTCTCTGAGCCTCAGTTTCCTTTCCTGTCAAATGAAGAAATAAACTACAGGGCCTTTGAGATTCACTCCAGTCCTAGATCTGTGATGCTACAATCTTTCTGTAATTCAGTTCCCTCATCTTCTAAATCTAAACCTATAATCACCTAACCTCTCCAGTACTCAGTTTCCTTATTTGTAAAATGGAAAAGTAAGATTAGATAGTCTTTGAGACCCTCATCTTGGAACCTCCCAAAATCTTGGAACTTGTAGATCTCAATGACCATCTCATTCAAGCCATTAAAAAAAATCCAGAAAAGAAGAATGACTAGTATAGTAAACCAGACAAATGGTAATCCATCCTTTGCTTGAGGACTTCAAATGACAAAGACCACTTCTTACCTCCTAAAGCAACCTATTCCGTTTCTGAGAGCTTTGATTATTCAAAGATTTTTCTTATGATCCATCCTAAATTTGCCTTTTTCCTGCTTCCACCTACTGATTATGATTCAATCATTTGGAACCAAAATGAACAAGTTTAATCCCTCTTCCATTTCATTGCTTTTTGGATCCTAGAAGATAGCCAACATCTCCTTGCTATGTAACTTACCATCACCACCTCTAAGTCATCTCTTATTCATCCCAGTTGCTTTAATCAATCATCAAAGACTTGAAATCCATCATCACCTTAATTGTCTTCCTTCTGTGAATTCTCTTCATATTACTAACATCTTTTTGAACTGCCAAAAGTAGAAAAAGTCATAAAATTCAGTACTGGAAGTCATCTTGAAATTCATCTATACTCTTGCCCCTTTTTATAGTTGTGGAACCTGAGGCCAAAAGAAAGGAAATTATTTCTGTAGTATGATTGTTCTCTATCTCCCTATTTGTTCATTAGTCAAGTACTTGAGCATATGTTCGGACAAGTAAAAAGGCTGGAATATTCAAAATGGTAGAAGTAGATCCTGAGTTCAAGTAGAATTATATCTGAGAGTTCCAGAAATTGGAATAGACCTGATAATTTCCCTAATCATATCTATTTCAGAATGTGAGAATCCCTACTACATCCTCCAAAACAGGTAGCCTGACATCTACTTGAAAATTCCCAGGATCTCAGGATCTTACCCTTCATCCAAATACCTGTCATCATTAGGAAGCCTTTCCTAGTGATAAACTAAAATCTGTTCCCATTATAAAACTTCTACCCATGAGTTCAAATTTTCCTTTTTGGAATTTGAGGACACAAGTTTCAGCTTTCTTTCATGTCATTGCTATTGTTCCTTTTCTGATAAAAATAATATTATTTTGAACTTTACCATCAACTCTTGATTCCTTCTTTTTTTTATTCTTTCAAGCTAATATCCTTCTGAAGAGATTATCATCTTACCTGAATCCAATATCCCAGACATGATCTTATCTATACAGTATCCAGGATGGGGAGGGCCCTGGGAACAAAGAATATCAGAGACTTCCCTAGTTCTAGTCAGTATATTACTCTCACTGCAGCATAAGTTTGGACTATATTTATTTCTACCCATGAGTTCAAATTTCCCTTTCTGGAGTCTGAGGACACAAATCTCATCTCTCTTTCATGCCTTTACTATTGTTCCTTTTCTATCAAAAAATATTATTTTTAACCATATTATCATCTCAGGATTCCTTCTTTTTATACTCTTTCCAGTTAATATCCTTCTGAAGATACTATCGTCTTACCTGAACCCAATATCCCAGGCATGATTTTATCCATATAGATAAATATTTTAGTTTAGTTTAGTTTAGTTTATCTATATGGTTTGCAGGATAAATAAGGCTTTTGGAACAGAGAATACCAGAGACCTCCCTAGTTCTAGTCAGTGTATTCTTCCCAGTACAACCTAAGATTGGACTAACTTTAGTAATTTGTTCATTTGAATCATTTGTTTATTTATTTGTTTATTTAATCATTCATTCGCCAATTTATTTATATATTTGCTTGTTATCTTATACTTCAGTGTCATAATTCTATTTGCAATTGAGCTTAAAGTCCAAGTGTTTTCTTCCTTTCATCTCCTTTTTTTCTTTCCCAAATGGATTGCTGCTACCCCATTTCTCTTTCAAACTGTTCTTGTTGCACTGATTTTTAAAAATGCAAATGAAGGAGTTTGAATTTATCCCTGGTAAAATTTCATCTTGTTAGTTTCAGCTCCTCTAGCCAATTAGAAAATACTCATAGACTTATAGGCTGATAGAAATCATGTTACCTTAGAAATCATTTAATCCAATTTTCTTATTTCAGAGGTGAGAAAACCAAGGACCAGAGATGTAAACAATTTGTTCAAGGTCACACAGGGAGTAATCTCTAATCATGAAATTTTACCTAGGTGCCAGTTCCTTATTCTGTTGCACTGCAAATTTCCATTAAACTGGAACCAGTTGCCATTATTTTCTATAATTATAATTTTCAATAGTGCTAATATAAACACATTTGACTACAATATGAGATTCATTATTTGTACCAATTGGGACCTAGCTTACAAAATGGCAGGTGGGTATAATACTTGAAGAGAATACTATCCTCTCTTTAACAGGCTCCCCAAATAACCTCCCTTGAGGACTCTTGGATCTACTGGGAAATACACAAGTATCTTCTCTTAGGGAATGAAATCCTTCTAAAGAAAAATGGCACTGGCCAATAGTTTTTCCATAATGATCATATTCCTTCCTTCCTCTCCAGGGTGGGAAAGGATGTAAATGTGTGTTCATATACAAAGGCACAAAAACAACATACATCTGGGATATAGTCATACATATATTTGTGCATAGGTACTTATCCAGGTGACCTGGACCTGTATGTGTGTATTCTCTCACACAAGAGCCTTCACATCTCTGTGTTAAAATAACTAAAGGAGAAGGGGAGGGGACAGAGTGCACCTAGTTAATGTTGTATTGGTCAAAGTAGTGGGTGTTTTTATCACTCTTTCACCCTGCTACAAATACAAAAAAAGTCAGAGCTAGGACAGAGCTTAAAAGAGATAATGTCAAAGCTACAAAAGCTTTAGAAAGGCTGGAAAGACTGTAGAATGTCAGAGCCAGGAGGCCCTTAGGCCCTTACAGGGAATGTCAGAGCCAGGATTTGAAAAAGGGGATGTCAAAGTCAGGAAGCACTAGCCACTTCATTTTACAGGCAAAGAAACTAAGGCACAGAAAAATGACTCGTCCCGTGTTACATAGTCAATTAATGGTGAAACCAATATCTCCCAATCCACTATTTCTTTTTGGCTGTCCCACAGTTATTTTCTGGAGACTTTCCTCTCCAGAAATCATTTCTCTGGCTCTATGCAGTGTCTGTCAGAATTGGGATTTAGAGAGGAGCCAAAGGAAATTCACTGCAGAGAGAGGGGTGGAGAGAGGTAAAGGTGGGTGGGGAGAGAGGGGGGAGGAAAGGAGGGAGGGAGGGGGAGAGAGGGAGGCAGAGAAAAGAGGAGGAGATTAGAGAGAAAGGAAAAGGAAGAGAGGGAAGAAACAGAGAGGAGGAGAAAGGGGGAAGGGAATATCTTTCCATCCTTTTTTTCATTATCTGAGCTCTCTACAAAGAATAAATAACACAAGACCTCAACATCCCTCCTACTGCGGGCCTGTGGTATCTCATTACTGAAAGGCCTTGGGTGATAGATGAAGGTGTGGCTGCCTCAGCTAGCTTACTACCATAGCCTGTGAATTTCTAGCCATTAAAGCTCTCCTGCTTCTAATGGATTTTTTTCTTCCTCAAGTTCTAAATATTTAAAAAAAAAAAAGCCTCCATCTTCCCTTCTCACTCACACAAAAATGAAGTTTCTTGCTTCCATTTCGCAATTTTTTATCCATTTTTTTGGTCTCTCTCCCGGTTTAAAAATGATTCCATCATCAAGGTTTTTATGAGCTCATAGATGATGAAAGAAATATCAGCCTCATGCTTCCCTGAGGCTTTTTACAGGCCTATCCCACAAGTCAATGGCATCTCTTTTTCAGTTACTGCATAGGTGGTTGTGGTCAAGTCCTAAAAGTCTCTGAGCTGCAGACCTTCCACACCATCCACTCTTATCTGGGACTAGAAAATAATCAATGAGACAGTTTCTCTCATCTCTTTCTATTAGAATAATAAAATGATAGAACTGGGTAGGGAATCATTCACTCCAACTGATTCATTTTAAAGATACTGCTGCTGAAATCTAGAGAAAGAAAATGAGTGCTCCAAATCCCATCCATTGAGGTGTAATGGTAGAAAGGGGAATGCAGAACTAAGATGATCAAGTCCTTAAGAAGCTCACTATTTGATCAGAGTAGCACTGTCCTGATTGACACTGGTTGCTTATCACTCAACAAAGATTTATTCATTGTCTATCATGTGCCAGGGACTGTGCTGGAGATACAAATTTTTTTTAAAAATTGGGAACGAGTGAGAAACTTAAAGACCCTCTAACCCAGAGGGGCTGATCTTTGGTTTATGTTCTGGAGTCCTCTGAAGTTTGTGAAATGACTGCATGTCAGAATAATGCAGTTAGTTTTAAGTTTATCGACACTTAAAACTGCACTAAGACTTTTGGGACAACTTGTGTTTTTATATGCATAAAATAAAACACAGTGGATGACCAAGGAAATGAATTGTATTAAAATAGAGTTATCAAAAACAATTTTTCTTAAGGTCACAGTTACCAAGTTAAGTTGTGTGATGTTAGGCAAGACACTGAAACTTTCAGTGCTATTGGCGATTCTCTAAAACCATTAGTTGCAGAGAAGTTGCTGAGTTTTGTTTTGGTCCTTTGCAATTTCCTCATCGAAGATGCTCTAGATACCTGTCTAGATTATTCTCATAAAAATTTCATATAAATGGGAAAGGAGATTTAAAGGAGGGACTTAGTGATTTTGCCTATGTGACCTTTTGTTTATAACAATAAAATTAATGTTTTAGTAATAAGAAAAATAAATGTGAGATTTCTTCCATGCCTTGATTATCTTCTCCTCCTCCAAATACCTTCAGAATCAATACCTTAATGACCTCAAAATCATGTCTTTGCTATATATATTTGGTTTAACTGAACTGTTATTATTTTCTTCAGTACCGTTTCCCTATCTCTAAAAGTACTATATTGTTAGAGTCTATTGGGGGGGGGGAACCTTTTTTTAAAAAGTATTTTGTTATTAATGTTTAAGACATGGAAAGGCAGTGATGATTTGCCCAGTTTAAACTCCTCATTCTCCCCTAATGCCTTTCTCTCTACACTCCCTTTCCCTTTTCTTTTTCCTCCTGACTTCCTCTTAGTTTTCCTCCTAATTTCCTCCTAATGACATCTTGTCTCTGAATACACCAGAAGAATCACATCCCATCCAACTCTGATTTAATTCCTGTTTGGTTCTTTGTCTTCCTGACACCAATCTAATAATACTGACCCTACTTCTAGGGTTTGCAGAGACCCTGGTGTGGCTCAGCACTTTGCCAGGAAGACAGGTAATCTTAGGCTAATTTTTCTCCCTCTCTGTATCTCAGTTACTCACAAATGCAAAAGTAAAGGTTGAAAAAGAACAGAAGTTCTAGTCTTTTTGGTTTCATTAACTCCTTGGGCAGTCTGATAAAATTTATGGAGCCTTTCTCAAAAATCTGAAATGCATAAAATAAAATACATAGGATTACAAAGGAAACTAATTGTATTAAAATAATTGTCAAAAAGAATTTTAAAATAAATTCACATTGGGGTAGCTATATGATGTAGTGAATAGAGTACCTGAGTTCAAATCCAATCTCAGACTTTATTAGTTATGTGACTTTGGGAAAGTCACTTAATCCTGATTGCCTCAAAAAAAGTCCCCATAAAAGAACAGCTGCCGAGGGTCGTGTAGTAGATAGAGCAACAGTCCTGAAGCCAGGAGGATCTGAGTTCAAATTTGACCTCAGATACTTAACACTTCCTAGCTGTGTGACATTGGGCAAGTCAATTGCCTCAGGGGAAAAAAAAAAAACTACAATTGACATGAAGAATTACTCATTTTCCTACCAAGTCTCTGATTTTTAGTTGGGAAACCCAATATAATTTGGAACACAAAGATAATTTGATATTTCTTTAAAAGGGAAGTTTGAGGGAAAGAGCAGGGGAATAAGTGACTTAGGTTTAAACTGGCCTGGTCATTATTGTATTTCCCAAGTCTTAAACAAACAATAACAGAATATCTTCTTAAAAGTTTTGGATTTGACTTCGTTGGGATTTTGTCCCACTTATTTTTTAAACATCAGTTGTGTCCAGAGAGTACCATGTGTAGATGAATTTAAATAAGATTTGGTTCCTAACATCATCTAGTTTATAATCTAGTAGAAAGAGAAGACATCAACTGAGACCTATAATATGAAATATTTTTATAAATACAATGGATTATCCTTTTTTCCAGAAAGGTAATCTTGTATGTGTGAGATCCCAGAGGAAAAGGGGGTAAAGATAAGAATTCAACCTCTACAGTATCACTTAATTTCTGTACTTTTCCATAGAAATTATGAGAGAAAATAAAGCTAACAAAGCCTTGTTATCACATCTACAAAGTCTGCGTAGGGTAATGCTCATGGCCCGATAAACCTAAGAGGTCCATTCATCAATGGATGGAAAAGCCTATGGGTCCTTAGAATGTGTTAGCAAGTCAGATGGGAATGTCCAGGAGCTGGAGGGTGGTATAGCAGGACAGACATAAGCACATAAGGTATTTAACCTTCCCCTTTATCATAAAATGGATTCGTAGTTCATAGATTTAAAGCTGAAAAGGCTATCTAGTCTCACTCCCTCTTTTACAAGAATAGGAAAATGGCTTTCACAAGGTCATATGGTTAGTAAGCAAGATTTGAATTTAAGTCCAGCTGTTGCTTAGCAGCACTCACCCCAACTTTAACTGAGTATCTGCCAAGAGATACAAAGGGATTCCTGCACTCGAAGGAGCTTATAGTCTTGCTGGGAACACCAGCTCTGCCTTAAAAAAAAAAAAAAAAAACTAATAATAATATAAGATTATTTTATTTAATAAGTGCCACTGAGAGGAAAGGTTTTGGGGCTTCCAAGATAGAAGAAATTAAATGTCTATAGAAGGGGGCTATCAAGGAAGACTTCCCTGAGATGAGAATTGGGCTGAATCTTAAAAGAAAGATTATGATCTGGACAAGTGGAAGGGAAGGGAATTTGAAGTCAGAGAGATCTGGCCCTTCAACCCTCTTCCATAATAGTTTGTAAGGATCTGTTTTCAGGCTTTCTTTTAATGTCAGCATTATATTGCTCTAATACCCTTTCCACGGACCTGTGATCTATAGTCTAAAGTCCCTCCCATTTCTAACATCCGATGTTCTAAAACATCCAGTGTCCTTTCATGCTTCTGCCTTTTCCTGCTCTAACATTCAGCTCGGGCACTATTCTATTAGCTAAGTTCCCTTCCAGTTCTTATATTCTGCGGCTTCTATTCTAAGATTCCCTCCAGTCTGGGCATTATAGAGCCCCCTTTTTGTCTGGCACTCTATGTCCTAGGCCCTTTGTTGGTTCAAACATTTTGTGGTCTATGATCTAAAAGTCTTCTCTGCTTTGTTCTTTGCAGTCGAGGCCTTCTAGGTTCTCGGGTTCATTCCATTCTGATATTCTGGTTTAGGGTTCTAAGATCCCTTCCAGCTTTGACACTCCCTGTTCTAACACACACACACACACACACACACTTTTGTTATTCTGGGCTTTAACAGGGTTTACAACTCGGGTATTCTGGGTTCTCAGGCTCCTCCCAATTCTGGTTCTGGGTTCTCAGGCTCCTTCCAGTTTGGACACTCCCTGTTCTCAGACCCCTCTCAGCCCTTCCATCCTCTTGCCCACCTCTGACATTGCCTTTTCTGGGGTCCCTCCCAGCTGCGACATGGTTCCTCCCCGGCATCCAGCACAGCGCAGACCCCCATCAGCCTGCCCCCCCGCGCCGCCCCCCGGTATTCTTCCGCCAGAGTGGGGGCTCGTCGGGGAGCCCAGGCGGCCGCGAGCGGCCCTCCGCCAGGGTGCCAGCAGCCAGTCGGTGCCAAGGCTGCCTCCCGCTATCCGCTGGTACTGTCATTGTGGGCGGGGCTCCGCGGACTTTTCTGCGGAGCCGCAGCCAATGACGTGCCGGGGAAAGCAGAGAATGGGATGACGAGCGGAGGCCGGCGGCTGGGGCTGGGAGCGCGCAGTCTGTGCGCAGAGCCTCGGAGACGCGAGCCGGAGGAAGGCAGGCGGGCGGGCGGGCGGGCGGAGGGAGCCAGGTGCTCGGGAGGCTGCAGCCCCGGCCCGCAGCAGGCACCGTCGGGCGGCCAGTCTCCGGGTAAGAGCGAGCGGCTGGACGCCGCGGGCGGGAGTGGCCGCGGGCGGGGGGTGGGGAGGGGGAGAGAGCCGCAGGCGGCCAGGCGGGGCCGGTGCGGGGTGGGCAGCTGCGGCCGAGCTTGCGGCTGTCGCAGCCGCAGCAGAGGGGCCGCCTGCGTTCTGGGCACCGGCCAGGGCCGCCGTCCGGCGCTTGGACGCGGGGAGCCTCCGTCTCTCCCCGCCAGGTGCTCCTGAAAACAGATTTATCCGCACCTGCCCTAGAGGATGCTGGAGGGGGAGGAGGGGAAGGGAGCGGGGGGTGGGGGGGGGGGGGGAATAAGGGGAGGGAGGCCCTGGGCGCAGGATTAGGAAGCAGCCACCCATTGCTCACCCGCCCCCGCCCCCCATTCTCCCCTGCAGGCCCTTAATAACCTGTTGCTCAAGGCTAAGGGCTGACGTTTCCTCTGCGCTTCTCTAATCTAAGTCACTAGGGAGGGGCGGCGAGGGAGGGTGGGTGTCTCTACGGGGCTCCCCGAAGGGAGGGGGGAGGAGGCGAATAGGCTCCGACATCACCAATCGCTGCAGCCTTTAGGGAGAAAACGAGCCTGGCGGCTGATGCTCGCGAAGCCATGCTCGGCCTACATCAGCAGAGGAGAGCTGGAAGGAACGGCTAAAGGTTACTGGCGCCATCCCCTACCTCGCCCTTCCACTCCCCATCCCCACCCCCACCCCATCCAGGCCTTGCCCCAGCTGAGCTACGCAGCGCGAGGCTAGAAACAGGCGGCCCCCGACGCAACAGCATCCAGCAAATGCTCCACAGTATTTGCTGCTGTGTCGCATCGCTTGTTTTCAGCCTCGCCAACCGGGAGGGTCCCTGGTAAAAATCTGGAAGGTGGGAAAAGTCCTGTCCCTGGAGGCAGAGGAGCGGGCTGGGAATCTTCCTCTGCCCTTTACCATCTGTGAGACGTTAAGCCCAATCCGCCTAAGATTCTTCATCTGATGGTGGCCCCTGAGGGCCTCCAGGCTTTCTATCTCTGCACCTGTGTGACCTTGAGCAGGTGACTTCATCACCCTGGGCCTCCGTTTCCTCAAGTGGAAAATACCCGGCCTCTGAGATCCCTCCCAGATCTAGGATCCACCCTATGATCTTTTAAGGCTCCGGATCTCCCTTTAGATTTCCATCAGATTGAGGAGTTCGGACTAAATAACCTCTGAGGTTCCTTCCAGTTTTGATCTTTAATCCCTGGCCTTTCTGGGAACTCCATACTATTGTCCCCAAGAGCTTTATCCCCACCCACCAAAGCTCTGGCTTTAGAGTTTCAGGCATTTCACTGCATCAAATCCCAGTGTCCCTGAAGTCACACTTGGTAAGCATATCCTTACACAGCCCAGACTGGCCTTGCCTGTCTGCCAAGCAGATGGTAAGGAGAGGCAGCTGGGTGACCTTGGGCACTCTATGTTATCCCAAGCTCCCCCGACTTAAAAAAAAAAAAAAAAAAAAAAGATAAGGCTTGACCAGTTGGCCTCTGTGGCCCTTCCCAGCTCTCAAGCTGTCCCCTTGCCAGTAATAGAAAGATCTCTGAGCTTGGGGAGAGACTTGGATTTCAGTTTTGGTCATCACTCAGCTGCACAGTTCTCATCAAGTCTTCTCACCTCTATGTGGCTTCCATTTGGAAAATGGAGATCTCAGTATCTGCACTATCTCTTCACAGGTTTGTTATGGGGAGTTCTTTCTTCTCCCTAAATTCCCAAATCCCAATCTATTCATACACACATACACACACATAATTTTTTAAAATCTTATTGAGATGCCCTGGTCTAATCATATTCCTCCAGATAACTAAGATTATCCAGCTGTAAGCTTATTAGAAAATTCTTGTATGCCCTGGAGAAAGCCCAAACAGTGGAAATCACTTGTGGGCGATTACCAGGGGGCATCCTTGCTTCTCCTCCAAAAGATCAAAGGTGGCTACAGGTGGGACAGGGATTTCATGGTTTCATGGGTGAATTTCAAAGTTACCTTGAAATTTGAATCCAGAAACTGCTTCAGTGAGGAAAAAGCTGGAACCTCTCTTTTCTAAAGTGGGAGGAGGAAGGCTGGTCTGGTATTTGTTCCAATACAAAGACATAAAGGAAGTTCTAGAAGGCTCAGAGTATGAAGGATAGAGCAGAATAGTAAAGAAGGATTCTGTTAGTCTCCTAACAGAATGGAAAATCTTAAGAAGCTTTGATACTCAACAGGGACCCTGGCACAGTAGGAAATTTGCTGGTTTTTTAAATATTTATTACCTGTGTGACACAAGTCACATACCCACTCTGTACCTCGGTTTCCCCATCTGTAAAAAAGCAGGGGAGATCAAATTCAATTATATCTAAGGTCCCTTCCAGTTCTAATTCTATGATTTTACGGTTACCTACATGACCTCGGGGAAGTCACTTCTCTCCGAACATCTGTTTTCTCATCTACAAAATGAAGGACTTGGATGCCATAATCTTGAGGGGTTTTGCTAGTTCTAAATCCTATGATTTTTCTAAACCTCAGTCCAAGGATCATTTATTTCATGCTTCAAACAGAAACCAGCATAGAAGGAAGTGGCCTTCAAAATGGACTGATGGTGTTCAAAGACAAGCTTTTTGAAACTGAATTGGCTGGGGGAGGAGAAAGAGAAGGTGCAGAGAAAGGGGAGGGCTAGAAGAGACTGGCTTCCTCATCATCCCTTTACAAAAGGAACGCACACTGCAGCTAGCTACATCAGAGCTATGGAAATCTTGCAAAGGCCCAGCTGGGCACCCACTACAGGGAGAGCCCACAAAGATCCTACAAATAGAGTGAGATTTAGAATCTGTACTTTGACAACCCTTTTGATCAGGGGCCCTAAGGCATTCACAGTGTCCTGGTCAGAAATGGTCTGTATTCTCCTCTGTCTTTTTGTAAATCAGGCTAGCCCTAGAATTTTCCCTTCAGAACTTTGGCCTGCAAGGAGCCAGCATCCCTATAAGCAATAATTCCATAATGTTCTGCCAAGAAAGAGTAGCATCCTCTGATTAATGATTCATTGGGTTTTATGTTGGCCTGGGATACCTATACCTATGGGATTGAAGGAAAATTTATAGTTCCTTCAATCATTGGGATTTTAAACCTGGAAAGGATTTTAAAGATTATTTAGGTTAAGTATTTGAGTTTAAAGAGTAGAAGTTTGACCCTCAAGAGAGGTTAAGTACCTTGGTCCACAACACACAGAGCCGATACTCAAACCCAGTATTTCAGCTTCAAATTCAGTGTCCTCTGCCCTTTTACTTCCTTTATGTGCGTTATCATGTGGAAAGAAGATGGAGGGAATGGGAGAAAAGCCATTGTGTTTGGCATAGAGGTCAAGAAAGGATTGTAATATCTCACAAAATGGTCCTAGTTGCCCTCCATCTCTAAGCCATTGCCTAGAATACAGGAAAAAGCCATGGAATGAAAATCAGAGGACCTGTGTTCAAATCTCTACACTTGATACTTACTACTCTGGGAATCTTGGCAAGTGATTCCCCTTCCCTGTGCCTCAGTTTCCTCATCTTTAAATTGAAGGCCTTAGACTAGTCTTTGTAGTCCCTTCCAGCTATAAATCTATGGTCATCTAAAAAGCATCCAACCCTCTTCTACCTCAGTTTCCTCATCCTTAAAATAAGGGATTTGGACCAGTTAACCTCAAAGGTCTCTTCTAGCTCAAAATCTATGATCCAGTTTGCTGTCAAATAAATATAAGATGTGTGGAAATTCAGGTACAGTTTCATTTACTGGTAGGCACTAATGATTTTAGTAAACAGATAATATCTGTGCTTTTTAAAAATCATGGCAGCTATTTATGCATAATATATCTTCTATCTGAAGGGTTTCCATTTTAGGTTTCTGTTACATTGTTTTCCATTCCTCTTACTCTGACAGGGCAAATTGTAAGTATACTAAGATACAGCTATGTCTATGGTACATAAAACATTTTGGATTTAGGTTTACAAGCAAATCTGAGCCCAATGCCTTTATAAATTCAGAATCTGCATTTTGTAAAGGATTTTTAAAAGGAGAATGTGAAGTGATCATGCATTGTTTGAGCATCCATTTATTCCAATCCCCTATTTTTCACATAAGCCCAAGCCAGGTTAACAATTCAATCAACAGGCATATAGTAAGCTCTTGATTATGTGTCAGAGAGTATTCTAAGCTCTGGCGATTCAAAAAAAAATCAAAGACAATCCTTGCTGTCAGAGAACTTACAATCTAATAGAAGTGGCAATACATGCACAAAAATATGCACAAATAAGTACGTCAGCTACATGCAGATTAAATGGAAAGTGATCTCAAAGGAGAAGTGCTGTAAACCTAGGAAATCAGAAAGGCTTTTTGTAGGAGCTGATTCTTAAAGGGAGCCAAGGATTCTAGAAGGTGGAGGTGAGGAGATCGGGCAAGCCAATGCAAAGGCTTGACCAAAAAAATATAGGGAGTTTATAGCAATATGGGATTATGCTTACCACAATGAAGTGCAATTACATTAGCTTGCTTTAGTCAGATTTCTCCTGTTATATTCAGTTCTTTTTTGTACCTTCACTATGAAATTGACCATTATGAATGGTATCTCAGTGGGATGAATGGATTAGATGGATAGATAGATTGATAAATGGATGGATGGATTAGATGAATAAATAGATTGGATAAATGAATAGTTACTTAGAAAGAATGGATAGATAGATAGATGGATGGATAGATGGATAGATGGATGACGTTTCCTCTCTTCCAATCTTCATAGTTCATCCAGGTATGAATTAGGCTAGATATTCTTCAGATCTCTTTACACTAAGATTTTCTGACTCTCTCTGGACCTACAGGAATGAAAAAACTGAGGCTATAGCTCACCAGTGTTAGAGAAGGCAAAATAAAATCTGACTAGTCTTTAGGCAATGCTTGGAGATCACTTTTCTGCAATATGTCAGGAAAGAATTTTGTTCTAGTCTGACCTCAGTGAGAGCACAAATGGCATCCCCTCTCATTTCACAGTCTGCAATCCATAGCCGAGATATCTATAGGACTGGGGATGTGAATGTAACATAGTGAATTGCATCTGGGAGTCGGGTATATTGGGTACAAATCCTGTCTTGGACAATAATTCTATAACCCTGGGGAAGTCATCTAATCTCTGAGCCTCCGTTTCTTTATCTGTAAAATAAAGGGATTGGATTTGGCCTCCAAGTTCCCTTCCACTTCTAAATCTATGATCCTATGACCAGAATATTGGGTCCTGGTGCAGAGGAAATAGATCTGGTATCTAGAATATTCCAGGCATATCATATTATAGATTTAGAGGGTTTGGATGCCTTCCAGCTCAGAGATTTATGATTCCAGCTATATCCCTGGCACATAGTGAGCACTTAATAAATATTTTTGAGTGATTGATAATCTCCAGTCTGAAAATTCAGGCTATATAGCTTCTGTCTCTTCACTCTGCTGACTCGCACTAGGAGAGGGTCCCAGACATTTTGTTCCAGACAAAGGCAGGGTCAGGTGCAGCAGATTTATGTAAAGGGGGAGGCAGGATGAGGTAGGAATGATGGGTCATTTATACCCCAGTCCAGGTCTGACTCTGAATGATACTTCCTGAGGGAGCTGATCTCTGGGAACCTGCTCAAAGAGTTTAAGACATCATCTGCCATTACTGCAGACATTACAGGAAATGGATATTGGCGCTTTGGTTTAATTAGAAGCAATTCTGCAGCTGCCTATTTTCCTGTAATATATAAGATATATGTCTGTGTGCATATTATATGCACATACATAAATACATACACATATACAAGTGTGTATAAAATCATGTTGGCTATGGCTCACTGGAGAACTAGAACACGAGAGGATCAAACTGATGAATGTTCAAAAAGGGTAATTCCGGTGACAATCAATAATCCCTTGTCTTTATTCCTTCCAGGTGAGGTCTAAGAAAGGGTTAAACCACTAGCAACAGCATTCTGCCTTCCCAGAATGATTAGCCAATGAGCATCTTTCCTGATGATGTAATGTCCTGGGCTGACAATTCATTGGTTCCATCTATTGTTTCTCTTTGGGGGGGGGGGTGGAGGGGGAGAAGCCCAAAGGGTTAATTATTCTGTGCACTGGATAGATGCCCTTTTTTTCCTTCCCCCTCCTTTCTGCCAGCGGTGTGTCTGGGTACAAGGCTCAGTGGAATCATCGATTTCTCCTTCTTTCCCAACAAACAGCTGCAGCGCCTTCTCTGTACTCACATCATCCCTTCACACCCAGCAATGAGGCACATGTCCCCTGTAGTACTACTGAAAATAGGGGGTGGGATGAAGGGGGGAGATAGATTGGAGGAGAATGATTTAAGGAAAAGAAAAATTACAGAGTTGAGTAAAAAAATCTTTCTCTCTCCCAAAGGGGAAGACAGTTGGGTTCCATTTTGCCTTCCGAGAACCTGCTGGCAGGCACTATAGAATACATGCTGGTCAAACGGAGCCCAGGCCACCAGCCTAGATGGTGAGAAGTCTCCTAATCTGGTGAGAAAAATCGTATTCACCAACAGCAATAAATAAGAGCCTTTTGCCTGGTAGGACTCCATCTGTACTACTCTGCTCTCTTCTGGGTACCACATTTTATCAAGGGGTATTTTTTTTTAAATCTGGAATGTATCTTTAGGATAGAAACCAGAGGGTCCTCGTGATGAAAGGGAAGGGGGAAAGATGGGGAAGAGAAAGATGGGGAGGGAGGCAGAGAAGGAACAGGAGGGGGGAAAGGGAAGAAATAAAGTGAAGTAAGGGAGAGAAATGCAGATGAACGGGGAGAGAGTGAGAGATAGGAGAGATCTTCAAATATAAGCTTGTCAATCATAAAATAAGCATTTGTTAAGCATTTCTTATTTATATCAACTAGCCCGCCCTGGATTTAGAGAAATAAAGTCAAAAACAACAACAACAACAACAACAAGCACTACTCATAAGAAGCTTATGTTCTAAGAAGCATTTGTTAATCACTTACTTATTGTATGCTTCAGGATATAAATACAATAATTGAAAACAATCTCAAGGAGCAAAATATATAGACACACACATATATATGTATCTATATGTATCTATAATACATATATTATTGTATATGTCTATAATATAATATAACATGAATGTATACATATCTAGATACATATATGTAGTTAGATATGTATCTATAAGTATATCAAATCAGTTAACAAGCCATTTGTCAAACAACTACTGCTTGTCAGAGAATGTTAGGAAACAAGGATACAAAGTTAAACACTAAAGCATCTCAGCCCTCAAGGAGTTTCCATTCTATTAAGTAAAAAAACAACATTGATCCCATATGAAAGGAATTCCCAATTAACAGATAAGAACGCTAAGGCCCCAAAGAGTTAAATGAACTGTGTCAGAAATAAGATGTGAAGCCAGGGTATAAATGAGATCCAAGTGGCATCTTAATAAAATATCAGACTTGCACATTCAAAGCATTCATATGGCAATTGTGGGGATTATACTTTAGTGCCAGCTTCTTAAATTGTGGGTCATAACCCCATATGGGGTCTTGTAACTCAATGTGGTGGTGGTGGGGAATGTCATGACTGCTATTTATTATCAGTAAATGTTTGATTTATATACCTATATACCCAGGGTCACAAAAATTTCTCAGGCAAAAAAGGGTTAGGAGTGGAAAAGTTTAAGAGACAGAGACAGAAATCAGTCCAAGCACGAGGTATAAACCCCTGAGCTAGGACAGTGGTTTGGGTATAGATTGGATTGCATGGCTACCGAGTTTCCTTCCATCTTTGATAATTTATGCAATCAATGAACGAACTTCGGGAAGTCCATTCTCTCAGAATGGACTTAAACCCTTCCTGAAAGTTTGTGCAGTTAAGGCCCTAATCCTTTTCCAATGTCAAAGGCCTGTTTATAGGAATCTGTTTCCCTTTAATTAACTGAATGCAAAAGGCAGAGGTTTAGTTCCTCTGCTGTTTTCTATTTTTTTTTTTTTTTTTTTTGCTTCTATAGATTGCAGAGCTTGAAGAGTAACAGAAGGCTAAGAACATTGACCCCTACAATACTCAAAGCTGGGACTGCCCTTAGAACATGAAATGCTAGACCTGAAAGAGTCTTTAGAACAGACAATGTGATTAGAGGAATTTTAGAGCGCAGTGTCAAAACTGGGAGGGCCTTTAAAACACAGGATCTCAAAGCTGGAAGGAACCCTAGAACATAGGATGTCAAAGCTGGAAGGGATCTTAGAATGGAGAAAGTCAGAACTTGGAAATCTCAGAAGTGGGAGGGCCTTTATACATCACATGTCAAAGATAGAAGGAACCTTAAAACACAGGATATCGAAGCTGGAGGGGGCTTTAGGACAGAGCATGTCAAAGCTGGAAGGAGTCTAGAGAAGTTAGAACTTGAAGGGATCTTAGAACAGTAAATTTCAGAAGTAGGGGGGACCTTAGAACAAGGAATTTCAGAGCCCTAGACCAGAGAATGTCAGAAATAGGAGGGACCTGGGACATCTTCTTGCTCAGTCACCTGATTTTGTAAATATGAAAATTGATGCTCAGAGACCAAAAAAAAATAATTTCTCAAGGCTATATAACTAGAAAGAGGCAATACCAGTACTCACATGTTTTAAGATGTGACCTCTTTATTCAGAAGGTCACAAGTCAGCAAACTTTCCAGAGTAGAAGTCAAAGTTGTCTATATTCTTTTCCAGAAGGCATTCAGAGTTGGGGGCAACATGGGAAGGGTGAGACACTGGGCCCTTCTCTTTGCCATCTTGTGACTAGAAGTGCATTTTCCTTCTCACATTGGGTATATGGAGGAAGAAGGTGGATTCTGACACCTGCCCAGATGGGATGACAATGATCTAATGCACATGATGACATGGCCATAGGGAGATCCATGTTAGAGTCCATATACCACTGAAAATTAGCCAGAGTGCAATTTCAACTTGTCAGTTTTAGACTTTTGAATTCTAGTTTGGATTATTATTATTATTCATTACTAATGTGTCACTGACTGTCATAGGGAAAGGAAGACAATATGTATTTATTAAATACCTACCATGTGCTAGGTGCTTTGCAAATATTATCATTTGATTCTTACAATTCTGAGAGGTAGGTACTATTATTATCCCCATTTTTTTGATGAAGAAACTGAGGCAAGTAGAGGTAAGCGACTTAGCTGGTAGTTATCTGAGACTGGATTTGTACTAAGAGTTTTCTGATTCCAGGACTTAATACTCTAACCATTGAATCATCCAGCTTCCCTACACAGAATCTCATGGGTATGTGCTGATAAGGCACACTTGTAGCTCATTATTTATTAAATGCACTAAATGTAGTGCATTTAAATAATGCAGTACATTATTTACATATTACAGAGTTGGAGGTACTGATGTTGAGTCTCTACAAAGTCTTGGAGAAAAACACTTTAGGAAGAGGCCAAATTATGAATTATGTGCCTATTTGTAGGGTGACTGCAGCTCTGCAAAGTGCTTTTATCCCAACGGCCCTGCAAGGAAGTGATGAATATAGTATTGTTCCCATTTTAGAGATGAAAAAATGGAAAGTGAGAGGAATTAAATGACTTCCCAAAATCATATAACTACTGAATGTCAGGTGTCAGATCTATGATCTAAACCAGGTGTCCTTGGCTCCTCGTCCAATATTCCTTCCACTTTTCTATATTCCTTCCTGAGATATGTAGAGGGAATAAAAAATTCTATTTCTCTCAAGGATCAGTCAGACAAATACAAATATTCCCATATATCAATATTAATTGTTGAATTTGTTTATTTAAAGCACTTTATTAAGCGCTTAACATGTACCAGACACTATGCTAAATGCTGAGGATACAAATATAAGAAAGAAAATCGGTGTCTCCCCTCATGTAGTTTACATTCTAATAAGAGAAGATAACATTTATAAATGGGCAACTGAAAAGGAAGGTACCTCAGGGCAAAGTGATAAAGTTCAGAAAATGAGAGGTGACTGGTCTGGCCCCTTCCCCAAACAATAGAGAGTGAGCCTGGGCTCTTCCTCAAAATGGAGGTCCCAGAAAGAACTCACCAATGAGAGAAAGGACCTATAGAATTGAAGAAAAGCAGCATCTGAGTCATGTTGTGAAGCCCATATTAAACATCTACTTAGTCTAACCTCCTCCCAATGACTTTGTGACACAGTGTATAGTGTAGTTCGAAACATAGCAATAAGTGCTGGAAATATAATTCCCAGGATCCTATAATTCCATTCTTGACATTGGGCAATACGAAAAGATCCCAGAAGCCACCTAAATTGAACCCATCCCATTTTTCAGGTGAAGAAACTGAGACAGAGTGGTTCCATGATTTACCCAGGATTATACAGTTAGTGAACATCTCAGACAAAATTCTAAGCTAGTCAGTTCTCTCTCCTGAGTCTCAGTTTGCTTATCTGTAGAATGAGAGCATGGATGACCTCTAAGGTCACTTCTAAATCTTAATCTACGACACTATTAATGCTAATGCAATTGTCTAGTTTCTACCAGCATGACCTTGGACAAGGAAGCCATTCCATTCTCCAGGCTCAGTCCACTCATCTGTAAAACGAAGGGGCTGGACCAGTGGATTTCTTTGTTGCCTTTGAACTCCAAATCTCGATTTCTCAAAAAGAGATTAGGCCATTTCTATAGCCCAACCAAGAGGAGGAAGGGACCAGTCAATGGAGATGGAATTCCAGGACAATCCCAATGGGCCCTCTAAGAAAGTGACGTTCTGCTTTCTCTGAATGAAGCAAAGCATGTGGGTGATTAAGCTCTTTGGAGGAAAGCTGTTTAAACTGTTGAGGGGGAGATGTGTCAGATGGGAGCTGGTGACCTCCAGAAATAGAAAAAAAAAAAAACGATTGCAGCAAGGCGAGTATCTTTTGACTTCTGGGGCTGAATCGCAGTCCCGAGGATGCTACTGGCTAGGAATGGGAAACAGCAGTGGAGAGCTGGAAAGAGAGCTTAGATCCAGTCCAGCTTCCTTATTTGATAGATGGGGAAATAGATAGATAGATAGATAGATAGATAGATGAATGGATGGATGATTGATTGGATAGGTAGATGGGTGGATGGGTGGATAAGTAGGTAGATAGGTAGGTAGGTAGGTAGAAAGATAGATAGATAGATAGATAGAGATGAGGTTCTGTGGAGGCAGTACCCAGCCAGAGGTCATATTTATAAAAAAAAAAATCAGGATTGAAACCCATGAGCCATAGGATCATAGGTTCAGAGAGTCAAAAAAATCCTCCAAGCCACCTAATCCAACCCACCCAATTTTATAGGTGAAGAAACTGAGGTGTGGAGTGGTTATGTGATTTGTCTAGGATCATACAGCTAATGAATGTCTCAGGCAAAACTCCAAGCTAGGTCTTCCTCTGTCAGTCTTTTCAAAGCTATTGAAATTTTTCAAGCTTTATTTCTAGATTAGAAAAATCCACACACCCCCTCAATCCCCTCTCCTTGACCTTGACACTGTGGTAAAGAGATGCAATGGAATTATGCAAGGTACAGAAAATAATCATAGCTCATCTCAATTAGATAATATGGTTGAAAAGGGATTTTCCACTCATCAGCATTATGAGGAGAGTGGTATTAGAGTGCCGTAACTACGGTGGAGTGACGGACACTTTGCCTCATGATGCTGACAATTCCAGGGTTTTCTTAGCGACGTAGAAAGAACAGAGCCTAGCAACTAGATATTAAAAATAATTTCAAATAAAATTTTAAAAAATTTAAAACAGATGACAGACTAGGTTGAGTTACCCACATGTGCACGTGCACAAACATGCATACACACAGACCAGAGCCATGACTTGTCCAAGGTCACACAGCTAGTAGATGTTTGCCCAAATCTTCTGGATCTAAGAAAAAATATTTGTCTACTGCCCTAAACTCCCAACTCCAAGGCTTTGGTCATCCTTATCTACTCCCACTAATTACCTTTGGCCCTCCTGGATAATGGCAATCCTAGCACCGCCTTTAGGATTCCTTTCTCTAACTGCATGTCTTTTGCACTGCTTGGAAGGCTCAAACAAAAAGCCCGAAAGAAAGATGCTGAGTTGTCCTGCCTGAGCAGGAGGAGGGAGGAGAGGAGCTTGGGAGGGGGAGGGCGGCATAAGTGAGGGGTTTGGCTAGGGACTGACTCATCCAATGGGGCCAGGCTGTTCTCCAGAGAACCAGCGGTGGAGAGAGGGAGGGGAAGGAGGAGGGGGAGGGAAAGGGGAGGGAAAGGGGATGGAATGAGGCAGCATTTTACTCCAATACCAGACTCACAACGTGAGGTCTCTCAGTGCTTTTCTTGCCTCTCCTACCTGACTTCCCAAGACAAGATCTCCCTCCCAGTTCTTCAGATGTTACTTTCCTATAAAATGGGCTCGATATTTGTTCAAGATGAATCTTTTGGGGCTGCCGGGATCAAAGACCAAGTAAGTACATGATTTTAATTCTAGTCCTAGGCTGTAGAGCTGGGAGGGATTTTAGGGACTCTGTTCCAACTTCCCTGGGTTTAAGAGAAGAGAAAATATAAAACTCACCCTGGGGAGGTGATTGCCCATATTTACACAACCTGGAACCAGGGGTTGGGGCAATCCATTACCCTTCTATTTAGCTATAGAAGGGACTTCTCCCCTCGCCATCTACCTACCTTCAACTTAAGTTAGCATTTATAGCTATCGTTATTTAATTTATAGTTTTTGAAGTTATTTAATTTAACTCATAAAAGTACTGTGAGATGGGTGCTACTATTATCCCCATTTTAGAGACGAGGAAACTGAGGTTGTGTTTTTATGATTTGCCTGGTTCCTTATAGTAAATAGACTGCTCGTTTTCAGGAATATCTTATTTCAAAATCTCTCTCTTGATAGCAGCTTTAGCTCCTGAAAAAGTCCCAATCTCATTGAGCCTCAGTTTCTTGATGTGGAAATAAATGAGATGGATTGATGGCTTCTGGGGTCCCTTCCAGCTCTGCATCTAGGATTCAATGAGCTAAGTAGGTTGCTCTAAGAATTATTGTCTGAAACGCGGATCTGTCCGCTATCTGCCTGATAAATGAGGATTAGATCTTGGGCAGTGAAAAGATTCCTGTTTATACTAGCTCTTGGGAAGGGGGAATCTTTAGGGATTCTGCCTGTTCTGAGGGTGAGGGGCCTGAAGCAGGCAGGTGTCCTGCCATGGGCCTCCCTGGATTTTCTGGTACAGGAAAAGGAGAGGGAAGAAGCTGGGAGGGTTGATGATGCACACAAGGGAAGGAGGGCCCCAGTGGTCCCTTTGAAAGTGGGCTGGCTTTACCTTCAGCTGCATTCTCAATGCGGCGGAGACCTCCATCCACCGGCTGGTGCACTGCTGTTCCCTGCAGGAACTGGGGGAGGGAGGAGGGAAGGAGGGAGGGATGGCGGCGGCGGCAGCAGCAGCAGCAGAGGGGGGAGGAGGAGGAGGAGGCAGCTTGCTGCAGCAGCAGCCTCGGTTCTAGGGCTGAAAAATCCCTTTGTTGTCTGAGTGGGACAGTTTGGGCGAGATGCCAGGCTCTTGGGGATGAAGGGAGTTTGAGGATGGCTTGGGGGGCTTCTTATGGCAGAACGGGGGAGTTCTCTGCTCCTGCTTCTCAGGTCAGCCCTCCGGATCGCTGGCTCGGTCTTGGGGAGAGAATGATTGCTGCCTGGCTGGGGCCCAGATCTCTGAGATGTGCCACTGGAAGCTTTTTCGGGGGAGAAGGGAGGTGGTGATCCGGCCTCGAGTCTGGGATCCTTCCTCAGCCCTGCCCGCTCCCTTTATTCAGCTGCAGCCTGCCTCTGGGGCTCATGCTCTGGACTCCACAGACCTCAGTCTTAATCCCCCCTCTGAAGCTTATTGGCTGTAGCATCGCAGCTATCTGGCACTCAGTTTCCTTCTTTGTAAAATATATTTTATCATGAATATACATCAGAAAGGCTGCATGGAGTAGTGGGTGGAGAATGAATCGGAGAGTCCTGGACTTCCATTTCTTTTTTGCCTAAGGGGAAGAGGTAAGGAGCGGAGGGGGGATCGTAGTGGAGAAAGAACCTGAATTCAAATCCCACATAGATACTTAATAATTATAACCGAGCAGCACCTGTCTAGCCTCTTCACTCTGTTTTCTCATCTATTAAATGGGGGTGATAATAGCTATATACCTCCCAGGGCTGTCCTGAGAAGCAAATGAAATTACAGTGGTTTTCAAACCTTTAAGTGATGTAGCTTGTGATCCTGTGCTTATTTTTGTTTTGAAACCTTGAATTGTTATAAGAATGCTAATGATTCTATGTTTGTTAATTTAACAAATGTATATTTAATAGGTACACTTTGAAGCACATAGTATAGTCTGGCTGTTATAACAGGATTCCTTTTATTTTTTCCCAAGGAAACTGGGACCCAGAGAGGGACAGCCACTTCCAAGGTCACACAGCTTAAACTGAGTGGCCACTTGCCCCAAACCCTTCGGGGCGGTTCTAGAATGGATCTGTCTACATCTGGGAATGCTCTCATCCCCCAGGGGTGTCTGTCTCTCCTTTGGCCTTTGAAGCTGCTCTTGAAAGATTTTTTGATTCAGCTTGGCCAGAGTAGAAGGGCAGTGCTGAGCCTTCTGGGAATTCCCAGCCCAGAGGCTCCACACTGATAAGAAAGGGGACAGTGAAGGCTCCTGGAGGAGAAGGAAGGGAAAGAAGAAAGAATTGGAAGGAAAGGTAAGTGGAAAATGAGACACAGTGATGAACAGGACATCTTGACTCTGTGGGTGGAGTGCAAATACCAAGTTCCTAGAACTTGGAAACTCAAAAATTATCTTCTCTCTGTCTCTCTGTGTGTAAGTGTATGTGTGTTTGTTTCTGTCTGTTTCTCTGTCTCTTTTTCATCCCCCCTCTCTCTATTCTTTTCCCTCCATCTCCTCTTTCTTCTCCCTCTCCTTCTCTCTTTCTCCCTTTCCCTTTTCCTTTCTTTCTCCCTCTCTCCTCTCTTTCTCCCTCTCTTTCCTCTCTCCCTCCCTCTCCACCTTCTGTCTCTATCTCTCTGTCTGTCTCTCTCCCCCCTCCCTCCTTCCCTCTCTCCCTCCCCCTTCTTTCCTCTTTCCTTCTTCCATCTCTCTCTCCCCATCCTTCCTCTTAACTTTCTCCATCTCTCTCCTCTCCTTTTCTCCTCTTTGCTTTCTCTTTTCCTCTTCTCTCTTCCCTCTCACATGCCTTTCATTTCCCTTTCCTCCTCCTCCTCCCTTTCCCCCTCTCTACTTTTTTCCCTTCTTCTTTTTCCCCTTTTCTTACACTAGAGGTAGCTGAACCCCAGGAGGTGAATTGACACTCATCTGGTCACCAGCTAGTCAGTTGTACCACAACTGGCTTGGAGCCAAGATCTTTTGACTCCAGTCTCAGAGTTCTTTCCACTCCACTAACCTGCCACAGAAAACCTGGGAAATGCGGTTGATAACTTTGTACAAAGAGAAATGGGATTTGTTGCCCTTAGCATTAACTTTGGAATTTTTAATTCTCCACAGTGCCTACTCTGTCGCAGGCAATGTGCTAAATTCTCTTCACATAAATAAATGTTTTGTATATATTTATATAGTGGAAGAGCAATATCTATGTCTAGATACATAATCTCTATTTGTATATCTGTCTCTATACACATATACACATCTATTTTTGTATATATGTATTATAAACATGTATTAGGTATACACACATGTATATGCAACATACATATACATGTATTCTATATGTATATTGCACTGCATATAATATACACATGTAATATACCTATATACATGAATCATATGTGCATTTATGTATACATACACATGCACAACATATGCACCTGTATACATATATATGGAATCTCAGTTGATCCTTACAACAGTCCTGGGAGACAGGTGATAATATCCCCATATTACAGTTGAGGAAATTCAAATTGTAAGAGATTAGATGACTTGCCCAATGTCACAATCTGTTTTAAGGCTAGATTTTAACTTAGGTCTTCTTGACTTCATGCTCAGTGTTGTATGCATGGGACTACCCAGATGCCTCCGTATTTTTTTTTCATTTTAATAGTTATGAGACAGAAACTCCTCTCTCCTTGTCTTACATCCATTCCTCACTGAGGTTTGGAAATTTAGGACCTGTATGATGCTGAATAAATCAGTTCTCATCTGTAGCTCTCATCTCCTCATCTAATAAATGAGAGGATTGTATTGGATGATCTCTGAGCTTCCTTCTAACTCCGGATTTACAAACCTATGGAGGGAAGTAACTTGCCCAACCTTCGCAGTCAGTAGTCCATCACTCAACCAGAAAGCATCTATTAAGTGTTGACTGTGTGCCATACAGTCTATTCAACACTAGGAATACCAAAAAGGATTAAAAATTATTACAACAAAAATTCCCTGCCTTAGGGAATCTTACCATCTAGTGGGGAAGACAGCATTTAAAGAAATGGGACTATCTAAAATATATTCTGATTGGATGAAAACAATCTTTAAAAAGGAAGGTATTAGTGACCAAGCCTAAACTTGACTCAGTTACACACTATGCTATCTCATGAATAAATGCAGTCACATTTACTGAGCCAGACACTGCCTGGTGATCAATCCAGAACTAAGGGCGTTTCGCCCTCTCTAAGGTGTCTAGCCCCCCAGGCTCTAATTGTAACTTTCTTCCTTACTTGTAAAATGGGGTGATAATAGTAGTATCTATCTCATAGGGTTGCTATAAGGATCAAATGAGGTAAAATATCTGTGAACTGTTTTTAAAAAGGTAAAATGCTATCTATTGCTACTATAAGAAACTAGAAGATTAATTTGGAACAGAAGGCATGTAATTTTTAAAACATTAAGTAAATAACAAGGAAAATCCTCACACACACCCCCATATATACATGAGCACACTCTTCTACAGATTTCCACTGCTCTGGTGGGAGAAGCAATCTACATAAAGAACACATTTAACTTAGGAACACATATGGGAGAATGTGATCCACTCAATTCATATTTCTAGGGTTGTATCCCAACTGAAATCCTCCTCTAGAAGGAGGGACACAATATGATTTAGATTTAGAGAAAATTTCAAAGGATTCTCAAATGGAATAAATAGGATCCCATGGAATCAACTTTTAATAGGAAGTCAGCCCAAGAGAAATGATGTTCTCTCAAGAATTAAATTCTGAAGACACAAAGAGAAACATTTCTGTTAAGGAAGAGAAGGCAAAGTTTTTAGCAGAGGTTGATTTAAAATTCACAAGCAACTCAATGACCAATTTACTTTCTTTTCAAGTTTACTGGAGGGAAGGTCCATTAATTGAGGATGAATATAAAATTATGACATGATTCCATAAGAAAAATGTCAGCAACACTAAAGTTGAGAATGCTAAGTGTCACAATAATTCATAATTTTAAGCTTTAGGCCATATGATGGCCCCTCATGTCCACGTGGTTCCCTCTTATACTACCTAAGGGACGTTTTAGATGTAAAGTTAAGAACATAATCAGAATTGCTCCGAGTCTTGAGTTAGGGGGAGAAAACACTTTGTCAAAGGTTTAATTCTCTGTTTTACATTAATATTTATTCCAAGTTATCTTTGCCTCTTTCAATTAAGGGAAAAATTGGTTTATGAAAAATATTTGGATTAACAGAGAAAAATTAATTTTCAATGTCTCTTGATGAGCATTGCAAGGGGAAGCTTAGGAGAAAACAGACTTTTTTGTTTTTTATCTTTAATTTTTTATAATGCCTTTCATTTATTTATTTAGTACAAATGGTAGAAACATCATAATCCCTTCTCCATATCTCCCTTCTCTGATACCACTCAGTAATATCTTTCTCTTTCTGCTTTTGAGGTTCTCACTACTTCAGCTCTGTATGTCTCTACTCCATCCTTTCCAATGCTATATCCTCCGGTTTTCTCTCCAATTCAGAGACACCTTCTTACTATACAAATAGCTCAGGGTATGGCTAAGCCCTTCACTCAATACCTTTATTACTTCAGTGACCTTTGGGAGCCACATTCTCACCAAGTTCTAGTTGACTAATTCATTCAAGAAATATCCTTGCCTTACAAAGGTAATTACTTTAAAGTGGGATGGGGTGAAATCAGTAGAGGCTTTCCATAATATTAAGAAGGCAAAAAGAGTTTCACCTATAAAATGGGAAAAATGGAGACTCAAAGAATGAAATAAAACCATTGCTAGTGGTGGTTGGGATGATAATGGACAGAGCCACTTATCTTTTATTTGAAATTTTTGAGGTGGTTGAGTTTTGTTTTGTTTTAACTAGGTGGACCATTTGACTTCTAGGATCTCCTCCTACCCCAAGATTCTGTGATTTGGTAATTCTGTATTCCAGAGTAATGTATGACTATCCTCTAAGACATTAGTACAGATGATTGTGAACCACACAATCCAGGGCAGAGTCTATGGCCATTATGAGTTGATAGAATGATAGAGTAGCCCAAAAATGTAATGAATTCATACGATGCTTGGACAGGTATTTAGAAAATATAGGTTATGATAATGCAATTTCATGTTCTGATCCGACCACACATGGAGTATTGTGTATAAATCTCAAGCATACATTTTAAGATGACTTTGACAAGTTCAGCCTTATCTAGAGAAGGAATATGGCCAATGAAGTACCACTCTCTGAGAATAAGATCAACACTACACATGACATAAGACCAACCAGCTACAAGAATCCTAATTATAAGCAATCTCTTCTCCAATAGGATTTGGCCATGCATAACTGATGAGATTAAGCTACATCCCTGTAAGTCACTGGGAAGCTGCCAACCTCAATGGTAAAACAATAGGTACTCTTTACAAAAGTACACAGAAATGAAGGATTCTGGGATGACCAGTGCTAGCTTATATACAAAGGGAATGAGGAGGTGGAGAAAGAGTATTAGAGATTAGAATTCTTCATTATTTCATCCATTTTAGTCCATGGAGATTCAGACCCAAGAGGTAACTGGTGTGATAGAGAGGAAAGAACAGGAGACTTGGAATCAGAGAACTTGACTTCAAATCCAGGTTCTGAAATTACCATGTGAATAATAAGTCAATTCCTCTTAGTCCCATTTTTCTCTTCTGTAGGATGTGATCAACATAAGGAATATCTTTGATTCTAAAGAAGCAATGATAGAACATGCTTTATGCATCCTAACCAAGAGGTGATGGATTTAGGATACATAATGAGACCAATTAAAAAATGCAAACATAGCCAATTAGGGAATTTTTTATGCTTAACTATACATATTTTTTCTTTTATTTTTTATTAGACAGAGGGTGGAGATGAGAGAAAATAGATTTCTGTTCATTTAAAAGAATTTTAAAATGTGAGGGTTAAGCTAAAGCATGTCTAAGGCACAGCCTGGCTATAAATCTATTATGTTATAATTTCATATCTCCAGGTAATCAGTCCCCAGGTCTTTAGTCAGCAACTACTTGATAGATTTGACACACAACAACAATCTAGACAGAAAGTCTTTAAACAGGCAGCTCTTTAGAGTAGAGTAGAGGTAATTCATCAAATTTTTAATAGCTTGATAGAAAAATTCCTGAAGGACATGCAACTCTGTTCTAGTGATGCTATTCAGTGAGCTATCTTCTTATCTGGAATTTGGTTTCCTGAGCAGTAATTGTAGTAAAGATAGATGGAACTAACTAGTTGAACTTTGGAGGGTAGAGGAAGTATGATGCAATAGAATGGAGAATGAAGTTGTTATTGGAGGACTTGGATTCAAATCCTGCCTCTGACACATACTGATAATGTGGTTATTGGCAATTCACTCTAAACCTTGGTTTCCTTATCTTTAAAATGGGGGAGATGGGGTATTATCCCCTATATCACTTACTTCTTGTATTAAAAGGAATAATATATGCAAAGCATTTCGTAAACATTAGTGCATTATGAAAAGTTTAATGACAAATACAATTATTGTTGATGATGATAAAGATGATGATGATTATTCTAAAGACCTTTTTCCCCTAGCTATTGAGGTATTGACTTTCTGGTATACAGTGGTCTCATGTGAGTGAGAGCAAACTGAGGTAATTTCTTTGATTAGACCATTGGCTCTAATCCTATCATCTGCTTGTAATACCAAACAGTTGTTTTCTATTCTTTAAATTATAATTTATTCATTCCTTTTGTTTTGACATCATCATCATTTTCTACTTTCATGTACCACCCCTATCCAACAAATCATCCATTGTAACAAAAAATCAAAAAATGGAGAAAAAAAATACAGTGAAACCAGCAATCAACAGAATGTACATGATTCCTCATCCATATCCCCCATCAAAAAACAGAGAGAGCTTCAGATACTTCAGGGGAGCTCTTGTGTTTCCTCTGAACCTTCCCTTCTCCAAGGGAAAAAAAGGGGAAAGATAGATTTACTCGTCTCTTCTTCAGGGTCAAGTTGTGGCACTATAATTACATAACATGCAATTGCAGGTTTTTGCTCTTTCCATTTGTGTTGTAGTCCTTGTGTATATTGTGTCCTGGCTGTACTTGTTTCATGTTGCATCAGTTCACTTAAGTCTTCTGGTACTTCTCAGAATACTTCATATTCATTTCTTATAGCATAGAAATGGCATTCACGTCCCACCTTTTGTTTAGCCAGTTTCCAATCAATGGACGTTGATTTTATTTGCAGGACTTTATTATCACCAAAATGACTGTATTTCTTTGACCTCAGCCAGCTGTATTTAATGACGCTCCCCAAAACTGTGAAGCAATCCAAGCAATAGATTGTCTTAGTATCCAGTGATCGCTTTAATATTAATGTTCTCTATATCAAACTGCCTACTACCTTGAAAAGAAATGGAGGAAGGGAGAAAAATTTGGAATTCAAAAACTGGTAAAAAATGAATATTAAAATTTTCTTGACATGTAATTGGGAGGGGGATGAAATACTATTTTTAAAAAATGTTAATGTTCTGTACCTGGCTCCATATCTACCTTTTCCCTGCTTCTCTGGTTCTTAAGGGCTTCTCACTGATAATTATGAACACTTTTGTTTCAGACTCTCTGCCTTGACTATGTATTTCCCACTTTTCCAGGGTGATTGTAAGAATAATGGAATCATAGATTTAAAGATGGAAGGGATCTTAGAGATTTCATAGATCCTTTTGGAGGTCCAATAAAACCTATGGCTCTCTTTTCAGAATCATGTTTGTTAATACATGAAATAAAATACATCAGGTGTCAAATGAAACTAATTATGTTGGCAGTATAAAAATATTTGCTAAAACCACATTTTACAGACACCCCCCCCCCTCAGTTTAAGAACCATTTCACGTAGTCCATCCCTCTCATTTTACAGATAAAGAAACCAAGGCTTGGAGAGTTCAGTTTTCCAATGTTATATAGCCTGAAAATGTCCAACGCTGAATCTGAACCTCAGATGGCTCTGAATTTTTCAAACATTTGCCGACAGCAAAGCACCATTTAAATGTCAGATTCGATTACCTACCTTTTGTTACCTCTGTTCTTTTGTTTTCTGTTGGCCTACCTGGCCTACCTTTTCCAAAGCTTAAGAACAGAGTACTCTTTGGTACATAGCAAAAGTAAAAGAGATGTTTCCATTGAAGGAACGGAGGATCTTCCCTTGGAGAAGGGAAGGTTCAGAGGAGACATGAGAGCTCCCTTGAAATATCTTTCATATTAGGGATTCCCTTTGTTCTGCTACCTCAAAGGTTGGGACTAAGAGCATGGGAGGGAGGAAGAAATTGCTTAATTATAAGAGAAAGCTTTCTAATAGTAAAAATGTCCAAAAACCAAACAGACAAAGAGTAAAAGAGAGCTCAGTCCTGACTGTCAGGCTACTGGGGAAGAATTCTCCCTCTCTCCCCAGACAATTACTCTATGGTCTTACCTGGTCTTAGAGGGAGACAAGGATACCCCAGGGTACATTAAAGAGAGCTTTGTAACACAACAGTTTAAACCCACGCTTTTTAATAACATAACATTCCACAATGTATAGCAACTAAGACAAATGCCAAATACTGACCCCTGGATTTATGATTTCTAGCTATGTGATTGATCTTGATCAAGATACTTCCTCTCTCTCATCCTAAGTTCCCTCATTTTTAAAAATAAATGTTAGGTTAGAAGAACTCAAAATTCCCTTCCAAATCTAAAATCTATGATTCTAAGATGGGTAAAACTATACAAAACTGGACTGGCAAAAGTCTATATGAAAAAAAAAGATATAGGGGTCTTGGTGAACTTGCATGCTCAATATGTTGACATTTACAATATGGCCACTATAAAAATATATATAATTTTAGTCTCCATTAAGAGAGATGCTGTGTCCAAAACTGGGTGGTTGATGTTGCCACTGCCTTCGGTCACAGTCAAGCGACACAGTAAATGTTTTGTCCAATTCTGTGTCCTGTGTTTCAGAAAGAACATTAACAATCTGAAAGTTCTCCAAAGGGAGGGCAAATGAGACTCTAGCAAGGTTTCTTAAACTGTTGTTTAACAACACAATCGAATATGGGGTCATATAATTGAATGTGGGAGTCATGAAATTATGATTTATTACCAGTAAATGTTTGATTTGTATACCTGTTTTATATACTTATATACCTGGAATTGTGTAAAAATTTCTTGGGCATAAAACATTAGTGTGTAGAAAAAAGTTTAAAAAGGCTTGCTGTATAGACTATGCTATATGATGATTAGCCATCATATTTTCTGGGGATATTTAACCTGTGACTGGGGAAAATGAACAAGAGCTCTTTTTAAATATTTAAAAGGTTTTCAGGTAAAAGAGGGGTTAAAACTCATCCTTCTTGATCTTTAATGGTAAAACGAGACCTTATGGGTACAAGATAAGGGAGACAGAATTTGGTTTGATAAAAGGATAAACAACTTCTAAATAAATTACTGCTTAAAAGCAGACTTGACTGCCTTCACAGGTGGTGAGCTTCTCATCTTATAGATGTTCAATAGGAGAATAGAATGATAACCAGCCCAACCTTACCATCAAGGGTATTACATCAGAGATTCTTATTCAGATTTGAGATGAACTAAGTAAATCTAACTCATCTTGCTTATTTCCTTCGAGACCCAGAGAGTCATTTTATCTCCCTAAATCTCAGTTGCCTTCTATGTCAATAAGAGGCTTGAACTCAATACCCTCTTGAAGCTTTTTCTAGCTGGCCCCCGGTCTAGGATTCTGTTAATCCTATGAACTCTGACCTATCTCCCATCTCTGAGATTCAGTGCTTTAAGGACCCAGCATCACAGCTGATCAATTTTTCCATTTTGGGAAGACTTTTGAAGTCATTAAACAAGATTCCCTAAGGTCATCATAATCTCCTGTCAGCAGAGACTCCATTGCAGGTATGATTTCCTGCTCTCCCTCAACATCAAGGGAGCAGTTGTACTAGTCCTAATGAGAGTCATCAATCATCCCAACTTCAGCCCTAAGGCCTTGAAAATTAAAACCCATAAATCTGGGCCCCAGCTGCCAGGGAAAACAGACCTTGGCTATTGCTTTGTAGCAATGATGTTAATGCTTTAACTAAACCCCTGGAATCTGTGTTTGGGGGATTCTTTTAACTCCACTCAAAGAGGAGAAATGCAGCCTGGGAAGTTTATGTAAATTAGCCTTCCCAAAATGGGCAAAGTCTTGCAAGGAACCAGCTGTTCAGCCTTCCTTTCCTCTGGGATGGGATTTCCATTTTTCATATTGGATATATGAGAAATTAGAGATAGCCCGGGTATTGGGGAAAGGGTGATGAACCAGGAGTGAAGAGACAAAAATTCTAATCCTAGCTCTGCTAATTTATAACTGTATGACCTTAAGGAATTCACTTCCCCTCTGTTCATTAGTTTATTGATCTGTAACACAGTATCTGCTACCCCTTAAGCATTTAATATGTTTGTTGATTGGTTGATTAAAATATTAAATCCAGGACCTTGGATAATGTCAAGTCTCTTCCTTCTCCAAAATGGCTAAATTCTCTTTGACTAAATAATTCTCTGTCAAGAATACAGAAGGATTCATCCCACCCCTGGGAGGGAGATGGGACCCAATGATATCCAAGGCTCTGTCCAATTCTAATGTTTATATGGTGAATTTTAGCACGCCAAGTTCTTTCTCATCCATTATTTCCACAGAATGTAAGCTCCTTAAGGGCAAGGACCATCTCAATTTTGTATTTACCTATTTATTCATCACCTCACACAGTGCCTGACAGAGAGTAGCTGCCTGCAAAAGATGCATTGATGGATCTCCAGAGCCTAGTACAGTGCCTGGCACATAGGAGCTTCATAAATGTGTGTTGATTTATTTATTGATCTCCAATGCCTAGCACTGTGCCTGGCAATAAGAGCTTCATAAAGGAGGTGTGGAGTGATTCGATCTTCAACTGCTTAACCAACGTGTTCATTGATGTATTCCTTTCAATGCCTAGCCCGGTGCCTGGCACATAGGAGTTTCATAAATGTATGTTCATTAATTTATTGATCTCCAATGCCTAGCACAGTGCCCGGCACATAGTGGATACTTAATGAACACTTGTTGAATTCTTTCATTTCCTCATCGTATTTACCTGTGAGATTACAGTAACCTGGAAAAGAAAACACTGGTGGGAGTGAGCAGATGAGAGGTCACTTTGAGCTCTCTAATAATGGGGAATCCTCTTGTTCACCAGCTGGCTCATTACTCATATAAAGATGCCCTCGTCCTCCCCATTCCCAGAATGTACTTCCTTCTTTCCTCCACCCCAAGGATCCTTTTCTTTAAGGTATAACTCAGTTACCGGCTTCTATGTGAAACTCTTTCTGCTCCCTCCCACCCCATATGTCCTTTCTCCCAAATTACTATGTATATAACTACTTTACAAATATATTTGTGTTTATTCATTTTATCTGCATCCTGTATGTATATATGAATATAAATTTTATATATTGTTTGTATTTGTCTCTCTGATTAGACTGTAAGCTCTTTGTGAGTAGAGACTGTACTTTCTATTTTTTGACCTAGTAGATGTTTTATAATCGCTACTAGTTTGTTGATCAATTAGATTTAGCTTAGAATACTTTTACAACATTTTGGGGGATGTCATCATCTGCCGTGTGCTGCAGCTGGCTGATGTCTGCCATTATCTTCCATTGTTCTCTTTTGTTTATTTTCAGTAAGTTTTTATTGGTGTCTGTTGTTTTTTTTTCTGAGTATCACTCGCTTCCCCTGCCCTAAACCACTCTAAATAACTAGTAGTGTTTCTATTATTATTATTATTATTTTCTGCTGAGGAAATTGTGGTTAAGTGACTTTCCCAGGGTCACACTCCTGGGAAGTGTTAAGTGTCTGAGACCAGATTTGAACTCAGGTCCTCCTCTGCTCTATCCAGTGTACCACCTAGCCGCCCCTACTAGTAGTGTTTTTAGACAGAAAGGGGGTAAAATAAGTAAACTGTTTAATACATTAATGAAAAAAAGAGAAGGATGGAAGGGAAGAAGAGAGGGAAGAGAAAGACACACAGAGAGACAGAGACAGAAAGAGAAGGAAAAAGAAGAGGGAAGAAGGAAAAGGAGAAGGGAAGGAGGAGAAGAAATGTGGGAAAGAGAGGGAAGAAAAAGAGAGGGGTGGGGGAAGAATGTTCAGTAATTGTGTGCCTCCCACCTCTGCAAAGACTTGGGAGACACATTATCCTCTTACATCTCTTCTGAGCCATGTTTGTAATTTTGTAACATTAACTTTTAATATTTCAATAGTGACTTCCATTTACATTATTTTCAACACATCTTTTTTTTTTTTACTGTGTACATCACTCTGCATCAGTTCTTGTAGATCTCTCCGTGTTTCTCTGTATTTGTCATATTTGTTATTTCCTACAGTTTAGTCATATTCCATCACATTCATGTACCAACATTTGTTTAGCCATTCTCTAATCAATGAATGTCTACTTTGTGTCTGATTCTTTGCTATTGGAAAAAAAAAAGTGCTGCTATAAGTGTTTTGATGGATATGGGAACTTTCTTCTTATTATAACTGACTTCCTTGGGATACAAGCCTAATAGTGGAATTTCTTGTTCAAAGGATAGCAACATTTTTTACTTTTTAGTGTCCTAATTCCAAATTGTTTTCCCCAATTATTGTTCATTTCACAGCTCCAACCAACAATGTCTTAGTGTGCCTATCATTCCATAATCCAAGATCGATGCCATTTTTTGTCATCTTCATCAATTTTCAGAGAGTATTTCAAGTTACTCTTATTATTAGTGATTTATACCATTCTCTCATGTGGTATGAAAACTTTGTCATTCTCTTGAAAACTGGTTTCATATCCTTTGGCCATTTTTCTGTTGGGGAATAACTATTAGTCCTATGTAAATCTGTTATCTGTTTTCATCTGTTTTAGATCTATTTAATACAAAGGTGTTATGTTTTATTTTATTTTTCTTATTTGACAGCTCCCTTTCTTATGCTGGAAGTATTCATGTGTGGAAGGTTTTCAGTTTCCAAGTTCCTAAATGTCTTAAAGAAAATTCAAGTATTTCTTTTGCACAGATATAAAGGAAACACAGTCACTGACTTATCAAGGCCCAGCTTTGAATATAAAAAGTATCTGGGGTTTACCCATTCTACTCATTTGATTACAACATTTACAGTTAGTTAGACTCCCAGTTAGAGAAACTTCTAAACTTGAGGACCAGTATCATGTGCAAAGTAAACATCCAGGAGGCAGTTCCTATGGAAAAAGAACATTCATCTGCTTGCAAACTTTCTCATATCTACTCTGCTTCTCTCCCTCTCTTTTTCCCTTTCTTCCTCAGCCTTATCTCTCTCCACCTTTTTCTCTTTTCCTCTTTTTTTTCCTTCTCCCCACTTTTGTCTCCCTTCCATCTTTTCCCCCCTCTTTTCTTTCAAACTCCACTTTCTCTTTCCCCCTTTTTCTTTCTCTCCTTTTCTCTCTTCCATTTATCTCTCTTTTTCATATTATATCTTACTTCCTCCCCACTATCTCCCTCCTTTCTCTTTCTCTCTTCTCCTACCTTTTTCTTCTCCCACCCCTCTCTTCTTCTTCCCTCTCTTTCCCACATTTCTTCTCTTCCTTCTTCCCTTCTCCTTTTCCTTCTTCCCTCTTCTTTTTCCTTCTCTTTCTGTCTCTGTCTCTGTGTGTCTTTCTCTTCCCTCTCTTCTTCCCTTCCATCCCTCTCTTTTTTTTCTTCCTCTCCTTCCTCTTCCTCTCCCCTACCTCTCATCCCCTCCTGCCTTCTCCCATTTTTTTCCTCTTTGATTTGACTTTACCTTTCAGTGCTCTGGGCAACTCCTTAAGACTATCCATTGTGGGGCAGATACAGAAGCTCTCTTTGCTGATGAAACCAAAAATTCAATAAAAACAAAAATAACTCATTAATGGAGAATTTTAAGATTTACAAAATGGTTTCTTCCCAATGGACTTGTGAATTAATTGATATATAGTTATCATTATCTTTATATATAAGGAAACTAAGACAGATGAATAATCAGTGATCATTATAGTCAATAATCATTTATAACAGTGAGTGTTTTCATATTTTATGTTTATATAGTGACTATTTTACATGTGTTATCTCATTTGATCCTCACAACAAATCCAAGAGGTAAGTACTCTTATTATCCCTCTTTTCCCTATTTCTCCCTATATTTTCTCCTATATTTCCCTATTTTTCAAATAAGAAAATTGAGGCAAACAGGGGTCAAGTGACTTTCCAAGGATTCCCTGCTAATAAATCTCTGAGACTGGAGTTGAACTCAGGCTTTCCTTGTTCAGGGCTCTTATGTATTGTCCCCCAAGCAGGCTCTAGCCCAGTGTCAGGACAAGTATGACTGAGAAATTTCACTTGTAAGAAAGAAGTTGTGGGAAAATCTGTATATGGTAAAAACCCCAAACAGAAGCTTCAGAAAGAATAGTGGAATAATAGAATGTATCGACAAACGGTCATAAATGTCCTGCTGGACTTGGAATCTAGAAAGCTTCTAATCTCCTCTCTGATGTTCACTGACTTAGGATCATGGGACAGGCCATCTCACCTTTCTTAGCTTCAGTTTACTCATCTGCAAAACAGAGCTGATGATGATGCTTCTTCCTTTACCTTAGGTATAAGGAAAGAGCCCTGTAGGTCTTACTGTGCTTTAGGGTATTAATAATAATACAATAATTATGAGTTAATTATTTGTAAAGCACTTTAAGGTTCACAAAATGTTTTCCAAATATTTAGCCACAACCTTGTGAGAGTATCCCTCTTTTATAAATGGGGAAACCAAAGTTTATAAAGGTTACATGACTTGCCTATGTGAATAGTATTAAACTGAAACCTTCCAAATTACTGGTCAAACATTTTATCCACTGCACCCTATCACATAAATGTGGGGCTGACAGAAACTTGAGAAATCATTAAATCAAATCCAGTTTATCATTTTACAATTGGAGAAACTGAGGTCCAGAAAGATGAAGGAACTCGCCTAAGTTCAGACAGGGATTAAGAAGCATTCTTTGAACCCAGGCTCTTTGATTCTAAATGTTGTATTCTTTCTTCTCAGCAATCATGTCCTGCTCTAGTTTTTTTTCCCCTTTCAAGGCTAAATACATCACACATATAAAGACACACACATCCCGGCTTCTTCAAATCCTAGGCTACATTTCTGTGACTTCAGTGCTGGTTTCTTTCCAGAAATCTCTTGAATGTCTTTATTCCCATGGTAACTCTGCTGACATGCCTTATGAATCTGCTTAGGGCCCTGACATGTAATCTCCTTGAAGTTTTAGACGACTTGTTGAATTTAGATAAATAGATGCATAGAATATGCATAGATAGAAGGATAGAGAGAGGGAGGGAGTGAAAGAAGGAATGAGGGAAAGAAGAAGGGAAAGGAGAGACAGAGGGAGGGAGAAAGGAAGGGAGGAGAGAGGAAAGGGGGAGAGAGAGAAAGAGAGAGAGATAATGAGTAGAAATATTGGTGGATAGGTATATATGGATGGATAGCTAGGTAGGTAGATCAATAGATTATGGAAAGATATATATATATATATATATATATATATATATATGAGAGAGATGGATGGATGGCAGAGAAATATATATATATATATATATATATATATATATATGATAGATAGGTAGATCCATAGATTGTGGAAAGATTGAGAAAGACATGGATGGGTTGACTGTAGTGATAAATAGTTGATAAGTAGATAGATGGATGGATAGCTATGTAGATAAATCAACATATGAAAAGATAGAGATGGGTGGATGGATGGATGGATGCATAGTAGAGATAAGTAGATGATTGATTGGTTATGGATAGATAGGGAAAGAGAAAAAGATGACTGGGTGGATGCTAGAGATAAATGATAGATGGTAGGTATATAGATGAGAGATAGCTAGGTATGTAGATAGATTCATAGATTATGGAAAGATTGAGAAAGATATGGTTGAGATAGATTATGGAGAGAGGAGAGAGGGAGGAAGACGAGGGGAATGGAAAAGAAGGGAAAAGGGAGGGAGGGAGGATAGATGTGGATAGGTAAATGGCAGAGATGAATAGATGAAAGGTAGGTAGACAGATCATCTGTTAAGCACTTCATCATTTGTCAGGCACAATTACAAATACGAGTAAGTAAGATGGTCCCTGCCCTCAAGAAACTTAGAATGGGGAGGATAGCACGTAAAAGGGAATGGGAAAACAAGAAGGAATTGGTAGAATTGAGACTGGTAGAATTTGGAGATGTCTAAGAAGTTTGAGGTCAAAACCTGGATCTGACAAGATGGGATGAAAAGTCTCCAATCAGTCCAATGTGGTTCTGAGAGCAGAATTCAAGGTTCTTTGAATTTTACCACATCATTTTGAAATTCCCCAGAAATCTTTTGCCCACCACCTTTTACATGTTGGGTTTTCCCATTAGAATGGAAGCCCCTTGAGATCAAGAGGTATTCTACTTTCTTGTATTTGTATCTCTAGCACTTAGCATTATTTCTGGTTTGGAATAAATGCTTAATGATAGCATAATATATTATAGAACATATATATTACATAGCATATATTCATGCACACACACAAATACATATACACATGCATATCCATCTATCTTAGGTATATGATTTCCTGTTTTACTTATAGACTTATCTCCTTCCCCTTCCATGTTCTTCCTTTTTGCATAGCTTGGAAAGGGAAACCAATTTCTTCCCTTCTTGCACTTTGAAACTGATGGCTCTTGAAGACAAACATCCCTTTGCGCTCAAGCACAAGGTCTGGTACATAGTAGAAAATTAATAAATGTTTGTTGTTTGTTTGGAAGCTACTGAAGACCCTATAAATATTCACGGAATGGACACTGGCAAACTTTTACAATTGCTACACGTGGCAGTTCCAATAATGACTGTTGAAATCACTCACATCACCCTCTGGGTCTAAGGGAAGAGGCAACATTCTTATATTTTTGACCTAGCAGACAAACACTGAAATCCATACGTTCTTCTATAAAGAATTCTGGACTTGAAGTCAAGAGACTTTAGTTTAAAGATCATGTGACATCATGGGAATCACATATCAAACCCGGCTTCAAATCCCAGCAGAACATAAACAAAGTGAGACAAATAAGGCTTTGCCCCATGCAAGTGGATTTTTGGACCCAAACTATGATTTCACTCTTTTGTGTAACTCCCTTCAATTAAAGAAACTCCCTGTACCAATGGAGAACAGCACATGCTCTATAACTTGGTGTGTTAAGAATTGTCAAAATGCCCCAGAGGCACTGAGAGAGCATATGCTTGTCTCAACTTTGGAGAATGATGGAGGAAGTCAGAACCAGGGACTCTCCTTTGTTCTTACATCCCCACTGCCTCTTACAGTACCATACATACAGTTGGTGCTTAATAAATGCTTGTTGATAGATGTCTTTCTTCTAGGGGCTTTATTTCCATCTCTCTGGACACCTAAGCAGAGACTGAGGAGGAGGATCCAGGTACCTGAGTCTGGGGGAAGGTAGGCGAAGCATGGGGTTAGTCTGTTCCCTATGAACAGACCCCAGCCTGGCCTTTTCTAACAGGCACTCCCTCAAATACACTTGAGGGGTGGTTTTCTGCCTCTTCATACATATTCAAAAATTCTTAATTATGATTGGAACTTTGGTTCTCTTGGAGGAATAGCTTATAATAGCCAGAAAGCAGGGAAAGGATCTTGGATCTGGATTTGAGGGTTTTTTTTTTTCCAAATTCTGATACTTATTAACAATATTAACTTAAACAGGTCATTGAATTTATCCTGTCTTCAGTTTCCTCATGGAATTAAGGAAATCCAGATGTTTTCAAGATTCTAGGTCAATGATGCCCATGATTTTTGTAACTTTGAATAAGTCACATTGCCTCTCTTTGAGATTTAGTTTCCCTATATGTAAAATTAAGAGGTTGGACTAGGTGGCCTTTCATAACTGTAGAATTTTAATTACTTTTACTTTGAGCAAACCACTAAATTATTATATGACTCGGTTTCCAGATCTGCACAATAAGAGGCTTAGCCTAGATAGTTCTGATAAGCTCCAAGTCTGGAGTGTTTGGAACCTGGACAAAATTTGTTGTGACTTTCGGAGTTTCATGAATTATATAGGATTCAAGCCCAACACAATAGGCAAACAGGAGCTAATGTACAAATAGCTTTTGACCAACTAACTGGTGAAGGTCAGTATGGAGAGAATTCAGAACATATTATTTATTATCCCATAACAGTGTATGAGCAAATTTCTAAGGCTGCATTAAAAGCTTGGAGGTCTCTCCCTGGACAGAAGGATGGAAGTAAAGCCTTTACAAAAATAGAGCAAGGTCCCAATGAACTTTTGCAGATTTTGTGGGACGTTTGCAAATAGCTGTAATAAGAACCATTGGAGATAATGCTGCCACAGAAATAATGACCAGACATCTGGCTAAGGAAAATGCCAATGAGGTTTGCAAAAGAATTATATGGGGACTAGACAAAGATGCTCCTTTAGAGGAGATCATAAGACGCTGCACCACATGTGGGCTGTTTGACTGGGACAAGGCACTTCCCCTCTCTGTGCCTCTGTTTCCCTAACTATAAAATTAGAAGGATGGACTTTGAAGTTGAACTTCTGAGGACTCTTTGTTAAGGAAATGAACTCCTAAGGCTAGATTTATCAGGAACAAGCCTTTACTATAATATTGTAGGGAAGAGAGATCCCAGGTCAGAATTTAGAAGGGATGTTCTCTCTGCAGAGACTGATATTTGTTCTCTTCCAAGAAAATATCTTTAACAGCTTACAGAGAAAAAACAGATACAACCAAGAGAGAGAAGAAGAACCATAGTTAATTCCCTTGAATAGTTGACTTCCATTCTGGAGGGATAATAAAGAAGTGTTCCAAATTTCAAATAACATTTCCAATTCTTATAGTCACTCTACTGCTTCTACAAGGTGAGTCTTACTACTCAATTAAGATTCAGAAGTAGGTTTTTTTATTTCTGTATAAGATGTCCCCTCTGGGATTTATTGATATGTTTTATATATACATAAATAATTATATATTGTGTTTTAATTATATTTCTTATATATACATATATTATAATACATTATAACATAAGGAAACATATGTAAATATATGTATGTATAAATATATATGTGTGTGTGTATCCTTAAAATTTGTAGCCAGGGACTATCTGTATAAGAATCTTTTCATTGATAGAGATTGATTGACAAGAGTTCAAGAGCCCTTGAAAGAAGAGAGATTTTGATCTTCTGGATTCCAGCTTCGAGGGAGAGAAGATACCTGGTTCCTAATTTGTCTTCGAAGGAAGGTCCCTGCAGAGAAAGAGAGACTCTGGAAAGAAGCCAACAGGTAGAAGGGCCCACACCTTAATCATATCCCCAACTCCAATTTGCTACACTAGAGACTTTAGGGGATTTCACATTGGATAAAATCTAGGACTATTGGTTGAACTGAGATCTCATTCCCAGTCGGAGAGCTCATTCACCCTGTGTTTGTTTTGTATATTCTCATTGATAACTTCTTGATTTCTGTTTGTTCTCTGCTTCGATAAATGAGTTCCTCTGTTAAGAGATACTGATCAAGAATATAACTTGAACTTCACATTTTTTCCATTCTCCAAAGGTTGGCAAGCTAGAGACCACCCCTGTTTGTACTTTAAGCTAAGAATTCTTTATAAATACAAAGAAAAACCTTGTTTAGAAATATAAAAACCATTATTGGAGCTGTACAAAATAAGGATATGAAGTTTACCAACTCTTGCCCTAAAATAATGATATTGGAGGGGGCAGGCAGATATAATTATGACTGGGTACCCCACATCCCCACAAATAGACAGATCAGCTTTGTGGCCCCAAATTCATCCTTTCTTTCTGGCAATATTTAAAGTCTCCCTTGAAGAAAGGTGGGCTGAGAAGACCCTCGAGCTGATTATACCTCCCCAGCAGCCTCATCTAGACATATGCATACATGTGGATACATATAATGTATGTGGACAACACACAAACACATACTCACCCCCCCCCATACAGTGAATAAATGGGAGTGTTCAAATACATTTTTCTCCTTATTGTGGATTTTTAAAGCATATTTTATATCATAATTCTGGCATCAGGTTTTAAGAAGATGGAAGTGTTTCAGAGTAATAAGACAGTAAAATTACAACAATAACTTCTTTTTAGAGAATTTTAATGTTTGCAAAGTGCTCTATTAGCATCCCCATTTTCCAGATGAGTCAACTTAGCCTGAGAGGTAATATGACTTGTCCAAAGCCACACAGGTAGGAGATATATGTTACTCATATATTTCAAACGCAGATCTTCCTGACCTGAAGTCAAGTATCTCTAAACCAAAGAGCACAAAGATGGTGATTTGAAGAATTGAATTGCCCAATGAGGATTTTTGTTGACAACAAATTATTGTTAACAACCAATTATTGTTAACAATATTTATTAAGAAATTATGGTTAACAACAAATTATTGAGGCAAGGGTTAAGTGAATTGTCCAGTTACACAGTTACTGGTGTCAGGTGTCTAAAGTGAGATTTGAACTTAGGTTCCCCTGAGTATAGGCTAGTGCTCTATCCACTGTAACACCATCTAGCAGCATCTCAGAATTTTTCGGCAAGCAACATGGAGAACAGTAGAAATTTGAACAATAGAGTCCTTTATCCTGTTACCCTTAGCAAGGCAGGCTCAATTCAAGGCTGTCTGGTGAATGCAAAAAAATTGTAAAATATTGCCAATATACCTGTTTTGGTCAGGGGCCTTTGCTGATAGAAGAAGAAGAAGAACATGGTTAATTAAAACAGTATTAAAAGTGGTCCATCAGATTTTTATTTGAAAATCATAGACTGACCTATTATAGCAATAATGGGACAAAACTGCCCCATCTCTGTTTGATTTCAGGTAAGAGTCACATATATCTTTTGGAATGGCACTTAATGCAGCAGAAGTCCACATCATTCAAATAATATTATAGCCTAGTCCATAATCTAACAGGTGAGAAATTTTCCCATTAAAAAGCAATTTGTCACAGTGGAGAAACTGAGTCAGGAAGCTCTTGCCATTACCTTTGTACGGTTCCTGAAATGCCTATCTAATCTAGTTGACTATGTTATTTGGAGGTAATTTTTGCAGTGGTGTTTTCTTTCCAATGGCAGGCAACTAACTTAATGATATTTCAAACAATTTTACCTAAATTCCATGCTAGGTGGTTCAAGTTGGTAGACTGAAAAAAAATATGCTCCCATTTATTTTTAAATTAACCTGGATCAGATAATTTAAGGGATATATTAAGTCAAGGGATTCAAGGACACTAAAATGAATAACCACTCCCTCCAAGGGATTCCTCGAAAGACTGGGTCATTAATTAAAAACTGCTAACATTTACATAGAATTCAAAGCACTTTACCTATGTCATTTGATCTTCCCAACACCCCAGTGACAGAGATGCTTACTATTATGGGGAAACTAAGTAAAAGAGATTAAGTGACTTGCCGATCCTCACACACTTACTGAGTATCTGAGATGGGATTTGAACTCGGGTCTTCCTCATTTCAAGTTCACTAACTAATACCAATGAATTTCCTCTGTTTTGGGGAATCTGTTATTGCCTCTCAGAAATAACATGAGCCATAAAAATTAATTGCATAGCTATAATTAGCAGTTAGATGAATCATGTCCCAAACATGTCAAGATTATATTAGAAAAACAAAAACACAGCAGGAATATCAGAATGAGGAAATTCCAGATGAACTTTTTCAGAACGGAAAATAGTGGCTGCATTTAATTTTCAGAGCAGGTCCCTTCCCATTAAATTGAAGTCAAGATTCTCAGAGAGGAAGAAGGCACGTTCAGTCTTAGGGGACCATTTGCATGGTAACTGAAGGAGAAAAAATAGCAATAAGAGGCTTTTCCTCAATATCCACTGCTTGGATCATATGAGAGGTCATGGGAATATTGTGGCAATCGATAGCATCACTTAAAAAGAATTCCAGACCGGGCAGCAGGAATTCAGGAATTGGGGTTGTGTATTGAGAGGGAAAAGATTAAGTCATATGAGTGTCCCACATTCTTTTGATGACATCAAAGAGTTGAGTTTCCCAGAACATAACAGCATTTTCTTTCTACCTCCTTGAGAAATCATCTTTTTTAGTACATTGACCAATGTCTGGAATAACAGAGGCATTTTCTATGACTATAATTCCAGAAATCCTCTAATAGTCTGTTATAATCATCAAAAGGTTTTTGTCAGGTGTCTATTTACAGGCTACAATTTGGTTTGCATCAATGTGTGGAGGGCAAATCCTAAGAATTGTTTCAAAAAGATAACGGTGAGCATCTTGGAGGATTTGGTCATTTTGAATATTTGGCCAATTGACAGATCGCACAAAGATGTCCATTACTTATTGGATGGCAGACATGACAGTAGTTGGTACAAGTTGGTAGACTGAAAAAAAATCTGCTCCCATTTATTTTTACATTCACCTGAATTTTTAGATAATTTAAGGAATATATTAAATCAAGGGATAATGACAAAAGATAACCAGAGCACATGGACCAAAATGACACCATCCTTTTAAGGATTTGAATGCTGGTAGAGAGATATTTAAATCTTGGAAATAGTTTCACATTGGATTAGCACAGGGATCATCTTACAGATTTCATCTCTGAAAGAGTCACTTGATTTCTTAAAACTGATGTTGAAGATCTACTCAAGAGCCATATATATCTGTCAATAAAAAGTTATTTAAAAAAAAGAGTCATATATAGACTACTTCCCAATTATGGATTTTTCAAGAAGTCAGATTCACTTTAAAATGGGTCCTTTGGAGTATGAACTATAATAAGGAATTCATTTTCAGAGTCTTGGTGCTTCTCTCTGAGGAGTTCAAGTTATTAGGAACCCAAAATTCAAAGTGGATCCAAGGTTCAAAAGTCTGCCTTAATCAGAGCCAACATGGGAGAATAAGCTGACAAAGATGGGTATATAGGGGAGATAAGAAATAGAAATTTGTTCATTCCATTGGAATTTCAATTTCAGTCTTAATTTTGCTGCTTTGTTTTGGAGGCATTGGTACCATTGCTTTTCTGACTTTGTGTCTCCCATGGTAGCTATACCCTCATCTGTTACAAATGGGATCTGTAAAAGATTTCATGATCAAAGGATCTTTCTAAAGTTTCTTTGTGACAAGGATCCCTCTGACATTCTTGTAAAGTGTACAGACCCCTTCTCAGAAAAAATACTTTTAAATAACTGAAAGAAATGCCAGATTTCCAACAGAGGTTAATGAAAATAAAGATATAAATTTTCCCATGCAAATTTATGAACCCTCCGAAATTTATCCAGGAATCCTATGGAGCCTAGGTTACCAACTCCATTCTGAAGAAAACTATAGTTAGTTAAGTTAAGTAAAAACAAAAAATGTGGGACTGGACACACATATAATTAGTATATCAAGAATTTTGAAAAGAGGTTTTGGAACCAATTTCTTGCATTACTGAATCTTAGAAATTTTCCATGTGCCCCTCAACATGAGAACCACCGTTGTTCTTGAAAAATTCTGCTGGTTCTTAATTAATTCTAGTTGGTCTTGACAAATTTTGGTTGCGCCTGATGGATTCCAGTTCTTCATAACAGATTCTGGTTTATCTTAACAAATTCTTGTTCAATATGGACAGATGATTCCAGTTGATCTTGACAGATTATGGTTGCTCTGGACAGATTCCCATTAATCGTGACAAGTTCACTAAACTACCACACTGACCCTCTCAAGGTTACTGACTCACAGTAGTCACAGGGTAGAGGCTGACCTCTCAAGTCTCATCTGATAACTGGGCTAGATGGATCTGAGGATCAACAGCCACAAGAAAGATCAAAGCCGGGGAACAAATTGGAAACAGAAAATGTGTTTATCTAGATCTCACCCCTTGAGAGGCCTTTTGTCATCCTATTGCCATTTTGCCTTTTGACACCAAAACTGTCTAGGAAATAAATCCCTAAGGCCAAATTTATCAAGAATATGCCTTTACTTTATTGCCAGAAAGAGATTCCCCAAAAACTGAGTCCCAGTATACATATCCGAGAGAACAAAGACTATCGATTAGCACCATTAACAGCAAATGGGGAAAACCAGATACAACACAATTTAGAAGAGAGGAATTTCAAAGAAGAGTAAGCAGACTCTTGAAAAATTCAACCTTGCTGAGAAAATCCCCTTATATATGTAGTTAACGCAAAGAAGCATTCTAAAAATTACAAATTTCTGAAGTTACTTTATTCCTTTCCCAAATGAAACTTATTTTTAGATAAGTTAGATTTTTAGATAAAGACATTTTTTAAATGTCTTGATCACGAGCTTCAAACCATTAAGTTTTTGATTTCAGCTCTGGTATTTACTATTGTGAAAAGTGAGGAAAATGCTTTTATCAACTTGAGTTTCACTTTCTTCGAGTATGAACATGAGAGAGTTGGTTGGGTGGCTTCCGATTTCCCTATAGCTCAAAAGCTGTGATCTTTCTCTGTGGTCCAGACAATTCAGCCACTACATACGCATTTATTATCTGCTAACTCTGTGCCTGTCACTGTGCTAATTAATATTGGATGGTATCAAGAAAAAAAGGCAATTCCTATTTTCATGAAGCTTATATTCTCATTATGTATAATTTATCTACTAAATTATAGGTGGATATATTCTTCATAGATGAAGGAAGTTCCCATAGTAGAAATTCCCTAAACTGGTCAAAGAATGGCTGACTTAGAACAAGAAAAAACTATGAGACTATCAACTAAATTTAGAAACAATTAATCCAAGGCTTCTTAAACTTTTTCCACTCAAGACCCTCTTTTCCCCAAGAAATGTTTTCCCTCGTCAATTAAATTAAATTAAAACAAACATTTATTAAGCATTACCATGTCTTTTGTTGGGTTTTAGGGATTCAAAAACAAAAGATAAAAACAATTCTTCTCTTAAATGGCCAAGAAATTTTTATGAGAACTGGGCATATGAGTATATAAAATAGGTATATATAAATCAAACATTTACCGATAATAAATACATTTTGTAGCCTCCACATTCAGTTACAAGGACTAATCCAAAGTTTAAGAAGCTTTGATCTAATCTATATTTTATCAGTGAAGAAGCAGAACCCCAAAATGAAGGGACTGGCCAAACATTTCATGATGACTGGTGGCAGAGTCAGAATTTGAACATAAGACCTCTATTTATTTTCCTTCACACACTAACTTGCTTAGTCTTATAAAAATAAAGGAGGTGGTGGTGATTATTTTAAAACTGGATGAGGGGCAGGGATATGTAATTTATGACCCTTCAGAGAGACCGAGTCTGAGTATTCCCAGTTCAAAAGACTCAGTCAAAACTACTTGAAGAATCTGTCTGGAAACTCCAACCCTTCCATCTGTTCTATGCCCCTTTGTTCCTGAGAAGGAAGACCAGAGAAGAGACTCCACTGAGAAGAGACCATGTAAGCCAATAGGAACTCTTGGGAGACCACAGTGAACCTTTGATGGTAGAGTACTCCTGCTGAAAGAGACCTGGGGAAGAGAGAGGAACCTGATCCTCTGATGTGGGAACCAAACAGTCTTTCAATAGATGGCTTTATTTGACCTTTCCCAGGAAGGGAAGCCTCTCTTCCCTTGGCCATTTCATCCATCAGTTTCTGCTGTTGACCTTCAGTCTTCAGCAGAGTCCTTTGTTGCCTGTGGTCATCAATCCATCAGCAGGATGGAAGGTATGCTCTGGCTATGAATTTTAAAATTTTCTCCTGATATGGAATGGTACTTCTGAATAACACGAGTGGAGAAAGAGGACATCCTTTAATATCCATCTCTTTTGATACCCAAAAAAAGAATGTATAGGAGGAGAACATTTGGGGGGAAACAAGTAGAGAGAATTGTACATCCAAAAGATTGAAGGCTTAGAACTGGAAATGTCCTCAAGTTATCTACTCCCATCTCCCAATCCCATTTTTCAATTTCTAGCCTAACCAACTGCTCACATTGTACCTGAGCTTCTATCTCCACACTTTTGTGCAGACTGTTCTCACACATTAAAGAGGTCATTGAGTCCCTAACTTCCTTCAAAACTCAGATCACTTGTCTAAGCTCCCTCCCCATACCCGTTCCCACTAGCACCACTTATCATAAATCAATTTTGACTATCAGTTACTTTGAGTCTACTTGATACATATTTTGTTTTTAATTTTCCTTGCACACGTTGGTTCTCCACAATAGAATGTTGTTTTTATTGTTTGCCCTTTTTTTTTCTCAAAGAGAATCATGGTTTCAGGGAAAGGAACCATGATTTGCAAATAAATTGGACTTAAGTGAGGGAGGGCTATGCAAGTTTACCTGCCTCACTTTCCCCTCAATGAGTCCAATGGCCAGAAAAGAGATCAGGATGACTGGAAGTGCCCCTGGATGCAATGGGAGACATTCCCTATTTAAGCTAAGGTATTCATGTTTCTACTGTCTAGCATGGTGTTAGTAGGGGCTAATTAAGAAATTGAATGAATAAACTCACAAAAGTTAGTAGGGACCTTAGAAATCATTTGAAACAAAGCTTCTTAAAGTGTGGGTTGCAACTCCATAGGGAAATATGTGAAATTATGATTTATTATCAGTAAATGTTTAATTTGTATACTATACACACACATATAGGTGAACACTCTTGTGTATATGTAAGTTACGTAAAAATTTCTCTAGTAAAAAGAGGTTGCAAGTAGAAAAACTTTAAGAAGCCCTAATCTAATCCAACCCTAAAATTTAAAAAAAAAAGATTTTTTATAAATCTTTATTTTTACATCACCTTCAGTTTCTAACATATTCCTCCCCTTTCCCTACCCAGGGAAATTTATAACGGGGGAAATGGTTCAACAAAATCTAACTCCTCAACAGAGTCCAAGGATATATGAAGTGTTCCCTACCTCTACAAAGAATAGAGAAAAATAAGTCTGTTATAATTCCAGTGGATTCTGTTTTGTAATTTTGTTCATTTCATTTACATTATGCCGATCACTGTTTTCTTAGTTCTGTTTACTCTCTATCTATTCATATCAATGAATCAATCATTTTAGCATTTATTATTATCCTCTGTGTTCCAGGAATTGGGTGTATAAAGACAAACTGAACCATTGCTGTTCTCAAGATGTTTACATTCTAATGGGTGAGGAAGCATGTACCTACACAAATAAAAACTAATTATAGACAAACTAAACATAAGATGATTTTTTTTTAAGGGAGGGCATCTGTGGCTGGAGAGGTTGTTCTCTGAATTCTTAAGATTATGATTTTAAGCTGAAAGGGATCTGAGAAACCATATATTCCAAACCTCTTCATTCTTCAAATGGGGAAACTGATAGCCAGGGAATTTCCCAAACTCATCCAGGTGGCAAGCATTGGTGGCAAGCATTAGGGGCAGCTCATCTGATGGGAAAGCAAATATTCTATGAATTTCATATGCCACACTTGAGCCATTCTGCAATCAACAGCCATCTCAATTATTTCCATTCTCTGCAATAACCAAAATTCTGCTTTTCATATTTTGGTACCTATGGAGTCTTTTTTTTTACTCGTTACCCATTCTTAGGGGTACATGCCTAGCAGTGGAGTGGCTCCAGTGGCACCTTATACAGGAAACATTTCCTGATCCTCTTCCCCAACTCTATTCCTAGCTGCTCCTCTCTTTTACCCTAAGGTTGCCCCAATATTTATTCTGAAAGTAATTTCTATATGTATATGCATGTATGTATATACTCCAAAATATGTGTAGAAGAGAACATTTGGGGGGAATTGAGTGTGTGTATGTTTATTTTTTCATATGTATATGGGGAATCAAGTATGTATATGTGTGTGTGTATATATATATATATATATGGAATCAAGTGTGTGTGTGTATGTATATGTGTATGTATATATATATATATATATATATATATATATATATATATATATATTATCAGGGAAATGAGCCATGGTTTGCAAATGAATTGAACTTAAGTGAGAGAGGGCTATGAAAGTTTACCTGCCTCGTTTTCCCTTCCAGTGCCATCTGAGTCCAATGGCCAGAATAGAGATCAGGATGATTGGAGGTGACCCTGGATGCAGTGGGAGACCTTGCCTTTTTAAGCTGAGGTATTAATTCATTTCATTTATATATATATATATATATATATATATATATATATATATATATATATGTGTGTGTGTGTGTATGAATATATATGTATATATACACATACACATATATAATCATATATATTAATAAATATTTAATTTAATGTGTTAATATTAACTATAAATAACAATATATTAATTAATAAAAATAACATACATGGGGAATCGAGTATGTATGTATACAAACACACACACACACACACACACACACACACCCCTCTCAAAATGTAAGCTCCTTGAAGGCAGGACTTTCTCTGCCTTTGTCTTTATATCTCCACTACCCCCCCCCCCCCCGTACAGTACAGTTCCTAGTACATAGTAAATGCTTAATAAGTTCCTGTCAATTAATTGACATTAGGGTCTCTGGATCAAAAACTATGCACATCCTCTTTTTCTTAGCATGATTCCAAATTGTTTTCCAGAATGGTTAGACCAATTCATAGCTTCCCCAACAGTGTATTCATGTGCCTGCCTTTTTACAGCCCCTCCAGCATGGATTATCTCCATCTTTTGCCATTAGCAGCAAATTTCTAGATGTAAGGTAAAATCTCAGAAATTATTTAGAGTTGCATTTCTCTGATGATGAATGGTTTTGAGCTATCTTTCAGATGGATGTTAGTAGTTGACAAGTCTTTTGAAGACTGTGTTTATTTGACCATTTATAGGGGAAATAACTTTTGGTCTTATATACTGAACTAACCTAGATATGTACATGTATGCATATGTATGTAGACACATATATATATAATATATATATATACACACTCTCATATATATATATATATATACACATGTATGTGTAAATAAATACATATATTGGAAATAAATATAATATATTTATATAAATATATAAATTATAGATATAAAATTATAAAAATATAAATACATTTGATACAATTTCAGTCAGTCAACAGACACATGAGACTTTTTTTCTTTATTAAAGTTTTTTATTTTTCAAAACACATGCATGGATAATAATTCAACATTAACACTTGTAAAACCTTGTGTTCCAATTCCCTCCCCCTTTTCATACCCTCTCCCCAGATGGCAAGTAGTCCAATATATGTTAAACATGATAGCAATATATGTTAAAACCAATATAAGCATTCATATTTATACAATTATCTTGCTGCACAAAAAAATCAAATCAAACCAGAAAATAAATGAGAAAAAAAATTAAATGCAAGCAAATAACAATAAAAAAGAGTGAAGATGCCATGTTGTGATCCACACTCAGTTCCCACAGTCCTCTCTCTGGGTGTAAATACGCTCTTCATCACAAGATCAGTGGAACTGGTCTGAATCATTTCATTGTTGAAGAGAGGCACATCTGTTAGATTTGATCATTGTATGATCTTGTTGCTGTGTACAATTATCTCCTATTCTGCTCATTTCACTTAGCATCAGTTCATGTAAGTCCTTGCAGGCTTTTCTGGAATCATTCCACTGATAGTTTCTTACAGAACAATAATATTCCATAACTTTCATATACTACAACTTATTCAGCTATTCTCAAATTGATGGACATCTATTTATTTAGTTTCCAGTTTCTTGCAACTACAAAGAAGCTGCCACAAACATTTTTGCACATGTGGGTACCTTTCCCTTCTTTAAAATCTCTTTGGAAGGGCAGCTAGGTGGCTCAGTGGATAGAGCACCGGCTTGAAGTCAGGAGGATCTGAGTTCAAATCTGGTTTCAGACACATAACACTTTCTAGCTGTGTGACCCTGGGCAAGTCACTTAACCCCAGTTGCCTCAGCAAAAATAAAATAAAATAAAATCTCTTTGGGGTATAAGCCCAGTAGAAACACTGCTGGATCAGAGGGTATGCACAGTTTAATAACTTTTGGGGCATAGTTCCAAATTGCTCTCCAGAATGGTTGGATTCATTCACAATTTCACCAACAATGTATTAGTGTCCCAGTTTTCCCACATCCCCTCCAACATTCATCATTATCTTTTCTTGTCATCTTAGCCATTCTGAGACATGCTCTCAGAGTTGTCTTAATTTGCATTTCTCTGATTAATAATGATTTGGAGCATCTTTTCATATGACTAGAAATAGTTTCAATTTCTTCATCTAAAAATTGTCTATTCATATTCTTTGGTCATTTATCAATTAGAGAATGACTTGAAATCTTATTATTATATTTATATATATATAATATTATTATAAATTTGAGTCAATTTTCTATATATTTTAGAAATGAGGCCTTTTATCAGAACCCTTGAATAACACGAGACTTTAAGCATTATGATTACCCATTCAAACAAGCTAACTTTGGAATAACAAAATTTCCAATGTATTATAGGAAATTCTTGATCCTTTTACCTAGCATGGTTCTTGACATATAATGAAGTTGGACAGTTAGATGGAGAATGTGTTGGACCACAAGTCAAGAAGGTCTGTGTTCAAATCCAACCTCAACTATTTATTGGTTCTATGGAGAAGTAGTTTAACCTCTGTCTGCCTCAGTTTCCTCATCTGTAAAATGAAAGTGATAATAACTACTTTCCAGGATTGCCATAAGGATCAGAGGAGCTAACTTATGTAATGTTTATATAAATGCAAACTATTAATATTATTTTCTAATAATGAAGTGCCTGTTAATTGACTGACACTCAATAGGACTGGCCACCCATAATGGAGAAGGAGATGTCTTCTTATTTCCTAATGAGCTAGTTGCAGAGAGCAGGAGAGGGAGGGGGAAAGTGTTTCTCTTAAGATAAATGAGACCCAAAGAGAGGGATTAATTAATCCAAGCTCGTTGACAGAACCAAGCCATGCTCTTTCAACTACAGCAGACACTCTTGGCGTATAGGATTCAGAGTCTCTTCTTTTCCTTTAGCTAGTCCCTGGAACAAGTTCCATAGGTACCTAGTGAGTTCTGAACCCAAACTGGGAGTGTCCTATTTCTTACATGGCCACTGTCTCCCTCTGGTGTCCAATGCTGAGAATTTTCATTGAAATCTTCCATTGACAACCATCTTAGTTAACTGAGGATGCAAGTGAGAAATAGGGGGGAAGCATATTCACTGTGCAAAGTTATCTCCTAGGGCAGTGGTTCTCAAACTTTTGTTTTCATTATCTTTATCCTATTAAAAATTATTTAAGGATCTCTCCAAAGAGTTTTTGTTTATCTGGATTATATTTATAGACATTTACCATATTGGAAATAAAAACTATTTTTGAATTTGTAGATCCTCTAAAAGGGTTTCAGAGATCCCCAGGATTCTCTAGACAATACTTTGAGAACCACTGTCATAGGGAGGTCTCACAGAGCCCCAGGATGGTAGAATTGGGAAAAAACCTATGAGATCATATAGTCCAATCTTCTCACTTTATAGATATGAAAGCAAAAGTCCAGAAATATTCAAAGATTTTACCAGCTGGAAGGTTCAGAGAACAATCATTTATTAGTTTCACCTAACTTCGGAGTGCCTCAGAAACCTTGTCTTCCACAGACCTCTTCACCTGCTCGGCTTTGAACATCCCAGTTTGAGGAGGATAGTGAGAAAGCTGAAGATTGTCTAGCAAAGGGCAAAAAGGGTGATAAAGGGCCTTGGGGGGACGTGTCCTATGAGGATCATTTGAAAGAACTTAGGATGTTAAACCTGGAAGGGTAAAGATGTAGGGTAGATTCAAAAGACTCTGCCATTTGTTGTAGACATTATCCTATCAGCCTAAAGGATGAATTAGAGAAAGGAGTTAAAGAGGGCCAAGGGAAGTCAAAGGTTATCAAAATAGTCCTGATGGATGGTGACATTTTGAAGAAGATAGAGAGGATAAATGCAGGCTCATGGATAGATGATAAGGAAGGGATCACTATGGCCCCATAACTCAGCTCTCACTTGATACATGAGGAAAGAATTCCTGGGTTGGTTAAATGATTTTCCCAAGATCCCCAAGGTGCCAGAGGCAGAATTTGTACCTAATTCATGAGAGAACAGCTGGATGGTGCCATAGTGGACAGAAAACTGGACTTGGAGCTAGGAAGACTCATTTTCATGAGTTCAGATTTTCCTCAAGCACTTATTGTCTGTGTGATTGGGCAAGTCGCTTCACCCTGTTTGCCTCAGTTTCCTCATCTGGAAAATGAACTGGAAAAGGAAATGGCCAACCACTCTAGTTGAAAAAGGGGTAAGCTGAATCTGCACCGTGTTGAGGTTGAGGTACCAGTGAAGTAAAGTGGAGGTGTGGGCCTGGAACCCAAAATCAGGACAAGGACTTAGAATAGAGATAGGAAAATCAGTTTCAGAGATGATAGTTGGAGTCATGGGAGGCAATGTTACTACAAAGGGGGAGTATATAGAATTGAGAGAAGACAAAGGAGTTAGGTGGTTCAGTGGTTAGAGTGTTGGCCCTGGAGTCAGGAGGACCTGAGTTTGAATCCTGCCTCTGATGATTACTACCTGTGTAATTTTGGGCAAGCAAGTTAGTCTCAGTTTTCTCATCTGTAAAACAAGAAACACGGACTGGATTGACCTTGGAAATGCCTTCTGTCTTCTTGGCAAATGACTTTACATCTTCCTGCTTCAGTTTTCCCATCTATAAAATAAGGGACTAGATCAGATGGCTTGTAAGATCTCCAACTCTAGAGCTATGATCCTATAAATTCTCACCTTGAGCTTCATAAAAAATAAGAATTAATAATAACTAGTATTTATATAGTGCATTATAGTTTGCAAAGTTCTTTAAATATGTTATCTCATTTAACCTTCACAACCTGGGATGCTATTATTTATCTCAATTTTTCAGGTAAGGAAATTGAGTCAGGGTGAGATTTATTGTCAAAGGTCACACCGCTATTAAGAGTCTGAACTAAGATTTGAACTCAGGTCTCCCTAACTCCAAAGGTTCTCTACTGTATCATCTAACTACTCCCAGAGCAATCGGTGAAGGAGCCAAATATTCTAATACACAGAGAACAGAAAAGAAAATTACAGATGAACTGATAAGCTTCTATTATATACAGTTGGATTTTTAAGTGTATATTAAATTTAATATGATAGTTCAGGACAGTACACTTCTCATCTCTGTCCTGAATGTCATTTGGTGCTCTACTATGTTCTTTTAAAATATTTCACTAATACTAGGTGGTGCAGTGGATAGTGCCCTGAACTCAGGAGGACCTGAGTTCAAATCTAGCCTCAGATACTTAACACTCCCTAGCTGTGTGATCCTAGGCAAGTCACTTAACCCCAATTGCCTCAGCAAAAAAAAAAATTCACTGATATTTTCATTTTTGCAACCTCCTAATTGTATCCCCTTCTCCATTCTTCTCCTTTCATTTCTCATGGTGCTATAATACTGCATTGCACTCATGTAACCATTTATTCAGCCCCTCCTTTGATTCCAGTTCTTTGTTACAACAAAAATTACTTCTGTAAATACATTTGTACATATGGAATCTTTCCCTCTGCCTCTCATATTTTAGGAAATGTGTCTAGTAGTAATGCCACTGGCCCAGTGCTCTTGTGGAAAGAGATTGTACAATTGAATAAATGGGTCACAAATGGTGATTTTGTTGTTTTTAAGGATTGAGAATTTATAATCTTATTTACAGGCAAATGAGAAGAGATCTCAGGTAAAGGAGAAGCTAAAGATATTTGAGAGACAGAGGAAATTTCCAGAGCAGAAATCTGGAGAAGGGGAAAGAAAATGTGATCATGGTGTCAAATGGGTAGAGGAATTAGTCTTATCCTGAGGTAAGGATATCTTGCAAATATCATCTTTTATTTTTTATTTTTATCTTTTATTAGCTATTAAAAATTACATATTCAGCTGATGTTCATTTCTCTCAGAAGAATGTTCTAATATAGAACTGTCTAGTTTTGAGATAGACAAGGACATTTTAAAATTATTCATATCTATTGTTTTTTACATCTCCTTCATTTCCAAATGTGTTCTCTAACTAAAAAGCCCATTCCATGTATCAAAGGATAAAAAAGAGAGTGGAGATGGGGATGCTGAAAAAAAGTTATAAATAAAGATGAATTTTAAAAGGAAGGGGGGAAATAATAACTACTCAAGAAAATTAGTCAACACATCAATTGAATTGGACATTATATGCAATGCTCCATACCCCAAGCAAGGGAAACGTTTTCTTCTCTCTCCTCTGCAGGGCCAATATTGATTATAATTGCACAGTTTGTGTTTTAATTGTAGTATACATAAATCTGTGTGGGTGTGTGGGATAGGAAGTAGATGTATGAGAGGGAGAAAGAAAGAGGGAGGGAGATAAAGGGAGAAAGACAGAGAAAGAAGGAAATGGAAGGGGGAAAAAAGATACATGGCAAGAGAGGAGAGAAAAGAGAGGAAGGGGAAGGAGGGAAGAAAGGAGAAAGAAAGGGAGAGGGACGAGAATGGAGAGAGAGAGATGGAGGAGAGGAGAAGGGAGGAAGGGAGAGAGAGAGACAAACAGTGTGTGTGTGAGAGAGGGAACAGAATTATGAGGGAAAAAGAGAGTGGAGGGAGAGGGAGAAAGGAAGAGAGAGAAAAAAGGAAGATAGCAAGAGAAGAGAGAGAAAAAAGGATGGAAAAAGGAGGGAAGAAGAAAGGACAGACAGACAGAGATAGTTAAACATGGTGGGGGGAGAATGTGTTTTCTTGGTTCTGTTTAGAGAAACATGGTGGGGGGGAGAATGTGTTTTCTTGGTTCTGTTTATCTGTTTACATTATTTCATAGAAATCTTTCCCTACTTTTCTGTAGTCTTCATTGTTTATTATAATATGCAGTTTGTTTAGATATTTCCTAGTCACTGAGCATCTACTTTGTTTTCAGTTCTTTGCCATTATAAAAAGTGTTGTTATAAATGTTTTGCTTTGTTTTTTTTTCTTTGTCTCCAGCTTCCTTGAGGTATATGATAGCAACAGAATCTCTTGATCAAGGAGAATGGACACATTTCTCACTTTATTAACAGAACTCCAGATTGTTTTCCAAAATGTTTGAAGAAAAGGTAATTTCCCCCTATTTTTTATGGTTGTTTCTACAGAAAAGGAAAGACACTGAAATTGAGGAAGAGGCCATTTTTATAGGACTCTCCTGAAACATTTAGCTCTCTCCTCTGGCCAGTCTCTTACCCAGGTTGTCCTTGACCTTTGACTTTGATATACTTATCCTAGCCATGAAGGACCCCAAATACCACTATGAGCTTCCTCCAAGGCTGCTTGACAGCAGCTTCATGGCCAACTTGCCAACGTCTATATGATGGACCCACGTTGTTCTAGCAACCAGTGATGGCGAGAAGGCACCTGCACTACCTCTGTCTTCTTCCTCTGGCTCCAGCCCCTTCAGTTCCCTCTCTAGTGCCATGAACTAGATCATACAAGCAGCCTTGAAGATGATGGAGCCTCCATTACCCACCCATCACCCAGAAATTCAAGATCCTGTTGGTAGTGGATGATGGACATACAGACTGGTAAGCAATGAACTTGAGTTATCATTTAGGATCTTGTAGAGACAGGTGATGTACCTTTGAGGTACCCTGAGGTAATAATGGGAAAGGTCTGCCAAAATCTCAGAGCCTCAAGCTGCCACTGTCTCATAATTTGGTGGCTCAGGACAGGAAGTGGGAATGGATTCAGTCTTTGTATTTGTGACCATAGTTCCTAACACATAAGAGGTATTGAACAACTGCTGATTGATTGATTGAAGCACAGAAATTAAAACGTTTCTCCCATGAAATCCAGGATCCTTTGATTCAACACCACACACACACACACACACACACACACACACACACACTCAAAAAGTTTGATCTTAGGACAAAAACATTGCCTAAGTGTTGCTGATTCTGGGGTTTAAAAAGGAAAGAGGTTAAAGTCCCTAGAAATAGAATCATAGAGCTAGAATGAAAAGCGATCCTGAAAGCAACTGCCTTGTATAATTAAAAACAACAGAGATTAAGTGACATGCCCAATATATTACATGAGTTTTAGACATCAGGTACTAGATTTGAATTGGGAATCTCTAACTCCCAGTGTTCTTAGAGTAGCATAGGAAATAGAGGATTGGCCTGGAATAAGGAAGTTCTGGCTTCTTAGCTCAGACACATTCTAGCTATGTTACAAGCATATTATTTACCTTTTAGTACCCCCATGAAACTTTAAATTGTTAAGTAGTCATTGATCTGTATTGGGGGATGGAGTTACCACACTGGGAATTCCTCAAACTGATGCAATCACCAGTACAGACCAACAGCATCATGGTTCTCTACCTGAGCCAGTCATACCTAGAAGATTGGTTCGGTTCTAAGTACTACATTTTGGGAAGGAAAAAATACAGGAAACTCAATTCTATACTACAGGATTCTCAGTTTAAGGAATCGAGAATGTTTAAGCTGGAGAAGATAAGACTTAGGTTAGATGGGACTATTGTTTTCAAGTATTTTAGAAGTCCTTATGGTCCTACTGGATTCACATTAAAATCAATTTGTCCCTAGCAGGCAAAACTAAGAATAATGTTACATATGTCTGTGTAGGTTTAAAAAGCATTTATTAAGAGCCTACTGTGTGCCAAGCACTTCATAAATATCTCACTTTATCTTCATAACTCTGGCAGGTAAGTGCTATGCTTGTTTCTGTTTTACAGCTAGGGAAACCAAGGCAGAGAGAAATGAGATGACACACAGGGTCACATAATTAGTAAATAAGTTTATGAGGCCAAAAGTGAACTCAGATCTTTCTGACGCCCACTTCAATGGGCTGCCATTTTCCTTTTGAAAGAGGCAGCCTTCAGTCTAAGACAAAGGAAAACATAATAGTAGTTATAGCCATCCCCAAGTAAAATGGACTCCTTTAGTGGGGTCATATGTTTCCATAATGATGTCCTTAGATTCTCATTATTTTTTATATATTACAGCTGTCTCTCCTATCTAGCACCTGCCTCTCCAAGGATCTTTGAATTTTTGTAAGGATCATATGAGGTATTTAATTAATATCAACTGCTTAACAAGCCAAAGTCCTATGTGAAATACTCATTATTTCATGAGAACCAGCAGTTCCCATAAGCTATCAGCCCATTATTACTTAACATTCTTGCTACAAACTCTCTTTTTATTGTTATGTATCACTCTGGTCAAGGGAGCCTAGATCTAGAGCTAGAAGGGACCATAGAATTTATCTAGTTATGTAATATTCTGGTCATAGGAGCCTATATCTAGAACTGGAAGGAATCATAGAGTTTATTTGGTCATATATTACTCTTATTATAAGATTCTTGATATCTAGAATTAGAAAGAACCGTAGAGTTGATTTGGTCATATATCACTCTGATCATAGGATCCTAATCTAGAACTGGAAAGAACCATGGAGTTCATTGAGTTAGAACCCTCTCACTTTATAGATCAGGAACCTGAGTGCCAGAAAGATAAAAAGGGCTCTCAAAAGACTTGGGTATTAAGTGTCAGAGTTGGAATTTGAATTCAAGACCTCTAACTAAGTTTAGCCACACTGCTTCTCCAAATAACCCTTTCCCTTGTCACTCCCCTGTATTTTTATAGAAGTCTCTAGATCTCCTTTCAGAGCTTTAAGGGATCATCTAATGCAATCCCTTCCATTTATAGATGAGGAAAGTGGCAAAAAGAGATAAAATTACTTGCTAAGATCTCAGCAGTAAGTCATAGTGAGGTACAGTTGGAACCTCAAGCCTCTGACTTTCAGAGCTATTGCCTTTTCCATGACACTATTTTTCCTTCCTTTACTACTGGTCCTTCCTTCCTTTAAGGACCAGTAGATCTGTATATGGCACTGTAATGAATGCATGAATGCATACTGTATTTTCAGCAGTCTTCTGGCCATATTTGAGACTCGATTGGATGAAGACATGTGGAAAATGTCTTTTTTCACACATTCAACTTTGCTTCTGTGCCAATTCAATTCAACTCTCATTCAGTAAAAGACAACTGTGGGCAAAGTACTGTCCCAGGTGCTGAGGACACAAAGTCGAAAATGAGACCTGCCCTCAAGAAGATCACGTCCTACCGGAGGGATGAATATTCCCATTCACAAGTAAGTAAATGGAAAGTATTGTCAATTACATCAAGCAATTTCTTTAAAATTTTTAAATTTTATTTTGTTACTAATTTATTTTTATCTTATTTTCCAATTTTAAATATTTGGTTTTTCTTCTCTATTCCCCCAAAAGGCACAACAACAAAAAGAAAACCCTCATAAATAATCATAATTATGAAACAAAGTCTCTCATTGGTTGTATCTAAAAATGTCTGTTTCATTCTGCATTTTGATCCCATCAGCCATCCAGGCAAGAGGGAGGCAGCAGACTTCATCACCAGGATCCTGCTTTGTTACTACATTTCCTGGAGTTCTAAAGTTTCATTGTTATCAAGCAAGTTTAAGGGGAAAACGTTGACTCTGAGAACGAGAGGGAATCAGTCCACACAATGGCACAAGGTAATTACTCTGTCGCTAGACGGCTCTAATGTCCCTATATCTTTTGCTGACAAAATTATGGGAAACAAACTTGCTTGTGTCTATACCCAGTGTCTATATACCCTAATTGATCCTCAGATGCGGTCAGAGGAATACTGCTGAAAATAAGTCGTCATTGCAATGCTCAATATGACCACCAGATGGAAGTCATGTCTCACTTTCTCCCTTTGGATCAGTCCTACATGAGCAGAATTTCTGATGGTCAAGTTCTTCCCGGTTCCTTCCTTCCCCTAGCAAACAACCCGACCTTGTCATTTAGGACATTTACTCAATGACAAGGGAGAAGTCATTAGGTAGAAAAAGCCAGCCCACATGGCTCCCATTCTTTCTCTGTTGAGAGATTAAAATGGAGAAGGCAGGGAAATGATAAAATGATATACATGTGAACCCAGAATGCAAAGCTGGGGATTGCCTGAGGGCCCCTGTAATCTTAGAGGAGGAATTTGGCCTCCTTCTCGCAGTCACGCTGGGCCTGAGCTTGGGATCAACTCCTTAGATCTCAGTTATTCATGCAAAGATATTTGGATCTCTGTGGGGACTTGTGGGAATATTCCTGTATTGACCTTGGATGCTCACCAGGTGGGCCATCGGTCCTAGTTAGCCAGGATTAGTAGATTTTGAGTAATCAGGGATACTTGGCAATGGATTAAATATCCATTGAATGAACTTTAGAACTGAGCAGAAGCTTAGAACACAGACTGTCAGAGCTGGAAGTAGTCTCGGGAACAGATTATGTTAAAGGTGAAAGGAACCTTAGAATATAACAAAGTGACATAGCTGGGAGGTTCATATATCGTCTTCATTTCACACTTTCCTTACCTGTAAAATGAGATTAGACTAAGATCTCTTCCAGTTCTAATTTTTTTGAACTGGGTCCAAAATCTGAAATTATACTAATTGCTAATCTGACGTCCCTTCTACTTCATCACATACAATCAACCGTCTCATTCAGGGCTTTGGACAGGAAAGCATGGAAGGGACCTGAGGGGGGATGGTGAGAACATCCATCCTCCTCTCTCCCTGCTCTCCCTTGAAATTAATACTTTTCACTGCTCTGAAAGGTCCCTCAGAAAGCATACCTATCAGCTGACTTGTGATGGACAGAAAGTTGAGGAGTTTCTATTTTTATGGACTTATTTCTATTTTTAAATGGCTGCTCTCTTGATGGTGGTAAAACAGGCATTTGGGGCAACTATGCTCAGCTGTTCCCCTTCCCCCTCCCCGGCTGCTTTATGAGGCTGTGTGTGTACAGGTTGTGTGGCTGAACTGTATAGTGTGTTATGTTTTCAATCCAACACCCTGAAAAGGAATAAACAGCAAACCAGCTTTAGAGAAGCTGCCCCGCCTTGGATTGAGGTTTGGGGATGGGCGGTGGGTGGGGCAGGGACATGGATAGGAGGCTGTCTCCTACCTGAGAAGAACATCCCTGATCTTGGCCTGCTTCAACATAGACCAGCCTTCCTCCTTCTAAAGCCGCAGTGAGGCCGGATGTTCTGGAATGCTGGCTGCCCTCTCCCTTTACCTCACCCATGGCATTGTGCCCGGAATGTCCACTATTCCATTGGAACAATGACCAATTCTTACCTTTGCTTTTCCCCAGCCCCTACTTATTGGTTTTCCGAGAGGTAAGAGAAGGGGGAAATTTCATATTGGAAAATTCCACAGCTTCCTGCTCACTAGCCAGTTCTGTCTCCTTTTTCTGTCTCCCTCACCCCTTCTTTTCTCTCTTTCTCTTTTTCTCTCTCTCTTCTCCTTCCCCTTCTCCCTCTCCCTCTCTCTTTTTCCCTCCCTTACTCCTGCTCTCTCCCCCTTTCCATCTCCTTCTCCATCTTCATCTCTATCTCTGTGTTTCTTTCTGTGTGTCTATCTCTCTGTCTCCCCCACCCCACCCCCAGACTGGGGAAGGGGAAGACATTTTCCTAACATAGTTCCAACTTAAATTATAATTTGCCTGAAATTGGAGCCTCTTTTCTATGCATTTCTGCATCCTTAGAACTACTGAGTTGCCCCCATAGAGCCCTCTAACACCTTCTCCCCAGGCAGCCCTTCTCCCTTACTTCATTGATATAAAGGCCACTTCTTCTGAGTTCTCCTAAGACCTCAGGGGTCCAAGATGGTGACAGTCTTAGCCACCATCCTGGACTCTTTTCTCTTTCCATTGAACACTCTTGCAATTGATGATCTCACTGGCTTCCGTGGATCAAAGTAACATTGCTATGTGGCTAATTTCCAGATCTGTATATTAAGCCCTAATATCTTTGTGGATCCCCAGAGATACATTGCCAGATGCCTCTTGGATATCTTAAACTGGATGTTCTCTAGATATCCAAATTCGGAACTCGTCGTCTTTCCCCAAAACTCATCTTTTGATTGGTTTTCCTCAAAACCCTCTTCCCTATAACTTCCAAACTTCAGTCTCTTAGAACCCAGACTCACATCCTTGGGCTTATTATTTATTCCTACATTCGCTCCATATAGTTAATCCATTACAAAATCATCTTCTTTCCAATAATCCAACATGGTTCTTATATATTTCCTCCTCTCCACTTATACAGCCAACCCTCTAATTAAGGCCTTCATCACTTCTTGTGAGCCTCCTGCCTCCACTCAGCTGCCAAGGTGATTTTTCTAAAGCATAGGTTTGATTACATCACTTACTCTAACTTAATGAGCTACTTATTTAATCATGTCCAACTCTTCATGACCCCATTTGGGTTTTCTTGGCAGAGTGCTTTGCTGTTTCCTTCTCTGATTCATTTTACAGATGAAGAAAACTGAGGCAAACAAGTTTAAGTGACTTGTCCAGGGTCACTCAGCTATTAAGAGTCAGAGATCACATTTGAACTTAGTTCCTCCTGACTCTAGACCTGATGTTCCATGTTCTATGGCACCACCCTCTAGCTGCCCTAATACCTCCAAGATGAAATATAAATTCTTCTCTTTGACAGGTAAAATCACTTATAATCTGGGCCTGTTTTTAGCTTTCAAATCATCTTACACTATATTTGCATTCATATTATGATCTAGTTACACATACTTAGTTACAGTTTTTCTTTGAACATTTTAGCTCCCAACTCTATACCTTTATACTGGCTATCCCTCATGTCTGGAATGTTTTCCCTTTTCACTATTATTGCCTCATTTCAGATCTTCTTTTAAAACTGAATTCACATCCCATCTTATTTATTTTCATTCATTCATTTGCAATTAATTTTATTTATTATTATGTATTTTATTTTATTAAAATATTTCAAAAATTTTTGAATTCCAAATTCTTTCCCCCCTTTCTGGTCCTTTCCCCATCAACCACCTTCAGGAAGTCTTTCCCAGCTACCCCTCTTCCCCACTTCCACTCCTTATAGTTGCTAAAGTTTATCCCTAGTCACACAATGACTCTGTCAATCTTGTACATACATAGTTGTCTGCATGTCTTCTCCTCCAATAAATTATGAGCTCCTTGAGAGCAGAGTCTGGTTTTTGCCCTTCTTTGTTTCTCTAGCACTAAGCACAGTGCCTGACTTACAGTAGGCATTTAATAAATGCTTGACTGACTCATCATTAGACAGTCTTTGAGAATGCCCAAAACTGAAATATTCAGCCCCCTCCAACCTCCACTAGGCTCCAACCAGCCTAGTGATAGGATTCTCTAACTTAACTAGGCCAGCCCCTCAAATAATTCAGGCCCCAATCACCTCTCCTCTAGATTACTGAAGTAGCCTCTCAACTCATCCTATCTCATCTCCCTTAATCTGTCTTCCACATGACTGCCAAAGTGATTTTCTTAAAGTACATATATTCTCTTTACTCAATAAATTCAAAAGGCTTGCTGTTGATTTTGGGATTGAGTATAAACTCCTTTGTTTACCATGTACATCCTTTCACAACTTGTCCTACCACCTTTCTAACTTTCTAATAAGGTATTTCCTTCTAGGTCCCTTCATTCCAAGATGACCTTCTCATTGATCCTTTTACACAACTTTCCATCTCTTATCATTCAGGCTGTATCTTCTGCCTCCCTCCTCCCCTTGAGTCCTTAAAACACTGAGCTCCCCTCAAAGTTTACCTTAAATGCCTTCTGATGCCTCCAAAAGTACCTTCCTTCCCTAAAGCATTTTGATATCTAATTGATATGAATTTTGTGTGTGTGTACTGTATACCCATTTATAGGTCTGCTGTATACACAATGTATGTCTTCTGTGTATACATTGTATATATCTGCTGTGTATACGCTGTCTATATCTGCTGTGTGTACATTGTATGTCTGGTGTGTATACACTGCATATATCTGCTGTGTGTGCACTATATATGTCTGCTGTGTGTACATTGTATATGTCTGCTGTGTGTACATTGCATGTATCTGCTGTGTATACACTGTATATGTCTGCTATGTATACATTGTATGTCTGGTGTGTGTACACTGCATATATCTGCTGTGTGTACACTGTATATGTCTGCTATGTGTACATTGCATGTATCTGCTGTGTGTATATTGTATATGTCTGCTGTGTATACGCTGTCTATATCTGCTGTGTGTACATTGTATATGTCTGCTGTGTATGTACTGTATATGTCTGCTGTGTATACATTGTATGTCTGGTGTGTATACACCGCATATATCTGCTGTGTGTGCACTATATATGTCTGCTGTGTGTACATTGTATATGTCTGCTGTGTGTACATTGCATGTATGTGCTGTGTATACACTGTATATGTCTGCTGTGTGTACATTGTATGTATCTGCTGTGGGTACATTGCATGTATCTGCTGTGTATACACTGTATATGTCTGCTGTGTATACATTGTATGTCTGGTGTGTGTACACTGCATATATCTGCTGTGTGTACACTGTATATATCTGCTGTGTGTACATTGCATGTATCTGCTGTGTGTATATTGTATATGTCTGCTGTGTATACATTGCATATATCTGCTGTGTATACACTGTATGTCTGGTGTGTATACAATATATACACATACACTATATGTCTGCTGTTGATATATTGTATAAGTCTGTTGTATACACATTGTTTCCACCAGTAGAATGTAATCAACTCAAGTTCTGGATTTCACTTATGTCTTAGTGTCACTAGTGTCTAACACACTGCTTGGAACTAATTTTTTCCTAGACCTGTGATTTCACAAATGTAAGAAAGATTCTACTCATACAGGCCATTCATTCCCTTATGGTCTTAGAAAATAGTCGGGGGGGGGGCAGGAAGGGGGAAAGAAATGGTCCAAGGGCACTGGAGATTGAAAGAACTTAAAAACTCACTCAGAATCACACATTCTGTCTGTGTCCAATGTAGGACTTGAACTTAGTCTTCTTGACTCTCTGCCCAGCAATCTGTCCCCTACATCAACTCTGCTCCTACCTGATTTAAAAAAAAACCCATAGATAAATGTCTCATTGAATCCACTTCTGGTGGATTACACCTTCACAAATCTTTCTTTCCAACATGGCAGTCCCTGTCAGAATTTACCTTCTACCAGCATCATCTGCAGTACCCCAAGATAACCTCCACATTTTTGATAGCAGAGGAAATATAGGTAAAACCTAATTCCTAATGTACAGTTTAAATGATTGATAATCACAGAATCTCAAGGTTAGAAGGAACCCCAAAGGCCAACTTCTCTAATCTGTCCCCAAACAGGAATCTTTTCTATGTCCTCAGTATTTGGGTATTTTACTTTAAAAACCTCTAGTAGGAAAACACCTACTACCTCCCTTCCAGGAAACTCCATTTTGGTGTCACACACAATTTCTCTTAAAGACATTTGTTATATTACTGCGGGGGTTGTTAATGGAAACTCCCACAGCCAGAAATGCCTTAACCTAAAGGAAAGCATCATTACCGGCTCTAATAGTATAATTTCAGACACCACAGTAGGCCAGTAGGAGAGCCAAGCTTTCCAAGGCTCCACACGTCAGGCCAAAAGCCTGTTCTAATTAAGCATAAGTTTGGTGTAAAGCCTCAGTCTCCTAGAGAGAGGACAAACCCAACAGACTGTTGTTTCTAGGAACATGGTAGTTTGGAGGAATGTAGAGATGATCTGGTCTGGTCCCTTCATTTTACAGATAAGGAAGCAGAGGCTGATAAGGCACTTTGGCCAAGTGCTTTATTTGTCCAAGGTTATAGTAAACGGTGGGACAGGTCATTTGGCTTCAAATCTTTCTCACTGACTCATGAGATATAGACTGAAGTTCACTGGTTAGAAGCAAGTCACCATTTCTCTGTGCTTCCATTTTTTTTTCATCTATATAATGAAAGAGTTAGTCTTATGTGGCCTTGATGGCTTCCTTCCACTCCTTCTCTAAGTCTCAGTTTCTTCATCTGTAAAATGAGGGGGATGCACTACATGACTCCATGGGTGCCTTCTAGTTCCCTGATCCTACTTTATTTACTAATTATAATTAATTTAATATAATTGATTATGGTCACTCGTTAATTATAAGACTACGCAGTACAGTGGAAAATGGGAGACTTGAGTTCAAATCTCAGTCCAACCATGATCCCAGAATCTCAGACCTAGCAGGAGCCTCAATGTGCTTTTTCTCCAACCTAAATATCCACAGGGATCTCTCTCTATAACATCCCCGACAAATGGCCAGCCAACTACTTCAAGAAGAACTCTATTCAAAAAATACTCACTATTCCTTGAGGGTAGATCCTTAGGGGAAATGTTATCCTCCATTGAACCCAAATCCGACTCTCTGCAGCTTCAAGCTACTGCTTCTAATTGTACCCCTTGAGGACAAATGGAACACAACCAATTCTCCCAGATGGCCTTCCAATGACTTAATAGTGATTGTCATGTCTCCAGGGTCTTTTCTTCAGGCTAAACATTTATTCAGCAAGTGTTTATTAAGTATAGAATCTGTGGCAGGTAGTCTGCCAGACGCTGAAGATATAGCAGGTAAAAAGAGAGATGATCTCTACCCTCAAGGAGCTCCTGTTCTATTGTTGGGCCAGAAAAAGAAGAATGACAGCATGTACATAGATAATTAAGTGCAAAATGTGTGTGTGTGTGTGTGTGTGTGTGTGTGTGTGTGTGTCAGAGAGAGAGAGAGAGAGAGAAGTGGAGATAGAGATAAGAGACAGAGATGAAGAGACAGAGAGAGTTGAATAGTGAAAGACAGAGACAGAGATCAAAAGAGAAGTAGAAAGAAAAAGAAAGAGATAGGTGGAGAAAGGGGGGAGAGAGAGAGGAGGGAAGTGGAGAGGTGGAATGGGGAGAAAGACAGCAAGTAGGCAATCGTTTTTGTCAAAAAAAGTTATTTATTTTTAATCTTTTATATTTTGAGTGTTATATTCTCTCCCTATTTTTACCGACCCCCACCCACTGAGAAGGTAAACAAAATGATATCAATTATATATGTGAAATCTATTTCCATATTAGCCATATTAATTTTTTTCTTTCTTTTTTTCCCATTTTATTTTTTTATTTTTTTTAAATAACTTTTTATTGACAGAACCCATGCCTGGGTAGTTTTTTTACAACATTATCCCTTGCACTCACTTCTGTTCCGATTTTTCCCCTCCCTCCTTCCACCTCCTTCTCCCGATGGCAAGCAAGCCATATATTTTTTAAGTAAAAAAGTTATACTTTAGTCTTCACTGAGTTCATCACTTCTGTCTTTGGAGATAGCATTTTTTCTTTTTTTTTTTCTTTTCCTTTTTTGGGGGGTAGGGGATTTAAATAGTCTTTTTTTTTTAATTTTCCAAATACATGCATATAGTTTTCAACATTTACCTTTGCAAAATCACAGTCATTTCAATAGACATGGTGGGGGTGGGAGAATCAGCCAGGCAAGAGATTATATTTGTACTGAACCCTGAAGGCAGCTGCGGATCCCAGAAGGTGAGGAAGATGCTCCTTGTAGGTGTGGGGAACAGCCTGCTCAGAGGCAGGAGCTCTCACTTTGTAGATGAGGAGCAGCAATTAGGACAGTTTGTATAGAACACGGGGAGCATACAAAGGGGTGATGTACAACAAACCTACGGAGGGAAACTAGAGTCAGATTGTGAACATCTTAAAATGGCAAGTGGGGGAGTTTGTGTTTTTATCCTGAGGGCAATAGGCAGCCACTCAGTTATCTGAAACAGGAAAGGTATACAGTCGAACCTGAAGCATTAGGAAAAAATCACTTTGGCAGCAGTGGGGAGGAAGGATTAGAGCAGAGAAAGATGATGGTGATAGGGCAGGTGTAAGGTGAAGAGAACCTGGACCAGGGAGGGCTGTGTGAACACGGAGGAGGATAATGACGGAGGTGATATCCTAGGGAGGGATATGTCAGGCACTGGCAGTTGATTGGATGTGGGGGGAGAGGTAGGTGTGAGGATGAGGCCAAAGCTGGAGCCTTCCTTTTTTCCCCTTTCCCTCCTTTTCCTTTTTTCTTTCTTTTCCTGCCTTCCTTTTTCCCCTTTCCCTCCTTTTCCTTTTTTCTTTCTTTTCCTTCCTTCCTTCTTTCCTTTCTCTCTCATTCTTTTTCTTTTCTTCCTTCCTTTCTTCCTTCTTTCCTTCCCTTCTTTCTTTCCTTCCTTCCTTCCTTCCTTCTTCCCTTCCTCCCTCCCTCCCTTCCTTCCTTCACCCCTTTCCTTCCTTTTGTTTCCCTTTCTGTTCTCTCATACTCCGTCCCTTTCCCTTTCTCTCTCTTTTTCTCTCTATTCCTTCCTTTTCTCTTCCTTCTCTCTCCCTGCCTGTCTCTCTATATGTATCTTTCTCTCTCTCTTCCTTCTCTCTTTCTGTCTGTCTCTGTGTGCCCATGTCCTTGTCTGTCTCTGTCTCTTTCTGTTTCTCTGTCTCTCTGTGTCTGTCTTTGTCTCTGTCTCTCTCTGTGTGTTTCTGTCTCTGTGTGTATGTGTGTGTCTGTCTGTCTGTCTCTCTCTGTATCTCTTTCTCCTCTCTCTCTCTCCTCTGTGTGTCTCTGTCTTTCTTCTTTCTCTCTTCTCTCTCTATCTCTGTCTCTCTGTCTGTCCCCCCCTTCCTCTCTCTTTCTCCCTCCCCCTCCCTCTCTGTCTCTACTTCTCTCTTTGTCTCTGTCTCTTGATTTCCCTCCCTTTCTTTTTTCTCTTTTACCCCCTTCTTTCTTCCTCATCCATCCATCTCTCTCTCTCTCTCTCTCTCTCTCTCTCTCTCCCTCTCCCTCTCCCTCTCCCAATGTAGAATAGCACCCCCAATTCTCCATCTTATAGAGTTTCCTGTGGCCACTGGGAGATTAAATGGCTTGCTCGGAATCACACAGCTCTACTGTGTCAGACAGAACTCAGGTTCCGTCCTGTTGGAGGCCAGCCTCTCTCCGCTGCACCCTCATGTTCCCCACAACACAGAGCAGGCCCCTAATCCTTGGTTGAGAGATCTTGCCCCTCCTCCATGCCTTGGCGGAGTAGACCTGTCCTAGGCTGCCCCACCCTCCTTCCACCCTGGAACAAGCCAATATTCTTTGTATGCTTTGTGTTGGGACGGAGCCCGCTGCCAGGAACAGGATTCCAGCAAGCGCGTGCACACACACACACACACACACACACACACACACACACACACACGTACACGCACACATACATGGGAACATGAGGAAATGGGGTGGCAGGACTCCATGTTACTCCAAAGCAGCCAAGCTCTGGCTCTCTCCTGATGACCTCAGCCCAGGAGGAAAGTTCCCCCTCAGGCCTGCCTGACCCACCCTGATGGGGCATGTCAAGCAGCTTGCCACTGCAGGCGGGAGAGCCGTATCTTCAAAGATGGAAAGAGTTAGGAGCTCACTTTATAAAATTGTATCCTTTGAAATACATATCTGCCTCCAAGAGAAGTAGAAAACTTTTTTTTTCCCTTCTCTCTCCTAAGAAGCAGCCGAAAAGCCATACACATGTGGACAGAAAGCTGGTCCCACAGTCAAGAGGACCTGGGTTTGAGTTCAGCTCCAAGGCATTTAGGCTGGAGGACCCTAAACCTGTAGGGGAAAGAGAAGGTACCCAACTTCCCTGGTTGAGGGGAGTGCCCACACTATTAAACTCTGGTCTAGTGACATCTGACAGTGGACTTTCTAGGCCCTCAGTTTCCTCATTTAGAAAGGGATAGGGCCAGCTTTTCCACTCTCTGCCAAATGATATTGAGCAAGTCAAGTTCCTTCTTTACCTGCATAATGGGAAGGAGGGATGATCTACATGCATTGGGTTACATAGTGAAATCCTCTGACACTCGCTCAACTCCTCTGGCCTCAGTTTGTTCATGTGTGAAAAGAGAGAGTTGGGTTAAATACTCCCCAAAGTACCTCCCGCCTTGTCATCATTGAAAGGAACCAGGTTTGCTATTGGCTACCTATGTAACCTGGAAAAAAATCACTTAAGAAGAAGAAGGATGGATAAAAGAAATTAGGAAGGAAACGTGCATTTATTATGCACCTACTATGTCCTGAGCACTTTACAAATATTATCTCATTAGATTCTCACTGGGACATAGGTGCTACTATTGTCCCCATTTTTTGAGCTAACCTTTATGTAATTTCTCAAGGTTTGCAAAAGAATATGCATGTATATGTGTATATATATGTATATATTTATGTATATATATACATTTGCATATACAAATGTATTTGTAATACAAATATTATATATGTATATATGTAATCTCATTAAAATATGTACTCCTTGAGAATACATTTTTGCATTTTCTTTGTATTACAAATATTATATATGTTTATATACATATATGATCTCATTAAAATATGTACTCCTTGAGAGTACATTTTTACATTTACTTTGTATTAAAAAGAATTGTTCTTTGTATTACAAATATGATATATGTATATATGCATATATGATTTCATCAAAATATATATTCCTTGAGAGCAGAGGCTGTGACATTTTCTTTGTATTCCGAACTTTTCTCCTAGTTGGTGCCTAATAAATGCTTGTTGATTGCTTGATCCTGGGATGAAATGCTGCCTCATTTTACAGATGGGAAAACTGAAACTGAGAGCAGCTACATTATTTGCCCAGGATCATCCAGCTAAATGTCCGAGTTGGAATGGGATTTGAACTCAGCTCTCCTTGAATCCAAACCCAGCACTTGAGCCACTATATCCCCATTTGTAAAATGAATGACTTGAGTAAGGTGGTCTCTAAGATGTTCCTCTGATTAACCCTTTGACTACTTCTGTTGTTGCAGTTTCTCATCCAAGTTCTTCCCAGCTACAACTTTATGTTCCTAGCACCATGTAGGGCAGCTTGTGGTGCCATAGTGCCTAGGGCCCCAGAGCCAGAGTCGGGAAGAGCTGAATTCAAATCCAGCCTCAGACACTTGTTAGCTGTGAGATCCTGGCAAATGACTTCACTGTTTCCTCACCTCTAAATTAAGCTGGAAAGGGAAATGATAAACCGCTCTAGTGTCTTTGCCAAGAAAACCCCAAAAGAATTGGACGTTACTTCAGTGACTGACAGTTCCACATAACTAGAGAGCAGCAAGTCCCTCCCAAGCCTTTTTTCTGCCCTCCTAGTCTTTCTCTCTCCAGAGCATAAGCCTTCTTGAGCAGGTGGGGAAGGAATCGGTCATGGGCAGATTCTCGCTCCCTGAAAAAAGCTCCATCTGCCGCTGGAGATGCTCCTGAGCTCTCCCCTTCCCTCCTGGGCATCTGACTCATAGCAATACTCTCCTCCTCCTCCATCTCTGCCACGGCCCCTCGACTCCAAGGACTGGGAACATTTGAAAACGGATCCAGCCTAGAACACCAAAGAAATTCTTACACACGTTTTCCCAGGTTTCCAAACCCTGAGACTTGGATAATCTTCTCTTCCTCCTTAGCTTGGCCCATGATGGTGTCTAGGGGCCGGGGCAACACGCCACCCAGTAAGCCCAGGCAGCTTCTCAGACTTAACAGTGGCCCAGATTCTTTGGTTTGAGGGGGAGTGGGGAAACGAGTGATTTTTTTTGAAATGTGTGACTTTGGCAGGCCTGGCACGGAACCAATGGGTGTGAGTCCAGGCTTGGGCTCTTCGGTTGGGGTATCTGTCTGGTAGCAGGTGCCCTTGGCACTGTGCTGTGGTGAGGACTGCCCATCACTGCCAGCAACCATTGGCGAATGAGCTCCTGGGGGTGTCTCCCTGCTTAACTTCCTCCCCCACCCCCATCAAGGACAGTTTCCAAAGGGAAAACCTGGCAGGGAGTGAGTGAAAGGGGTGTTTAAGGATTCCTAGCAGCCTCCTCCTTCTCGCTCCTTTCTCCATCCCAAGCTAAGACAAGAGGAGGTAGCAGAAAGTTTGTCCCTTTTCCCATCTCCTGGAGTTTAGTTGAGATAATCAACCTCCTAATCTTAGGACCTTTATAGACAATCGGCACCGGGGAAATTAATCCCTCCGGAGTTTTTTTTTACCAAGCTCACTAACCGGGCACCAGACATGTCCAGAATGGGAATTAGGGGCGTCACAGGAAAACTGGCCCTGTCGGTTCTTGCCACAGCACCCCTACATTCCTTGATTAAAAAGGGGGGGAAACACCAGCAGCAGCCACGAGTCCATGGTCCCTATTGCTTCCCTCCTCGTTCTCTGTCTCTCGGTGCCCACCACCACCCAGCCTTAGCAGCCACATCAGCTCCAGGCCATCCCGGGTGCCAAGAGAAGGACCAAGGTAGGGGGGAAGGGGACTGGGCATTCCGCAGCGGACTTGCCAGTAACCTGGAGACGGGCTTCTGTTTCCCAGCCTGGCCTCTTTTATCTGGGGAACAATAGGGGCATACAGGGAAGGCCTTGTGCGGCACCCAAGCCCCTGGGCCCTTTGACTCCAGGAATTTTTTAAGTGCTGACCTCCCTCCGTGAGGTCCCTTGGCCATCCAATCCAAAGGGCCGGCTCCTCCAGCTGATTCCTACCCTGCTCTGAGCGGGGGCATCCCAAGCTTTTATTCTGTACCCCTCCCCCCCAATGCCCTGGGTTCTTAGGGGAGTGCTTTGCTCTGAGAATCCCCTGCTAGGGAAATCAGATGATTCTATAATTCAAAGGGGAAGAGAGTTTTCTAAGTGATTGTCCCCTTCTTCTTCTTTCCCTCCATGTCTCATCTACTTTTTCCATAGAAAAATCATCCATCTTCCCAGAACAAGTAAAAGATCCCTGAATTTTGAATCAGAGGATCTGGTGTCCATTCCCTACTCTGCCTCTTCCTACCGATATGTTAATATTGAACAAATCACTTTTCCTCTCCGGACCTCAGTTTCCTTATATGGACCATCAAGAATGTTGCCTAAATGGCCTCTTGGATTTCTTACATCTCTAGATTCTATGCCTTGGACTCATAAGAGCACAAAATGGACCAGCCCCATCCCTCATAATCTTCCCCTACTAAGTTGTCTCCACAGCATCCAAGCACTTCTTTGGTGGTTTGGAAGGAACCACAGGGATGAACGGGTAATCAATAAAAAGAAAAGCATCTGGTCCCTAGAGTCCTTGTTCAATCCTTTCCAACTCTCCATGCCCCCATTTGGGGTTTTCTTGTCAAAAATACTGGATTACTTTGTCATTTCCTTCTTCAGCTCATTTTACAGATGAGGAAACTGAGGCAATGAGGGATAAGTGACTTGCCCAGAGTCACACAGCTGTCACACAGCTACCAAGTGTCTGAGAGAGCACTTAATCAATGTTTATGGGCCGACCCAATGACTGACTTCTAAGATTTTCCATCTGCCCTGCGGATGAACTTTTTTTTTTTCTACGTGTCGTTTCCCACAATTAGAGTATGGGTAACCCTCCAAATGAAAAACAGGGACTGTCTGGATTTTTCCTTTTGTATCACTAGCATTTAGGACAGTACCCAGCACATAATAAGCCCTTAATAAATGCTTTTTCATTCATTTAGCCATTCATTCGGATGGTGAGGGAAGAATGTGAGTAATAAATACACGCCAGCATTCAAATCTGACTATTCTGCCTCCGATCCAGTGCTTGTCACCTTCCCTCAGAGAGCATTTTGGTTCCATTCTCTTCTCGATAACATTATAGAATCAGAAATCAAAAGCATAGAATCAAAAATCAAAAGCTATAAATGAGCTCTAACTCCCTCATTTAACAGGTAGAGAATCCAGGAATCAGAAATATTATGAGGCTTACTCAAAGTCACATGGCAAGTCATTATTGATGTTGACATTGGATTCCAGGCCTGTGAACCAGCTCTTCTCTCCGCCTCCCGGGGAACTATGTGCCGTCTAGAACCACAGCCAAATCCGACATTCTGGGATTCTTTCACTGGGCTTCTTTCTTAATCTTTAATCTTCTTTCTTAATTCTTCTTTCAATCCCTTTCCAATGTGAGAGTCTCTGCTCAGGGTCCACTCTCCAGAACGCCCATGTAGAAGTGACCAATGGCAGGGCAGTACAGGAGAGAGAAAACAAGTCTTAGGGTCAGAGAATTGGACTCAAGTTTGGCTTCAGACCCTACTGATATGACCTCACACTCACTTAACTTGTCTGGGGCTCGGTCTCTTATTGGAAAATTTAGGGGCTCAAGCCAGATCTTAGCCTAAGACTTCTTCCCGCTCCAAATCGGCAATCCTTAAACCCTGGCTGATGGCAAGAGTTTTGCTTCTTTGCTCCGAAGCTGAGTTTCACAAAAAGTTCTGCAAAAAAAGGACCCGTCACTTTCTCATCTGCCATCAAAATGTATCTTGGATTGGGAGTTAAGAAATCTGAATTTGAATCCTGGCTCTGTTCCTACCCAGGTGATCTAAATGCAACTTATTTCCCTGATTTAAATTTTAGTGTAGAAGTAACTGGATTTGATGGCCTGGCTCTGAAGTCCCTTCCTTCTTTGGCTTATGATCCTGAAGAGTGTCCTGGGCACTGCTGAATCATATAGGAGGGGAAGTGCACATCCGTTTTAGCCTTTGAGAGGCAATGTGTCAGAATGGAAAGTGAACTGGGTTTGCAGTCAGAAAGTCCAGGATTTATATCTTACACTGTGTGACCCTAAACAAGTCACCTTATATTTCTAAACCTCAGTTTCCCCATTTGTAAAATGAGCTGCTTGGATGATATGGCTTCCCCTTTCAGATCTAGAAATAGGATCCCTCTTGACACCTCAAATTTCTCATCCACAAAATGAGGGAGATTGGACTAAATGGCTTTTGAGAGATCTCTTCCAGCTCTGGGGCTGTGATCCCCATTCTCTGAGCCTCGGCTTTCTTATCTGTAAACTGAAGGCAGTGGCTCCTCTAAATCAATAATCCTATGATCTAATTCAAATTCTTATTCCTTTGGGAGTCAAAATTTTCAGTTTATGCCAAATTTGCTGAAAATTACCCATCTGTCAGCAAGCATTTATTTTTGTATTGTTTTCTTTTTTTCTAGTTTTATATGTTTATTAACTTTTAAAATACACATTTCTTTTTTCTTTAATCTTTATTAATAAAACTTTAAATGTTATAAAAGTATTTAATGAAATATTGAATTTTGCCTCTAAGTTTTGTTATTTTTCAAAGCTGTACTTTGGTATCATTATCTGGGCTCTAATTAGGAGTATGGTTGTTTTTTAAATCTTCTGAAATGTATTTCTTTCCTCACTTTTTTTTTTTTTTTGCTGAGGCAATTGGGGTTAAATGACTTGTTCAGGGGCATACAGCTAGGAAGTATTAATTGTCTGAGGTCAGACTTGAACTCAGGTCCTTCTGACTTCAGAGCTAGTGCTTTATCCACTGTGCCACCTAGCTGTTCCCCCCCCTTCTTCACTTTCTTAATTCCCCATCCATCCCAATAGCTCACAGAACTAGGTCTGAGTATTATCAGTAACTGCCTCTTCTTTTTTATTATTATTAAAGGTTTCTATTTTCAGAATATATTCATGGATAATTTTTCAACATTGATCTTGTGTTCCAGTTTTCCCCTCCTTTCTCCCACCCCCTCCCCTAGATGGCAAATAATCCAATATATGTAAAACATGTTAAAATATATGTTAAATCCAATATATGCATACATATTTTAAATATATATTTCTTTATGAATCATGCTGGGAGAGAAAAATTGGAACAAAAGGGAAAAACCATGAGAGGAAAAAAAAAAAACAGAAAAAAAGTGAACATAGCTTGTGTTGATCTACATTCAATCTCCATAATTCTTTTTCTGGATGCAGTTAGTGTTTTCTATCCAAAGTTTATTGGGATTGCCTTGGATTACTGAACCTCAGCAAACTTTTGTTAAGAACCTATTATGGGACTGCCCACATAGGACTAGCTTTTTTTTTTTTTTTAACTAGGTGGCACAGTGGATAGAGCACCTGAAGTCAGGAGGACCCAAGTTCAAATCTGGCCTCAGACACTTAACACTTCTAGCTGTGTGACTCTGGGCAAGTCACTTAACCCTGACTGCCTCAGGGGAAAAAAAAAACTATACTAAACACTAGAGATATAAAAAAAGACACACAACAGACCCTGCCCTCAAGGAGCTGACTATCTAAAACAAATACATAGGAAAGAAAAAATATAGGGAGAAAAAACATAGGGAGAAAAACAAATACATAGGATAAGCTGTATACAGGATCAGTAAGAAATAATTAACAGGAAGGCACTAGAATTAGGAGAGATTGGAAGGGCTTCCTGTAGAAGATGAGATTTTAGTTGAAACTTAAAGGAAGCCGTGATATAAAGATGAGGAGGGTAAGAATTCCAGATATAGGAGACAGCCAGAAAAATTGCCTGGAGCTGAGAATTGGGGTAACTTGTTGAGCCCAGTCAGGAGGCTGATGTCTCAGAATCAAAGAATGTGTTGTGGGGAGTAAGGTATAAAATCACTGAGAAAATAGGAAGGAAGGTTATGAAGGTCTCTAAACACTAAACAGAGAATTTTTAAATTAATGATGCCGGAGGCAATAAGGAGCTACTAGATCATACCTATGTTTTAAAACAATTGCTTTGGCAGCTGAATGGAGTAGGGACTGAAGTGGGAAGATACTTGAGGCAGACAGAGCCACCAGCAGCTTTTGCAATGTACAAGCATGAGATGATGAGGGTCTGCATCAGGTTGGTAGTAATGTCAAAGGAGAGAAGAAGGCATTTTCAAGAAATATTGCAAAGGTGGAACTGACAGACCTTGGGAACGCTTGAATGGTGGGAAGGGTGAGAGAGAGAGAATGAGGAATTGAGAGTGCTACCTTAGGTTGGGGGACAGGGAGGATGGGGTACCCTCTATAGCAATAGGAAAGTTAGGAGTGGGAGAGGATTTTGAGGATGGTGAAATTAGTTCAGTTTGGGATGTATTGGATTTAAGATGTCTACCAGACACCCAGTTCAAGATATCTGAAGGACAGTTGGAAGTACCAGATTGGAGGTCAGCAGAATGGCTGGGGCAAGAAAAGTAGATCTGAGAATCATCACCATAGAGGTAGTAGTTAAATCCATGAAAGCTCATGAGGTCATGTAGGGAAGAAATATTGAGGGAGAAAAGATAGAAGGCCCCAGGGCTGAACCTTGAGGGAGACCTATGGTTAGATTGGTTATGGTGTAAAGGAGAAGCCAATGAAAGTGACAGAGAAGGAATGGTCAGATAGGTAAGAGGAGAAGCGGGAGTGGGGGAGGGGAGTGGGGAAAAAAAGAAGGGGAGAGAGAAGGAGGAAGGGAGAGGGACAAGAGGAGGAGGGAGGGAGACAGAGAAAGACAGAGACAGATTATAAAACAGTGGCAAAGACTACAAAGAGGTTAAGGAGAAGAAAAATGGAGAAAGGTCTAATAGATCTGGCAATTAAGAGATAACTGGTAACTTTTGAGAGGACAGTTTTGATGGAATGATAAAGACAGAAACCAGATTGTAAGAGGTTAAGGGAAGAAATTGTACACTGATTGTAGACAACTGAAATGAATAGATCTGAAGTAACCTAAACTGTCCTGGGGCAAAAGCTTCAGTAGCAATCAGTATGGGGATATTGGACTCTTATCCAGTGAGTGGACTTAAGTCCACTTAATCAAAGGATTCTATTACTCATTCCAACAATTTTTCATAGAACCGTAGATCTAGAGCTGGAAGGGACCTCTAATCTAGTTCAGTCCTCTAATTGTACATATAAGGAAACTGAGCCGCAGAAAGGTCACAGGTTCATAATTCTAAAGTTAGAAGAATTCTCAAAAGCCCCATTATTTTTGTTGTTCAGCCATGTCCTATTCTTCACAATCCCATTTGGGATTTTTTGAACAACAATACTGGAGTGGTTTGCCATTTCCTTCTCCTGCTCATTTGACAGATGAGGAAACAGATTTAGGTCTCACAACTAGATGTCTGAAGTTAGATTTGAATTCATGAAGATGATTCCAAACTCAGTTCTCTATTCACTATGGCACCACCTAGCAGCCCCTCCAATCTCCATATTTTTTACAGTTAAAGAAATCCACACTCAGTTTAGAAATGAGATTACAGAAGGGCAATCCAATTGAAGGAAGAGTCCTGGGGTTAAGAGAACTAAATTAAAATCTCACCTTGAGAGAACTCGGAGACTTTGGGAAAGTCACTAAAATCAAATACTCATTTCCTTCATATCTATTATTTTTATAGATAATAAATAAAGAAGATATGTGGACAAGAACACTGAAGGATTTTACCTTCTATTGAAATGGAAACAAACCCACAGGTAAGATAAATAAGAAATATATAAACACATATATACAAATATATAATCATATATAATATGTAACATGTATATATAGTAAATGTAGCTATTATGCAAAATATACAATGAGGTCATGTATATAAAGTGCTTTTGAAAGTTTTATGCCACTAGGTAAGTGCCAGTCATTATTATTCTTATTATAATTCTTGTTCTTAACTTCTTTGATGGGGTCCATGGAATAAATCCATCAAATTCCCCACCCAACTTAAAGTCAATGAAAAGATGCCCTGGTACTTTAAAGAAGTGAGAGCAAGTCTCAACCAACCAATCATTCCCCTAACAGATGATTCTAAACAGTAAGGGCTCTGGGGGACAGCCTAATTAAGGTTTGTGAGCTGTACAGCACCAGAAAACTTCCTCTCCCTCAAGGCTAACCCTAGAACCCTGAAAGGGTCTTACCAAAAAGGTCTGGAAATATGATTCATCAGGGTAAGTGGGAGCCAGAGCAATGACCTGAGAGCATATGCTTCATCCTATAAAGTTATTTGGGAGCGAGGAAAATGCTAAAAAAAAAAAATGGGGTAATTACAGAAGGTTTCATACAAGAGGTTGTCCTTGAGATTAATCATGAAGGGAACTTGAAGTCCCAAGAGGTGACATGGGGAACGAGGATATTCCAGATATGGGTTGGGCAAAGGCAATGTTTGAAATGGCACAGAGGGTCAGACTGGCTCATTTTTCATATCCTTTGTAGCTCTCCAAAGATGGTCTGCTTCTCTAGAGAGGCAACAGCCAAATTGTGAGCAGAACCGGTCCCCTCCCTTTCAGCTGGAGACTGGCTGACCATTTGTCAGAAATGCTTTAGAAGGGACTCTTTTCCAAACATGGGTTAGACATATACTAATTCATAGGAAAGTTGTGATCTTTTTTTTTTTTTTTTTTTTTTGGTAGAGGGAGTCACCACACCAGAAATACCCCAACTCTAACAAAACTATGATTCCTCATATTTGAGTAAAGAAAGCATTTCAATTGATAAGGAAGGAAAGAAGCATTTGTAATAATGCTGTTCAGTCTTTTCAGTCATGTCCAATTCTTCATGAGCCCATTTGTGGTTTTCTTGGCAAAGATACTGGAGTGGTTAACCACTTTCTTCTCCAGCTCATTTTACACATGAGGAAACTGAGGCAAACAGGATTAAGTGACTTGCCCAGGATCACACAATTAGAAAGAGCATGAAACTGGATTTGAATTCAGTTCTTTGGTACTCTATTCATTGAGTCACCTCACTGCCAGTATAATAATAATATAAATCGTTTATATAGTAATTTATGATAATAGCAAGAATTAACATATATCATGCTGAATACAATTAACTTCAAACAGTATAGAATGGAAAGCTCCCAATAATATAGAGCTTGTAGTTCAAGAAGTCCAAAGGATGTGGAAAGAGGTTGAGATCCACACAATCCCTGTTGGTCTTTCCATTACTAGAGCTGGTCTGAGTGGATCTCCAGTGAGAAAATGAGGAGACATCTCAGGACTTGTATTATATAACATCATTCTAGCCATTTGTGCATTATTCTGCTTAACAATGGTAGGGTGGTGACTTGGTCCATTTCTAGCTCAACACGATCAAGATGGAACAAGAATTATAAAAAGAATAATAATGACTGGCAGTTATATAATGATACAAGATTTCCAAAAACACCTTAAACACATGACTTCGGACATTTCACATTACAGCTAGAAATTTATAGATTTACAGAAATTTGTATAGAAATAATAGAAAAATTGTATAGAGATTTACAGAGAGCTCCAAAAAGGGTTGCAAGCAATTGACTAGATGAGAGAACAAAATGAAATTTGGGAGGAGAAACCAGAAATAGGGGGCAGAAAATCAGAGACAGAAATGGTTTTGGTTTGGGTCTGTATCACCAGTGTCTATAACATAGTGAGTGCTTAATAAATGCCTATGGATTGATCAGTTGATCCTAAGGAATATAAACTTCTTGAGGGAGGAAATGTTTCCTTGGTGTTTCCAATCTTAATGCAAATAGGAGGCACTTGATACTTATTGAAAGAATGAATAAACAAATGAATGACCATTACTGGGAATGACATATCAAGTAAAATACTGGATGACTGCTAATAGAGAATATTATGGAGGAAATTTCTTAGGTTGGATTAATGAGCCTGAGCTCCCTTCCATCTTTGAAATTCTAGGATTGTGCAAGGGCAGCCCCAACCCTTCCACACTCCCATTCTTTGATACTAACTGTCTTTGGAACTAGAGATACAGAATAGCTCTTTTTATGTTCTGTCTTGTAAGCCTGTTTAATTTCCCTGTGCCCAATGAAGGTAATAATAATTACAATATTAAATAGCTAATAACAAATAAATAACAAATAAAAATTAAAACAATATTAAATACAATTAATAAATAAATACACACTCATATGGATATATACATATATAAAATATTTATATGCTTATATAATTTTAAACATATGGAACTGTGTTTCCATTATTTTTGGTCTAAGTTTTTGATTCTTTTAGCATTGATTTCATTGATATTATTTTATTTTATGATCATCTTGTTATTTTTGATGTATATAAAATGTGCATCAGTTTATGCCAGTGTCTCTGTTTTGCTCTCTCTGTTCCTGTTCCTCTGTCCTTGTTATAAAAATGTTTTCCCCTAGTCTAGTTACTAAAACTCTAAGCCTTAGAGCTCCAGTCCTAAAGTCAGGAGGACCCTCAACCTTCAAGACACGAAGCCCTGTGGATGTCTTGTTGGGTAATGGAATAAGAAGGAAAGGGAACAGAGACCTGGGAAATTTAAGACTCTGAGGTATATCTTGAGGCAGCCAGTGTTGCAGTGGCTAGAGCAGGGCCAAGCCCCAAATCAAGTATTCCTGAGTTCAAATCCAGCCTTAAATACTAGCTGTGTGAACATTCACTTAACTTCTATCTGCCTCAGTTTCCTCAGCTGTAGAATAGAGATAATAATACCATCTACCACTACCATCCCACTGCCAGGATCATAAGAAAGATTCGAATGAGATAATATTTGGAGCGTGTTTGCTCAGTAACTGGTACATAATAAGGTACCATATATAAATGCTTATTCCCCGTACCCACTTACCCTCATTCATTTCTATAGCAAAAAATAAAATGGTTTTGGATGAAGAAACCATGAAGCTTTAAATCACAGAGTCCCAACAATTTACTGTAAGATAAACAAAGTTTCATAGAGTCTAACTAGATGTTGATTGCAGAAAATTAAACCAGAAATCACATGTATTTGCTGTCCTTAAGCATCAGCGTCTTCTCTGATGGCAACCCAAGCTCCAGGGGGTTCAATGTTCAAAAAGTAGAATTAATCCTGAAGAGACTAGTTAGCAAGTAATGGGCCTGCTCTGTTTTCTACAGTAATCACTTGGTAGTTGAGGCTGTCTCCTACTCGGAGTTGAAAAACCCGTTCTTACAATGGATATGAAAAAAATATTTTTAAAGAGAAAAAAACAAAAGGAACACAAAGAAATGGTTTTTTCCTTCTTGATTTTAAATTTATTAGTTAGTTTCTCTGTGTGTTCATTCATCAAATATAGATCTTTTCCCTTTTTATTAATTTTCCTTTTATTAAATATTAATTTATTAAAAATTAATTTATTAAAAATTAATTTTATTTTGACACTTCTTAACAAAAAGTTTCTCACCCCCAATCTTAACTCCGTTCTCCCAAAAATGCTTTTAAAAATACCTAATAAAATGATTGCAGCTGATAGTAAAGGCCATTTTCTAGTTTGGGCTTAGTTTGTTAGAAGAAATAAATACACACTCATATGGATATATATATATATATATATATATATATATATATATATATATATACATATATAAAATATTTATATGCTTATATAATTTTAAACATATGGAACTGTGTTTCCATTATTTTTGGCCTAAGTTTTTTATTCTTTTAGCATTGATTTCATTGACATTATTTTATTTTATGATCATCTTGTTATTTTGATGTATATAAAATGTGCATCAGTTTATGGCGGTGTCTCTGTTTCTCTCTGTCTCTGTTCCTCTGTCCTTGTCACAAAAATGTTTTCCCCTAGTCTAGTCACTAAAACTCTAAGCCTAGAGCTCCAGTCCTGAAGTCAGGAGGATATGAATTCAAATGTGGCTTCAGATACTTAACACTTCCTAGTTGTGTGACCCTGGGCAAGTCACTTAACCCCAATTGCCTCAGCAAGGAAAAAAAAATTAAAAGCCAAGTTTTTTCTGATTTTTTCTTTACACGAGATGTAGGAGAGCTGAATGAGCATGGCAGAGTCCACTCTTCCCTTGAGGAAGAGGGAATAGCTAAGGGTACCAGTGGATCAGCAATCAAAGGAACTGCACCCACCAGAGACCCAGAGTTCCCAGCAGATTCTCTGAAGGCTCCATGTGTAATCTCCATTGGATGCTGAGTTTCCGCTGGGGCTGATTGTCAGAAGTTAGAACTATCTCAATTCTTACAGATCCAAACTCTCAGCATTTTATCTCCTTCATGACATAAAGGGGGGAAGTGCCTCACTTTCTTCTCTATTCTTCTGTAATCTCTTTGGAGACCTTTGGAAGGCAGAAAGCTTGAATGACATCTTCTTGACCCCTTCCTCCCTGAGAAATCTATCCTTATTGCTTCCCTGGGAAAACTGGAGCCAGGGATAGCCTCAATTTCCTCATCTATAAAATGGGGATAATAATAACAACTATCTCATAGGGGAATTCCAAGATAAAATACACGCAAACCATAAAGGGCCATATAAATGGCAAGCTTTTGTTATTATTTCTGGTAAAATCCCAGACTGATTTATTCGAAAGCCCCTCTCTGACAAAAAGCAAATATTATTTATTCTAGTTCTCCTCTTTCTGCAGCCGGAAAAGATCTGAGCTGTCTAGTCATAAATCCTTTCCTACTTTTGCCTTTCCCAAACAAGAAACTTCCCAGAATAAGCGAAGCTCGTTTTATAATTCTCCCTCTCCAAATGTCTGTAATAATAGCATCAGCACTGGAGGCCACACGTGGTGTTAATGCCTTCTGAATGCCCAGGGGTGGGATGCTCCATCTGCCCAGGCGTAACCTGAGGGAGGAGGAAGGATTTCAGGGGGAAGGAGCCAGGAGGTAAGGCTGGAATCCAGGGAGCCGGAAAAAGAATGCTTGATTTGCCAGGGGTCACCCAGCTGAGGCAGTGGCAGAATGGGATGAATTCAGCAAAAGTTGTCTCCTATCTCAACTCCAACCGGTCTCTACCATCTGCCCATCTGGCGGGGAAACTTCTCAGAGAGCCCTCCAGCCTGATCTGTATGTTAACTAAGCTAAAAGACCTCCGGTGGAGGTCAGCTCTGTGTGTGGCCCGGAGGAGGCTGGGTATGGCTTTGCAGCCAGGCCAGGGATGGACTACATGACCTCTCTGCTGTGGTCCGACTGAAATTCCAGGAGACGGTTCAGAAAGGTGCAAAACAAACAGCTTTCTAACAGAACTTGGGGGTAGGAATTGGGGGGGGGGGCTCTCTCTAGTACAACTGCTTCTTGGGTGGTATAAGTGCCTCTGCCTTCTTAAAGTCCCTTCCAGTTTGTATTCACATTCATTCATTGGTTCATTCATTCCTTTGTTCATTCATTCGTTCCACAAACAGTATTCAACATCCACTGGTTGCAAATTGTCGTGCCCTAAAACTCCTAGTGCTGGTACCTCTGCCTCGGGTAGCTTTGTATCTGTTCTATTCATATTGTTATTCATATAGATAGATAGATAGATAGATAGAAATATATATATATATATATATATATACATACATACATACGGATATATACATATGTGTGTAGGTATTCATTTATGTAATATATGTATGTATTTATGTATATATTATATATATGTATTGTTTGTATGTGTGTATATGTATGTATACACATGGATGTATATGTATATATAATACATACATATGGGTATGTATGTTTATACACACATATAACACACATACCCCTATATATATATTTTTTATATATAGCTTTTTATTTACAAGTTATATGCATGGGTAATTTTTCAGCATTGACAGTTGCCAAACCTTTTGTTCCAATTTTTCCCCTCCTTCCCCCCACCCCCTCCCCCAGATGGCAGGTTGACCAATACATGTTCAATATGTTAAAATATAAATTAAATACAAAATAAGTATGCATGCCCAACAGTTATTTTGCTGTACAAGAAGAATAGTGTACAATTAGCCTGTGAAGGAAATCAAAAATGCAGGCGGACAAAAATAGAGGGATTGGGAATTCTATGTAGTGGTTCATAGTCATCTCCCAGAGTTCTTTTGCTGACACCCCTATATTTCTGCATTTTGTCTCCATCATTAGAATATAGATTCCTAGGTGGTTCAGTGGATAGAGCCTTGCGGAGTTTAGAATCAGGAAAACCTGAGTTCAAATCTAGTTTCAGACACTTCCCGATCCTGACCAAGTCACTCAACTTCTGGCTACCTCAGTTTCCTCATCTGTAAAATGGGAATAATAATACTCCTCATCTTCTACATTACTATGAAGCTAAAATACTTTGCTCAGTGCCTGGCAGGCAGTAATCACTACATAAATGTCCCCTATTATTATGGTTACTATTATTATCAGTGACTTTCATCACAGTTTGTCAACAGTTATATCTTTTTTATTTACTTTTCACATAGGAAAGTCAATTTTTCAAAGTCCAAGTGAAAAGCTTGTTCAGATCAAGTGCCCCACCTGGATAGCAGTTTACAGGAAGGAGATAGAAGTGCTAGAGAGTCAGTCAAGCATTTATTAAGCTCCTACTAGGAGTAATGTTTAGGAGAGGAAAATGAAGGTGAGAAAGGCCTGGAGTCCGTTCCCTAAGAGAATCCATGGAATTGGGCAGGGAGAAAGGGAAAGCCCAGGCAATCTCTGTATTCAGGCATTTGAAAGGCTCTTTAGAAAGAGGGATTAGGTTTCTTCAGCTTGACCCCTGAGGCAAGAACCAATGGGTAGCTGGTATTAAGAGTCCAAAGAAGCTTGACTCCAGCAAAGCCCTCTTAATACTTACTTTGGTCCTAGAGAGTAATGGGTTGCCTGAGGAGCTGGGTGGAGGCCCCCCAGGAGGTCTTAAATCAGAGACTGAACGGCCTCAGGGATTCTTATTTAAATCCAAGTCAGGCTTGTGGCTAGACCCTCTCTGACTCAGAAATTCTGAGATTCCCTCTAGGAAACATTCCCATTCCCTTAGTCATGATCAAAACCATCAAGAGCTGGCAAAATTAATAAACATTCCAAAACACAGAGGCCGAATTTTCCTTGAAAGATAGCCTGGCATGGTGAAGAAAGCACTGGATTTGTTGTCCCCTGGACCTGGATTCAAATCCAGCCTCTGATATCCATCAGGTCTGTGTCCCTGAACAAGTGACTTTAGCTTCTGAATACCTCAGTTTCCTCTTCTGTAAAATGGGACTAACCACAGCTCTTAACTTCCAATACTGTTCAAGAATCTGATGAGCTAACATATATAATGTGCTTTGTAAATATTAATTATATTAATGTCAGTTTTTCTTTTTATTCTCATAATAATTCATCTTTATGGAAAGCTTACAATGAATTTTACAGAGTGTTTCCAACAGGCCTGGGAGAGTAACTTCCCCTGGACTGCCACAGCTAATGATTGTCAGGAATTTCTCATTTTTAGTATTCTCTCCACCAAATTACCACCCTGGCCCCATTTAGTTTAACTTTGTAAGATATATACAAAATGGGTGGTACAAATGTCATTATCCCCTTTTAAACTGAACCTCAGAATGGTCAAAACAGTTGTCTGCAGTGAGAACTCTGGGTGACAGGATCCGGATTTGAATCTACAACTTCTGATCTCAAATCCAGTTTCTAGGGACCATATTCCCACATCCTGTGTCTGTCTCTATCTCTGTCTCTCTGCATCTCTGGGAAGGCCCAGAATGAGTAGGTTTTTACCTGCTGACAGGGTTCAAGGTCACAGCTGTCTCTCCCTTTTCTGCATTTCAGAAGATAAGAGAATAGATTAGGAATTGGGGGGGGGAAGTCGAGAATGTGGGGCAGAGGATCCCATTTACTCCCACCCCAGTCCCCACCACCATCTAGCTGTATCCTGGCTGTGATGGATAAAATTTTCAACCCACCACTCCCATTAATGTCAACAGAGGGGAGACAGCTGCGGGCCCCTCCTTGGAACAGGGCCAACCCCAAAGCATCAGGTTGTTCCATTCACAGAAGGGAAACCGGGCTGATGAAGGGTCTTGGACCCTGGCTTCTTGAGTGAAACAGTCTAGAACTCCCTCTGAGATTTGGGCAGGAACTAAGCCTTCTAGAAGCAGAAAATCTGAACAAATTACCTCAGAAATCCAAAAAGTAGCATACCCCCTTCTTCAGATACCTAATCTATAGCACGCTGCTTCATTTTGAAATTTCTGGGCTATTTTCACAGTAACAAGATAGTGCTCTTATTACCACGTTAAAAAAAAATCCACAGACTAAGACTTAGAGTTCAGATCCTGCTACAGATATTTTATGGGATCCAGCCTCAGTTTCCTCATCAGTAAAATGGGGGTAATAATAGTGCCTACTTTAACAGGTCAATGAGCCCATAAGCTTATCCATGTCAATATCTCTTCCATGGGTACAAATCACATCCCACCCAGTTAGCCCTTCTCATGCTCTGATATTCTCACCTCCACGGAGCATCTCGCTAGCCTGGAGAAGACCCTCTTGTGTCTCTCTGAAAATTCCGCAGATGAACAAATAGGACATTTGGAGTCCCTATTATATTTCTCATTCCTGTGATATGGCCAGGCTACTTTCTTTCCTGTGGTCCCATTTCCATGGTCATTGCTTTCATAGCAACTTTTATACAAGTCACAAGTTGAATAGTTATTTAGCCACCACTAGCTACTATTCCCATCCATGAGTCCCATGTACTTGTGGTCAGTTTTGCTGTATTGATTCTTGTGATTTTGTGATATTCAATGATTCAGTCATGGAGCTTTAGAGGAAGAATGGGAGGAATAGATAGTATAAACCTGCCCTTTGGACAGGGTAGATATATTCTCTATCAAAGAAGATTGTTATCTCCTTTTTTATTTCTCATTCACTTCCCTTTGTCTCAAACTTCTTGTGAGAAATTGGGTGACTTTCTGGGAAAAGATTTGAATTCAGGTTTTCCTGGATCTAAATTGAGTCCTTTCACAATTCTCTCTATCTTCCACTGAAAGAATTTTTTAAAAAGCAGAATTATGTTGCAGAATTTAGTTTGGGGTGGTTAAAAACTCTGTACAATTTCCAAAAGTGCCATGGAACTCAATTCTTCACCTTCTAGGGGGATAAACCAGGTAGTATAATACGTAGAGCATTGACTTCAGAGCTGACACCATGTGATAGTTTCCCTACGTGAAACTAAAGCTGCATCTACCTGACAGGGTTGTTCTCAAGATCAGTTATGTGGTCCAGGCTAGATGGAAGCCAGCAATTAGAGGAGACCCACCATGAACTGTGCTGCATCCAGAGACACTCAGGGCGAACTTTCGCTAGACATCAGCAAAGGCACAGAGTTTTGCAAAATTGGAAGGTCCCAGGGGAGAGCAAATCTTATCCACGCTTGGAAAATTCAAGAGCAACAAGAAATATTCCTGAAGTGCCCAGGGTGCCAGGCTCTACACTAGACTAGGAAAAAACAAAGATAAAAATGCAATTGTGCCTGCCCTCAAGGAACTTACATTCTGTTAGCCAGTTCTCTAATTGGCTTTAGATAGTAAGAATTTTTATGTTCTCCAATATCTCCTGTATGCTCTGTCCCTTCCCTTTTTGTATACTATTAAATCTCCTAATTTAGTCTATATTTCAACTGGTTCCAACCTGTGGTTTGAATGGTAGCTCCTTCTTTCCTCTCTAACTCTCTCTTTCCCTCCCTCCCTCCGTTTCTCTCTTTCCTTCCTTTCCCCCCTCTCCCCTTTCCCTCTTCCTCTCACTCTACCTTTCCCCCTTTATTTCCCCCCTTTTCTCTGTGTTCTCTATTTTTCTCATTTTCCTCCTTCCCTCCCTTTTTCTCCCTTTCTTCCCTCTCCTTTTCTTTCCTCTTTCTTTTTCTCTATATCTGTTTCTTTTTCTCTTGTCTTGCTTTCTCTCTATTTCCTCCCTCCCTTCTCTTTCTCTCTCTTCTCCTTCCCTCTCCTCTTTCTCTCCTCTCTCTCCCTTTTTTCTCTCTTTTTCTCTGTCTCTCTTTTTCCCTGTGTATGTATATCTGTGTCTGTCTCTATCTGTGTCTCTCTGCATCTCTTCCTCTCTGTCTTTTTCTGTGTCTCTCCGTCTCTCTCTCCCTCCTTCCCTTCCTTCCCTTTCACTCCCCCCTTAACAATGTGATATTTTCTCCCTTTCTATTTTTAATCTCCATTTTACAGATGAGAGTTTGAGGGTCAGGGCGACATAGCCATAGGCATATAGATAGTAAGTAGACCTCAAAGCAAGAATCACACTTGACAGGTGGTTATCTATTCTTTGCCTGAAAACCTCCCATCATTCATGAGAAGCATATTGCCTAGTACAAAGGAAAAAAGTATGAGATCTAAAGAACCCAGGTTCAGATCTCTTCTCCACAACTACCTGGTGATATTGTGCAAGTGATTCTCTCTGAACCTGTTTCCTCTTCTGTAAAATGATGGAGTTTAACTACATGCCCTCAACCTCTAGATCTAAAGTCCTAAATTTCTTCCTATGTAAAATGACGGGATCTGAGTAGATGGCTTCTGAGGTCTTTTCCAGATCTAGACTTGGAGTCCAATGTCCTATCACACCTTGAGAAAAGCAGTGTCAAGAAATTTCCATGGAAATCTAGCCACATTTTACCTCTTTGCAGTTTTTACCCATGGATCATTATTTTTCCTTCTGGGACCAAACAGACTAAAACTCTCTTCAAAATGGCAGCCGTCAACTGCTCCCTAAGGTTTTTTTTTTGCATAATAAAACTTCCTGATCCTGTCAATTGACCTTGAAGCATGAGGGAAGAGAGGAGGCAAAAGAAAAGGAGAGGGAGAGGAAAGGGAATAAGCATTTACATGGCACCTATTGCATGCCAGGCACTGTGCTCAATATTTTATCTGTATTATCTGATTTGAAATGAAGGGTTAAGTAGGGAAAACATACCAGGTATGGAGAGATAAGCTGTAAAGTAACAACACAGATCTATTGACTTGTCTTTGGGAAAATCACTTTAACTCTCTGGACCTCAGTTTCCTCATTTAAACAATGAAGAAACAGTAACAGATGATCCTTTAACATCCTACTTGCCCTCAGCAGTTAGGCTTCGAGAAGGCACAATTTATTCCCGGAGACAGAGGGAAATAAAACAAATGTTCTGTTATACCCTTCTCCTCATTAGGATCATCATGCTATAAAACCTTGTCTGACTTTGGTTTGGGGCACTTATTCCTTCTGATTGATAGAGGAGGCGGTGATCCCTAACCTTTCCTTCAAGGAGAGGCTGCAGGAGTCCTGGGGGACAACCTAGGAGCAATTTCTGCTCATGCAAGGGCTAGACAAGATTAACACTTAATTTCCTTCCACCTTGAAGGTTCTGTGGAACAGGAAGGGAGGAAAGGACATGAAACTAAGAAAAGGGGAGAGGAGAGAGAATGTAAGAAAAATATTTACATTCCTGCAACATGGCCAACCCTCTTCTCCCTTCTTTTTTTTCTTTCCTTTTCCCCTCTCACTTTCTTTCTTATACTCCTTCCTTCTTCCCCCTCCCCACTTTTCTTCTTCCCTTCCATCTGCTTTTCTCCTTCCTCCTCCCTTCTTCCTTCCTCCTCCTTCTTTCCTTCTCACCCCATTTCTTCTCCCATTCTATCTTCTCCTCTCTCCAATAATGGATCCTCAAGGAGCAACTTGTCCCCATTTTACTGTGATACTTATTTGCTAAGGGCATGGTGGAAGGGTCCTAACTTGTAATATCATCAGTCTAGGACATTCCCAGTGAGGTGATTCCCCCTCTTTCCAGTAATTGTTCAGGAGCTTCTTATCCAGCTGTTTGGAAAGTGGCGGGAGATTCAAACACTCATCAATGCTCAGCCATTTATTAAGTGCTTCCTATATGTCCAGACACTAGGATAAGGAAATAAAATTATAAGCAAAAGATAGTCCCTGTCCTTGAGAAGCTTTTGTTTTAGTGGAAGATGACAACATCTAAAACAGAAGTAAAAGGGTCTAGGAAGAAGGCAGAGGCATGGTAACATAGAAATGGCTGCTCTGGGGCCCTTCTCCAAAGTGGAGGTCACAGGAAGAACTTCCTAATGGGAGAAGGAGCCCTCAAAAATCCTATGACTTTAATGCCCAAGGTCTGATTTCCCATATGTTAGTGGTAGGATTTGAACTCATGGCTCCTTGACTCTAGAGTCAACTTTCAACCCACTACATGCACAATAGCCTTCTGGATGGTCTCCTTGCTTCATGTTTTTTCACACTCCAATCCATAGTCACCAAAGTGATTTTCCTGAAATGTGGTTCTGATCCCATCATGTACCATCCTTCTAATACACTCCATTTACTCCTTATTAAGGATGATGAAATCATCATTTGGCCTTTAAAGCCCTTTATAACTTGGTCCTGTCCTCCCTTTCCAGTCTTCTTACACCTCATCCCCTTCCAATACTCTGTAATGGTGGTCTTACCATTGTTCCCATGAGACACTCCATCTCCGGTTTCACTGGCCATTCCCATGCATAGGATATTTTCCTTCCTTAACCTCTGGGCTCCCTGAGTCTCCCTCATATCCTCCCTTCTGGAAGAGACCTGTCCAGGTCTCCCCACTTTTACTGACTTTACAATGATCTCCAATTGACTCTTGACAAATAACAATTGATTGTGTCTGTATCATTATTTGAAAATGGTCTCCCTCTTTAGATTCTGAGATCCTTAATATTAAGAGCATTTTTTTTTACCTTCTTTGTACTCCCAGTGCCTGGAACAGAGTAGTGAATTGCCTGATTGAGCAACTCTACCTGTTTTGTTGTTGTGTTATTGTTGTTGTTGTTGTTGTTTGTTGTTGTTGGCAGGTTCAGTTAATAACTTAGAACACGCTTGCATATCAAGACGCAGATTGAGGATGTCATTGTAGGGAGCTGGTTTAGGACTAGACTAGAAAAGAGTAAATTTTCTGCTGACATCTAATTAACTTCTTTTTTTTCTCCTTTTTCTCAAAGGACCAATTATTTCTACAGAAAGAAAGTGAATGGAGAGATTGAGATTCAAGCAGAACAGGTCAGTAAAAGCCAACCTTTGTACAAAGGGTGCCATGGTCAAGTGTGCCATTATCCATTACCATAATGCCCTTTGTCCCTAAAAGATACAGGACAAGAGAAAAGGGAAAGGGAGTTAGTTATAGGAACCCTCCCTGGATAACCAGTTTGTGTTGTACTTATGAACTAAAAATTCTCTGGGCAGGCTGTGAGTTCATAGTCATAGCAGCTTGGGGACTGTTTCACCTTTCCTCAGCTAACCCCCTGACCAGTCCCCCCCCTTCTCTGCCCAGTCTGTTAATCTCTTCTAATGCATACCAGATGGTTGTTAGTTACATTAAATAGCAATTTCCCCTTCCAAGGGCTCTCCCGCCCCCATCTCTATATTTCATGTTATAAACTCATGTCTTTGCAATGACCCTGAGAGATACAGCAGGAACAAGGAAACCTATTTTATATGTGGGGAAATGGAGGCACAGAAATATCAAGGAAAGAGTGAAAAGACCATCTCACTAATGTGTTAGTATCCCCAATGTTTAGTAACTTATCTACCACATAGTAGGGATAGTTCTGGCACACAATAGCTGTAAGAATTGAGGCTGAAACTGTCATATCATTCATGTAAGGAACTCTCTAATAAAGAAATGCCTTCTACCAGTGCAGATTGGTACCTTCTCTGGAACTTATACTCTTAGCTTATTGCCTAGTCTGGTAAAGTGAATGTAGTTAACCTGCCTAAAGTCGCACATGCTTGCTGATTGACTGATCTATATATAATGAAGTCACAATAAGGAGACAAGTCTCCTAATGCTGGTGGACATTAAAACTACCATCTTTATTCATAGGGATACAGAGATGATAAAAAATTATTTTTAAATTCAAAAGAAACTTAATAGTGATTGAGTTCAATCCCATTATATTACAAATATGGAAACTGAGTCCCAGAAAAATGAAGTGACTTGACCAATATCGTGCAATGAATCAGTAACATCCTTGTCCTTATAACACTATTATTGTAATAATTATTTCAGTTCTTTAAAGCTGGAGTTCTTTCTTAATTTTTTTTACATGGACCCCTTGGGCAGTGTGGTGAAATCTATGGAGTCCTTATAAGAATCACATTTTTAAACACACAAAACAACTACAAAGGAAACAAATTATATGGAAATAAATATGTATTTTTTTTCTTTTTTTTAATCCAAATTCATGAATCCCACGAAATGCATCCATAAATCTCTTGAGGAATCTGTGGTCCCTAGGTCAGATGGTCAATTGCATTAGAATAGGTGTTGCTTTTTACTGATGTAAATCACAACTCCTCTCCTCCTTAGTACAAGGTATTTCCCCCAATAGGACATAAGATTCTTGAGGAAAGGATTGTTTCATGTTTTTTTTTCTTTTTATTCTCAGTGCCTAGCACCTAATAGAGAGTTAATAAATGCTTGTTATTTGACTCATGAATGTCTGTGGCCAAAAATATGTACCACTTGAGATTTTGTGTTAAAGACATGAGGACCTGTGGACTTGACTAGGCTGGTGCTCCAGTGATAGACATATAAGCAATCTTCAGACTTGTATTCTAAGTTAATCGAACAAGAGTCTGGACTCTGCTGTAATATCTTTGAATGAATGAAAGGGGGAAAAAAGCAATTATTGAGTGTTTGTGGTATACTAGACACTATTAAACACTGAGTACACAAATACAAGCAGACATGCCAGTTCCTGCCTTCAAAAAACTGACATTCTAATGGAGGAAGACAATACCTGTGGTGAGCAATGGAAGGGAAGGAGTGTTTTAATGATTGGAGTCATAGGGCAATTGATTGATGTGATTTTTTTCAGGAATCATAATGGTGTTGGCTTAATTACTGGTCTCAGGGTTAGAGTTGGAAAGGAGGAGAAGGGGTAAGGAGGATGTACATTGAACAAGTTATATCCTAGCATGGAGGTGGTGGGAAATGTAGTTGGCAATACTTCCAAATCAGAAATGAGGACTATTTCTAAGTGAGAAAGACCTTCCTTCAAATCCAGCCTCAAATAATTTGTAGCTGTGTGATACTGGGTCTTCTCTCGGAGATGAATAACCATTTATACAGCATATATCTTTTATGTACATAATCATTTTCATCCTGTTCCCCCATGGGGATCTCCTTGAGGATAAGGAATAGGTTTTTGCCTTTCTTTGTGTTGTAGTGGTAAACACAGTGCTTGGAACATGGTCACTTAACCTCTTCCTGCCTCGGTTTCCTTATCTGTAAAGTGAGGATAATAATAGTACCTACTTCCTAGAATTGTGATGAAAACTAGATAAAATCATATTTATAAAGCATGGAACAGTGCTCAGCACATAGTACACACTTAATATTTTTTTTCTCCCTCCCTTCTTTGTCTGTGTTCAAATCCCACCTCAGACAAATGCAAACCTTATGACGTGAGCAAATTCCTTAAATTTTCTGGGTCTCAGTTTCCTAATCTGTTAAATAAAAAAAGTTGGAGTCTATGATCTCCACGGTCCCTTCCAGCTATGAGCCTCTGATTGTATGATTCATTTCACTTGGAACCATCATCACTTAAGAGAAAAAAAAAGGAAAGATCTGGGGAACGCTAGACGTGACAAGCTTTGTTCATTGTTTCCATCTCTTTCCAAAGAAACGAACCTTTGGCTCATTCATTTGGCCTCTCCACTGGCTGCTGGTTGTCCTGTGGGGTCCAGTCTGTTCTTAGAATTATAAAAACATAATGTTCAAGTTGGAGAGGACCTTAGAATTCATCTGGTCCAACTCTGTTCACATTTGTTTATTGGTTGGTTGGTTGGTTTCATTGGCTGACTGGTAATTTCATTGGGATGGGGAATTAAGTCCACCATTTGTTCAACTGTTCCTCATTCAGTGGAAATCCACACATACACAAATGATGATGAATATTGAGGTCTAGAGGATGGAGCCTTTGTATCTTTGGTCCATCTTTCCCATTCCTTTCACTTTCTTTCTTCTAGATAGAAGACCTGAAGCCAGAAAGGGTTTTAGAAATCACTTTGTCTCCCTGCTCATTCAGTTTACAGATAAGGAAACTGAGACCCAAGCTCATGTGACTTCTCCAGAGTCAATGTAACAATGTCAAAGATCCCCAGATCTTTGCTGTTGCCTTTGAGGTTCATCCTCCATACCTGGGATATTGTTTCTCCTCTCTCCAAAGAAATACAGCATATCAGTTCTTTGTTATAAGCTGTCTCTCTGGGGAAAAAAGTGAAATGACTATTAGGAAACGAATATTAGTGGAATGAATATTAGGAATATTAAGAAGTGGTATACTGGAAAGAATACTGTACTTGGAATTAGGAAGTCCTGAAGTCAAATCCAACCCCAGACACTAGTTGTATGACCCTAAATAAGTCATTTGACTCCTATGTGCCTCAGTTTCCTCAACTGTAAAATGAGAATAAAAACATCCTTGAAGGATTGTTGTGAGGCTAAAATGAAATAATATGTATAAATATTGTATATATAATATACATGTATTTATATAATATGTGTAAATATGTGGTAAATATATATATAAATAACTGGCACAAAGTAGGCTTTTATATAAATATATACATATATATTTATATACAAATATATAAATTTTATATACATGCTTGTTCCCTGCCTTCTATAGGGAGAACTTGAGACTATATAAAAACAAAATAAAAGTTAAGTTAAAAAAAAGCTTTATCATTCACTCATACCTGGAATTTCTCCCTCTTCTCTGTCTCTTGGCTTTCCTGGCTTCCTCTTAGACTTGGTTGCTAATCTTATTTTCCTCAAGAAGTGTTTCCTGGTCCTTCCCAGCTACCTTTCCTACTGCTAATGCCTTATTTCTGAGATCCTTACTCATTTATATATCTTATATGTACATAGTCATTTGCATCTTGTTTTGCCCATTAGTAAACTCCTTGTGGGAGAGACTGAGTTTTTGCCTTTCTTTGTGTTCCAGTAGTAAGCACAGTTCTTGTAACACTTTTCTTGTTCAGTCATTTCCAGTCATGTTGGACTCTTCATGATCCCATTTGGGGTTTTCTTGGCAGAGATTCCATAATGATTTGCCATTTTCTTTTCCAACTCATTTTACAGGTGAGTAAACTGAGGCAGAGTTAAGTGACTTATCCATGATCACACTGCTATAGTAAGCACTTAATAAATGTTTATTGACTGCTTAGAGACATTTCACCAAGCAAACTCTGGCTGACTCTCAGAGAAATTTGCGTGGAATTAGGTCCATGTTGCTATAGGTACTGGGGAGTGACATAAGGGACGTTTCTTTACATGTGCTCATAATTTCGTACCAGAAACTGTTATAATAATAAAGATAGTATAGAAATGTATATAATTTTTCAAGATCTACAGACATATATCATTAGATCCTTACAACATCCCTGGGATATAGGTACTATTATTATCATCCCCATTTTACTGATGAGGAAACTGAGGCTGAATCATATAAATTATTTGAGGCAGCATTTGAACATGGATCTCTCTAACTCCAAGTCTATTTCCATAGTCTGTGGGCATTTACTTGGTGATAAAAATCATATCTTGTTACTGTGAAAATAGCCCAGAAATTTCAAAACTTATCTCAATGCATTCTCCCGTCTCAGCTCTTGATGATACGCTTGCTCTGGTCGTTAGAAATTACTTCCATGTGCTTATTTGTGGTGACTCGAGGGCACTGAGAGATGCCTTGGTTTGATTTCTTTGCTTCTAGGACAGTAGCTATGAGGAAACCTATCACCTGTGCAGAGTTCTGGTGGGCACCGAGATACCTTCTATATAATTAATGGTGATTAGGTTCTGGTATTTATGAAGGAGAGAGACAGAGTGAGAGGAAGAGGGAGAGAGGAGAGAGAGAGAGAGAGAGAGAGAGAGAGAGAGAGAGAGAGAGAGAGAGACACACAAAGAGACAGAGAGAGAACAAGACAGAGAGATGGGGAGGGAGAAGAAGAGGGAGAGGTGCAGGGGAAGGGGAAGAAAGAGATGGAGAAGGGAGAGAGGGTGAAGGGAGATAGAGACTTGCACAGAGACACAGAAACAGAGACAGAGGGAGAGACGAGAGAGACAGAAACAGAGACAAAGGAGGGAAAGGAGAGAGGAGGGAGAAGGAAGGAAGGAAAGCAAGGGATGGAGGGAGGGAATGAGAGGAAGGAAGGAGGGAGGGAAGAAGGGGATAAAGAAAGGAAGGAGGAAGGGAAGATGAGGAGAAAAAGAAGGAAGGAGAGAGAGAGGAAAGGAAAGAAGAAAAGGTAGGAGGTAGGAAAGCAGGGAAAGGCAAGAAGAGAAGAAAAAAAGGAGAGGGAGGGAGGGAAGGAGAAGAGGAAAAGAAGGATGGAAGGAGGAAAGAAGGAAGGAAAGGAGGGAGGAAGAGAAGGAGGGAGAAAGAGAGGGAGGAAGATAGGAAGGAAGGAAGGAAAAGAATGAGGACAAGAGGGATAGAGGGAAAGGAAGGAGAGAGGAATACAAATACAAAAAGTGAGACAATTCTTGTATAACAAAGGCTTCTCAAAGGAAGAGAAAACACTTATAGGGGAATAGTGGGAAGCAAAAGGTATTTTGGTCTGGGAAGCAGGGAAATAAGTAGTCATAAGGCCATCCCTTTCAAAAACAATTATATTATTGGTGGATTACTCCATTCAGAGCAAGAGGTGGAAAGTGGGGGTAATTTCCCCTGGTGCAATGGCACTTCCCGAGTCTAGATGGCCTTAGTGAGCAGCTAGTGAGCTAGTGGTCAGGACCAGCTCTATTCCCTGGTCTAGGCACATTTGGAATTACTCCATCACCAGTTAACGGAAGTTAGCCCAGGATAGAAAGGTCCTGAGCTCAACAGATTCACTTTTCCTTGGTCTTAGGGGTGTGGGCTCTGGGATCCAAGAGCAGAAGTGTAGGGAGGGAGAAGCTGGACGCAGTGCCCAGCACAGTGGTTGACAAAATGCCCCAAAAGTTGGAAGGCTGTTAATGGGAAAAATCATCTGTAATTAGAGGCCATCTGGAGTCTTTGGTTCATGGTGAATTAGTGAAAAGGTGATTAGCCATGAAAGGTGGACTGTGTAAAGTAGGGGCTCTTAATCTTTTTTGTGTCATGGGCCCATTTGGAGTCATCCTAATAAAGGCTAAGGATTCCTTCTCAAAATCATGGATTTTAAATACATTAAGTAAAATGTAGAGAATTATGAGGAAAACCAATCATTTTGAAATAAAAATGTAATCATTTTTCTGGTGAGTTCACGGACTCCTGGGGGGATGTTGGGGAATAGACCACAGGTTAAGAACCTTTGCTTTTAAGGGGAAGCAGCAAAGAGTCAGAAGTCCTTAGAGTTAGGTTCAAATCTCAACTTAATCATTTACTACCCATGTGACCTTGCTCAAATCATTACCTCTCTGGTCATCAATCTTATGCTCTCAAATAAGATTGGAATTGACGGCCCATGTGGTTGGTTCTTTAGCTCTAAATCTTCTGATTTGATAATGCATCTGGACATTTTATGCTACTCAATACCCTCATTATCCATCCCAACCCACCATAACCAAGCTGACTCAAACCAACTAGGAGACTAAATAACCTGGATTTCCCAGCTAGGTTTGTACAAGTACTATCTCTACAAAAATGTCACATGTGACCATGAACCCCAGGGAAAAGTCTTGGGGACAAGAGTCACTGCTGAGCCTGAACCAGCCTCGTATTTTTGGAGCCTGTCTCCCAACTAAGTGCCAGATTAGCTAAATGATTGCCCTCAGCAGACCTAAGAGTGCAGAGAGAATGAAAAGTCTGTGGTTGTCCCCCTTGCACCCCCCTAGCAGCTCTGAAACTGCTCAATTCAGCCATTTCTGAGCCAGGAATTTTAAATCCCCAAGGGGAATGCCCTGGAAGGGATGCTTCATTTGCATGACATTACCCAGAATGCTCTCCTGGCACACCACTGTCTTCCAGCAGTGTCCTGCTAGAAACCTGAACATTCCCGGTGTGGCTGAGGCAAAGGGTCTCTCCTTCACAAGCCCACACCGCCACCCCCTGTGTGCCTGAGTTATGAGGCTGATGAGTATATTAATATTAAACAGTCCCACAATACTGGAAGACAGCGAGGGAGAAAGAGTTAGGGGATGATAAAGAAAGCCCCAGCCAAGATTCTGGGGCTTCAGGCTTCTTCCTGCTCTAATTGGAAACATGTTGATATGATGAGAGTCAGGCAAGCAGTAAAGTTAGCATCCTCTCCTGCTCATGCCCACCACTGCACAGGGCACTGTGGAGAAAGATAGAAGCCCCATCCTTAAAGTGCTAAGGAAGAACATAGGACAAACACATCCAGAAGCGGGGAAAATCCCAAATAAATGCCATTTTATTATTCTGCAAACTCCTTGAGGGCAGAGATCTAAATCATGTTTGCATTTCCCTCAGTAGCACAGCATAGCACTCTAACTTGTTTTAAAAAGTAAAGGAATATAGAATTGAAAAGAAGATGTGGAAAGAGGGAAGAAAGGACAAACAGGGAAAATGGAAGGGTAGGAGAGAGGGAGAAGAGGGGAAGAGAAAGGAAGGAAGGAAATAAGGAAGGAAGGAAGGAAAGTGAAGGAAAGAGAAAGAAAAGAGAAAGAAAGAAAAGAGAAAAGAAAGGAGGGAGGAAGGGAAAGGAAAAGAAAGGCCAGATGAGATTTGGAGAAAAGGGATAGAGGAAAGGAAAAGGGGGAAATAAAAGGAAGTGGGGGGGAGAAGGGAAAGAGGATGAGGAAAGGGAAGAAGGAAGGGAGGAATAAGAGGGAAGAAAAGAGGAGAATGTAAAAAAGGAAAGAGGGAGAAAAGCAAGGAAGGAGGAAAAGGAAGGAAGGAATGAAGAAAGGAGGGAGGGAAAGGAAAGGCCAAATGAGATTTGGATAGAGAATGGATTTGGGATAGAGAAGAGGAGAAAGGAAAGGAAAAGGGAGAAATAAGAGGAAGTAGGTAGGGGAAGGAAAAGAGGATGAGGAAAGGGAAGAAGGAAGGGAGGGAGGAATAAGAGGGAAGAAAAGAGGAGGACATAAAAAAGGGAGGAAGGAAGGAAGAAAAGTGAAAGAAAAATAAAGAAAGAAAGAAGAAAAATAAGGAAGGAAGGAAGAAAAAAAGGAAGACCAGGTGGGATTTGGGGAAAAGGGATAGAGAAAAGAAGAAAGGAAAAGAAAGGGGGAAAATAAGAGGAAGTGGAGAGAAGGAAAAAAGAATGAGGAAAGGGAAGAAGGGAGGGAGGGAAGGAAAATAAGGAAGAGGAGGATGCAAAAAAGGGACGGAGGGAAGGAAAATAAGGAAGAGGAGGATGCAAAAAAGGGAGGGAGGGAAAAAAGAAGCGAGGGAGGGAAAAAAGAACAAGGAAGGAAGGGAGGGAGGGAAAGAAGTAGGAGGGAAGGAAAGAAAAAGGGAATATAAGAGAAAGGTGAGGTGGAGAAGAAAGGAAGAAAGGTGAAGAGAGGGAAGAAGGAAGGGAGGAATAAAAGGGAAAAAAGAGAAGAATTTAAGAAAAGAAAGAAGGAAGCAAAGAACGAAGGGGAAAGAGAAGAAGGCAAGGAAGGAAAGAGAAAAAGGAAGGAGGAAAGAAAAAGGAAGAAGAGAAGAAGAAAAGGGAAGAAAGAAAGAGAAAGGGAAGTAAGGAAAGCTAAAAGGAAAGAAAGAGAAAGGGGGAAGAGAAAGTCAAGAGAAAAGAAAAGAGATAGAGACCAAAAAGGGGAGGGAGGAAGAAAAAGGGAAGAGGGAGGTATTGAAGGTTTCTCACAGGGTTTTCTTATGAAAACAATATTTTAGAAAGATTTCCTCTATTGTAAATACAAGTCAAGCTGGATATGTGTGTATGTATGTATGTACATGTAGATGTATGTGACTGACCTGAGAAAAAAAACCTTTATTTCACATATTCAATATTCTGACTTGTTGGCCCTTGATTGATGTGACTCAATGCAGCCTTTTTCTAAGTACTTACTATGTATCCTTGATCTCCTCCCCTCTACCCCCCACTCTCCCATTCAGTGATTTATCTAGCTACATTTTCTTTTCAATCAATATATAAAAAAGCATTTATCCAGGGCCTCAGTGTGTGCTACAAAGGCAATGGTGAGAGAGCCCCTACCCTCAGGAGCTTCCACTCCATGGTCCCCTCCACCTTTCTATTAGCCCACGCCAGTTTCTCCCCTCCATCATCTTGGTGAGAAGGAAGCAGACTTCTCACGGACTTGGTCTATTTAGCAGTGATGAACTAGACAGATGGAAATAGGCAGTGGTGCCTCATGGACTCAGGAGTCCCCCCAACCTGGAGTCTAGCCTGGTTAATGGCTTGCTGCTGGGCCCAGTCTGAGATGTCGAGGCTCCCTTCTGAACCTCTCCATCATCCCTCTCCCTGCGTGACCTCCTAGCATCTGACATTAGCCAGAGCTTGGCGTATTTCTGAGCAGGGTTGGGTCCTCCAGAGCTCGGATCCCTCACTGATCTGCGCAGAGCTATTTGGTTAACACAATCATGCAAGATTTATTTGTTTGCCTTGGCTTCCTCTGACCCAAGAGGGCTCGTTCTGTATTGCTTTACAATTGTGCACATCTCTATCCTTCCTGGCAATCGATGCCTTGGTCTTTGTAAATCAAACAACTAACGAAAAATGAAAAATGAACGGTTCCTTGGGATGAATTAGCGGGAACGTGATTTAGCGAGGCAGCCAAGTGCCTGTCTCCCAATATGGCCCTTGGTGGGGGCCTCCTCAAGGTTCCGTATTCCACTTGGGGCTCCCCACTTGGAACTGAGATGTGGAAAAATAGAGAAAAGAGAGAATGTGGAGAGCAATTAAAAAGGAGCTCTAGTCGTGTTTTCATTCTTTACAGCTCCTTTCTTCATTGTCTCAACTAAAGCTCTTGGGGATAATTTCTACCCCTTTCCTTCATTTTATTGCTCATAGGTAGGTAGTGGGTTGAGTCGTTTTTCAATTATGTCTGACTCTTCGCAACCCCATGTGGGGTTCTCATGGCAAAAGTACTGGAGCAGTTTGCCATTTCCTTCTCTGCTCATTTTTACAGACGAGGAAACAGGGTCCTTATACTAGTCAGTGGCTGAGGTCAGGTTTGAACCCAGGAAGATGAATCCCATCCTGTCTCTCTCTCCACTGGGTCACCTAACTGCTTACTCTTCAGAAGAGCTCCCACTTTTACAGTCCAGGCACCCAATCTCACCGCCACCCCAATAACCCTATGAAGTAGGTAGTTGCAGATGTCATCGTTCCCATTTTACAGAGGAGGAAGGTGAAATTCCAGAAGTCAAGTGATTTTTTTGGGATCACAAGACTAAAATCAGTAGAAGCCAGGATTAGAACCCTGGACCCTCTCTATTATTCCACTCTGTTTCTCCCACTTGATCTCACTCTGATCTATCTCAGCTCTGTCTTGTGATCTTAAAATTCTGTACTGGGTAATCCTACTTTGATTTATTATTATTGTATAGACTGGGTCTCTCAAAGTCTTAGTGTACATTTTAAGAGCTTGAAACCATTCTTTTGGGACTTTTGGGGCAACCTGCTCCACATACATTACACCAATCAATCCTCTTGTATTTTATTTTACTAAATGTTAAATTGATCTTATTAAATGTTAGCTATTCTTATCAACTATGTATTTGGCTAAGTGTATTAACGCCCCAATTTACAGATCCTTGGGCATAGAGTTAGACTTGGAAGGGACCTCAGGAAGGGACCTAACTCATCCCCCCACATTCTCTAGATAAGGAAGTAGAGGAAATTAAAAGATTAGTCCAATAGTATCACACAGTAGTCAATAGCAAAGCCAGTGTATGAATCCCCTTAACTCCTGGTCTTATGAGCTTTATATTACACTCTACTCCCTCCCTAGGGTACTACTGCAGAGCCAATCTCCTGTTCCCAATAATCTTTCTTTCTTCTAAATTACATTTGCACTTATTCCCTTGTATTATCCTGACTGTTCCAAAAGTCTTGGTGCACTTTTAATCTATACTCTGTATTTGTATTCCAATGGTATGTAAATCCCTTGAGAATAAGCATTGTTTTCACTTTTGTCTGCATGTCCTTAGTGGCTGGTACATTGTTGGTGCTTAATAAATGCTTGTTGACTTCAATTTTTATACTATATTTTTTACATGAGACATATAAGGCAAGTTTGAATATTAATAATAATAATAGTTGATAATAATAGCTAACATTTAATAAGATTTAATAAGATCTATAGATTTTATTATGCGCCCAAAACTGTGCTAAGCTTTTTGCTCAATTATTATCTCCTTTGGTCTTCTCAACCACTCAACTATTATCAACCCCATTTTACAAATAAAGATTCTAAAGCAGATGGAGATCTTCGGTGCCATTTATTGCATACAAGTCAACCTAGACAATGTCCCCACAAACTATTTACACCCACCCACCACTGTGCTTTGTGTCAATGACAAATTTGCTGGAGACTGTAATATTCCATAACTCACATTTTACATGATATTTTAATGTCCATAAAATAGTTTCTCGATAATAAATCCTATTGGATGAGTAACCATGTTATCTTCCTGATCTTACAAATGAAGAAACTAATCAATCGATCGATAAATATTCATTAAATACTGGGTATCAGGTAATGTACAATGTTTGGCTAAGTGGTATTAACCCCCCAATTTACGGATGGTTGGACATAGAGTTAGACTTGAAAGGGACCTCAAGAAGTGACCTAACCATGTATATAAATACAAAGAATGGAAGAATCCCAATCTTCAAGGAACTTCCATTTTGGCAAGAGAGACAATATATACCTATGTCAGTATTTTTGTTGTGGTTGTTCAGTCTTTTTTTTTCCAGTCATCTCAGATTCTTTGTGATCCCATTTGGGTTGGGTTTTTTTGGCAAAGATAATAGAGTGATTTGTCACTTCCTTCTCCAGCTTATTTTACAGATAAGAAAATTGAGGCAAACAGGATTAAATGCCCAGGATCATTCAGTTAGTAAGTATCTGAGACCAGATTTGAAAACTCAGAAAGATGAGTTTTCCAAACTCTAAGCCCAGCACTCTCTCCACTGCACCAATGAACTGCTCCTGATACAGGTATACACATTCTTTATTTAGAAAATGGGTGGATTGCACTAGAAGAGCATTTCTTAAACTTCTTCCATTCACAACCCCTTTTCTTTTTTTTTTCTTAAAACTTTTTATTTTCAAATCATAGGCATAAATAGTTTTCAACATTCACCCTTGCAAAACCTTGTGCTTCAAATTTTTTTCTCCCTCCCTTGCCCCCATCCCTTCCCCTAAACAGCAAATAATGCAATACATGTTAAACATGGGCAATTCTTCTATACATATTTCCACAAATATTATGCTGCACAAGAAAAATCAGATCAAAAAGGAAAAAAATGAGAAAGCAAACAAAATGCGAGCAAACAACAACAAAAAGAGTGAAAATACTGTGTTGTGATCCACACTCAGTTCCCAGTCCTCTCTCTGGGTGCAGTGGCTCTCTCCATCACAAGACTATTGGAACTGGCCTGAGTCACCTCACTGCTGAAAAGAGCCACGTCCATCAGAATTGATCATCATATAATCTTCTTGTTGCCCTGTATAATGATCTCCTGGTTCTGCTCACTTTATTTGCATCAGTTCATGTAAGTCTCTCCAGGCCTTTCTGAAATCATCTCGCTGATCATGTCTTACAGAACAATAATAGTCCATAACATTCATATACCACAATTTGTTCAGTCATTCTCCAACGATGGGCATGCACTCAGTTTCCAGTTTGCCACTACAAAAAGGGCTGTCACAAACATTTTTGCACATACAGGACCCTTTCCCTCCTTTAGGAGCTCTTTGGTTTACAGACCCAGTAGAGACTGCTGGATCCAAGGATATGCACAGTTTTATAGCCCTTTGGGCATAGTTCCAAATTGCTCTGCAGAATGGTTGGATCCGTTCACAATTCCACCAACAATGTATTAGTGTCCCTGTTTTCCCATATCTCCTCCAGCATTTATCATTATCCTTTTCTCTGTCTGTGTGTTTTTTTGTTTTTTGTTTTGTTTTGTTTTGTTTTTTTGCTGAGGCAATTGGAGTTAAGAGACTTGCCCAGGGTCACATAGCTGAGAAGTGTTAAGTGTCTGAAGTTAGATTTGAACTCAGATCTTCCTGACTTCAGGGCTGATGCTCTATCCACTAGATCAACTAGCTGCCCCCTTTTTTTGTCATCTTAGCCAATCTGAGAGGTGTATAGTGGTACCTCAGAGTTATCTTAATTTGTATTTCTCTCTCTAATAGTGATTTAGAACATTTTTTCATAAGACTAGAAATGGTTTCAATTTCTTCATCTGAAATTCATCTGTTCATATCCTTTGACCATTTTTATCAATGGGAAAATCACAACCCCTTTTCACTCAAGAAACTCCCAGGTTTATCAGTATATAAATTAAATTTACAAATCAAATATTTATAATAAGTCATAATTTCATGACCTCCACTTTCAGTTATTAGTCAGGAACCTCAGTTTAAAAAGAGGGGACTAGAGGATGCCTAAGTTCACTTCCGGGTCTAAATCTGTGGTCTATATATTCATATACTACCCATGTGACTATGAACTTCACCTGCTTATGACTCAGTTTCCTCATATGTAAAATGAGAGGTTTTAACTCAGTAGTCTATAGGTTCTCCCAGCTCTAGATCCAGGATCTTAACAATCTTGTGATTGTTTTATGAAGTTTTATATGATTAATTACTTCCAAAGGGTGAAGACAGAAAGCCCTGACCAGATGTTATATATCCACAGTTAAGTGACTATCAACATTTCTGAACTCTTCTGGGGTCTCATTTCTCAGTCTGTTGATGATTCAATGTCCTCACCTCCTTCCTCCCCAACCCTCTCTTGCTGTACAATTCAACCCTCTCATCATTCATTAGAACCTTCGATAGAGGCCCTCAAAGCCAAGTATTCTTCCCTGGAGTTTAGGTAAAAGATTGGGTGGACCCAGCAAGGATCATCAGAGCTACTGTGGAATATTAGACGTAGAAGGGATCTTAGCCCATCTAGTCCCACTGTCCTTGTACAGCTGGAGAAATCAAGTCTAAGAAATAACTTATCTCAACTCTTTTCCAGAGTAATTCATTTGGGGCATTTTAACTACACAGCATCCAATTTTACATTTTCTGTTCTTTCCATTAATGTTGTTGTCATTGTATAGATTGTATCCCTTACTTCACACTGCATGAATTCATATATGTCTTCTTATAGTTCTCGCTTCCTTCAAATTCATCATTTCTTGAGGATATATGTGGAGTGTGTGATGACAGTGGCAGATTCAGTTTGAAATGTCCAGTTTCCTGCCCTTCTCCCACTATTTGAGAAGACAAAACAATATATCAATTATATATGTAAAGTCAGGCAAAATATTTACATATTAGCCATGTTATAAAAAAACCAACAAAAATCAAGAAACATAGGATCCATTTCACCATCTATATTCTATATCTATAATCCTGTAATTTTTTTTTTTACCTTTTCATCTTTAAGACAGAATGGCATAGAAATAAAACTCAGAATTTAGAACTGGATTCAAATCCTGTCTGGCGATTAAGAATGAGCAGGTCACTCAAACTCTCTGAAGTGACTTCCATAAAAATAAACAAACTATACTATAACTTGATTCTCGAAGTTGTTGTAAGGAAGCCATAAGATAATTCTTGTAAAGAACTTCACATACTTTAAGAAGCTAGACAAAGAAATGTATCATTAAGATGGCATCAAAACTGGTCACCATGTGGCCAACCTTGTAACAGAGTTCTTCAGATTTCCATTAGATTGTAAGTTCACCCATTAATTAATATCTAGACACATTCATACTCCATCCTAGGCACTAGGCTATCTACTGATAGAAATAAAGACATTTACATTCTGCCTCTACTTGATGATCCTCTAGTTTGTAATGGCCTTTGAGAACCTAAGGGTACATGGACATCACAATGAGCCACCTTGATGCCCTTCAGAGAGGTGAGTTATTTGCCCAAGGTCACAAAGGTAACATGCCTTGCGACCTTTTATATAACTGCGACAGACTACCATTCTCCCTTTCCCATAGCTGGAATGCCTCTCATGATCTTTGTACCCTTCCCTGACACTCTTGCCCCCTCTTCCTATCCTCGTCTTTCTCCATTTGTAGCTTTGCCAATTCCAAGGCAGCACTTTGGGTTTCCCAGATTATTTATTCATTGAAATGGATCATCCATTTGGGACCCTCTACTTTTGTTTCTTGTTACCTTGAGAAGCAAATGAGGGACACAAAGGATAGTTAGGGAATCATAGTCATTTATCCATTTGAGAAGCAGGATTTTCTGCAGGAACATGGGAAGGGCACCCTATGACTACAACCTCCTAATTATTGGCTTGGAATCAGACTGACCTCACATAATGTTGCCTCAAACCTCTTTTACAAAACCATCTTGTATCAGTAGTTCTGGCTCATGACATACACCTAAAAGATCATGGAGATATCTGGATTCAAGTCTTGGATTTACCAAATGGATGTCTATAATGCAATCTATAGCGAACCACAAAAACATCTTGATCTCCCTGAGTCTCAGTTTCCTCATCTCTAAAATGACAAAATGTTGGACAAGATAGCTTTGCAGGTCATAGGATTATGGACGTGAAATGGAAAGAGACTTCAGAGGCAAGCCAGTTTAGCCTCTGCAGTCAAGACCTCTGAGCTCCAAGTCTGTAATACTCCACTGAAGCTGACAATGTCATTTATAAAGGCAATATCACCTATAAAGGCAATGTCATCTATAAAAACAGACCCATCCAGAGGAGGCAGGACAACCAAACAAGCCCAAAGTTAGTAATAGTGGGAAGGTGACCAGAAACTCTTCCTTCTTGTTCACATACTGATAGTACTTCAGCAATAAAATGCTTGTCATTTGAAGACCTTCATGATCTGATTCTGATCTCTCTGTCTGGGCTTATTTGCCATTATTTTCTCTAGCCTATTTGCTAATCCATCTCCCAACACTATTCCTTTGCAGACTGTGACTTCTACCTGCACCTCTTAGAATCTCTAGCTCAAGGATTATTCTGATCCTCCTCCTCCATCCCTTTGTATTTCCTCTGCATGTGAGTGTGTATGTATGTATATATATTTAATTTACATGTACATATGTTATGTTTAGAATGTAAGATCTTTTAAAGCAGAACTGGCTTGATTTTTGTCTTAAATCCCCCACACAGTAGCCAATCAATAAACGCTTGTAAACTTCAAAGTCAGCATTTTTTCCTTCAGGCCATTCAGATGGTGTCAGACGGCATTTGAGTGAATAAATAACCTAATGAACAAATGAATGATTAAAAGAAAAAGCATTTATTAAGTGCCTACTACACTATTACTCATATGTGCCAGACATTAAACTAAATTCTGAAGATACAAGTTCTAGAGATCCTCCTCCCAAAATTACATTTTTTAAAGTGAATTTTAATTTTTCTTTTATTTTTATATCTTCTATATGATCAAAGAATTTTTCAAGAGAGAATTTTTTAAAAGATTCGGCAAAAATAACCAACACATTGAAAAAGTCTAATGTTAGATATAATATTTCATATCTGTGGGTCCCCGACATTTGCAGAGAAATGGAGGGACAGGGAAAGAGGTAGGAGAGACCTACCTAGATTTCTTCTTTGAAGACAATCTTTTGTCATTAATTACTTCATGATCCTTTTAAATTAGGTTGTTTTAGTCATTGTGTATGCTGTTTTCCTGGTTCTGCTTATTTTGTTTTGATAAATTTATATCAGTTTTCCTATGATTCTCAATTCTTCCTATTCATCATTTCTTACATTTCAGAAATATTCTTTCCTATTCATGAACACAGCTAGATTAGCCATTTCATAATCAATGAACATTTACTCTGTTCTTTGCTACTGTTAAATTACTGCTATAAATTTCAATGTATATGAGACCTTGCTTTTTTTTTTTTTTGCCATCGATCCCCTTGGAATTTATTTCCAATATACAATGGAATCTCTGGGTCAAGAGATATGGAGATTTTATTCACTTTCTTCACAAACTGCTTTTCCAAAAAGTTTGGGCCACTTCAAAAGGAGGTTATATTTACGAGGGAGACAATGAATAACAAGGAACGCTGGTCAGGGAAGAATATCCTGGTCTGGGGAGTTACAAGCATAATGAAGAGAATTATTGGACAGTCCAATGACATGTGTTTTCCAGAAGCAGTAACATTCCACTGATGACTGAGCCTTGAGTAAGAAGTGGAAAGGGGGTAGGGAAGCTGACATGTGTGGCCACAGGGTTGATGGCAAGATGGCCAGGCAAGCCTATGAAACATGGTATGATCTGGCCCCAACTACATGTGGTAGGCTACATCAATTTCCATCCCCAGACCGCTCAGCCCCAGGGCAAGAGTTAGAAAGCTGAATGGCTCAGCTTCCCCAGGAACTGGCAGGCTTTGTAATGGAGTCACCTTGGGGATTTGGACATTTGCTGGAAAGTTACTATTGCTCAAAAGATTTCCTGGCTTCCATTTGGGAACCGTTGGCAGAGTCGGGTTACAAGCCAAGCAAGACCATTAGTGTCATTCCTTTCAAGGTGTATTTTTGATTTTGGAGGGTAATTTTTGTTTTTGTTTCACTAGAAGCACAAGTATCCACAGTGATCGTCCCATCTCATTCACCCACTTGCCTCTCAAAGACTTCCAGCTATATCTAAAGATTAACTTCTCCCATTCATAGAAGAGAGACTTGCTCCCTTCAAGAAATATTTTTTAATTGCGATACAAACACTGAACAAAATACCCAAATTTCTTTCCCCAAACTTCAAGATTGTTTATTTCATCAATGTGGGTGGTCTCTCCACTGACCCACATCAAAAAAAGTTCTCTACAACTTTGAGGATTGCAATGATTGGATAATTCATCACCCTGGGGCCAACCCAATAATGAGCCAGTCTGGCCACTCTTGGTTAGACTACTCCTAAAACATAAAGCCTTTCACCACTATATAAAGAGAGCTAGACCTGTAGTTGAGGAGTTTGGGGTTTGAACCCCAACTCAATCACTTATTTGTATAAGTCACTTAATTTCTGGACCTGTTTCCTCATTTGTAAATTAAGAAGGATTCGTTATGAAGTTCCCACACATGAAACTTTTTTATTATTCAATTAGATAAATAAATCATCCCCACAAGCCTTCCTTGTTTGCTTTAAACCTTCCCCAGAATGCAGTTTGCCACTCTGTATAGGAATTATCTTGAGGCTCTATAAGCAGTCAGTTGAGCAAACATTTATTAAGCATGTGTCAAGTAGGGCAGCTAGGTAATGCAATGGTTAAAGCACTGGACTTGGAATCTTCCTGAATTCTAATCTGGCCTCTGATACTTATTGGGTGATCCTGGGCAAATCGCTTCCTCCAGTTTCCTTTGGTTTCCTCATCTGTAAATGAACTGGGTGGGGCGGGAAGAGAAGAGGGGCGGGGAATGGCAAACATTGCAATATCTGTGCCAAGAAAACCCTAACTGAGTCGGGCACAAATGAGCACCGATAACCTTAACCAATTTAACACAAAATATTTTGATTTATCTACCACCTTGAATTGCAAAGGCTAAGGAGTTAGGGCCAGAAAAGTCAGGTAGAGCTGTGACCTTTTTGCTTTTTCCTCACCTAAGAGGCATGGATATTGGAATGGTAACAGATGAACCCGAATTGTCGAGGGCTCACAGCTGCTCATGGTGATAAACTGTTAGTTACCATTCCCTTCCTCACATTTTCTAACTCCACTCCCACCACCATCATCACTACTCCTATCATCCAGTACTCTCTACCATCACTATGGAGAAGCAGGGTGATTAACGGTTGAGCAGATATGTTGGGAAACTGACCCAAAAGTTTGTGATAAAATATAAAATGGAATTTGAGCCTGCAGAGTTGAGTAAATCTAGTATTGATTTGAGTAACTTGTGGAAGCAGAGGGAGTAAGTAATGAATGACACAATTGTATGAAAGGTTTGGACTAAGTGATTTGTAGAAAAAGACTGAAATGCTAAGCTTTAGGAGCTAGATATCTGAATCTAGGCAATGTGAAGATGTATTTCAAGACTTCAGAGGAGAAGTCCTGTGTGCTCTGTTTTCAGAGGGACTGAATGAATCTTGAGCTGGAGTTTCCTCAGGAGAGTGTGTTTTGGAGAAAGAGTCGATAGGGTTCTGGCTTCTACTTCTAATCTCCATGAAATGATAGAAGTATTCAGAGAGCCATGAAGTTAAGTCTTAGAACAAGAACTCTTAAGAGTTTGAGTTTGTTTGTGTGATGTCTCTGGGAAAGTCTATGGACTTTCTCAGAATAATGGTCTTAAATGAATGGAATTGCAAAGCAAACTAATTATATCGAAATATAATTTTCATATATTGGATTATTTGCTGTCTAGGGAAGGACGTAGAGGAAAGGGAAGGAGAAAAATTTGGAATGCAAGGTTTGAAAACAAAAGGCTATTATTAAAAAACAAAAATAAATAGTTATAATTTTTTTAAATTAAAGTTCACAGACAGGTGAAGAATTTGTGCTGGGTATTAGATCCTGATACCCAATGAGTTTCCAAATGGGAAAAAGTGTTGGGAGGAGAACAGCAGTATAAACAGACCCCAAGGGTGAGAGAATGAGTATTTGTGAATGGGTCTTCATCATCAAAAGCCATAGATTGGTATGTCAATGAGTCCTTTATCACTCCTTGAGGAGAAGAGGACTAGTGTTATAAAAGCTGATATTCATATTCTGTTTTATTTCACACTGTAAGAAAGACCTCATAGGCTTATAGACCGAACTAGAAGACATGTCAGAGCTCATTGAAAATTAATGTTAGTCAAATAAATATTAAAATAAAATTAACGTTAGATCAGAGTAGGAAGTCTCTCCAATCCTTCACATTTAAGATAGTTTTTTGTTTTTATCCTTCCATAAAGCCTATGAAAGAGTCCTCTGCTGTCCTTAATATGCTGTGGCTACCATATTTGATATTTTGAGGCTACTATGCAAAGAAATATGGAATACAGTCCCTGTCTCCAGGAGCACACCTTCTAATACTTGGGCTGGCTCATTTATATATAAACTTCACCTGTATACCTCCTGATCTGGTTAAATGTAGAAAAATTAAAGACAGTGGGGATCTAGTTTCTCCATTTGGTCAGGAAGACACTCAAGTTCAGATCCTCCTTGAGACTCTGGCTGTATGACCCTGGACATGTCACTTCACTTACCCTCAATTTCTTTATCAGTAAAATGGGGATTAGTAATAGCACCTACTATGTGGTTAAGGGACAGCTGGTGCCCAGAGCATCAGGTCTGGAGTTGGGATGACTCATCTTCATGAGTTCCAATCCAGCCTCAGACACATACTAGCTCTGTGACCCTGAGCAAGTCACTTAACCAGGAGTCCTCAAACTACGGGCCGTGGGCTAGATGCAGGAGCTGAGGACAATTATCCCCCTCACACAGGGCTAGGAAGTTTCTTTATTTAAAGGCCCACAAAACAAAATTTTTGTTTTTACTATAATCCGGCCTTCCAACAGTCTGAGGGACAGTGAACTGGCCTCCTATTTAAAAAGTTTGAGGACCCCTGCGCTTAACCCTGTCTGCCTCAGTTTCCTCATCTGTAAAATAAGCTGGAGAAGGAAATGGTGAACCATTCCAGTATCTTTACTATTTCACCTGAAGTTTTCTTGGCAAAGAGTTAGACATAACTGGCTAACAGCAACAACATGGGACTGTTATGAGGAACCAAATAAGCTAACATTTGAAATCCTTTGTAAATAAGGAGGTGCTATTTACATTTTATTCTTCGTGGGTGATACAAGGAAATTAAAACACAGAAACCACTTCAGGCAAAAATCATTTCATCTCTTGCCATTCTTTAATCTCATTAGGCCTCATCTGTAAAATGAAGCTATTATACAAGATCTTTAAGGTTTCCTGCAGCTATAAATATAAGAAGAATACTCAAAAAAGTAGCATTTATATAGTACTTTAAATATTGCCTAATTTTATTCATAAATATTGCCTTATTTTATTCATAAATATTGCCTTATTTTATTCTCACAACAATGCTAGAAAGTAGGTATTTATTATTATTTTTTGTTTTTTTGTTTTTGTTTTTTTTTTCCTGAATCAATTGGGGTTAAGTGACTTTCCCAGGATCACATAGCTAAGAAATGTTATGTGTCTAAGCCCAGATTTGAACTCAGGTCCTCGTGACTTCAGGGCTGGTGCTCTATCCACTGCACCAACTAGCTGCCCCTGGTATTTATTATTAACCCCATTTTACAGATGCAGAAATTGAGTGATTTGCCTAGGATCACCCAGCTAGTAAGTATCTAAGGTGGAATTTGAACTCAGGTCTTCCTTTCTCCAGGCCCAGATTTCTATCTGCATTGCCACCTGGATTCTTATTATTCTTGCCAATCAGAGACGTGAATCTCGACTCATTAAACGGAGAACAATATCAGAAAGAAAAGTGAGTCTTTAGAAAGCTTGGCCTGAGACCTACTTAAATCAGCTCATCCCAAGAACATTTGGCAGTGGAATGAGGAAGTATTGGGCTATCATATTGACCTGCCCCTCATTCCATTTCTTTGTTTTTCTTTCTAGAGGTTGGGCTCAAGTCCTACTGCCTCAGCACCCATCTTAGCCTTGGGGAGGCTTTTGAATAAATGGGCAAAATCTACCAATTCTGCACGTCATCTGCTAGGAGCTCTGGGGACCCAGAACTGGGGGTGGGCAAGGAGAACTGCTAGCAGAGCCCCCTAAATAGCACCCACTGGTTTTACAAAAGTTTGTGATCAAAACTCCTCAAAAGCAAGTTCTTTGCCATAGAAGTCTTTGAGACTAGTAGAATCCTGACTACAAAGATGCTTGTTTTTTTTTTTTTTTTTTTTTTTTTTTTTAATAGCCTTTTATTTACAGGTTATATGTATGGGTAACTTTACAGTATTGACAATTGCCAAACCTCTTGTTCCAATTTTTCCCCTCCTTCCCTTCCCCCAGATGGCAGGATGACCAGTAGATGTTAAGTATATTAAAATATAAATTAGAGACACAATAAGTATACATGACCAAACCGTTATTTTGCTGTACAAAAAGAATCAGACTCTGAAATATTGTACAATTAGCCTGTGAAGGAAATCAAAAATGCAGGTGGGCAAAAATATTGGGAATTTAATGTGATGGTTCTTAGTCATCTCCCAGAGTTCTTTTGCTGGGTGTAGCTGGTTTAGTTCATTACTGCTCCATTGGAAATGATTTGGTTGATCTGATTGCTGAGGATGGCCAGGTCCATCAGAATTGATCATCATATAGTATTGTTGTTGAAATATATAATGATCTCTTGGCCCTGCTCGTTTCACTCAGCATCAGTTCATGTAAGTCTCTCCAGGCCTTTCTGAAATCATCCTATTGGTCATTTCTTACAGAACAATAATATTCCATAATATTCCTATACCACAGTTTATTCAGCCATTCTCCAACTGATGGGCATCCACTCAGTTTCCAATCTAGCCACTACAAACAGGGCTGCCACAAACATTCGTGCACATACAGGTTCCTTTCCCTTCTTTATGATCTCTTTGGGATAATTCCAGGAGAGACACTGCTGTGATCAAAGGGCATGCACAGTTTGATAACGCTTTGGGCATAGTTCCAAATTGCTCTCCAGAATGGTTGGATCCATTCACAGTTCCATCGACAATGTATCAGTGTCCCAGTTTTCCCACATTCCCTCCAACATTCATCATTATCTTTTCCTGTCATCTTAGTCAGTCTGAGAGGTATGAGGTGATACCTTAGAGTTATCTCAACTTGCATTTCTCAAATCAAATAGAGCTTTTTTTCATATGACTGGAAAATGGTTTTAATTTCTTCATTTGAAAATTGTCTGTCATTTGATAGTAAATTCTTAATCATTATCTATAAATGAATTGATAAATAGACCTACCCTTTGGCCAAATATCAGTTCTTGAGATGACCTCATAATCTGTAGTGAAGAGCTATGTGATTATTCCCCATTTGGGATTCTTCTCATCACCAAGATTTTTTTTCTGACTGGTTCCCTGCCTGCCTATTTGGTTTGCATTAGTGCAACTGCATTTGGGGTCCATATGAATGGTTGTCTTGCCCATCCCCTCATCCCAAGATTCAAGGAAGAGCATATCTGCATTCTAATGTCAGGGAACATCTGGGTAATCTTGAAGCCTCAGCATTTGTTCAACACATGTGCTGGCCCGGGGCCCCCCGGCCTGTCTCCCTAGAGACTCCCTAACAGCCATTTCTCATTACCACCCTCCATGCTGCCCCTTTAGAAGGGGAGGGTGGTGGTGGAACAGACAGACTGACTGACTGTGTGTAGGGGGGGTCACTAGCTCTAGGAAGTCAGTCCCAGAATATTTGCAGCCAATTTATTGGAGCCATGATCTCCTCCCATCAGTTACCTCCAGACTCCCACATGCAGGAGTCCAAGCGGGCAATGTGGATCTACTTCATTGACTTCCTACCAGCCTTCAGAGAAAGGGTATGCATTTTTTCAGGATTTCTCTCCAGCTCTTTTTTAGACACAGAAATCCTCTGCCTGCTCCTGCTCTGGCTGAAAACTGAGCTAGCTAGGAATAAGAAAAGCACTGAGAAGAATTATGTTGAAAAAAACAGTCAATCCCAGTGGAATGGCTGATACTGACAGAATGACTCCCCCTCACTTTACCCCAAAACCTTTCCCCTGCTCTGAGGGGAAAAATATACATTCTATTTTATACATATATACATTCTACCCTCCTGAGAACAGTTATTTTCCCTCTCTTAAATTTTGGTGATTTATTCCTCTTGCAATTGTACCTGCAAAATATATATATATATATATATATATATATATATAGTTATGATATATAATTATATATATAAATATAAAAATTATGTAGTTATGATGTATAATTAAAATGACCAAAAGAGAAGATAAGAATATATCTCCTTGACTTCATTATCAGCCCTCCCTCACTTAAATCCAATTCACTTGCATATTATGGTTCTCTTTGAGAATGAAGGACAAACAACAATAATAAATTAGGAGACACTGGGGGTCCTGCACTCTACATAACACTGAACCTGATAGTTGTGTTGCTTACTTTGGCTCATTAAAAAAAAAAAAAAAAAAAGATTCTTAGGGAAAAGGAGCTATATGTACAAAAATGTTTGTGGTGGCCCTTTTTGTAGTGGCTAGGAACTGGAAACTGAGTGGCCGCCCATCAGTTGGGGAATGGCTGAATAAGTTATGGTATATGGATGTTATGGAATATTATTGTTCTATAAGAAATGATCAGCAGGATGATTTCAGAGAGGCCTGGAGAGACTTGCAGGAACTGATGCTGAGTGAAGTGAGCAGAACCAGGAGATCATTGTACATGGCAACAACAAGATTATACGATGATCAATTCTGATGGACGTGGCTCTCTCAACAATGAGGTGATTCAGGCCAGTTTCAGTGATCTTGTGATGGAGAGAGCCCTCTGTACCCATTAAATGTGGATCACAACATAGTATTTTCACCTTTTTTATTGTTGTTTGCTTGCATTTTGTTTTCTTTTGCATTTTTTTCCTTTTTGTTCTGATTATTTTGGTAGCATGATAAATGTGGAAAGTGTTTAGAAGAATCGCACATGTTTGACATTAATCGCTGTCTACAGGAAAAGATGGGGAGAAGGGAGGGAGAAAAATTTGGAACACAAGGTTCTGCAAGGGTGAATATTGAAAATTATCTTTGCATGTATTTTGAAAATAAAAGCTGCTATTTAAAAAAAATCTTTGTAGTGAGGAGAATCTCTCTGGGAAGGGAAGGAACATATTAGGAAATCAAAATAATATTTATTATTTTACTTTTTATATGTTTAAAAGGAAAAGAAAATCCAGTTATAGAATTATAGGACCTTAAACTGGAGAGGTTCTTGGGAAACAGCTATAGTAGTCCATTGCTTTCATTTCAAAAATGAGGAAACTTGAGATTCAGAGA